>NC_134360.1:57203118-57803118 GCF_048569485.1 Anomaloglossus baeobatrachus | reverse complement strand
CTTTGTGCCCTCTCCTCAGTCCTCACTCAACCCTCTCTGTGCCCTCTCCTCAGTCCCCACTCAACCCTCTGTGCCCTCTCCTCAGTCCCCACTCAACCCTCTCTGTACCCTCTCCTCAGTCCGCACTCAATCCTCTCTGTGCCCTCTCCTCAGTCCCCACTCAACCCTCTCTGTGCCCTCTCCTCAGTCCCCACTCAACCCTCTCTGTGCCCTCTCCTCAGTCCCCACTCAACCCTCTCTGTATCCTCTCCTCAGTCCCCACTCAACCCTCTCTGTGCCCTTTCCTCAGTCCCCACTCAACCCTCTCTGTATCCTCTCCTCAGTCCCCACTCAACTCTCTCTGTGCCCTCTCCTCAGTCCCCACTCAACCCCCTCTGTGCCCTCTCCTCAGTCCCAACTAAACTCTCTCTGTGCCCTTTCATCAGTCCCCACTCAACCCTCTCTGTATCCTCTCCTCAGTCCCCACTCAACCCTCTCTGTGCCCTCTCCTCAGTCCCCACTCAACCCTCTCTGTATCCTCTCCTCAGTCCCCACTCAACCCTCTCTGTGCCCTCTCCTCAGTCCCCACTCAACCCTCTCTGTATCCTCTCCTCAGTCCCCACTCAACTCTCTCTGTGCCCTCTCCTCAGTCCCCACTCAACCCCCTCTGTGCCCTCTCCTCAGTCCCAACTAAACTCTCTCTGTGCCCTTTCATCAGTCCCCACTCAACCCTCTTTGTGCCCTCTCCTCAGTCCCCACTCAACTTTCTCTGTGCCCTCTCCTCAGTCCCCACTCCACCCCCTCTGTGCCCACTCCTCAGTCCCCAATCAACCCTCTCTGTGTCCTCTCCTCAGTCCCCACTCAACCCCCTCTGTGCCCTCTCCTCAGTCCCCACTCAACCCTCTCTTTGCCCTCTCCTCAGTCCCCACTCAACCCTCTCTGTGCCCTCTCCTCAGTCCCCACTCAACCCTCTCTGTGCTCTCTCCTCAGTCCCCACTCAACCCTCTCTGTGCCCTCTCCTCAGTCCCCACTCAACCCTCTCTGTGCCCTCTCCTCAGTCCCCACTCAACCCTCTCTGCGCCCTCTCCTCAGTCCCCACTCAACCCTCTGTGCCCTCTCCTCAGTCCCCACTCAACCCTCTCTGTATCCTCTCCTCAGTCCCCACTCAACCCTCTCTGTGCCCTTTCCTCAGTCCCCACTCAATCCTCTCTGTGCCCTTTCCTCAGTCCCCACTCAACCCTCTTTGTGCCCTCTCCGCAGTCCTCACTCAACCCTCTCTGTGCCCTCTTCTCAGTCCCCACTCAACCCTCTCTGTGCCCACTCCTCAGTCCCCACTCAACCCCCTCTGTGCTCTCTCCTCAGTCCCCACTCAACCCTCTCTGTGCCCTCTCCCCAGTCCTCACTCAACCCTCTCTGTACCCTCTCCTCAGTCCCCACTCAACCCTCTGTACCCTCTCCTCAGTCCCCACTCAACCTCCTCTGTGCCCTCTCCTCAGTCTCAACTCAACCATCTTTGTGCCCTCTCCTCAGTCCCCACTCAACTCTCTCTGTGCCCTCTCCTCAGTCCCCACTCAACCCCCTCTGTGCCCTCTCCTCAGTCCCAACTAAACTCTCTCTGTGCCCTTTCCTCAGTCCCCACTCAACCCTCTCTGTGCCCTATCCTCAGTCCCCACTCAACCCCCTCTGTGCCCTCTCCTCAGTCCCAACTAAACTCTCTCTGTGCCCTTTCCTCAGTCCCCACTCAATCCTCTCTGTGCCCTTTCCTCAGTCCCCACTCAACCCTCTTTGTGCCCTCTCCTCAGTCCTCACTCAACCCTCTCTGTGCCCTCTTCTCAGTCCCCACTAAACCCTCTCTGTGCCCACTCCTCAGTCCCCAATCAACCCTCTCTGTGCCCTCTCCTCAGTCCCCACTCAACCCCCTCTGTGCCCTCTCCTCAGTCCCAACTAAACTCTCTCTGTGCCCTTTCCTCAGTCCCCACTCAATCCTCTCTGTGCCCTTTCCTCAGTCCCCACTCAACCCTCTTTGTGCCCTCTCCTCAGTCCTCACTCAACCCTCTCTGTGCCCTCTTTTCAGTCCCCACTCAACCCCCTCTGTGCCCACTCCTCAGTCCCCACTCAACCCCCTCTGTGCTCTCTCCTCAGTCCCCACTCAACCCTCTCTGTGTCCTCTCCCCAGTCCCCACTCAACCCTCTCTGTACCCTCTCCTCAGTCCCCACTCAACCCTTTGTACCCTCTCCTCAGTCCCCACTCAACCTCCTCTGTGCCCTCTCCTCAGTCTCAACTCAACCATCTTTGTGCCCTCTCCTCAGTCCCCACTCAACTCTCTCTGTGCCCTCTCCTCAGTCCCCACTCAATCCTCTCTGTGCCCTTTCCTCAGTCCCCACTCAACCCTCTTTGTGCCCTCTCCTCAGTCCTCACTCAACCCTCTCTGTGCCCACTCCTCAGTCCCCAATCAACCCTCTCTGTGCCCTCTCCTCAGTCCCCACTCAACCCCCTCTGTGCCTTCTCCTTAGTCCCTACTGAATCTCCCCTGTATCCCCTTCTCTGTCTCCATTCAACCCTCTCTGTGCCCTCTCCTCAGTCCCCACTCAACCCTCTGTGCTCTCTCCTCAGTCCCCACTCAACCCTCTCTGTACCCTCTCCTCAGTCCCCACTCAACCCTCTGTGCCCTCTCCCCAGTCCCCACTCAACCCTCTCTGTACCCTCTCCTCAGTCCCCACTCAACCCTCTGTACCCTCTCCTCAGTCCCCACTCAACCTCCTCTGTGCCCTCTCCTCAGTCTCAACTCAACCCTCTCTGTGCCCTCTCCTCAGTCCCCACTCAACCCTCTGTGCCCTCTCCTCAGTCCACACTCAACCCTCTCTGTGCCCTCTCCTCAGTCCGCACTCAATCCTCTCTGTGCCCTCTCCTCAGTCCCCACTCAACCCTCTCTGTGCCCTCTCCTCAGTCCCCACTCAACCCTCTCTGTGCCCTCTCCTCAGTCCCAACTAAACTCTCTCTGTGCCCTTTCCTCAGTCCCCACTCAATCCTCTCTGTGCCCTTTCCTCAGTCCCCACTCAACCCTCTTTGTGCCCTCTCCTCAGTCCTCACTCAACCCTCTCTGTGCCCTCTTCTCAGTCCCCACTCAACCCCCTCTTTGCCCACTCCTCAGTCCCCACTCAACCCACTCTGTGCTCTATCCTCAGTCCCCACTCAACCCTCTCTGTGCCCTCTCCCCAGTCCCCACTCAACCCTCTCTGTACCCTCTCCTCAGTCCCCACTCACCCCTCTGTACCCTCTCCTCAGTCCCCACTCAACCCTCTCTGTGCCCTCTCCTCAGTCCCCACTCAACCCTCTCTGTGCCCTCTCCTCAGTCCCCACTCAACCCTCTCTGTGCCCTCTCCTCAGTCCCCACTCAACCCTCTCTGTGCCCTCTCCTCAGTCCCCACTCAACCCTCTCTGTGCCCTCTCCTCAGTCCCCACTCAACCCTCTCTGCGCCCTCTCCTCAGTCCCCACTCAACCCTCTGTGCCCTCTCCTCAGTCCCCACTCAACCCTCTCTGTATCCTCTCCTCAGTCCCCACTCAACCCTCTCTGTGCCCTTTCCCCAGTCCCCACTCAATCCTCTCTGTGCCCTTTCCTCAGTCCCCACTCAACCCTCTTTGTGCCCTCTCCGCAGTCCTCACTCAACCCTCTCTGTGCCCTCTTCTCAGTCCCCACTCAACCCTCTCTGTGCCCACTCCTCAGTCCCCACTCAACCCCCTCTGTGCTCTCTCCTCAGTCCCCACTCAACCCTCTCTGTGCCCTCTCCCCAGTCCTCACTCAACCCTCTCTGTACCCTCTCCTCAGTCCCCACTCAACCCTCTGTACCCTCTCCTCAGTCCCCACTCAACCTCCTCTGTGCCCTCTCCTCAGTCTCAACTCAACCATCTTTGTGCCCTCTCCTCAGTCCCCACTCAACTCTCTCTGTGCCCTCTCCTCAGTCCCCACTCAACCCCCTCTGTGCCCTCTCCTCAGTCCCAACTAAACTCTCTCTGTGCCCTTTCCTCAGTCCCCACTCAACCCTCTCTGTGCCCTCTCCTCAGTCCCCACTCAACCCCCTCTGTGCCCTCTCCTCAGTCCCAACTAAACTCTCTCTGTGCCCTTTCCTCAGTCCCCACTCAATCCTCTCTGTGCCCTTTCCTCAGTCCCCACTCAACCCTCTTTGTGCCCTCTCCTCAGTCCTCACTCAACCCTCTCTGTGCCCTCTTCTCAGTCCCCACTCAACTCTCTCTGTGCCCTCTCCTCAGTCCCCACTCAACCCCCTCTGTGCCCTCTCCTCAGTCCCAACTAAACTCTCTCTGTGCCCTTTCCTCAGTCCCCACTCAACCCTCTCTGTGCCCTCTCCTCAGTCCCCACTCAACCCCCTCTGTGCCCTCTCCTCAGTCCCAACTAAACTCTCTCTGTGCCCTTTCCTCAGTCCCCACTCAATCCTCTCTGTGCCCTTTCCTCAGTCCCCACTCAACCCTCTTTGTGCCCTCTCCTCAGTCCTCACTCAACCCTCTCTGTGCCCTCTTCTCAGTCCCCACTAAACCCTCTCTGTGCCCACTCCTCAGTCCCCACTCAACCCCCTCTGTGCTCTCTCCTCAGTCCCCACTCAACCCTCTCTGTGTCCTCTCCCCAGTCCCCACTCAACCCTCTCTGTACCCTCTCCTCAGTCCCCACTCAACCCTTTGTACCCTCTCCTCAGTCCCCACTCAACCTCCTCTGTGCCCTCTCCTCAGTCTCAACTCAACCATCTTTGTGCCCTTTCCTCAGTCCCCACTCAACTCTCTCTGTGCCCTCTCCTCAGTCCCCACTCAATCCTCTCTGTGCCCTTTCCTCAGTCCCCACTCAACCCTCTTTGTGCCCTCTCCTCAGTCCTCACTCAACCCTCTCTGTGCCCACTCCTCAGTCCCCAATCAACCCTCTCTGTGCCCTCTCCTCAGTCCCCACTCAACCCCCTCTGTGCCTTCTCCTTAGTCCCTACTGAATCTCCCCTGTATCCCCTTCTCTGTCTCCATTCAACCCTCTCTGTGCCCTCTCCCCAGTCCCCACTCAACCCTCTCTGTACCCTCTCCTCAGTCCCCACTCAACCCTCTGTACCCTCTCCTCAGTCCCCACTCAACCTCCTCTGTGCCCTCTCCTCAGTCTCAACTCAACCCTCTCTGTGCCCTCTCCTCAGTCCCCACTCAACCCTCTGTGCCCTCTCCTCAGTCCACACTCAACCCTCTCTGTACCCTCTCCTCAGTCCCCACTCAACCCTCTGTACCCTCTCCTCAGTCCCCACTCAACCTCCTCTGTGCCCTCTCCTCAGTCTCAACTCAACCCTCTCTGTGCCCTCTCCTCAGTCCCCACTCAACCCTCTGTGCCCTCTCCTCAGTCCACACTCAACCCTCTCTGTGCCCTCTCCTCAGTCCGCACTCAATCCTCTCTGTGCCCTCTCCTCAGTCCCCACTCAACCCTCTCTGTGCCCTCTCCTCAGTCCCCACTCAACCCTCTCTGTGCCCTCTCCTCAGTCCCAACTAAACTCTCTCTGTGCCCTTTCCTCAGTCCCCACTCAATCCTCTCTGTGCCCTTTCCTCAGTCCCCACTCAACCCTCTTTGTGCCCCCTCCTCAGTCCTCACTCAACCCTCTCTGTGCCCTCTTCTCAGTCCCCACTCAACCCCCTCTTTGCCCACTCCTCAGTCCCCACTCAACCCTCTTTGTGCCCTCTCCTCAGTCCTCACTCAACCCTCTCTGTGCCCTCTTCTCAGTCCCCACTAAACCCTCTCTGTGCCCACTCCTCAGTCCCCAATCAACCCTCTCTGTGCCCTCTCCTCAGTCCCCACTCAACCCCCTCTGTGCCCTCTCCTCAGTCCCAACTAAACTCTCTCTGTGCCCTTTCCTCAGTCCCCACTCAATCCTCTCTGTGCCCTTTCCTCAGTCCCCACTCAACCCTCTTTGTGCCCTCTCCTCAGTCCTCACTCAACCCTCTCTGTGCCCTCTTTTCAGTCCCCACTCAACCCCCTCTGTGCCCACTCCTCAGTCCCCACTCAACCCCCTCTGTGCTCTCTCCTCAGTCCCCACTCAACCCTCTCTGTGTCCTCTCCCCAGTCCCCACTCAACCCTCTCTGTACCCTCTCCTCAGTCCCCACTCAACCCTTTGTACCCTCTCCTCAGTCCCCACTCAACCTCCTCTGTGCCCTCTCCTCAGTCTCAACTCAACCATCTTTGTGCCCTCTCCTCAGTCCCCACTCAACTCTCTCTGTGCCCTCTCCTCAGTCCCCACTCAATCCTCTCTGTGCCCTTTCCTCAGTCCCCACTCAACCCTCTTTGTGCCCTCTCCTCAGTCCTCACTCAACCCTCTCTGTGCCCACTCCTCAGTCCCCAATCAACCCTCTCTGTGCCCTCTCCTCAGTCCCCACTCAACCCCCTCTGTGCCTTCTCCTTAGTCCCTACTGAATCTCCCCTGTATCCCCTTCTCTGTCTCCATTCAACCCTCTCTGTGCCCTCTCCTCAGTCCCCACTCAACCCTCTGTGCTCTCTCCTCAGTCCCCACTCAACCCTCTCTGTGCCCTCTCCCCAGTCCCCACTCAACCCTCTCTGTACCCTCTCCTCAGTCCCCACTCAACCCTCTGTACCCTCTCCTCAGTCCCCACTCAACCTCCTCTGTGCCCTCTCCTCAGTCTCAACTCAACCCTCTCTGTGCCCTCTCCTCAGTCCCCACTCAACCCTCTGTGCCCTCTCCTCAGTCCACACTCAACCCTCTCTGTGCCCTCTCCTCAGTCCGCACTCAATCCTCTCTGTGCCCTCTCCTCAGTCCCCACTCAACCCTCTCTGTGCCCTCTCCTCAGTCCCCACTCAACCCTCTCTGTGCCCTCTCCTCAGTCCCAACTAAACTCTCTCTGTGCCCTTTCCTCAGTCCCCACTCAATCCTCTCTGTGCCCTTTCCTCAGTCCCCACTCAACCCTCTTTGTGCCCTCTCCTCAGTCCTCACTCAACCCTCTCTGTGCCCTCTTCTCAGTCCCCACTCAACCCCCTCTTTGCCCACTCCTCAGTCCCCACTCAACCCACTCTGTGCTCTATCCTCAGTCCCCACTCAACCCTCTCTGTGCCCTCTCCCCAGTCCCCACTCAACCCTCTCTGTACCCTCTCCTCAGTCCCCACTCACCCCTCTGTACCCTCTCCTCAGTCCCCACTCAACCCTCTCTGTGCCCTCTCCTCAGTCCCCACTCAACCCTCTCTGTGCCCTCTCCTCAGTCCCCACTCAACCCTCTCTGTGCCCTCTCCTCAGTCCCCACTCAACCCTCTCTGTGCCCTCTCCTCAGTCCCCACTCAACCCTCTCTGTGCCCTCTCCTCAGTCCCCACTCAACCCTCTCTGCGCCCTCTCCTCAGTCCCCACTCAACCCTCTGTGCCCTCTCCTCAGTCCCCACTCAACCCTCTCTGTATCCTCTCCTCAGTCCCCACTCAACCCTCTCTGTCCCTTTTCCCCAGTCCCCACTCAATCCTCTCTGTGCCCTTTCCTCAGTCCCCACTCAACCCTCTTTGTGCCCTCTCCGCAGTCCTCACTCAACCCTCTCTGTGCCCTCTTCTCAGTCCCCACTCAACCCTCTCTGTGCCCACTCCTCAGTCCCCACTCAACCCCCTCTGTGCTCTCTCCTCAGTCCCCACTCAACCCTCTCTGTGCCCTCTCCCCAGTCCTCACTCAACCCTCTCTGTACCCTCTCCTCAGTCCCCACTCAACCCTCTGTACCCTCTCCTCAGTCCCCACTCAACCTCCTCTGTGCCCTCTCCTCAGTCTCAACTCAACCATCTTTGTGCCCTCTCCTCAGTCCCCACTCAACTCTCTCTGTGCCCTCTCCTCAGTCCCCACTCAACCCCCTCTGTGCCCTCTCCTCAGTCCCAACTAAACTCTCTCTGTGCCCTTTCCTCAGTCCCCACTCAACCCTCTCTGTGCCCTCTCCTCAGTCCCCACTCAACCCCCTCTGTGCCCTCTCCTCAGTCCCAACTAAACTCTCTCTGTGCCCTTTCCTCAGTCCCCACTCAATCCTCTCTGTGCCCTTTCCTCAGTCCCCACTCAACCCTCTTTGTGCCCTCTCCTCAGTCCTCACTCAACCCTCTCTGTGCCCTCTTCTCAGTCCCCACTCAACTCTCTCTGTGCCCTCTCCTCAGTCCCCACTCAACCCCCTCTGTGCCCTCTCCTCAGTCCCAACTAAACTCTCTCTGTGCCCTTTCCTCAGTCCCCACTCAACCCTCTCTGTGCCCTCTCCTCAGTCCCCACTCAACCCCCTCTGTGCCCTCTCCTCAGTCCCAACTAAACTCTCTCTGTGCCCTTTCCTCAGTCCCCACTCAATCCTCTCTGTGCCCTTTCCTCAGTCCCCACTCAACCCTCTTTGTGCCCTCTCCTCAGTCCTCACTCAACCCTCTCTGTGCCCTCTTCTCAGTCCCCACTAAACCCTCTCTGTGCCCACTCCTCAGTCCCCACTCAACCCCCTCTGTGCTCTCTCCTCAGTCCCCACTCAACCCTCTCTGTGTCCTCTCCCCAGTCCCCACTCAACCCTCTCTGTACCCTCTCCTCAGTCCCCACTCAACCCTTTGTACCCTCTCCTCAGTCCCCACTCAACCTCCTCTGTGCCCTCTCCTCAGTCTCAACTCAACCATCTTTGTGCCCTTTCCTCAGTCCCCACTCAACTCTCTCTGTGCCCTCTCCTCAGTCCCCACTCAATCCTCTCTGTGCCCTTTCCTCAGTCCCCACTCAACCCTCTTTGTGCCCTCTCCTCAGTCCTCACTCAACCCTCTCTGTGCCCACTCCTCAGTCCCCAATCAACCCTCTCTGTGCCCTCTCCTCAGTCCCCACTCAACCCCCTCTGTGCCTTCTCCTTAGTCCCTACTGAATCTCCCCTGTATCCCCTTCTCTGTCTCCATTCAACCCTCTCTGTGCCCTCTCCTCAGTCCCCACTCAACCCTCTGTGCTCTCTCCTCAGTCCCCACTCAACCCTCTCTGTGCCCTCTCCCCAGTCCCCACTCAACCCTCTCTGTACCCTCTCCTCAGTCCCCACTCAACCCTCTGTACCCTCTCCTCAGTCCCCACTCAACCTCCTCTGTGCCCTCTCCTCAGTCTCAACTCAACCCTCTCTGTGCCCTCTCCTCAGTCCCCACTCAACCCTCTGTGCCCTCTCCTCAGTCCACACTCAACCCTCTCTGTACCCTCTCCTCAGTCCCCACTCAACCCTCTGTACCCTCTCCTCAGTCCCCACTCAACCTCCTCTGTGCCCTCTCCTCAGTCTCAACTCAACCCTCTCTGTGCCCTCTCCTCAGTCCCCACTCAACCCTCTGTGCCCTCTCCTCAGTCCACACTCAACCCTCTCTGTGCCCTCTCCTCAGTCCGCACTCAATCCTCTCTGTGCCCTCTCCTCAGTCCCCACTCAACCCTCTCTGTGCCCTCTCCTCAGTCCCCACTCAACCCTCTCTGTGCCCTCTCCTCAGTCCCAACTAAACTCTCTCTGTGCCGTTTCCTCAGTCCCCACTCAATCCTCTCTGTGCCCTTTCCTCAGTCCCCACTCAACCCTCTTTGTGCCCCCTCCTCAGTCCTCACTCAACCCTCTCTGTGCCCTCTTCTCAGTCCCCACTCAACCCCCTCTTTGCCCACTCCTCAGTCCCCACTCAACCCACTCTGTGCTCTATCCTCAGTCCCCACTCAACCCTCTCTGTGCCCTCTCCCCAGTCCCCACTCAACCCTCTCTGTACCCTCTCCTCAGTCCCCACTCACCCCTCTGTACCCTCTCCTCAGTCCCCACTCAACCTCCTCTGTGCCCTCTCCTCAGTCTCAACTCAACCCTCTCTGTGCCCTTTCCTCAGTCCCCACTCAATGCTCTCTGTGCCCTTTCTTAAGTCCCCACTCAACCCTCTTTGTGCCCTCTCCTCAGTCCCCATTCAACTCTCTCTGTGCCCTCTCCTCAGTCCCCACTCAACCCCCTCTGTGCCCTCTCCTCAGTCCCAACTAAACTCTCTCTGTGCCCTTTCCTCAGTCCCCACTCAACCCTCTCTGTGCCCTCTCCTCAGTCCCCACTCAACCCCCTCTGTGCCCTCTCTTCAGTCCCAACTAAACTCTCTCTGTGCCCTTTCCTCAGTTCCCACTCAACCCTCTTTGTGCCCTCTCCTCAGTCCTCACTCAACCCTCTCTGTGCCCTCTTCTCAGTCCCCACTCAACCCTCTCTGTGCCCACTCCTCAGTCCCCAATCAACCCTCTCTGTGCCCTCTCCTCAGTCCCCACTCAACCCCCTCTGTGCCTTCTCCTTAGTCCCTACTGAATCTCCCCTGTATCCCCTTCTCTGTCTCCATTCAACCCTCTCTGTGCCCTCTCCTCAGTCCCCACTCAACCCTCTGTGCTCTCTCCTCAGTCCCCACTCAACCCTCTCTGTGCCCTCTCCCCAGTCCCCACTCAACCCTCTCTGTACCCTCTCCTCAGTCCCCACTCAACCCTCTGTACCCTCTCCTCAGTCCCCACTCAACCCTCTCTGTGCCCTTTCCTGAGTCCCCACTCAATGCTCTCTGTGCCCTTTCCTCAGTCCCCACTCAACCCTCTTTGTGCCCTCTCCTCAGTCCCCACTCAACTCTCTCTGTGCCCTCTCCTCAGTCCCCACTCAACCCCCTCTGTGCCCACTCCTCAGTCCCCAATCAACCCTCTCTGTGTCCTCTCCTCAGTCCCCACTCAACCTCCTCTGTGCCCTCTCCTCAGTCCCTACTGAATCTCCCCTGTATCCCCTTCTCTGTCTCCACTCAACCCTCTGTGCCCTCTCCTCAGTCCCCACTCAACCCTCTCTGTGCCCTCTCCTCAGTCCCCACTCAACCCTCTCTGTGTCCTCTCCTCAGTCCCCACTCAACCCTCTCTGTGCCCTCTCCTCAGTCCCCACTCAACCCTCTCTGTGCCCTCTCCTCAGTCCCCGCTCAACCCTCTCTGTGCCCTCTCCTCAGTCCCCAATCAACCCTCTCTGTGCCCTCTCCTCAGTCCCCACTCAACCCCCTCTGTGCCCTCTCCTCAGTCCCTACTGATTCTCCCCTGTATCCCCTTCTCTGTCTCCATTCAACCCTCTCTGTGCCCTCTCCTCAGTCCCCACTCAACCCTCTCTGTGCCCTCTCCTCAGTCCCCACTCAACCCTATGTGTGCTCTCCTCAGTCCCCACTCAACCCTCTCTGTGCCCTCTCCTCAGTCCCCTCTCAACCCTCTCTGTACCTTCTCCTCAGTCCCCACTCAACCCTCTGTACCCTCTCCTCAGTCCCCACTCAACCTCCTCTGTGCCCTCTCCTCAGTCCCAACTCAACCCTCTCTGTGCTCTTTCCTCAGTCCCCACTCAATCCTCTCTGTGCCCTTTCCTCAGTCCCCACTCAACCCTACTGAATCTCCCCTGTATCCCCTTCTCTGTCTCCACTCAACCCTCTGTGCCCTCTCCTCAGTCCCCACTCAACCCTCTCTGTGCCCTCTCCTCAGTCCCCACTCAACCCTCTCTGTGCCCTCTCCTCAGTCCCCACTCAACCCTCTCTGTGCCCTCTCTATACCAAGTAATTGCTAATGCATGCAGAAGGTAAACCAGAACCTGTATAGGTAAATAAAGGGTGTCAGCACTGCTATGTGTGCTGCCCTTTAAGGGTGCTTTACGCGCTGCAACATCGCTAACGATATATCGTCGGGGTCACGGTGTTTGTGACGCACATCTGGCATCGTTAGCGACAAAGCAGCGTGTGACAGCTAGGAGCGACGATCAACGATCGCAAAATCGCCAGAAATCGTTGATCGTTGACACGTCGCTCCAAATCATAATGTTGTTGGTATTTCATTCCGCAGGTTGTTAGTCGTTCCTGAGGCACCACACATCGCTGTGTGTGACACCGCAGGAACGACGAACATCATCCTACCTGCGTCCTTTGGAAAGGAGGAAGGAAGAAGGTGGGTGGCATGTTCCGGCCGCTCATCTCCTCCCCTCCTCTTCTGTTGGGCGGCCGTTTTGTGACGTCGCTGTGACGCCGAACGCTCCTCCCCCTTGAAGGAGGGATTGTTCGGCAGCAACAGCGACGTCGCTGAACAGGTATGTGCGTGTGATGCTGCTGTAGCGATATTGTTCGCTACGGCAGTGATCACCACATGTCGCGCGAACGACGGGGGCGGGTGCTATTGCTCGCGACATCGCTAGCAATCGCTAGCGATGTAGCAGCGTGTAAAGCACCCTTTAGAGCTGACAACCAAGTTATAGGTCAAACACATAGGAAGAGATGGCACAAAATGCTCAGGATCAAAGGAATATCGCCAAGACAAATGAACTGGATGGTATATCAGCCAGCACAAAATTATATGGCCATGATATATTGAAAAAAAACCTTTTTGGAAAAATCCTTTATATATATATATATATATATATATATATATATATATATATATATATCAATTACCATATTTACCAACCGGGCCTGGTATGGATGGATAAAAACGATTGCATGCAATGGATGTGGAGGAAAATTACCAACACAGGAGCAAGGAAGCAAGGTTATGCTATGAAGGAGGCCGTGGGGAGAGCCCCACGGGCGTTACGCTGACTGGCAGCTTCGTCAGGGGAAGTAATCCATGTAACACAGTAACCATGTATATATACGTGCAACTAATTAAACAATCATTTACCTATTGGCCCATCAGTAATTAAGGCAACCACGGTTATACGGGAGGTGGAAGTACTGAGTCTGACCATATAAGTAAGTGTGGGAAAGCCAGTATTCAAAACGAAAAGCCGGCAACTAATACATCTGTGCGGGCGTTCATTCATCATAGCGGTCACATGACTTAGATGTGCGGTCACATGTACGGAAGAGGCAAGGGTGCATGCGCATATTCGTTTTGTGACGTCCAATTGTAGGACGTAGTACCCAGACAGACATATTTATGATCACATGTGGAGTGGCCAAAAAACAATAATAAGGGATGGGATAAGGACATACTAACATGTGTGCACATATATACAGTACAGACCAAAAGTTTGGACACACCTTCTCATCTCTAGAACAACTGTTAAGAGGAGACTTTGTGCAGCAGGCCTTCATGGTAAAATAGCTGCTAGGAAACCACTGCTAAGGACAGGCAACAAGCAGAAGAGACTTGTTTGGGCTAAAGAACACAAGGAATGGACATTAGATCAGTGGAAATCTCTGCTTTGGTCTGATGAGTCCAAATTTGAGATCTTTGGATCCAACCACCGTGTCTTTGTAGAAAAGGTGAACGGATGGACGCTACATGGCTGGTTCCCACCGTGAAGCATGGAGGAGGAGGTGTGATGGTGTGGGGGTGCTTTGCTGGTGACACTGTTGGAGATTTATTCAAAATTGAAGGCATACTGAACCAGCATGGCTACCACAGCATCTTGCAGCGGCGTGCTATTCCATCCAGTTTGCGTTTAGTTGGACCATCATTTATTTTTCAACAGGACAATGACCCCAAACACACCTCCAGGCTGTGTATGGCTATTTGACTAAGAAGGAGAGTGATGGGATGCTACGCCAGATGACCTGGTCTCCACAGTCACCAGACCTGAACCCAATCGAGATGGTTTGGGGTGAGCTGGACCGAAGAGTGAAGGCAAAAGGGCCAACAAGTGCTAAGCATCTCTGGGAACTCCTTCAAGACTGTTGGAAAACCATTTCTGGTGACTACCTCTTAAAGCTCATCAAGAGAATGCCAAGAGTGTGCAAGGTAGTAATCAAAGCAAAAGGTGGCTACTTTGAAGAACCTAGAATATAAAAACATATTTTCAGTTGTTTCACACTTTTTTCAGTATTTCATTCCACATGCTTTAATTCATAGTTTTGATGCCCTCAATGTGAATCTACAATTTTCAGAGCCCTGAAAATAAAGAAAACTCTTTGAATGAGAAGGTGTGTCCAAACGTTTGGTCTGTACTGTACCTGTCCTCATATGCCATACTGGGCATTATCTTAGTAGATATAATTCTGATAACATATATACAGAGATTACACCCATCGTCAGAAAGAGAGAACATAGAAACGGCGATCTTATGGCTTATATAATATAGGATTAGTTATTAGGTTCAAAAGGGTTACAGAGATCTGAATATGGAGCACAAAAACTAACCCAAAATATAAAGTATAACAGAAGGCGCAGGCCCAAGGGACCACATATTTCTAATAAGCAGGAGAATACATATATAGCAGATAGATGACAAAATGCAGGATGCGACACACCCTGCATGTGCATATATACATATGTATATCTAACATCATGTGTTGTTATGGGTAACATCTGAATAAACAGAAACCCTACTTAGCATATATGCATACAGAAAAACAAAAACCCCATTTAGCATGTATACATAAGGGTAAACAATTAGATAAGGAATCAAATGATGATCCATATTCACCATCTGGTGTGTTTTTAAATGATTTTATAATTGTGTGTTTTTCCATGGACCCAATAAAATTGTTAAAATTTTTGTAAAATAATCCTTTGATGAATTATGTGTGCTCTTTCTCTCTCCTTCGTACATTGTTACCTTCACACATAAGGCCTCTTTCACACGTACGTGTCTCCGGTACGTGTTTGGCAGTTTTCTCACGTACCGGAGACACGTACACACGTAGACCTATGTATTTCTATGGTTTTGGACACAAGTAAGTATTTGAGCACGTAACGTGTGTCCGTTCGTACTTACGTGTGTCCGTTCCCTTCTTACGTGTGTCCGTGTGCTCCACACGCCGACATGTCTGTTTTCTCTCCGGCATCACGGGTGTCACACGGAACGCAAATGTGTCACACATAATGCGAACAGACCACACGGATGTGTTCCGTGTGACACGCATGGGAGAAAAGACATGTGTCTGCGAGAAAGAAAACCAAAACTTCACTCACCTTCTCCTGCCCTCCTGTCTCTGCCGCTGCTGTCACTTGCTGCCGACTGTGAGGTAAATCCGGAGATATGACGATAAATCATGATATTCAAGTTATGTCAGGAAGCCCTCTCCTGGTGTCACCCCCCCTTTCCTTCACACAACTCCTTCAATCAGAAAATTTACCACAGGGATAAACGGTTTGTTTAGCAGATAGGTGTCAAAGGAACTGGTCTGTGTTCCACTTAAGCTGGTGTCACACTAAGCGACAGCGACAACGACGTCGCTGTTACGTCACCATTTTCGGTGACGTAACAGCGACCTTGTAAGTCGCTGTTATGATCGCTGCTTAGCTGTCAAACACAGCAGAAGCAGCGATCATAACGTCGCTGTGCTACATGTGCAGAGAGCAGGGAGCCGTGCTTAGCGTTGGCTCCTTGCTCTCCTAGGTACAGTACACATCGGGTTAATTAACCCGATGTGTGCTGCAGCTACATGTCACAGTGCAGAGAGCAAGGAGCCGCGCGCACTGCTTAGCGCTGGCTCCTTGCTCTCCTTGCTACAGTATACATCGGGTTAATTACCCGATGCATACTGCAGCCACATGTCACAGTGCAGGAGCCGGCACTGGCAGCAAGAGCGGAGGCTGGTAACCAGCGTAAACATCGGGTAACCAGGGAAAGGTCTTCCCTTGGTTACCCGATGTTTACGCTGGTTACAGCTTACCGCAGCTGCCAGTGCCGGCTCCTGATCGCTTCATTTCGTCGCTCTCTCGCTGTCACACACAGCGATGTGTGTGTCACAGCGGGAGAGTGACGACCAAAAAATGAAGCTGGACATTCAGCAACGACCGGCGACCTCACAGCAGGGGCCAGGTCGTTGCTGAATGTCACACACAGCGACAGCGACGGGACGTCGCTGCAACGTCACAGAAAATGGTGACGTAGCAGCGACGTCGTTGTCGTCGTCGTTATGTGTGACACCAGCTTAACACCTCCAACAGCCATCTCCTCTGATATGGAGATTAGTGTTCTCTCAGGCCTCTAAAACAAAGAGAGAGAGAGGAAGAGCCCCTGGGAGCTGTGTCCACTCATCAAAGAAAGTGGACAGTGACCTGGCAAAACCAAAAGGAAGCTAATCACCACAGGAGAGCATACTGCTGGCTCCGTAATATCATACCCAGTTATGATATTACCGTGCGTCTCAGCCATACACCCCCTACATCGTTAAAATCGGGACTTCGAGCCGAATCTGTGCATATCCTCGGAGTGTATATGGCACCCTGGGGCGGCGAGATATAGAGCACTGCTAGTAGGAGTCCGGTAAATGAGTCGTGCTTGGACTCAAAATGCAGAGGGGACCCGGGCGGATCTGATGGCACCAGAACCATCCCGATCGGACCTCCCAGTCCGGAGTTGCAGGTAATAGCCCCTTCTGGGATATTACTCTGACTCCATGCAGGGGGAGTGGCAGTGCTTCCCTGTGAGGTCACTAAGGTAGGAGGGGACCTGGATTTGCCCAGGTTGATAACCCTACTTCGGCCATTTTCCAGTGTTCTTTCGCCGGGGGTCACGTGTAGGAAACATCTGTGGGAAAGATCCTGGAAACCTGGTCCACGGCGCCCCCCTGTGGCCAGACGCACAAGGTAACTGCTGGAACTGTGTATGCCTGTTTGTAAACCATGCTTTATCTGTAACTGTACTCTGACATATGTATATTCTGTAGATTCCCTATTGTATATATTGTAGTTTCTAGTGTGCTTTAGGCTGATTAAATTATATAATTAATCTTGGGCTGTTCTGTTATCTCGATCTTGAATCCCACGTCTGTGTGTTCGGCTAATAGTTACCGTGAAGCGGTTGGTGGCAGCGAGTTGTGCCAAGGATTATTGTGGGGAGGCCAGTGAGATTCGGGGAGGTTTTATATATTCCGCCCGCGGAGGTCGGGGGAATATATACCCTACTCTCACCGGGGACCCTTCAATAATCGGCATAAGTAGTATAGCGGCCTCCTTGCTTATTGTCGGGCAATTCC
The DNA here is from genome assembly GCF_048569485.1 of Anomaloglossus baeobatrachus. Classification (NCBI taxonomy): domain Eukaryota; kingdom Metazoa; phylum Chordata; class Amphibia; order Anura; family Aromobatidae; genus Anomaloglossus; species Anomaloglossus baeobatrachus. The sequence continues at coordinate 57,786,240 of NC_134360.1, read as the reverse complement.
ATAATTGGCCTGACTATAAGAGGGGCGCTAGAGAGCGCGTCATGTGCTCTGTCTGTCGGTCGGGAGGTATAAAGGAGGGATGACCCCCACTTGTTACCCCCCGATTGTGACGTACTGGTAGCCAGCGCGGGGGGATTTCTGAGTGACCCCCCCGGTGGTTCGTGACATATTGGTGGCATAGCGGTGGGATCGAGATAATAGTGTGTGTGAGTGTGAGACCCATACTCCCAGACACTAAAGACTGCCTGCAGCAGCTGTGGCTGCTGGGGTCTTCAGACTAGCTCAACACTAGAGTGTCAGAGTGCAGATACTGTAAGGTGTGTGGGCGCATCAGGTGTCAGTTCTGTGTCGGTGACCAAAGTCTGCAACAATGGCTGAGAGCACCAGGAGCAAAGCCAAAGGAATGGCCGATGCTCAGGCCAGAGACGATGAGGAGGTTGTCCACGAGCCCTCCAAGAGCCCGACGCCAGAGAACAGCTCTGCAGAGGACATTGCACAACCTGGCAATTATGGACAAGATGAGGAGCAGCTCACCCAAGGGTCCTCAACGAGCCAGATGCCAGCCCTCCGCTCTGCAATGGACAGTGAATCACCAGGCTCCGCAGCGGGCCGCAGATCACCACGTGCCATTCCACCGAGCCTGGGAGGCTCGGATAGCCTTCTTCAAATGGCTATGGCCCTACTCCAGGCTGGAGACTGGGAGGGCTACAAGGAACTCATGGCAGAGCGCAGGGCAGAACGTGAAGCTGCAGAGCGCAGGGCAGCGTGTGAGGCTGAGGCTGCGGAGCGGCAGGCAGCGCGTAAAGAGCGAGAGCGCCAGGCAGAGCGTGACTACCAGCTGCAGCTAGCTCAGATCCGGCCCTCATCAGCCACATGTGACCTTCAAGACACCAAACTTCCAAAGGTCCGTGTTGAGGACTTCCCAGTGCTGGAGAAGGATGGAGACTTGGACTCTTTCCTGACTGCTTTTGAACGGACTTGCCTGCAGCACCATCTGGACAAGGACCAGTGGGCCAAATACCTGCCCCCCCGTTTAAGGGGTAAGGCCCTGGAAATCCTTGGGGACTTGCCTACTGAGGCAGATCAGGGCTACGACACCATCAAGCGGGCCCTGATCCAACAGTACAACCTCACTCCGGAGTCCTACCGCAAGAAGTTCTGGACCCTGCAGAAGGGACCAAAGGACTCCTGGGCTGACCACCGGCGGGCACTTGCCCGAGCTGCCGACCACTGGACCCAAGGCCTGCAGCTTACCACCGGACCAGAGATCCTAGACTTGGTCATCACAGAGCAACTCTTGTGGAACTGCCCTGAGGATCTCCGCCAGTTCATCCGAGACCCGAAGCCAAAGGGGTCCACGGCTACAGCTGCCCTGGCCGATGACTACACCAACAATCGGGCTCCTGAGGCCAGGAGAGCAGCCACCAGCAGCACCTGGAGAGGGGGTAAGATGAATTCTACGACTGCCCCACCTGCCCCTAGACTGCAGGGGGTTTCCCCCTCAACTCCCCTCTCCAGGCCCGTGGCAGAGCCAAGACGGTGCCACCAGTGCAACCTACCTGGACACTTCAAGGCCATGTGCCCTCAGCGTCCCAAGGCCCCGGCTCCGTCCCCGTCCCAAGGGCCGCCCAAGGTGTATTGTGTGGGTGGGGGTGGTGGTAGGTCCCTGGACAGCTTCCAACCTGTCCCCGTCGGCCGGTCTGTGACCATAGGACTGCGAGACAGCGCCTCGGAGGTGACTCTGGTGCGGCCTGAGATGGTGTCCCCCCAAGACTTGATACCTGGAAAAACCCTCGCTGTCTCCGGGATTGGAGGCATTGACCCGGCGCTGCCTGTTGCTGGCATTTATGTGGACTGGGGCGCAGGGCGAGGGGTGAGAGAGGTGGGGGTAACTGATCGGATCCCCGCAAACGTGCTACTTGGGACAGATTTGGGGCAGATAACCTCCCAGTTTGGGCCCCCCCCCAAGGGCTGAACCTTCAGCCAGTACTGACGTGCCTCCGGACAATGTTAATGTGTTATCTATGAATGATGTGAGAGAGGGGGGAGTGAACTCTGATATTTCTGCTTGCATAGACACCATAGACACACACTCAGCTGCAGCTGTGACAGGGGAGGGGGTCAGAGAAAGGTGTAACAATGCCTCTACAAGTGATCAGCCAGTGAGCTGGGATCTGTTGCCCTCTGCAGGGATAAGCAGAGAGCAAGGTGCTGCAGGGGGAGGACCAGTGTGTGGGGTGGGGGCTACCACAGCAAATGTGGGGTCCCCAGAGATTTCACAGCGGGGTTCTGTTGCTGCAGGAGGGGAACAGGCAGGTGAGATTGGGGCCGGTCCCGGAGCGGAAGTGCTCCCAGGTAAGATCTCGGTACATGGTTCCCCTACAACCGGGGTGTCAGGAAGCCAGGTAGGTCTGCCTGAACCGGCGACTTGGTCAGGAACGGAGGAGGAGCAGGCACGACCCACGGTCGCAGCGGCTGTGGCCGCTGTCACCCGCAGTGGGAGTGCTGGAAGCCAAGGGGCCTCCCGGAGGTCCGATAGCTCTTCCCCTTCTGACCAAGTGGCAGCCGAGTCAGGTGGAGGCCAGGACACAGGTCCCGGGGTACTGACCGAAGATGTGACAGTCTCGTCGATTCTGGCCACATCTAGTCAGGGGTTTCAGGCAGCGTTAGAAGCTGACGACAGCCTGAAAGCTCTAAAGGTGCAGGCGGCACAGCCTCCCTCGGACTCGGACCCGGAGCGAGTGGTCTGGGACCAAGGACGGCTGTACCGGGTCACGGTCCAGCAGGGTTCACCGGAGGCGTGGCCCAGGGACCGACAGTTAGTGGTACCCTATCCGTTCCGGACGGAGTTGTTGCGGATCGCACATGAGATTCCGATGGCCGGACACCTAGGGATCGCTAAGACCAAGGCCAGGTTAAACCAGCATTTCTACTGGCCAAAAATGGGGGCCGATGTGGCTGCCTACTGCCGTTCGTGTGAAACCTGTCAGAGAGTGGGGAAGGCGGGGCCACACCCCAAAGCCCCACTGGTATCTCTGCCCATCATCGATGAGCCTTTCAGGAGGGTGGCTGTGGATCTGGTCGGCCCGCTGGCCGTCCCCAGCAGCTCCGGGAAACGCTTCATACTGACGGTAGTGGACTATGCCACCCGGTACCCAGAAGCAGTGGCCTTGTCGTCCATTCGGGCTGACAAGGTGGCCACCGCATTGCTGGAGATTTTCTCCCGAGTGGGTTTTCCCCAGGAAATGCTCACTGACCGGGGGACCCAATTCATGTCCCAGCTGATGGAGGCCCTCTGTAAGCAAGTCCAGGTGCGACATCTGGTGGCCAGCCCGTACCATCCACAGACTAATGGCCTGTGTGAGCGGTTTAATGGCACCTTAAAGCAGATGCTTAAGATGTTGGTCGACTCCCATGGGCGTGACTGGGAGCGGTATCTCCCACACCTGTTATTTGCTTACCGGGAGGTTCCACAGGCCTCAACAGGATTCTCACCGTTTGAGCTCCTGTACGGGCGACGTGTGCGGGGCCCCCTGGCTCTGGTGAAAGAGGCTTGGGAAGGGGATTTGGCCACCCCTGGAGTGTCGGTTATCGAGTATGTCATGCGCTTCCGGGACAAAATGCAGGCCTTGACGCAACTGGTACACGACAATATGGCTCAAGCCCAGGCCGATCAGAAGCGTTGGTACGACCAGAACGCTTGTGAGAGGACCTACCAAGTGGGTCAAAAGGTGTGGGTACTGGTCCCCGTACCACAGGACAAGCTTCAGGCAGCCTGGGAAGGCCCATACCTCGTGTACCAGCAGCTCAACCCTGTGACGTACCTGGTCACCCTGGACCCTGCCCGTGGAAGGCGGAAGCCCTTCCATGTGAACATGATGAAGGCACATCATGAGCGGGAGGCATGTGCGCTCCCCGTGTGCAACCTGCCCGAGGAGGGAGAAGCGGAAACCCTCTTGGATATGCTAGCCCAGGTTAGGGCAGGCGAATCCATTGAGGATGTGGAGGTTGGCCACCAGCTCTTGGAGGACCAACGGTCCCAGCTGTGGGCCACCCTACACCCCTTCCGGGGGTTGTTTACCAACCAGCCCGGAAGGACTGACTTGGCTGTCCATCACGTGGACACTGGGGATCATCCCCCGATCCGGCGTTCAGCATATCGGGTCTCCCTGGAGGTGCAGCAACACATGCGCCAGGAGATTGACGAGATGCTGAAGCTGGGGGTGATCCAGGCATCCAACAGCGCTTGGGCCTCGCCTGTAGTCCTCGTCCCTAAGAAGGACCGAACCACTCGGTTCTGCGTGGACTACAGGGGGCTCAATGCTGTCACAGTCGCCGATGCGTACCCAATGCCACGCATCGATGACCTGCTCGATCAGTTGGCCGGGGCTCAGTACCTGACCATCATGGATCTGAGCCGGGGATATTGGCAGATCCCCCTGACTCGCAAGGCCAGGGAACGCTCTGCCTTTATTACCCCATTTGGACTGTACGAGTCCACGGTGATGCCATTCGGGATGAGGAATGCCCCTGCCACTTTCCAGCGGATGGTCAACACCCTGCTCAAGGGACTTGAAGGGTACGCGGCCGCGTACCTGGATGACATTGCCGTCTTCAGTCCCACCTGGGAAGATCACCTAGAGCATCTAGCACAGGTGCTCAGGCGGATCCACCAGGCAGGTTTGACCATCAAGCCGGGAAAGTGTCAGCTGGCCATGAGCGAGGTCCAGTACCTCGGTCACCGGGTAGGCGGGAGAACACTGAAGCCCGAGCCTGAGAAAGTGGAAGCCATCGCATCCTGGCCCACCCCCAGGACCAAGAAGCAGGTGATGTCCTTCTTGGGGACCGCTGGGTACTATAGGAGGTTTGTTCCATGCTATAGTAGCCTGGCAAAGCCCTTGACGGACCTCACCAAGAAGAAGCTGCCCTCTGCAGTCGATTGGACAGTGGACTGCGAGACAGCCTTCCGGGCCCTAAAGGACGCCCTGTCCAGCCCGCCCGTGCTACAGGCAGCCGACTTCACGCGGCCGTTTGTAGTACAGACCGACGCCAGTGACTTCGGCCTCGGTGCGGTGCTCAGCCAGGTGGACTCTGCGAGCCAAGAGCACCCAGTCTTGTACCTGAGCAGGAAGCTGTTACCAAGGGAAGTGGCCTACTCCACAATGGAGAAGGAATGCCTAGCCATAGTGTGGGCTCTGCAGCGTCTGCAACCCTATCTATACGGGCGCCACTTCATCGTGGAGACGGACCACAATCCCCTCAGCTGGTTACACACTGTCTCCGGGACGAATGGCAGGTTGTTGCGATGGAGCCTGGCGCTGCAGCAATACAACTTCACCATTCGACACAAAAGGGGCCGTGACCACGGTAACGCAGACGGGCTGTCCCGACAAGGAGAGGTCGCGGACGGGCGCACGGGGGAACACCGGAGTGTGCTGCCCCCTAGCGCCCTCAAAAGGGGGGAGGTGTGAGGTAAATCCGGAGATATGACGATAAATCATGATATTCAAGTTATGTCAGGAAGCCCTCTCCTGGTGTCACCCCCCCTTTCCTTCACACAACTCCTTCAATCAGAAAATTTACCACAGGGATAAACGGTTTGTTTAGCAGATAGGTGTCAAAGGAACTGGTCTGTGTTCCACTTACACCTCCAACAGCCATCTCCTCTGATATGGAGATTAGTGTTCTCTCAGGCCTCTAAAACAAAGAGAGAGAGGAAGAGCCCCTGGGAGCTGTGTCCACTCATCAAAGAAAGTGGACAGTGACCTGGCAAAACCAAAAGGAAGCTAATCACCACAGGAGAGCATACTGCTGGCTCCGTAATATCATACCCAGTTATGATATTACCGTGCGTCTCAGCCATACACCCCCTACATCGTTAAAATCGGGACTTCGAGCCGAATCTGTGCATATCCTCGGAGTGTATATGGCACCCTGGGGCGGCGAGATATAGAGCACTGCTAGTAGGAGTCCGGTAAATGAGTCGTGCTTGGACTCAAAATGCAGAGGGGACCCGGGCGGATCTGATGGCACCAGAACCATCCCGATCGGACCTCCCAGTCCGGAGTTGCAGGTAATAGCCCCTTCTGGGATATTACTCTGACTCCATGCAGGGGGAGTGGCAGTGCTTCCCTGTGAGGTCACTAAGGTAGGAGGGGACCTGGATTTGCCCAGGTTGATAACCCTACTTCGGCCATTTTCCAGTGTTCTTTCGCCGGGGGTCACGTGTAGGAAACATCTGTGGGAAAGATCCTGGAAACCTGGTCCACGGCGCCCCCCTGTGGCCAGACGCACAAGGTAACTGCTGGAACTGTGTATGCCTGTTTGTAAACCATGCTTTATCTGTAACTGTACTCTGACATATGTATATTCTGTAGATTCCCTATTGTATATATTGTAGTTTCTAGTGTGCTTTAGGCTGATTAAATTATATAATTAATCTTGGGCTGTTCTGTTATCTCGATCTGGAATCCCACGTCTGTGTGTTCGGCTAATAGTTACCGTGAAGCGGTTGGTGGCAGCGAGTTGTGCCAAGGATTATTGTGGGGAGGCCAGTGAGATTCGGGGAGGTTTTATATATTCCGCCCGCGGAGGTCGGGGGAATATATACCCTACTCTCACCGGGGACCCTTCAATAATCGGCATAAGTAGTATAGCGGCCTCCTTGCTTATTGTCGGGCAATTCCATAATTGGCCTGACTATAAGAGGGGCGCTAGAGAGCGCGTCATGTGCTCTGTCTGTCGGTCGGGAGGTATAAAGGAGGGGTGACCCCCACTTGTTACCCCCCGATTGTGACGTACTGGTAGCCAGCGCGGGGGGATTTCTGAGTGACCCCCCCGGTGGTTCGTGACACCGACCGCCGCTCATTATGCTCGAATATTTACTTCACTGCGGCCGGAAGCAGCAGCAGTGGGGAGTCGGCAGGATCGGAGACCGAAGATCAGCAAAACGCACAGCGACGCCAGGGACAGGTGAGTAGAAAGTTCCCGTTCTCCGTGTGTTATCACGGATAACACACGGAGAACACACGTGTGCCATACACACGGCTCACGGAGGGCAAAACGCACCTCTGACACGTCCGTGAAAAACGTGCATGGTTTTTTACGGACATGTGAGAGAGGCCTAAGGCTGCACTCATTACCCTATTTTAGGCTGTGCACCCCTTTATCTTGTTTACAGTTAAGATGTGGAAAATGTGAATGATAAAACTGCTAGTTTAGCACATATCGACAAATACAAGCTCATAAAACACGTGCAGTCTGCATTTGGCTTTATCAATAGAGCTGATCACAACAAGGTAGCTTGCTTTAAAGTATGACCTGCGAAAAAGAGGCAAAACCACAGCTCAAAAAGACGCAATAAAGACGCTTAAAAAAACACAATTAGCCTAAATTAATGCAGGAAATCTGTAGTATCAGCAACAGTCCAAATCCTCGTTGTGGGAACTTAGCCTTATGGTTGGCGCTGTATTATGGTGCCTGCAGACATTTTTAATTTTTTTCTCCATACTGATGATTAATCACCTGTCAGAGAATGACCGTCAGGACATAGCGCAGTACAAGAAGAACTGGCCCTGCCGCCTGCTCCGAACATCAGCAGAATTCCTGCCGTGGAGAACATAGTTCATGTATGGAGGCGACAATGTGATGCCCCTGGACTATCAGGTCGTCACAGGGTACTGCACAAGCTGCCCTTCCGTGCAGTATCCACCTCCCTCTTGGTTCTGGGTTCCTCTCTTAATGGTGTTGCCTCCAGAATTAAATCAAATCCTAGATACACCATGCACCACACCCACCAGGCACACCAGTGGACGGCTTGAGTGGAATAGAGTCGCCCACCTGGGGGGTCAGGGAGGGGAGGTAAGTTGTGTAGTCAGTCTGTCAGTGAGTGGAGAGTTGGGAAGTAGCCCTCGAGCTGTGAGGAGCTCAGAGGAGGTAGGGAGTGGTGGCTCCCAAGAGAAGCTGTCTAGGTTGCAGACGGTGGTCTGGACCTAGAGGAGTCGGACCCCCGGTCGCAGGGGATCGTGGCTGGGTGCCTGCACCTGTCGACGAGGACGGTCAGCAGCCTGGCACTGTAACCGGTCCGGGACCGGAGGCAGGGCGGGGTACACGGACCCTAGGTCGGGGAGATGCTTCAGGCAACCCGAAAATTCACCTGAGGAGAACGTAGCCTTTAGGTTCTGTTCCCCCCGCTCCAGAATCGGGGCACTAGCGCAATGAGGGGGATAGGGCCTTCCAACCAAAACGGTCCAGAAAATCCCAAGCGTGAGTCCTGAGAGCAGGCTCCCACACTTAGCCACACTGGGGAGCGGGGACCGGCAAGTTTCAAACTACTGGGCCACCACGTTGAAGTTAAACTTAGTGCCAGGAGGCAGGTCATGGATCACCAGGCAACACCATAGGGGACGAGACCCGGACGTGCTCCTCTCAGCGGCAGCGATACCCCGAGATTTGGTTTACCCGGTTGTCAGCGTCTGCTTATTGACTGAGTGAGTACCTGAGTGACCCCTGCATCCCACGGCATCCCACCGAGTCCCGGGGCCTACCCCTTCCCGTGGAGGGCCACGACACTTTGCTGCCCCACTCCATCACCCCGGGTACTCCCAATGGCAGCGGCGGTACTCCCAATTACCGTACACCATGGGTGGCGTCACACACTCTCTCTCCCCTGTAAATACACCCCCCCTTTCTTCATTCGAGTGTGGCCCCTAGCCCCCGGGTCCGGAGACCCTTGAGCCACGAATTGTCACCCCGGATCCGAGCGGTTCGGACCGCTGCAGGGTCGACACAACATCTCCAAATATCTGCTGCTCCTCGTACACGGAGGGGTTTGTTCTGGACACTAGAGTGTCAGCTCTTCTGCGGATCACTCATGACCTCGTGATAAAAGCACAACTGTAATAAATAACTGACGGACTTTGCTATAGATAACATGACCAGGATTATCGGCTGACAACTGTTTTCCCAGACCCCCCTCCTTAGGTTATACATAGGGATTCCTAATTATGAACCACATCCGACCTGCTGGTCTAATCGATATTACTGCTCCAGAATGTGAACCTCTTCCCCTCCCATCCCCTTATGAAGACTTTTTGGCCTCCAGATAATAGTGTTCTGTAAAGAACGTATGGTAATGTCACACGAAAATATCAGTGCCCCAAGAAACATTGACATACTGCAGAATACAGCACGTACCAGAAAAATCCTCTTACTATACTCCATTACTGATATATCCTATAGACATTATATCATATGTGACTGATATCAGCCCCCCTTATAAAGCTCCAGTTTGGGGTCTGACTTCTATTATTGGATTGTCTTCTTCGTGGCTCAGTGTGCACCAGTGGGCGCAGATGGTCTTATTGGTGTTATATACAGACCATATGGTGGCAACCTGCAACCAAGCAAGACCGGATTCATCCTTTTATTAATGATCATTTATTTTTCACTACTTTTGTGGATGGGATGAAATGTAAAGAAAAGAAAGAGAATGCCGCGACCAGTCAGATGGCAGCAGCTCTACACCCGTCGCATTGTTTTCAGTTGTATTTTTTCTCATATTTCTTGGACTCTGTTATTGAGGGCAATTAAAATGCTAATTAATACAAACAGGACAATTGTCTGGAAAAATATGAAATTACCTCCCACCATGGGTGTGACAATCACTGTCCCAGAGGGTGCAAGCACGACTGGACCTGTGCTAGAGGTGGACCCGCCAGCACCAGCACCTATTTCAGATGGATGTGTGTTCTTGGACTCACATTCAGCTGAAATGTATTGTGGCGCAGAGACCCATCAGGTCCTTGCACAGCAATAGATGCTGCCAGCCAATTATAGGTTATATGGATAATTCTTTCGGTCTAATATAGCGCAATAAGGATATTTGCTGATATTAATTATTTGAACTTTATTGAATAGGCACTCCTATTATTACAACGCGTTTCAGCAGAATTGCTTTCATCAGGTAAAATAGGAGCAGTATCTAATCTGATACTGCTCCTATTTTACCTGATGAAAGCAATTCTGCTGAAACGCGTTGTAATAATAGGAGTGCCTATTCAATAAAGTTCAAATAATTAATATCAGCAAATATCCTTATTGCGCTATATTAGACCGAAAGAATTATCCATATACCCCCTCCCTGTTGGGAATCGGTATTAGCTGCAAAGGACCTGCTGACATATCAAAAAATCCAGCTGGCTAGCTGGAGGATTGAGGAACAAAAACCTGAATTCCATGGTGCCGGTGGAAATCAGTAGCCGACAACGATACCCCTAATCTGGACTTTGGAAGCCTGGACATAGGATCTGTTCGGAGGAACTCCAGACTGATAAGCTTTCACTGAAGTTGTGCGGAGGCGCACAACCAACAAAGGTGAGCAATTCTAATTTTATAAACGCTAAAAGGATTCCACGGGTGCTTCTCATAGTGCGCTTGTTTTATTATCTATTTAAGCCAATTATAGGTTGGCAGCTGACATTAGTGAGTCAGGCATTGACGTTGCATGACAGTGACGCCATCCTTTACCATAGCAGGCACACTGATGTCAGTTGCTGGCCTCTGCACCAGCTAAAAAAGAGGACCCTGCCTGATGTGAGAGCAGTGTAAGATGAGATGAATGAGTTTCTTTAGGTATTAGAGAACAGCGTCAGAATGAGAGACATGAATAAGGGCTCATGATAGGGAACATGTATACCAGGATGGGGCTCATGACTGGGGACATATATACCAGGATGGGGACATATATACCAGAAAGGGGCCTATGATGGGGGACATATATACCAGGATGGACACCTATATACCAGGTAGGGTCCCATGATGGGGGACATATATACCAGGATGGGGACATATTTACCAGGAAGGAGCCCATGATGGGGGGCATATATACCAGGATGGGGGCATATATACCAGAAAGTGGCTCATGATAGGGGACATATATACCAGGATGGGGGCATATATATCAGGAAGGGACTCATTATGGGGGACATATATACCAAGATAAGGGACATATATCCCAAGAAGAGGCTCAGCATGGGGACATATATACCAAGATGGGTCCAGAATGGAGAACATATATACCAGCATGGGCCTGAGATGGGGAAAATACAGTATATAGCAGAATGGGCCCATGAAGTGGGACATATATTCCGGAAAGGGGCCCAGGATGGGGGATATGTACCCCAGAAAAGGGCCTAGAATGTAGGACCTTACTACATAATGAAGAAGAGGGAGAAACACGTATGTCTTTATAGGATTTAGAACACTACAAGGGCTCGTCTGGCCAACATGAGGAGGAGGGATCAGGTCCAAATTTTGTTCTGGGGCTCAATATTTACACCACTGCCTCCCACCTCACCACCCCCATTATAGCTGCAGGCCACGGACACAACTGCTGCATTATGGAAGATTGCTGTCGGTTATGACCAATCACAAGGTCCTGGTGACTGTACTGAGCTCGGCGCCATATCCATCACTGAGAACCACAATCACAGACGTGTCACCCAGAGTGCTTATGCCGCCTCCCCCACCATGCACATTATACCCTCGGTATACCCTCTCCCGTACTCACACTAGGAGGGTTGCTACATTGTAGCAACTCCTTGTTGCCAGCATGACAATAGACTTCACCCCCATGTATCATTACGCAGTCATGTAACCAATAAGCTCTGCTGAACATGATGCATCACGAGACATCAGAGATTTGTATGTTTCTATGTCGGGGTCTTTCAGGTCTTGTTCAAGGCGTTCGCCCCAGTAATATTACAGGACAACTTGTATGCTTTATTAAATTTTAAGGGGTTTACAATAACAGGGGAGGGGGTAATTGAAGTATTAAAAATGCATTCTCAAAAATATTGTTGAAATAACAAAGAAAGGGAAGAGGAAGGGAAGAAAGGGTAGGCTAAAAGTGGATGGGAAGGGGTATTGGAGGGGAAGTGGGAATGGAAGGAGTTAGGGAATATAAAGGGGGAGGAGAAAGGGAAGGAGGAAGACGTTGAGGCAATTTGTTAAGTTTCAAAGTCAAGCAAGATTATAAACTCATATTCATTTAGCACAGTATATAAACACATTCAGAAATAACATATTACATTTATATTATTTAGATAATGTCAAGGAACTAATTCAAAACAAGGTTTGGCATGTATTTCTGGGACCAAAGAGACCATCTTATTTTATATTTTTAATAGTTTTTTTCTTTTAACGCAATATTATACTCCTATAAATTATGAGCTGAAACCCTGTCCGTAACTTCTGAAATAGATGGGATTCTTTCTTCTCTCCAGTTGGCTGCTAATAAATTCTTAATAACTAAGAAAATGTGACAGACAATGTATCTATACTTTTTCTCATATTCTTCTAACCCTATGGAAAGAATAACCAATTCTGGAGTAAGATTTATATCTTTTGTAGTCAATTGCTTTAAGAGGTCTCTGACTTTCTTCCATAAGGGTTTAAGTAAAGGACATCCCCAGAAAATGTGGATAAAGGATCCATTTTTCCCGCAACCTCTCCAACATAGTGGTGAGTTTTCAGCAGAAAACTTGCACAACTTTAGAGGGGTATAGTACCATCTGGAATACACTTTATAATATGTCTCCTGAAGAGAAGCACAGGTTGCAGTTGCATAAGTTGTTTCCAGAGCTTGTTTCCATGTACTTATAGGGAATTCCTTGTGAAAATCTTTCTCCCAATTATTTAGGTTTAGCTTTTTCTCAAATTCATAATCTTCATTTAGCAAGGAATATATATTACTGGTTTTCCAAATAATTTGGTTTAATGGATTATTCAATAAATTTATTAGGGGTTTAGGAAGCTGAAATCTAGGTTTTTTGTTTGTAAGAAAATTTTCTATACGGTACCAAATTTTTTTCTCTTTATTTGGGATGTTGAATTTAGTTTGTATGTTTTTGAAGGGCAAGATTTTGTTATTTTCTATTAGGTCGAGAAAATTGTTTATGTTGTATTGTTTCCATTTTATTATGTTCATTTTGGGAGTCAGAATTTGTATTGTTTCAATTGGGCAACATTTAATATTCTCCAAAGGTACATTATCTTTCATCAATGTTTTTAATAGGGATTTCCATGCCCATAGTTCTGCTTTACTTGTTTGAAATTTAGTTAATGTTTTTTGTGTGTTTAAAAGTTGGGCCAAAATGATATCTGATTTGGGAAAGTTTCGATTATAATGTTTTTCTATATGTACCCAACTATTTTTAAATTCGGTAATTAGACTATTTTGGGTCTGTTTAATGAGACTAGTTAAATAATAAGCGTAAATATTCGGTAAACCTAGGCCTCCATTCCTCTTATGTTTACATAAAATGTTTTGGGAAATTCTAGGTTTCTTATTTTGCCAGATGAATAGTGATAACTGAGATTGTAGTTTCTGGATCCAGTGCTTAGGAATTGTTGTTGTTAAACATCGGAATAGGTATAGAATGTTCGGCAAAATAATAGATTTATATGATATGACCTTTCCCATCCATGAAACTTCAGTCATCTTTAAATTTTTCAATTCATTTTGGATGTTGTTTAATAATGGGGTAATGTTCATAGATACAATTTTTTTGGTTGGGTTTGTAATGTATATCCCTAAATATTTCAATTTTTCAGTTTCCCACTTGAAGGCAAATTCCTTCTGAATACAATCTTTTAAATCAGGGTCAATGTTATAACCCAAAATTTGGGACTTAGAATAATTGATTTTATAATATGATACGGCTGAGAAATCATCCAGAATATTAATTGTATTTCTAAGTGACTTTAGTGGGTCGGTTATACTAAGAATTACATCGTCAGCATATAGTGTGATTTTATACTGTTTGTGATTTGTGGAAATACCTTTTATATTTTCTCTTACTCTAATTTTTTCAGCTAGGGGTTCCATCATTAAGGCAAATAATAAAGGAGAGAGTGGGCAGCCCTGTCTGGTTCCATTGCTTATAGAAAAATTACTAGAGAGGAAGTTATTGACGTAGATTTTTGCAGTGGGTTGGGAATAAATTTCTAATATTAATTTTAATATCTGACCATTAAATCCAAATTTTTTCAAGGTTGCTATCATGTAACCCCAATGGATCCTATCGAAAGCCTTCTCTGCATCCAATGAAAGGAGCAGAGAAGGCTCCTGATTTTTCTCAACCAGATCCACAAGGTTCAAAATTTTACGCGTCGCATCAGATGACTGCCTGTCTTTAATAAACCCCACCTGATCCAAGTGGATCAAATTAGGGAGAATTTTCTGAAGCCGGTTTGCAATAAGCTTAGAGATTAACTTCATATCTGTGTCAATCAAGGACATCGGCCTATAATTTGACATGTCTAGAGGATCACCTTTATTTTTTGGGATAATAGTAATATTAGCTGTAAGCATCTCTTCTGGGATATGTCCTTCTGTAGATAAGTAGTTAATTAATCTGGTCAGATATGGGGATAATATATCTCCAAATGTTTTATAATATTCATTATTTAGCCCGTCGGGACCTGGTGATTTCTCTAATTTAAGCTGTTTGATGACTAATAAAACTTCTCTTGTATATAGCTTATTTAAAGATTTTAAATCATTATTTGAAATTTTGGGAAGGTCAATTTTATCTAGAAAATCCTTTATTGATTTTTCAGTGGGTTGTATTAGGTTATCGTTATCTTTCAAGTTATATAAATCGTGGTAGTATCTGGCGAAGGAATTTGCAATATCTTTAGGATGTTTACAAAGGATACTGTCTTTATTTTTAATTGCTGGTATTCTACTTTTAACTCTTTGTTGCCTAATTCTTTTCATCATTAATTTTGTGGGTCTATTATTAGAATGGTAAAAATTTGTTTTGTTTATTAACGTCACTTTATTGTACTCTTGGGTTAGTAAAGAATTTAGTTCTATTCTCAGATTCAGAATGTGGGAGTGATTTGTATCTGATGGGTTTATTATTTGTATGTGTTCAGCTTCCCTAATTTTGTCTGAAATTTCTTTGAATTTCTTCAATTTTTTTACAGGACAACATGTACACCATTATCGCCCGTCTTCTGTGAGCAATCTGTGCCCCACCATCCCGTGTAGCATCGACACGTGAACCGTAACCACGAGGAGTCAATCTTCTTCCTGGGCCGCGTTCTGTAGATCACGTAGCCTTTTCCTTGAGGATCCTTCACAATGGTGTAGATTCGGGGGTCCAGGTGCAGGTGGTCATCGGAATCCGAGTGTATCCGCACACAGCGTCCATTCCCGGAACACCAGCCTCTACTGCACATTGATACGGCCGCAGTGACGTTCTTCAGGTACCGACCCAAAGTCTCATCTATGTACGACTTCACAGCCAGGCAGGAATCCTGCAAAAGGCATCACAGGGGATCATGACCGGTGAGAACACCCTATGTAAGAAGCCCCCAATCACCAGCCCCATCATAACAGGTGACAAACACATGTATAAGAACTCTCCAATCACCAGTGCTCCATAACGTGACAGAAAACCCCAGTATATGAAACCCTCTGAAATTTGGAGGCACATAGTGACCAGAAGGATTATCCCCTTCACCCCCTGCCACTAAAACACCCTAATGACCGGGCCATTTTTTGCAATTCTGACCAGTGTCACTTTGACAGGTTATAACTCTGGAACGCTTCAACGGATCCTGGCGATTCTGAGATTGTTTTTTCGTGACATATTGTACTTCATGTCAGTGGTAAATTTAGGCCGATATTTTTTGCGTTTATTTGTGAAAATTTAGGAAATTTGGCGAAAATTTTGAAAATTTCGCAAATTTCAAACTTTGAAAATTTATGCCCATAAATCTGAGAGATATGTCACACAAAATAGTTACTAAATAACATTTCCCACTTGTCTACTTTACATCAGCGCAATTTTCGAAACAAATTTTTTTTCCGTTAGGAAGTTAGAAGGGGTCAAAGGTCATCAGCAAATTCTCATTTTTCCAACAAAATTTACAAAATAATTTTTTTAGGGACCACATCACATTTGAAGTGACTTTGAGAGGCCTAGGTGACAGAAAATACCCAAAAGTGACCCCATTCTAAAAACTGCACCCCTCACACTGCTCAAAACCACATCCAAGAAGTTTATTAACCCTTTAGGTGCTTCACAGGAACCAAAGCAATGTGGAAGGAAAAAATGAAAATTTTACTTTTTAACACACAAATGTTACTTTAGCCATAAAATTTTCATTTTTACAAGGGAGAAAAGAGAAAGTACACAATACAATTTATTGTGCATGTTCTCCTGAGTACGCTGATACCCCATATGTGGTAAAAATCAATTGTTTGGGCGCACGGCAGAGCTCGGAAGGGAAGGAGCGCCATTTGAATTTTTGAACGCAAAATTAGCTGCACTCATTAGCGGACGCCATGTCGGGTTTGAAGACCCCCTGAGGTGCCTAAACAATGGAGCTCCCCCATAAGTGACCCCATTTTGGAAACTAGAGGCCTCAAATAATTTTTCTAGATGTTTGGTGAGCACTTTGAACCCCTGGGGGCTTCACAAAAGTTTATAGCGTTGAGCCGTGAAAAGAAAAAAAATTTTTTTTACCACAAAACGGTTGCTTCAACTAGGTAGCTTTTTTTTTCACAAGGGTAACAGGAAAAAATGCCCCATAAAATGTATTGTGCATTTTCTCCTGAGTACGCAGATACCTCATATGTGGTGGAAATCAAATGTTTGGACACACAGCAGTGCTCGGAAGGCAAGGAGCGCCATTTGAATTTTTGAGTGCAAAATTAGCTGCACCTGTTAGCGGACGCCATGTCGGGTTTGAAGACCCCCTGAGGTGCCTAAACAATGGAGCTCCCCCACAAGTGACCCCATTTTGGAAACTAGAGGCCTCAAATAATTTTTCTAGATGTTTGGTGAGCACTTTGAACCCCTGGGGGCTTCACAAAAGTTTATAGCGTTGAGCCGTGAAAAGAAAAAAAAATTTTTTTACCACAAAACGGTTGCTTCAACTAGGTAGCTTTTTTTTTCACAAGGGTAACAGGAAAAAATGCACCATAAAATGTATTGTGCATTTTCTCCTGAGTACGCAGATACCTCATATGTGGTGGAAATCAAATGTTTGGACACCCAGCAGTGCTCGGAAGGCAAGGAGCGCCATTTGAATTTTTGAGTGCAAAATTAGCTGCACCTGTTAGCGGACGCCATGTCGGGTTTGAAGACCCCCTGAGGTGCCTAAACAATGGAGCTCCCCCACAAGTGACCCCATTTTGGAAACTAGAGGCCTCAAATAATTTTTCTAGATGTTTGGTGAGCACTTTGAACCCCTGGGGGCTTCACAAAAGTTTATAGCGTTGAGCCGTGAAAAGAAAAAAAAAAATTTTTTTACCACAAAACGGTTGCTTCAACTAGGTAGCTTTTTTTTTCACAAGGCTATCAGGAAAAAATGCACCATAAAATGTATTGTGCATTTTCTCCTGAGTACGCAGATACCTCATATGTGGTGGAAAGTAATTGTTTGGGCGCATGGCGGGGCTCAGAAGAGAAGGAGCGCCATTTGACAGCAAAATTGGTTGGAATCATTAGCGGACGCCATGTCACGTTTGGAGACCCCCTATGGTGCCTAAACAGTGGAGCTCCCCCACAAGTGACACCATTTTGGAAACTAGAGCCCTCAAATAATTTTTCTAGATGTTTGGTGAGCACTTTGAACACCTGGGGGCTTCACAGAAGTTTATAGCGTTGAGCCGTGAAAAGAAAATTTTTTTTTTACCACAAAACGGTTGCTTCAACTAGGTAGCTTTTTTTTTTCACAAGGGTAACAGGAAAAAATGCACCATAAAACGTATTGTGCAATTTCTCCTGAGTACGCAGATACCTCATATGTGGTGGAAAGTAATTGTTTGAGCGCATGGCGGGGCTCAGAAGAGAAGGAGCGCCATTTGACTTTTCAAACGCACAGACGCAGTGCACTGATCGGCCGCTGCAGGACGCACGGTCGGATGCGATAAAAAAAAGCGTCGGGGATACGTAAAAAAAAAAGTCACGCCAAAAATTGACCATGGATGCAGATACGTTATGTGCATCCCTGATCAGCGCTTGGCGGGACGCACGGACGGATGCGATACAAAAAGCGTCGCAAATACGGAAAAAAGTCACGCCAAAAATTGAGCAGGGATGCCGATCCGTTATCTGCATCCCTAATCAGCGCTCGGCGGGACGCACGGACGGATGCGATACAAAAAGCGTCGTGAATACGGAAAAAAGTCACGCCAAAAATTGACCATGGATGCCGATCCGTTATGTGCATCCCTGATCAGCGCTTGGCGGGACGCACGGACGGATGCGATACAAAAAGCGTTGTGAATACGGAAAAAAAAGTCACGCCAAAAATTGACCATGGATGCCGATCCGTTATCTGCATCCCTGATCAGCGCTTGGCGGGACGCACGGACGGATGCGATACAAAAAGCGTTGTGAATACGGAAAAAAAAGTCACGCCAAAAATTGACCATGGATGCCGATCCGTTATCTGCATCCCTGATCAGCGCTTGGCGGGACGCACGGACGGATGCGATACAAAAAGCGTCGTGAATACGGAAAAAAAAGTCACGCCAAAAATTGACCATGGATGCCGATCCGTTATCTGCATCCCTGATCAGCGCTTGGCGGGACGCACGGACGGATGCGATACAAAAAGCGTCGTGAATACGGAAAAAAAAGTCACGCCAAAAATTGAGCAGGGATGCCGATCCGTTATCTGCATCCCTGATCAGCGCTTGGCGGGACGCACGGACGGATGCGATACAAAAAGCGTCGTGAATACGGAAAAAAAAGTCACGCCAAAAATTGACCATGGATGCCGATCCGTTATCTGCATCCCTGATCAGCGCTTGGCGGGACGCACGGACGGATGCGATACAAAAAGCGTCGGGGATACTGAAAAAAAAAGTCACGCCAAAAATTGAGCAGGGATGCCGATCCGTTATCTGCATCCCTGATCAGCGCTTGGCGGGACGCACGGACGGATGAGGTGTAAAAATGGACAGGGGATACGGAAAAAAAAAAAAAAGTTATACTCACAGTACCCAGAGGACTAGCAGGAGGATCACTGACCAGAAGAGTTGCAGAGGAACAGATGGCAGAGAGATGGACAGCTTTACAGGAGCAGCAGGCAGATCAGCAGAATGCCCAGGAAGGATCCAGCGATGGACGCAGATGTGATCAGGCTGGTGAAGACAGGTAAGAGGACGTCGGGGGAGAGCAGAGGGGGAGAGGGGGGGGTGAGAGCAGAGGGGGAGGGGGGGAGAGCAGAGGGGGAGACCGGAGAGGGAGCTGCAGAAGCAGAATAGAAATAATGGGGGAGGCAGTCAGATCGCGGGGGGAGCGGATCGGGATGTCGGGGGGGGGGGTGGTTGGGGGGAGCAGATCGCGGGGGGGGGGCACGGCAGGGGCTATCACGGCAGCGCGCAGGGGCACCACGGGAGCGCGCACGGGCTGCAAAGTGAGCACAGTACTCACTTTGCAGCAGCAGCGGTGACCTCAGCAGCAGCGGTGGTAGCAGATCGGGATGCCGGGGGGGCAGATCGGGGCGTAGGGGGGCAGATCGGGGCGTAGGGGGGCAGATCGGGGGGGGCACGGGCAGGGGCCTTCACGGGAGCGCGCAGGGGCCTTCACGGGAGCGCGCAGGGAGCGGAATACTTACCATTAGAGCTGCAGCGGCGGAGACATCAGAGGCGGCGGCAGCAGCAGCGGTGGCGTGGTACCAAAAGTACCAGCCACTCCACGCTGCAGACATGTTGGGGGAGGGCTCACAGGCCAGCACAGGCCTGGGGAGGGCGGCCACCGGCAGATCAGACCGCCCCACTGCACACTGATTGGAGCGATTGCGCGTCATAGCACGATCGCTCCAATCAGTGCTGCAGGGGCTGGGGGAGACATGTTTGAGGTCCACCTATGATATGCTGCTGCAGCTGCGGCATCTCATAGCTGGATCTCACAGGATCGCACTAATTCGGGCATTATTTTTGCCGAAATTAGTGCGATCGATGTGGTTGGCGGTTCAGATTTGAACAGCCAATCACATCGATCGTCGATAGGGGGTGGCGATGCCGCCCCCCCTGGGGTCAAGCAAAGGTCCCCTGCTGTAAGAAACAGCAGGGTACATCATTTGAAAGCCGTTGCTATGGCCACGGCAATCAAATGAAGTTTAGGCCGTAAAATTACGTCCCTGGTCGTTAAGTCACGTTAAAATAGGACGTAATTTTACGGCCCGCGGTCGTGAAGGGGTTAAAGACAGGGGCTAAATATAAATCCAAAAACGGAAATAGAGATCCATATTTACATATGCATGTCTACCAAGCAAAATATATATAACCTACATTTAGACCTGCGTAATTATATAGTGCATTAAAGATAGTACACAGAATTTCAAAAAAAGTTTACAAATTTTATTAACATCACAGAGTATCACATAATTAGAGACGGATGTCAAAAAGGACACAGTTAAACGTCATTCCCCTTAAAAACACAGAAAAACAATCCTGGGACAGTGTGGTATATAAAGTTGGTATAGTTGCAGTGGTCAAAGAAAAGTTTGGGTATACGCATACACCCTAAAGTGCATCAGAGCTAATTTGCACACAAACACCAATCTAATGTGCTTCAGCAGTCATAAAAAGGTGTATGCTTATACCCCTAATACATCAGAAGTGCTAATACTGACATTCCAGCAAATGTAATCAGAAAAGCTGATACGCAGGGTTAATACAACATGCAGATGCAAGCATCCCATACATATAAATAACCATCATAAATTAGAAAGGTCAAGACATGCATTACTGCAGTTGAGTTATTAATTAGTACCCATATGATGTTTTACCAAACTTCAGGTCAGAGCATGTTTAATACCCCAAGTACATACCATACCAACCTGCCACCCCAAAGAGAAGGGGGGAGGGGTAGGCACGGGGTTTTTGACCAAAAGAGAGGCTTGGGAATCTGCTGGAAGCAGATTAGGAATAATCAAGGGACCACTACCTGTAAGACCACACTGCCCAGCACCTCTACGCGCGTTTCACACTCGCTTCGTCAGGAGGTCTAATTTATGATGGTTATTTATATGTATGGGATGCTTGCATCTGCATGTTGTATTAACCCTGCGTATCAGCTTTTCTGATTACATTTGCTGGAATGTCAGTATTAGCACTTCTGATGTATTAGGGGTATAAGCATACACCTTTTTATGACTGCTGAAGCACATTAGATTGGTGTTTGTGTGCAAATTAGCTCTGATGCACTTTAGGGTGTATGCGTATACCCAAACTTTTCTTTGACCACTGCAACTATACCAACTTTATATACCACACTGTCCCAGGATTGTTTTTCTGTGTTTTTAAGGGGAATGACTTTTAACTGTGTCCTTTTTGACATCCGTCTCTAATTATGTGATACTCTGTGATGTTAAAGACAGGGGCGTACATAAAAATCATGGGGCCTCCTAGCAGAAGTTCCAATTCGTGCCCCACTCTCCCAAAAAAAAATGAAAATATTAATATTCGGCTGGGACAGATAGGAAAAAACTCTTACTCAGCCCTTACAAAGTGATTTTCCTCCTATTGAAGCCCCTAGACTCCCTTTTCATTGCACCCATAAAGTATGATGTCAACAAAAGTGCCCCATGAACACTGTATGATACCCCACAGTGAATTCCTCCAGTCGCACTGTATGATGACCCTACTTTACCACTTCAACTACCTTGGCAGCAAAGTATGGTGACCCCCAAAACAGTATGGTTCCCAACTGTGACCCCCCCACACACACATGGCCCCCTATGATGTTTTATGGGCCCACATACAATATACTGGCACCCACACCTCTTAATCTTAACGCTGTATAATGGCCCTCCACTAGCCCTCCAAACAGTATAATTTCGCCCCACACAGTATGATGGACCCCACACAAACCTTTACATTGTATAATTGCTTGCATACAGTATAATGGCCCTCAAATAGCCCTCTATAAAGTATAAATGCTCCCTTAATGCCCTCCATATATTATAATAGCCCCCACATAATTGGCCCCACATAGCCCTCCATATTATATTATGCACACTCATAGTCCTCCATATAGTATAATGGGCCCCACATTGCCTTCCATATAGTATTATAATGCACCTCATAGTCCTCCATATAGTATAATGCACCCCCCATAGCCCTGCAAATAGTATAATGGTCACCACATAGTCCTCCAAATATTATAATGGGCCTCTACGTAGCCATCCATGTAGTATAATTGGCCCCACATAATCCTCCAAATAGTATAATGCACTCCATAGTCCTCCATATGTTAAAATGCACTCCATAGTCCCCCATATAGTATAATGCACGCCCCGTAGTCCTCCTTCCCTAGTCCGTGTGGATGACGCGTCCTACGTCAGCCACACTGTGTCCTCCATTGCACCCCTGCAAAGCACACTTCTCTCTGCCTTCAAAGTACTGTACTGCGCATGACCGGGCAGTCTTTGACCTTTCCCCGCGCCTGTGCATTACAGTGCTTTGCTCTGCCTGCAGGAGGATAGAGAGAAGTACGTATGCACAGGAGCGGGATAGAGGATACTTTGTGGATGACGTAGGATGCGACATCCACACGGATATTGAACTAAAAGTCTTGTTGATTGTGTACCGCCCCCGTAGCAGCAGCTGAGTCGCTCGGATCCGGAGCCGCGGTGGCTCGAGGGGGGTCTCCGGACCCGGGGGGTCCACGCGGACACTCGAATCAAAAAGGAGTGGGGGAGTATATACACGGGATTTGGAAAGTTTGTGACGCCACCCACAGTGCGTGGTAAGTTAGGGTACCACCGCTGCTGTTGGGGGGCGTTAGTATGGCAGCAAGGTGTTTTTAACCCCTCCGTGGGAAGGGGATTTTTGCCCCGGGAGCCCGGTGATGGTGATGTAGGGGTGCCGTTGGGGTAGGAAAAGAGTTTTTTAGGGTACTCAGTCCAGAAATAATCACACCGGCAGCTTGTAAACCAGAGTTCTGAGCACCATTGCAGCTGGAAGGGAGCTTGTTTGGGTCCGTGCCCTTGGTGTTGCGGTTAGTCTGTGACCCTTTCCTTGGCACCTGTGTTTTCTTCTTTGGACCGTCAAGCCTGAAACTTTTCGGGTCCCCCTCACCCATATGGCTAACGGAGTGAGCTTGCTCTCAGGGTTTACGTGTAGGATTTCTTTGGACTGTATTGGGAAAGTGCTATCACATCGGTGCGCAAGTACCCCGATTTTGGAGCAGGTTGGGGATGACACTTGAAGTCTTCACCCCCGTTGGGTAAATTGCCAGGACGCATGAAGCTACTTCCTGGCCTAGGGTCCACATACCCCGTCGTGCCCTGGCCCCTGCCCGGTGATAGCTCAAGACCGCCGGCCGCCCTCCTCGGCAGTCCATGCCCCCTGACATTATCCCCTGCGACCGGGGTCCCAGCTCCTACCAGGCCCAGACCAACGTCTGCCACCTAGTACTAAGGAGCCCTGCTCCGTGACCTCTCCTCCCGAGAGTCACTTCACCTCCTTCCACCACCACTTCACTTCTCTTCTCCTCACTTTCTCAGTCTCCCCTACCAACCCCCCATGTGGGAGGCTCTATTCCCTTCAGGCCCCCCAATGGTGTGTCTGGTGGGTACAGTGTAAAGTGTTCCTAGGGTTTTGATTGGCTCAGCTGTTAGCAACACCAAAGGACCAGGACTCGTAACCAAGGAAGGTGGATACTGTGCTGAAGGGCAGATTGCACAATACCCTGTGAGGACCTGATAGGCCAGGGCGTCACAATTGAGAGTTGTAAGCCTCCATGTTTGTCTTCACTGCGGGAAGGACCTGGGTCACCTGAGACATCGGCGATATGCAGCCACTCAGAAGGTACGACCTTCACCATTCAAACCCTCGCACCCCACCAGGTCCACCACACCACCACACATAATATCCCTCATTCTGTGCGGATGGACGGGGCGTTCGAGGGCCACCCTCACACGTTGCATTACAACCAGCGAAATCAGTGGTAAATCCACAACTTGTCCTAAAAGGATATCTCTCCTGATGGTTTGTTACAATGCAGCAGTCTGGGGTCAGCTGTCTAAAGCCTCCTTCACACATGTGTGCATGGACAGGCTGTGGGGCAGATGAGAATAGTAGTATATGAGGCCTTCAGGTTCAGACCAGGAGACCACGGCTGGTCTGTGCACTCACGTCTGAAAGAGGCCTGAAAAGCATTTTTTACACAATTGTAGCAAACCCTCAGCTATGAGCAGAATAAGGACAGGTCTGTGGTAAATTATTATTACCTTGCTGGAGCTGTAGTTTGTGTTCCCCCATAAGATGACTCCAGTGGCCCCAAGAGCTGCACTCTGTCCGATCGTCTGGATCAGATCTTCCTATAGGAGAGCAAATAACATGAATTATAATCTGTGGTAGCATGACAGGATTAGATACACGGCTGAACAGTCAGTACCACACACGATAAGATTAGATACACAGGTTAGCAGATAGTATCACACATGAGAGGATTAGATACACGGCTCAGCAGACATTATCACATGACAAGGATTAGCTAACTGGTCAGAGGACAGAATCACTCATGAGGGATTAGGGGTACTTCACACACAGCGAGATCGCTACTGAGATCGCTGCTGAGTCACGTTTTTTGTGACCTCATTAGCGATCTCGCTGTGTGTGACACTGAGCAGTGATCTGGCCCCTGCTGTGAGATCGCTGCTCGTTACACACAGCCCTGGTTCGTTTTTTTATTGTTGCTCTCCCGCTGATAAGCACACATCGCTGTGTGTGACAGCGAGAGAGCAACAATCCTGAATGTGCAGGGAGCAGGAGCCGGCGTCTGACAGCCTGCGGTAAGCTGTAACCAAGGTAAACATCGGGTAACCAAGGTGGTTACCCGATATTTACCTTCGTTACCAGCCTCCGCAGCTTTCACGCTGCCAGTGCCGGCTCCTGCTCCCTGCACACGCTAGGTTAAGCGGTGTGCGCTGGTAACTAAGGTAAACATCGGGTAACCATACCCGATGTTTACCTTAGTTACCAGTGTCCGCAGCCTCCAGACGCCGGCTCCGTGCATGCGCAGCATCGCTTGCACGTCGCTGCTGGCTGGGGGCTGGTCACTGGTCGCTGGTGAGATCTGCCTGTTTGACATCTCACCAGCGACCATGTAGCGACGCAGCAGCGATCCTGACCAGGTCAGATCGCTGGTCGGATCGCTGCTGCGTCGCTAAAGTGTGACGGTACCCTTAGATACACAGCTAAGCAGACAGTATCACACATGATAAGATTAGATACATAAGTTAGGAGACTGTATCACACAGATATTAGATACCGTGTATAGGTAGCACACTATCCTTACCCATGTGAGGAAGTCCATGCTATAGGTGTACACTATGCGGGCATATGCCAGGACAGGGAGCTCAGCGCCCCCTGACAGCTTGGACACTCTAATGGCTTCTTCCAGACGGTGGCTGACAAATGGCCGCACGTCCTCTGTGCCCTTCAGTTCTTTTTCCAGGTAAATGTGTGGATACAGGGCCCGGCTGATGTTCCAAAGCCAGGTCTGATTGTCGTTCCTCTGCTGTTCCTCCTCGGAACATCTCCCGCTGTAATTCTGGCTGTTGTTCTTGTAAAAGTTATAGCATTCTGGATATCCATAGAAACCCCAGAGGCCTCCAGGTCTTTGTTCACGGCAGAGCTGAAGAGTGGCCGCCATGAAGTCTTGTGCCGCTGCCTCAAATTGCTGCTTGGCTGCTCTCCGTAACTTTCTGGAGGACCAGTCTGGATGCCATTGACTGATGAGCTGGAGCGAGTGCTGGTGGTAGAGGAGCATTTTCTCCCAGTTACGATCCCATAGGGGTCTCCAGTGTTCCCAGTCCACCACAGCCACTCCCCTAAAGTTCTCATCAGGCATGATGGTTGTCAGGTCCTGACGAGCTTTATCCAGATGTTCCTCCAGGCTGGCGTTCTGTGGAAGACCACCATTGACCGATTCATCATTTTGGTCATAGTAGGGGTATAGGCCCAGCTGGTTGGTGTAGAAGATTGTCACCTCGGGGCCCAGGAATGAGTGGTTCTGGTTTATGATGATGTCATAAGCAGACAGGTCAATCGCTACTCCATGGTGTTCCAGACATGGACGTGTCGGTGCATTCCAGAAGATGACAAATGGCCGCTCTGATATGTCTACATTGCAATTGGCCGGCACATACAAGAGGAAGAGAGGAAGAAAAGAGTAGAGGGCGACGATGAGGACGTGGCAGGAGGGCATGCTGTCATTAAGGGTCTTACCTGCGGAAAGAGAGGGGGCATGAGAACATGGCAGCCGCAGTATCAGTCACTCCTGTAAAACAGCACATCTACCTGTCTTGAAATAGCATTCATACCCTATGAACTTTTCCTCATTTTTTCACATTATACACACAAACATACATGAATTTTATTGGGATTATATGTCATATACCAACACAAAGTAGCAAGTATTTGTGACATGTAAAGGAAAAGATGCATGGTATATTTTAACAATATTTTAAAAATATAAATCTGAAAATTGTGACTTGCATTTGTATTCAGCCCCCTGCTGTCTGATACCCCAAAATAAAATCTTGAGTGAATAATTGCCTCCAGATGTCACCTAATTAGTAAATTAAATCCTCCTGTGGGTAGTTTATTCTCAGTATAACTACAGCTGCTCTGTGAAGGCCTCAGAGGTTTGTTTCAGAACATTAGGGATCAAACAGCGTCATGAAAATCAAGATCAAGGAACACACCAGACAGGTCAGGGATAAAGTTGTGGAGAAGAGTAAAGCAGGGTTAGGTTATGAAAAAAAAATAGTCCAAGCTCTGAACATCTCACTGAGCTGTGTTCAAGCCAACATCCAAAGATGGAAGGAGTATGGCACAACTGCAAACCTACCAAGACATGGCCGTCCACCTAAACTGACATCCCAAGCAAGGAGAACACTAATTAGAGAAGCAGCCAAGAGGCTCATAGTTCCTCTCGAGGAGTTGGAGACCCACAGCTCAGCTGGGAGAATCTGTGCACAGGATAACTATTAGTGATATACTCCACAAATCTGGCGTATTTGTGGCAAAAAGAAAGACATAGTTTAAAGCAAGCCATAAGAAGTCCTGTTTGCAATTTGAAAAAAGCCATGTAGGAGACACAGTGAGAATGTGGAAGAAGATGCTCTGGTCAGATAAGACCAAAGTAGAACTTTCTGGGCTAAATGCAAAACGTTATGAAAATTAACATTGCTCTGAAAACACCAAACCCACCGTCATACATGGTGGTCGCAGCATCACGCTGTGGGGAGGCTTTTCTTCTGCAGAGGTAGGGAAGCTGGTCAGAGTTGAAGGGATGATGGATAGAGCTAACTACAAGACAATCCTGGAGGAAAACATGTTAGAGGCTGCAATATTTCCATTCACCAACTTGAAACAGGTCTCAAAAATGTCAAGAAATCACTACATATTACAAAATCGATCATTGTGTAAACATTAACATGAAATGCCTACTATAACATATCCTTATATAATGCTCCTGACACAAAGCTCCAAATCCTCTGCACATATATAGACATGGTGGGAGATCTGCTGTGTTCTAGATTCATACAGTTTCAATTACAGTAATTTATACTGGATGGAAAGACCCTGGGTCACGTAACAAATATTGCCCACCTATTGACATGGTGATCAT
The DNA here is from genome assembly GCF_048569485.1 of Anomaloglossus baeobatrachus. NCBI lineage: Eukaryota > Metazoa > Chordata > Amphibia > Anura > Aromobatidae > Anomaloglossus > Anomaloglossus baeobatrachus. The sequence continues at coordinate 57,758,560 of NC_134360.1, read as the reverse complement.
ACCAACCTGGGGTCACTGTCATACGGAATGTGGGGTCCGCAAAGAAGGTGATTCTGATCCAGGTGCCATGGCAGTGCCCGATCCCTCCACCTCTGGAGGGGATTGTTGGTGCAGCTCTGGATGTGAGAGGTGCAGTAATAAGGCATCCAGCTTTCCTCAGGCCCAGAGCAGACCGGCTATAATCCTGTACATGAAACCAACCTGCGACTTCACCGCAGCAGCTCCAGAGCAGAAATCTCCCTGAGAACCAGAAACTGAAGACGGTACAAACCTCAGGGCACAGAGCTCCTGCGTCACCCCGACTCCTCCTCTCTGTGCAGCTGGAGGGGGACTTAGATGTAAAAATGAAAGGAGGAAAAAGCAGCACATAATATTATATTATGTTATGGGACATTTTATATAAGCCCAACACATCTATCTCCTACAGGACGCCCCAGACAGTTTTCAAAGATTCCTGATAATGCACAAATGGGAAAGATTATTCCATAAGGAAGGACAATCCAACCCATGCAAAAAATAACAAGCATAACTGGAAAACAAAATTTCTAGCCACCACTAGAGGGAGCTCCTCACATACAGATATATATACACAGTCATCACTAGAGGGGGCTCCTCACATACAGATATATATACACAGTCATCACTAGAGGGGGCTCCTCACATACAGATATATATACACAGTCATCACTAGAGGGGGCTCCTCACATACAGATATATATACACAGTCATCACTAGAGGGGGCTCCTCACATACAGATATATATACACAGTCATCACTAGAGGGGGCTCCTCACATACAGATATATATACACAGTCATCACTAGAGGGGGCTCCTCACATACAGATATATCTACACAGTCATCACTAGAGGGGGCTCCTCACATACAGATATATATACACAGTCATCACTAGAGGGGGCTCCTCACATACAGATATATCTACACAGTCATCACTAGAGGGGGCTCCTCACATACAGATATATCTACACAGTCATCACTAGAGGGGGCTCCTCACATACAGATATATATACACAGTCATCACTAGAGGGGGCTCCTCACATACAGATATATATACACAGTCATCACTAGAGGGGGCTCCTCACATACAGATATATATACACAGTCATCACTAGAGGGGGCTCCTCACATACAGATATATATACACAGTCATCACTAGAGGGGGCTCCTCACATACAGATATATCTACACAGTCATCACTAGAGAGGCTCCTCACATACAGATATATATACACAGACATCACTAGAGGGGGCTCCTCACATACAGATATATCTACACAGTCATCACTAGAGGGGGCTCCTCACATACAGATATATATACACAGTCATCACTAGAGGGGGCTCCTCACATACAGATATATCTACACAGTCATCACTAGAGGGGGCTCCTCACATACAGATATATATACACAGTCATCACTAGAGGGAGCTCCTCACATACAGATATATATACACAGTCATCACTAGAGGGGGCTCCTCACATACAGATATATATACACAGTCATCACTAGAGGGGGCTCCTCACATACAGATATATATACACAGTCATCACTAGAGGGGGCTCCTCACATACAGATATATATACACAGTCATCACTAGAGGGGGCTCCTCACATACAGATATATATACACAGTCATCACTAGAGGGGGCTCCTCACATACAGATATATATACACAGTCATCACTAGAGGGGGCTCCTCACATACAGATATATATACACAGTCATCACTAGAGGGGGCTCCTCACATACAGATCTATCTACACAGTCATCACTAGAGGGAGCTCCTCATCTACATATGTGTTGTGTGTGTATATATATATATATATATATATATAGTCACCACTGGAGAAGGCTCCTTACAGTGGTGACTGTATATATATATATATATATATATATATATATATATATATATATATATATATATATATATATATAAAAATACATAACTGTATGTGAGGAGCCCCCTCTAGTAGTGACTGTATATATGTTCATGCATGTATGTGAGGTGGCCCCTCTAGTGGTGACTATATATACTATATATACACATCTGGATGTGAGCAGCTCCCTCTAGTTGTGATTGTGTATAAATACATTCAGTATGTGATGAGCCCCCTCTAGTGGTGACTGTATATACAGTACAGACCAAAAGTTTGGACACACCTTCTCATTCAAAGAGTTTTCTTTATTTTCATGACTCTGAAAATTGTAGATTCACATTGAAGGCATCAAAACTATGAATTAACACATGTGGAATGAAATACTTAACAAAAAAGAGTGAAATAACTGAAAATATGTCGTATATTCTAGGTTCTTCAAAGTAGCCACCTTTTGCTTTGATTACTGCTTTGCACACTCTTGGCATTCTCTTGATGAGCTTCAAGAGGTAGTCACCGGAAATGGTTTTCACTTCACAGGTGTACCCTGTCAGGTTTAATAAGTGGGATTTCTTGCCTTATAAATGGGGTTGGGACCATCAGTTGTGTTGTGCAGAAGTCTGGTGGATACACAGCTGATAGTCCTACTGAATAGACTGTTAGAATTTGTATTATGGCAGTGTCCCCAAGTGCAGTGGCAAAAACCATCAAACGCTACAAAGAAACTGGCTCACATGAGAACCGCCCCAGAAAAGGAAGACCAATAGTCACCTCTGCTGTGGAGGATAAGTTTATCTGAGTCACCAGCCTCAGAAATCGCAAGTTAACAGCAGCTCAGATTAGAGACCAGGTCAATGCCACACAGAGTTCTAGCAGCAGACACCTCTCTAGAACAACTGTTAAGAGGAGACTTTGTGCAGCAGGCCTTCATGGTAAAATAGCTGCTAGGAAACCACTGCTAAGGACAGGCAACAAGCAGAAGAGACTTGTTTGGGCTAAAGAACACAAGGAATAGACATTAGACCCGTGGAAATCTGTGCTTTGGTCTGATGAGTCCAAATTTAAGATCTTTGGATCCAACCACCGTGTCTTTGTGTGACGCAGAAAAGGTGAACGGATGGACTCTACATGCCTGGTTCCCACCATGAAGCATGGAGGAGGAGGAGTGATGGTGTGGGGGTGCTTTGCTGGTGACACTGTTGGGGATTTATTCAAAATTGAAGGCATACTGAACTGGCATGGCTGCCACAGCATCTTGCAGCAGCATGCTATTCCATCCGGTTTGTGTTTAGTTGGACCATCATTTATTTTTTCAACAGGACAATGACCTAAAACACACCTCTAGGCTGTATAAGGGCTATTTGACTAAGAAGGAGAGTGATGGGGTGCTACGCCAGATGACCTGGCCTCCACAGTCACCAGACCTGAACCCAATGGAGATGGTTTGGGGTGAACTGGACCGCAGAGTGAAGGCAAAAGGGCCAACAAATGCTAAGCATCTCTGGGAACTTCTTCAAGACTGTTGGAAGACCATTTCCGGTGACTACCTCTTGAAGCTCATCAAGAGAATGCCAAGAGTGTGCAAAGCAGTAATCAAAGCAAAAGGTGGCTACTTTGAAGAACCAAGAATATAAGACATATTTTCTTTTTTTTTTAAATCAGGTTCATTTTTATTTAACATCAAAATTATACAACACATAAAATAATTCCCTCCATAGAAATATCACAGAAAGGGAAAAAACCTTTAGTCAATAAGAAAAACCACACAAATAACATAATAAACAATGCACCCGCAGTCCACGTCTCATTTCAATATGGGTCTCAAAGTGCATATTATTTCCCAATATATTCTCCATAGTATAGCTTACCCAGCATCATTATGACATTATATATATATACACATATACATACACGCACGCACGCACACACATATACATGCACACACATATACATGCACACACATATACATGCACACACCTTCCAGCAGTACGCATATCACCCTATTTGAGGAAATTTGTTAACCGGTCAGAAGGAGAAGGACCTGGTCGCTCGCACTGTCCTGCAGTAACGCCGAGGAGGGAAGGCCTGGGGTATCCAACCATGCCCCCCAGATCTTATAGAACTTTTTCAATGCATTTCTTTTAAGGTATACTCCTCTCTCCAGTCGAAGTATAGCGTTTACTCTTTCCCTAAAATCCCCGATGACCGGAGGCGCTGGGTCCAACCAGTGGTAGGCCAACAGTTTCCTACCCTGGTACAAGAGACGTGTAATACCGACCATTACCGGCGAACTCAAGTCCACCCCCCCCTCCAGTAGACCCAGGATACATATAATAGGTCTTGGCTGTAGACGGATATTGAAAACTTGTCTAACCAAATCTAGTACTGCCCTCCAGTAATCTTCAATGTTCCCACAGGACGACATCATATGCATCAGATTCGCACCTTCCTGTCCGCACCTAGAACACAGATCATCCATCCTAACTCCCATCTTATGCAATAGACTAGGTGTCCTATATACTCTATGTAACAGGAATAGCTGTGACAGTCGTTGGCCTTCAGATACAGCAAGGCTTGGAGTCTGAGACAGGACCTCACCCCACTGTTCCTCTGTCATAGGGCCTAGGTCCCTCTCCCACTTCTCTCTAGCCTGCAAAGGGAATTTGTCGAGGTGTCTAGATAACATCACTGTATACAACCTAGAAATAATACCATAGGAGCGATCAGATGTCAACAATTCAGTAAGAGTGTGATTCCGCTCTATCCTAATGTCCATACGATGTGTCTATGTCTCATAGGCATGACGGAGCTGCAGGTATTGGTAAAAGGAACTGTGCGGTATCCCAAACTCAGCTTGAAGCTGGTCAAATCTTTTAAGTATATTATTCTGAAGAATCTGAGACACCTGATGCACCCCCCCTGCTCACCCACATTCTCCAACCCGGGAGTCTCTGCAGCTCCGCCAGTCCACGATTATGCCATAAGGGCCAGTACTCAGTCATTCCTGATATTCCCAGCAACTGCTTCCCTCTATCCCACACCTTGTACATCAATGATAATGTTGGATATAATGTTCCTCCTCTGGGTGAGTATCCTGCATCCAAAAAAGCCACTGGGTGTCCCCATTCTGCAAGGCCCCTCACCAATTTGCCCCCAGCGTCATATGCCTCATCCTTTCCCCACCCCCTGAAGTGCTGCATCTGTGCCGCAACATAATAAACCCACGGGTTGGGGACTGCCAGACCCCCATCCTCCTTCCCTCTCTGCAGGGTCTCAAGGCGGATTCTAGCCTGCTGCTTTTGCCACAAGAGTTCCCGAAACAAAGTGTTGATTTTACGGAAAAATTTCCAGTGGATCCATATTGGGGCGTTGTGGAGAAGATACAGCAGTTTGGGCATCAGTACCATTTTTAGTAGATTAGCACGGCCAATAAGGGACAGTGGGAGTCGACACCAGGCATCTATCTTGTTCCTAAACTGAGCCAACACTGGTTCCAGATTTTGAGAGTAGTAATCACGCGGTCGGGCACTAACCACAATCCCCAGGTATTTAAATTTATCCACCGTCGGAATTGGCAGCCCCAGAGTACTAAAATTAGATGGGAGTGGATCTATAGGGAGCAGGGCCGATTTCTTCCAGTTTATTAGGAGTCCCGAGCGCCTACCAAATTCTATAATAATATTTATTGCTGGGCCCACCGATGTCCCCACCTCCCTGAGATACAGCAACAAATCGTCCGCATAGAGGGAAACCTTATGCTCCAGACCGCCTATCTCAAACCCCTTTACGCCAGCGGATGCACGAAGCATAGCCGCCAATGGCTCAATTGCCGCTGCAAATAGTAATGGAGAGAGAGGACAGCCCTGTCTCGTGCCCCTGGCCAAATTAAAAGACGAGGAGGTACAACGATTAACTCGAATCCTGGCCCGCGGAGAGGCATATAACAATTTGACCCAGCCAATAAATCTGGAGCCAAGACCCAATTTCTCCAAAACTACCCATAGGAAATTCCATTCAATACTGTCAAAGGCTTTGGCTGCATCTAATGACAGGACTGCTCTCTCCTTGTTTCTCCCCTCAGAACTTAGCTGTATCCCCAGGAATAAACGTCTCAAATTAATGGAAGTAGATTTATTGGGGATGAATCCAGTCTGATCCTCGTGGATCACTGACGTGATCACCCGGGACAATCTGTTAGCTAGAATTTTAGCGATTAATTTAATATCTAATGTAAGCAGCGAGATTGGGCGATAGGAGTCAGGCGCGGTCGGATCTTTCCCGGGTTTTAAAATCAGAACAATAATAGCCTCCCTCATGGATGCAGGGAGGGATCCCTTCTCCTCAGCATCTCTGAACACATCCAAGAGTCTTGGCAGCAGCAGATGGGTATATAATTTGTAGAATTCACCCGGGAGTCCGTCCGCACCTGGGGCCTTTTCATTTTGGATTTGACCGAGCGCCTCCTCCAGCTCCTGCAGGTCTATATCTCTATTCAGGGATTCTCTCTCACTATCTGACAGACTGGGGAGAGTGATCTCCTCCACAAAGTCCCGCAGTTCCTCATCCCCATAATGCGATTTAGAGGAGTATAATTGGGTGTAATACTGTTGCATGACCTCCACAATCCTCCCGCTGTCCCTCACCTCCTCTCCAGTGTCAAGTTTCAATTTGGTGATATAGGTCAATCCCTCCTGCGCCCTAGCAATTGTAGCCAAGAGATGTCCCACACTCTCCCCCTCCGTAAAGTACCGCTGCTTAAGGAAAAAGCGTTTGTTAGTGGCCAAGGAAGTCATATGGTCTCTCAGAGCTCTCTGTGCCCTCTCTAAGTCCCGCTTGGCATCATCTGTAGGGTTAGATATAAGAAGTCGTTCTGCATCACCTAAAGTGTTGGTCAGATACTTAGTGCGCTCTCTTGTTTTCGCCTTTCGGGTGCAAATTTCCCTAATATATGTCCCACGAACATACGCCTTCATTGCGTCCCACACTATATGTTTAGATGCCGTACCGTCATTTGTCACAAAATATTCCCGTATAGTGTCAGTCAGAGTGCCCCCTATCAGTTGTATCCAAAAAGGGTTGAGCCGCCAAGGTATCCCCGCCAGCCGGTCTGGGTCCCCAAGCCTTAGACGGACCTGTAGTGGGGAGTGGTCAGACACCCCCCTGGCCAGGTACGTGACTGAAGCTACACAAGGCAGCAGCTGAGCATTTCCAATGGCCAGGTCAATCCGGGACAGTGAATGATGAGAACTAGAATAGCATGAATACTGCCGGACCTGCGGGTTTCTAATACGCCAAATATCTACATATCCCACCTCCTCCATCAGTCTGGCAAGGGATGTAGCTGCCGCCCCCACTGAGATATTCCCTGTATGTAACTTATCCCAATACGGGTGCAAGTAATTATTATAGTCTCCTACTAATAGGGTGGGGACCTCAGGGAGGGAAGCAACAAAATTGAGAATACGTTTCAATGGTTCCCCTGTGTATGGCGGCGGAATATAAATTGCAACTAGAACACAGCGCACATTATGAAGGACACAGTAAAGACATACAAATCTACCCTCCTGATCCACAGAAGCTTTAAGACACTCAAACGGCACTGTCCTGTGTATCAGGACACTCACCCCCCTGGAATGTGTGGTATATACAGAGTGATACTCATGGGCTATCCATTTTTTGTGGAGCAAGTGGAGCCGCTCCTTCACCAAGTGCGTTTCTGATAAGAATATTATGTCTGGCTTAAGCTGCTGTAGAAACAGAAAAACTGCACATCTTTTAGTGGCTTCACCCAATCCTCGCACATTCCAGGCCACTATATTAACCTCCTTCGCCATAAGGGTGAGTGCACATATGTAACAGCAGGGGGCAGCAAGCGGGGACCCCCGGACCCATCTGCAGCAGTTCCCATAGATGAGCATAGACCAAACAGGTGCATAAAACAAAAAGGTCAAACAACATAAAAACATACACAGTAAACCAGGACATTCCTCTCAAACAGAGGGAAGTGGGGCTAAACATAACCCTAAGAGCACATAACGGTTTAAATTCCTGAACAGTCATCAACTGCATAGTAACCTATCTGGGTGGCTCCTGCCAACCGTCCATAAGTGTTCCAGCTGGGAAACATAGCACGTTCACCTCAGCAAGTCCAACAGCAAGGAATCCGCAATAATCCTCAGCGGTGATTTCTGCGCAGTCCTTTTTCATTGGTATCGAGCCATGCGGCTGCATCCTTTGGAGTGTCAAAAAACGTTGTCCCACCATCCGCCACCACTCGCAGCCTGGTAGGGTATAGCATTGAGTAAGAGATCTGCAGCTGCCTCAGGCGTTTTTTGACATCAATAAATTGCGCTCTCCTCTGCTAGATTTCAGTGGAAAAATCCGGGTACAGTGAGACCTTATGGCCGTCAATAGCCAGATCCTTAATCTCCCGGGCTCTGCGGAGCGCAGTGTCCCTGTCCCTGAAGTGCAGTAGCTTGAGGAGGATAGGACGAGGGGGTGCCCCTGGTGGTGGGGGTCTAGTGGGGACCCTATGTGCCCGCTCAATAGTGAAGAAAGGAGAAAACAGATCCATACCCAAAGTCTTGGGGAGCCACATTTCAAAAAAAGCAACTGGATTATTGCCTTCTGCCTTTTCTGGGACCCCGACCAGTCGGAGATTGCTTCTGCGGGATCTGTTTTCTAGATCGTCCACCTTAGCCCTAAGCAATGAGATATTGTGGATTGCTCTGCCAAGGTCCCGAGTCAGAGGGGGAAGCTTATCCTCTGTGGCACTGACCCGGTCTTCCAGGGCCCCCACCCGTACATTGACCCCCTGCAACTCGTGCCTGATAGATGAAATGTCCATTTTAATTCCTCCCATCTGTATGTTCAAAGTGGCTAGCATATTGTTGCAGGTGTTTACTGCTGCAAGCACATCACTGAGGGTGGGCTCTGCTCTCCCAGGATCTGTGTTTTCATCTGCAGTTCTAAGGTTGTCCCCCTGCTCCACATTATTGGCAGCAGCCAACATACTCACAGCTCCCTGCTGCTCTTCCTCCTCCATCAGTTCTTGTCCTGGGATCTCCTCCACACTGAGGTCACACTGCTTAACAGCTCCAGGTATCTCAGGCTGATCTCGTGCAAACATGCTGAGGCGAGCTATTGCATCAGACGCCCTGCCCCCACCTGAAGCTCCAGCGTCCATGAGTGTGGCCTGTGTCCCGCGCTTCTTATCAGCCCAGTTCTGGTCATATCACTCAGGTCTTTGAAGCCCCCTCAGTCTAGGAGAGGTCACCACTCCAGGAAAGCAGTAAAACAAACTTTAACCCCAGCTGGACAGGATTATACAGGAGTTTTTTGCAGGAGCTCTCTCTACACAGGTCTTCCTCACATGCTGCTCAGGCCACGCCCCCCATAAGACATATTTTCAGTTGTTTCACACTTTTTTGTTAAGTATTTCATTCCACATGTGTTAATTCATAGTTTTTATGCCTTGAATGGGAATCTACAATTTTCAGAGTCATGAAAATGAAGAAAACTCTTTGAATGAGAAGGTGTGTCCAAACGTTTGGTCTGTAATATATATATATATATATATATATATATATATATACATATATATATATATATATATATATATATATATATATATATATATACATATACATATATACACACACACACACACACACATCTGTGCGTAAGGAACCCCCTCTAGTGGTGACTGTATATGTATAGATATATGTATGTGAGGAGCCTCTTCTAGTGATGACTATGTATTTATACATATGTGAGGAGACTCCTCTAGTGGTGACTATGTATATATACATATTTGAGGAGCCTCCTCTAGTGGTGACTATATATATATATATATATATATATATATATATATATATATTTCTGGATGTGAGGAGCTCCCTCTAGTGGTGACTGTGTATATATACACATGTGAGGAGCCTCCTCTAGTGGTGACTATGTATATATACATTTCTGGATGTGAGGAGCTCCCTCCAGTGGTGACTGTGTATACACACACACACACACACACACGCGCATATATATATATATATATATATATATATATATATATATATATATACATATATATATATATATATATATATATATATAGTCACCACTGGAGAAGGCTCCTTACAGTGGTGACTGTATATCTATATATATAATTGCCTTATTCTGTCTGTCTGTCTGTCTGTCTGTCTGTCATGCTCCAAAATTGTGTCCTTACGGTGACATTGTGTCCTTACGGTGACACAAAGCTGATTGGCCGCTGGGCTCGCCATGGCCCCGCCCCCCGCACGGATTGGCCGCTCGCCTTGCCTCGGTTCCTCCCCCCGCACGGATTGGCCACTCACACTCAGACTCACACTCAGACGCACACTCAGACTTAGACTCAGACGCACACTCAGACTCACACTCAGACGCACACTCAGACGCACACTCAGACGCACACTCAGACTCACACTCAGACTCACACTCAGACGCACACTCACACTCAGACGCACACTCAAACGCACACTCAGACTTAGACTCACACTCACACGCACACTCACACGCACACGCACACTCAGACTCACACGCACACTCAGACTCAGACTCACACTCACACACACACTCACACACACACTCACACTCAGACTCACACGCACACTCACACGCACACACACTCAGACTCACACGCACACTCACACGCACACTCACACTCAGACTCACACTCACACGCACACTCAGACTCACACTCAGACTCACACTCAGACTCACACTCACAGGCACACTCAGACTCACACTCAGACTCACACTCAGACTCACACGCACACTCACACTCAGACTCACACTCACACTCAGACTCACACTCAGACTCACACGCACACTCAGACTCACACTCAGACTCACACGCACACTCAGACTCACACGCACACTCAGACTCACACGCACACTCACACACACACTCAGACTCACACTCACACTCAGACTCACATGCACACTCACACGCACACTCACACTCAGACTCACACTCACACTCAGACTCACACGCACACTCAGACTCACACGCACACTCAGACTCACACGCACACTCACACGCACACTCACACTCAGACTCACACGCACACTCACACTCAGACTCACACGCACACTCAGACTCAGACTCACACGCACACTCAGACTCACACTCAGACTCACACTCAGACTCACACTCAGACTCACACGCACACTCAGACTCACACTCAGACTCACACGCACACTCAGACTCACACTCAGACTCACACTCAGACTCACACGCACACTCACACTCAGACTCACACGCACACTCAGACTCACACTCAGACTCACACTCACACACACACTCACACTCAGACTCACACGCACACTCACACTCAGACTCACACTCACACGCACACTCAGACTCACACGCACACTCAGACTCACACTCACACACACACTCACACTCACACTCAGACTCACACGCACACTCACACACACACACTCAGACTCACACGCACACTCACACGCACACTCACACTCAGACTCACACTCACACGCACACTCAGACTCACACTCAGACTCACACTCAGACTCACACACACACTCAGACTCACACGCACACTCACACTCAGATGCACACGCACACTCACACACACACTCACACTCAGACTCACACGCACACTCAGACTCACACGCACACTCAGACTCACACTCAGACTCACACGCACACTCACACGCACACTCACACGCACACTCAGACTCACACTCAGACTCACACGCACACTCACACGCACACTCACACTCACACTCAGACTCACACTCAGACTCACACTCAGACTCACACGCACACGCACACTCAGACTCACACTCAGACTCACACGCACACTCACACTCAGACTCACACGCACACTCAGACTCACACTCAGACTCACACGCACAGTCAGACTCACACTCAGACTCACACTCAGACTCACACGCACACTCAGACTCAGACTCACACGCACACTCAGACTCACACTCACACTCAGACTCACACTTAGACTCACACTCAGACTCACACTCAGACTCACACGCACACTCAGACTCACACGCACACTCAGACTCACACGCACACTCACACACACACTAAGACTCACACGCACACTCACACTCAGACTCACACTCACACTCACACTCACACGCACACTCAGACTCACACGCACACTCAGACTCACACTCACACGCACACTCAGACTCACACTCAGACTCACACTCAGACTCAAACTCACACGCACACTCACACTCAGACTCACACGCACACTCACTTTCACACTCAGACTCACATGCACACTCAGACTCACACGCACTCAGACTCACACGCACACTCAGACTCACACGCACACTCACACGCACACTCACACGCACACTCACACTCAGACTCACACGCACACTCAGATTCACACTCACACGCACACTCACACTCAGACTCACACTCAGACTCACACGCACTCAGACTCACACGTAGACTCAGACTCACACGCACACGCACACTCACACTCAGACTCACACTCAGACTCACACGCACTCAGACTCACACGTAGACTCAGACTCACACGCACACGCACACTCACACTCAGACTCACACTCAGACTCACACGCACTCAGACTCACACGCACACTCAGACTCAGACTCACACGCACACTCACACGCACACTCAGACTCACACTCAGACTCACACTCAGACTCACACTTACACTCACACTCAGACTCACATGCACACTCACACTCAGACTCAGACGCACACTCAGACTCACACGCACACTCAGACTCACACTTACACTTACACGCACACTCACATGCACACTCACACTCAGACTCACACGCACACTCAGACTCACACGCACACTTACACTCACACTCACTCACACTCAGACTCACGCACACTCAGACTCACACTCAGACTCACACTCAGACTCACACTCAGACTCACACTCAGACTCACACTCAGACTCAGACTCACACGCACACTCACTCTCAGACTCACACTCACACTCAGACTCACATGCACACTCACACTCAGACTCACGCACACTCAGACTCACACGCACACTCAGACTCACACGCACACTCACATGCACACTCAGACTCACATGCACACTCACACTCAGACTCACGCACACTCAGACTCACACGCACACTCAGACTCACACTCACACGCACACTCACATGCACACTCAGACTCACACTCAGACTCACACTCAGACTCACACGCACACTCAGACTCACACTCAGACTCACACTCACATGCACACTCACACTTAGACTCACACGCACACTCAGACTCACACGCACACTCAGACTCACATGCACACTCACACTCACACTCACACTCACACTCAGACTCACACTCAGACTCACACGCACACTCAGACGCACACTCAGACTCACACTCAGACTCACACGCACACTCAGACTCACACGCACACTCACTCTCAGACTCACACTCACACTCAGACTCACACTCACACGCACACTCACATGCACACTCAGACTCACATGCACACTCACACTCAGACTCACGCACACTCAGACTCACACGCACACTCAGACTCACACTCACACGCACACTCACATGCACACTCAGACTCACACTCAGACTCACACTCAGACTCACACGCACACTCAGACTCACACTCAGACTCACACTCAGACTCACACTCAGACTCACACTCAGACTCACACTCAGACTCAGACTCACACGCACACTCACACTTAGACTCACACGCACACTCAGACTCACACGCACACTCAGACTCACACGCACACTCACACTCACACACACACTCAGACTCACACTCAGACTCACACTCAGACTCACACGCACACTCAGACTCACACTCAGACTCACACTCAGACTCACACTCAGACTCACACTCAGACTCACACTCAGACTCACACTCAGACTCACACGCACACTCAGACTCACACTCAGACTCACACTCAGACTCACACTCAGACTCAGACTCACACGCACACTCAGACTCACACTCACACTCAGACTCACATGCACACTCACACTCACACACACACTCAGACTCACACTCAGACTCACACTCAGACTCACACGCACACTCAGACTCACACTCAGACTCACACTCAGACTCACACTCAGACTCAGACTCACACTCAGACTCACACTCAGACTCACACTCAGACTCACACTCACACTCAGACTCACACTCAGACTCACACTCAGACTCACATGCACACTCACACTCAGACTCACACGCACACTCAGACTCACACTTACACTCACACGCACACTCACATGCACACTCACACTCAGACTCACACGCACACTCAGACTCACACGCACACTTACACTCACACACACACTCACACTCAGACTCACACTCAGACTCACACTCAGACTCACACTCAGACTCACACTCACACTCAGACTCACACTCAGACTCACACTCAGACTCACATGCACACTCACACTCAGACTCACACGCACACTCAGACTCACACTTACACTCACACGCACACTCACATGCACACTCACACTCAGACTCACACGCACACTCAGACTCACGCACACTCAGACTCACACTCAGACTCACACTCAGACTCACACTCAGACTCACACTCAGACTCACACTCAGACTCACACGCACACTCAGACTCACACTCACACTCAGACGCACACTCACACTCAGACTCAAACGCACACTCAGACTCACATGCACACTCACACTCAGACTCAAACGCACACTCAGACTCACATGCACACTCACACTCAGACTCACACTCACACTCAGACTCAGACTCACACGCACACTCAGACTCAGACTCACACGCACACTCAGACTCACACTCAACGCCGTAGACACACAACACCCAACACACAAACACCGCGGCACACACAAATATACGCACATACCGCACAACACACACATTGCACAAAACATACCTCCCCCCCAAAACACACACACACCCACACAAACCGCGCAACACACATACACAACGATACAGACACACAGCGCTCCACAAATAACGACACACAACGCAACACACAAACACCGCTCTCACCCCCCGCTACACCCAGACAACACCCAGAACATGTACAGCCCCTACACAAACACTTGGTAACTACACACAACAACATCTATATATATATATATATATATATATATATATATAACAAAGATCATACATTAACTACACAATACGTAAATTCTAGAATACCCGATGCGTAGAATCGGGCCACCTTCTAGTATATATATATATATATATATATATATATATATATATACATATCTGTATGTGAGGAGCCCACTCTAGTAGTGACTATATATATGCTCATACATGTATGTGAGGTGGCCCCTCTAGTGGTGACTGTATATACACATTATGTGAGGAGCCCCTCTAGTGGTGACTATATATACACATCTGGATGTCAGGAGCTCCTTCTAGTGGTGACTGTGTATAAATACATTCAGTATGTGATGAGCCCCCTCTAGTGGTGACTGTATATACAGTACAGACCAAAAGTTTGGACACACCTTCTCATTCAAAGAGCTTACACATATATATATACATTTATTTATACATATATACACACCTGTATGTAAGGAAGTGTCAATGTGCTTCCAGATTTTTTTCTCAGACAGCAAAGAGACCTATTAGTATGTCCTATTCTGACAAAACAGTGTTACTCCAGGTTATACAGTACAGATATAGAATACATTTTTACATCCAGTGACTGCCGACATCTCCTCTGATTAGAGTCATTTCAGCTGTTTCTTCTCCATTTGGTCAGACCTTTATGACCACATCTTTGAGCCTCAACTTTTCTCTTCACACTGATCACTGCAGCCCTGAAAATCACAAGGTCACATATTGTAGATCTAAATTTGTCTCCTGATAAAAAATCCCTCATACTGTGCCCCTGAATACAAATATGCACCCCACCATTACTATACTATCAGCCACGCACCATTCAATGTGCTCCTTATTACCATTTCTACCGCCCATTAACTATAAATGAATCGGACACAGTGATTCATCCCCACTTCATGTGAAGGCTGTGTGCACACGTTGTGTTTTCTTTTCTGCCTGAATTTGTTGCGGAAAATGTACAACAAAGTGAATAAGACTTCTGAATTCTCATACACATGCTGCTTACTTTTTCCTTGCAGATTTGCTGCAGATTAAAACTTGCAGAAGGTTAATTCTTGCAGCATTTTTACAGTGTATTTGGTCCATACTAAAAATATGCAGCAACAGTGCATGTAAAAAACATGGCAAAAATACGTATTTTATGTAGTTTATCCTGCCAACATATCAAAATTTGCTGAATTTTCTGCTGAAAATCCTGTATGCCTGCACATAGCTTTAGGGGTACTTTACACGTTGCAACATCGCTACCACTATATCGTCGTGGTCACGTCGTTAGTGACGCACATCCGGCACCGGTAGCGACATCGCAGCGTGTAAATCCTAGGTGGAACAATGAACGAGTACAGAAGCGTACAATATTGCTGATCTGTGTAACGTCGTTCATTTCCATAATGTCGATGCGACCGCAGGTACGATGTTGCTTGTCGCTCCTGCAGATCCACACATCGCTGTGTGTAAACCCGCAGGAGCGACAATCATCTCCTTACCTGCGTCCCGACGGCAATGCGGAAGGAAGGAGGTGGGATGCATGTTATGTCCCGCTCATCTCCGCCCCTCCGCTTCTATTGGCCGGCCGATTAGTGACGTCGCGGCGACGACGCCGAGCAGGTATGAGCGTGTGAAGCTGCCGTAGCGATAATATTCGCTACGGCTGCTATCACAAGATATCACAGCTGCGACGGGGGTGGGGACTATCGCGCTCGACATCGCAGCATCGGCTTGCGATGTCGTAGTGTGCAAAGGGCCCCTTAGTCCCTGTCCTCTGTGCCCCCTAGACATTCATTATAAGTCCCTGATAGCATCATTATGAATTATGAGGTGAGACAGTATCAGGGTCTTATAATGAATTAGGTGGATGGGGGAGGATGCTATCATGTACCTAAAATTTGGACATGGGCCCTCACCTGCTTGTTAATCAGATGTAAGGGCCCTTGAAGTGTTCTAGATCCTATAAGAGCACGTGTTCGCCCTCCATATAATGATGTCCCCCATCCATGACCCTTTTCCTGGTATAACATGCCCCATTCTGGGCTCCTTTCTTGTATAATGTCCCCCATCCTGGTATAATGTCCCCAATGTTGAGCCCCTTTCTGGTATAATGTCCCCCATCCTGGTATAATGTCCACAATGCTGAGCCCCTTTCTGGTATAATGTCCCCCATCCTGGTATAATGTCCCCAACGCTGAGCCCCTTTCTGGTATAATGTCCCCCATCCTGGTATAATGTCCACAATGCTGAGCCCCTTTCTGGTATAATGTCCCCCATCCTGGTATAATGTCCCCAACGCTGAGCCCCTTTCTGGTATAATGTCCCCCATCCTGGTATAATGTCAACAATGCTGAGCCCCTTTCTGGTATACTGGCCTCAATGCTGGTCCCTTCCAGGTGTAATGTCTCCCATCATGTTTTCCATCCTGGGCTCCATCTGTTTATAGTCTGTTTATATCCTCCATCTTTGGCCCTTTCCAGTAATGATATCCTCCATGCTGCGGCCCTTCCTGATATAATGACCAGCATCCTAAGCCCCTTGTTAGCATATTGCTGCCCCCTATCATGGGCCCTTTCCCAGTATAATGTCTCCCTTACTGGGATAATGGCTCCAATTCTGGGCTACTTCTTGGTATAATGTTCCTCATCCTACACCCTTTCCAGTAATAATGTCCCCCATCCTGGGCACTCTCCTGGAAAAATGCCCTCTAGTTCTGGTCCCCTTCCTGAAATAATTCCCACCCATCCTGGTCCCTACCTGGTATAATTTTCCCCATGTGAGTTTGTTCTGCTCGTCTCAAACACATTTTTTTTTTCAAAGGTAATGATTCTTCTTACCTTCCTTTGTGCCCATGCTGTGTGGCATCCTCTATGATCAGTGCAGGAGATGGCAGTTGATTTTGCCTTGCTTGACATGGCGCATGAATTCCCTGCCATGCTATCTCGAACACGCTGTCAGCTTCTGAATGGCTGACAACGTGTATTGCTGTGCAGGGAGCTGGCGGGTCTCTGCACTGCAATGCAGTTCAACTGAATATACATTCTCTGATGCACAGCCAACTGAAATTGTCGCTGGTGTTGGCGGACCCCAGTACAGATGCACTGGTGATATGTCTACCCCTGTTTTGGGGGATGTCTCTGCCAGCTTTGCAAACCTAGAGGCTGAGTTTTTTTCCCCTTCTTCTTTGCTTTAGCTCAGTAAGATTAGATGGAGACATATGTGAAGAGCAGTTTCCAAGTCTTGTCACAGATTGTCAATGTCAATGAATATGCTTTGATCTGAACCATGCATTGTAGCTCTGGTAGGAGGTATAGATAGGGTCGTTGTCCTGCTGGAAAGTGAATCTACGTCCCAGTCTCACGTCTTCTGCAGCCTCTAAAAGTTTGATTCCAGGATTTCGATGTGTTCCTCTGCATTTAATCTCACTAAGCCAGAGTTCATGTCAAAGAAAAATGGTAAAAATTTCAGCCTCTAGATGTACAAAGCTGGTAGAGACATCACCTAAAAGACCCAAAGACAAAGGTGGTCCTACAATAAAATATATTTAAGTTTGTGGGTGTAATGTGAAAAAATGTGGAAAAGTTCATGGTGTATGAATACTATTACATGGCACTCTATATATACAATCACCACTAGATGGGGCTCCTCACATACAATTGTGACAGTGTGTGTGTATTTATAGTCAGAACTAGAGGAAGCTCCTCACATATAGATGTGTGTATATGTGCTGTATATCTACACTGAAAAGCAAAAGGGTAACAATGTTTTCACCTTTTGACTTTCATGTTCCATATTGCACCATCCACTACAGCTTTGAGCCTAAGATAACCTTCATTTTATAGACAATTATCTTGGCTCTCTCATACATTCATTTGACTTGCAACTGTTTACAGAGGTTCCCAACTCCAGTCCTCAAGGCACACCAACAGTGCATGTTTTCAGGATTTCCTTAGTATTGCACAGGTGATAATTTAATCACCTGCAAAGGTGCTGAATCCAACACCCATGCAATACTAAAGAAATCCTGAAAACATGCACTGTTGGTGTGCCTTGAGGACTGGAGTTGGGAACCTCTGGTTTAGCATATGATTAGTTGTGTAGATTCTTGTCGTGTCACTGCATTGTTACTGTTTTGCTCCTAAAAATTGAAATTTTAATTTTGTAAATCCACCTTTGGCTTTCAGCACTGCCTGAATCTTTCTGGGCTCTCCATCAGACTCCAGCGCCTCTCAACCAAAATCTGATCCTTGGTCTTTCCTACATGTCCTCAGTGTTGGTGTATACTGGTCGGCTCACTTGGGGATCTATACAACGTTTTCTTCAAATCTACCCATAAGTGTTCAATTGGATTGAGGTCTGTGGACTGTGGGGGACAATCCAGCTCCTCTACTTCATTATCATTGAACCATTTCTTCCCCAATCTTGACGTATGAATTGTGTCGTTGTCCTGCTGGAACACTATGTCGTCCTTTTCATACCCAAAGTACTCGAGTGTATGAAGTAACACATCTTGTAGGATTCTCACATATAGCTTAGAATTGAGACCATCATCAATCCTGGTCAATTATCCAACACCTTTGGCTGTGAAGTAACCCCATATCCTCAGGCTTCCTCCACTGAACTGTATAGTTCCTTCAATTTCTTGATCCATTAACCGCTTTTCCCCTTATTTCTTCCAGACCCACTTGCCCCCATAAGAGCCATCACTTTCATCTCATCGCTCCAAATCACCTGTTTCCAATCTTCCACTTTTCATACTTTTTTGCAAACTTGAGCCAACGCTTCTTATGACAATATTGAAGTCAATGGAGAAATATACTAGTGGATAGAAAAGTCGGGTTCAATGCTGCGCTAAAACCACGAAGCCAGACGATGTGATGGATTCTTTTCTTTATTTAGGACAGGTCAACGCGCTTCAAAGGCATGTCCGCCTTCTTCATCAGGACAAGGAAAAGAACAGCATAATCATAATTTGATTATGCTGTTCTTTTCCTTGTCCTGATGAAGAAGGCGGACATGCCTTTGAAACGCGTTGACTTGTCCTAAATAAAGAAAAGAATCCATCACATCGTCTGGCTTCGTGGTTTTAGCGCAGCATTGAACCCGACTTTTCTATCCACTAGTATATTTCTCCATTGCATTATCGGGGCTGCTGCTTGACCAATCTCTACATTCAATTTATGCCTTCATAGGAGTTGTGCCTGTCCCAACTTCCACAGGTGAGCACCTGTCCTATCCTCTACACCTGCATTGTTTATCAGATAAGACCCCATGTGCGCTTTTCTCTCCACAGCCTTTCTAATATTGAAGTCAAGGCTTCTTCACCTTTTTTCAGGCCACCATTCCAGACTTGTGTAACATGTATTGCATGCTCTCACTATTAGGCCCCTTTCACACGTCAGTGATTCTGGGACGTTTGTGCTTTTTTTAAAACGTACCAGAATCACTGACATACGCAGAGCCATTATAATGAATGGGTCTGCTCACACGTCAGTGATTTTTCACTGCACGTGTCTCCGTGCGGCGTACCCGCGTGTGCGTGATTGCCGCACGGAGACATGTCTATTTTTTTCTGGCATCACTGATGTCCCACGGACCACGCAGTGGTGTGGTCCGTGAAACACGTGCCAGAAAAAAACGTGCATTTAAAATAATAAACATTTTAACTCACCCGGCGTCCAGCGATGTCTTCTGCAGCCTGTTCTGCTTGCTGCTTCTGAGCCGGCTGATTACTGTCGCGCATCTTAATGATGCACAACACAGCCGACCCGGAAGCAGCTGCTGCGGGGGTCAGCGCCGGCCGGATGCTGCACCGCGGGAGGATTCAGCACCATGGAGAGCGGGAGCGGGCGCAGGTGAGTTGTTTTCTAAGTGCAATCACGTGCCACGGAGAACGGAGCCCGGATTGCACTTAGACAACCCACGTGTGCCGTGATTCACGGCACATGCAGGGACATGTGCGTGTTTTACACGCCAGTGAAAAACGTCTGTGTTTTTCACTGACGTGTGAAACGGGCCTAATGAAGTATATAAGTCGCCACCACTACCGTGTTTGTCACCCCAAAACTGATAGACCTTGTGATGAGACAACTTATTCACTCCGATATTTTGCGTGGACATCACCTCTTGGCTTTTGAATGGATGGACAGACTTCATTTCGTACTCTTCCACCTATCATGGCCTCACATGATGCAGTTTGGCAATTTTCTTGGCCGAGAGCCTGCTATGGATGAGCTGGATGATGCTGTTTCTCTTTTCATGAGAAATCTTCATGGCTGCTCCTCGATTTGGACCAGTGACCTATCGCTGAGGAATCAACCTAATAACAACACACTGAGCTATTAGGGAATGTGAGAACAGGTTGTAATTTGTAATTGTAGTATGCAGGAAGAAAAAGATTGTTCACAGTAACAATGTGGATGGTGAGATTTGAAGCTTGAAAGTCAAAAGTTCAAAACACTATTACCCTTTAGCTCTTCGGTGTATCTCTGTATACCTGGAGCTCCCCCTAGTGGTGACTGCAGACAGAATCTTTTTTTGTATCTCTGTATACAGGGAGCTCCCCCTAGTGGTGGCTACAGACAGAATCCTATCATTTATCTCTGTATACAGGGAGCTCCCCCTAGTGGTGGCTACAGACAGAATCCTATCATGTATCTCTGTATACAGGTAACTCCCCCAAGTGGTGGCTGCAGACAGAATCTTATCATGTATCTCTGTATACAGGGAGCTCCCCTTAGTGGTGGCTGCAGACAGAATCTTTTCTTGTATCTCTGTATACAGGGAGCTCCCCCTAGTGGTGGCTGCGGACAGAATCTTATCATATATCTCTGTATACAGGGAGCTCCCCCTAGTGGTGGCTGCAGACAGAATCTTATCTTGTATCTCTGTATACAGGGAGCTCCCCCTAGTGGTGGCTGTAGACAGAATCTTCTCATGTATCTCTGTATACAGGGAGCTCCCCCTAGTGGTGGCTGCAGACAGAATCTTTTCTTGTATCTCTGTATACAGGGAGCTCCCCCTAGTGGTGACTACAGACAGAATCTTATCATGTATCTCTGTATACAGGGAGCTCCCCCTAGTGGTGGCTGCAGACAGAATCTTTTCTTGTATCTCTGTATACAGGGAGCTCCCCCTAGTGGTGGCTACAGACAGAATCTTATCAGGTATCTCTATATACAGAGCGTTCCCACTAATATTTTGCAGCTGAGTGTGCAGG
Organism: Anomaloglossus baeobatrachus; assembly: GCF_048569485.1. NCBI lineage: Eukaryota > Metazoa > Chordata > Amphibia > Anura > Aromobatidae > Anomaloglossus > Anomaloglossus baeobatrachus. Next base: position 57,736,317 of record NC_134360.1, on the reverse strand, counting down.
AGATTTTGATTTCTATATTTAGAAAATTAACTTTGGTTAACATATGTAGCTTGAGATTATTCAGTATAGAATGATGAAACTAAAAATTAAATAGTGCGAAACTCTGAAGATTAAGGGCCTATTCCCACTTCATTCATTAGTATGTTCATGCCTCCATGCTAGACTTTAATTAATATCACACAAAAAAAAAAGATTTAGATGGAACCATTGAAGAGAATTACACAGTATGAATTTTTGGGGGCCGATTCTGCTCTGATGGTCAACTTTCATTGCAGGTATCAGTAGACAGGTCTTTAGCTTTTGCGTCTTCTCGTATTTTTCTCCATTGATGACATCACAGCTCAATGATTATATGCAGCAGTGGCACGGTGACAAGTGTTATTGTATTCAATGACGCTTTACAGATAGGTTGTGTTTCTGAAGCAACGAGTGTGAATAGATCATGTAGAAGGGAATGTTAATAATAATATAATGTTAAAAATTGTACAAAATTTAATGTATAATTAATAAACTAGTATAGCAGGAGAAGTATGCGGAGAGCCTCCGGCCTGTGTAACAGTGATGTCATTCTTGGTGTGATGTCATCGCAGTGTGAGATGGTACAGTATTCGGAGCTGCAGACCCATCCATCCCGCAATCTATTGGGAGCCACATGAGGGTGCTAGAGAGGAATTACATGTAAATAAATATCATCACCCACAATGCCACAATATTTAATTGGGGAGGGGGAGGGCACATACAATCAAAAGGAACTTAAAAGAACAAACTCAAGTGAAGAATAGAGGCCAAAGTCTGTGGCCATATTCACACTGAAATTTTTTGAGGAGTTAAAAAGCCTCAAGTTTTCTAGAATTCGGGAGCATTTAGATTCGTGGAGTGGCATGTGACAAGATTTTTCCTGTTCTCCAGATGTCTGATTTTTTGTGCAGAGGTTTCCTTCAGGACCTATTCACAGAAGAGATGGCACTTTCCTCCCCCCCCCCCGGGTTTTTGAAAACCTTTAGATTAAAGGGAACCTGTCAGCAGAAATTTCCCCTAAAACCTAACAGATTCCCCCTCTGCAGCTCCTGGGCTGCATTCTAGAAAGGTCCCTGTTATTATTGTGCCCCCTTTCTGACCAAAAAAAAGAGTTTATAAAGTGGTACCTTTTTGGCTTCGGATTCTATAAATGTGACACGGGGGCGGGCTGCCTGATGGCCGTTATTCTGCCTCCTGGTCCTGTATGCCGCCCCCATCGCTGATTTCCATACTTGTGGACGCCGCCCACTGCTCCAGCCATCCCCGCGCATGCCCAGTGCCCATCTCTCGTGGATGAGCACTGTGCCCAGTGTCACCGCTGGTGACGTGCGCGCAGGGTTTAGATTATGGGCGGTGCTGTGATGTTTATTACCAAGCAACCGCCCATAATCACGGGACCGCGCTTTCCCCCTCAGCCTGCTTCGTTCTGCGCAAGCGCGCTGCTGCTGACCTCACGTCACCTCCTTCCCATCTTGCCCTGAGGCAGGAAATAGATGGGATGAGCGCGGAAGCAGGAAGCACGAAGCAGGCCGAGGGGGAATGCGCGGTCCCGCGATTATGGGCGGTTGCTTGGTAATAAACATCACAGCACCGCCCATAATCTAAACCCTGCGCGCACGTCACCAGCGGTGACACTGGGCACAGTGCTCATCCACGAGAGATGGGCACTGGGCATGCGCGGGGATGGCTGGAGCAGTGGGCGGCGTCCACAAGTATGGAAATCAGCGATGGGGGCGGCATACAGGACCAGGGGCAGAATAACGGCCATCAGGCAGCCCGCCCCCGTGTCACATTTATAGAATCCAAAGCCAAAAAGGTACCACTTTATAAACTCTTTTTTTTGGTCAGAAAGGGGGCACAATAATAACAGGGACCTTTCTAGAATGCAGCCCAGGAGCTGCAGAGGGGGAATCTGTTAGGTTTTAGGGGAAATTTCTGCTGACAGGTTCCCTTTAAAAAAAAACCCTCAGAAAACTCCTCCTATAAACAGCAGAGCGGATTTCCCATAGAAATTATAATTTTCCAAGACTTGTTGAGCAGGATTTCAAACATTCCTGAAAACTCTGTGTGAACACTGTCTTAGGCCTCTTTCACACGTCCTTTTCCTCACGTACCGGAGACACGGGCACACGTAGACCCATTAAAATAAATGGGTCTGCGCTCATGTGCGTATTCTGCCATGGCCCGTGTGGAGCATAAGTGTGTCCGTGTGCTCCACACGTCAACATGTCAATTTTTCTCCGGCATCACGGGTGTCACACGGAATGCAAACGGACCAACGGAGGTGTTCCGTGTGACACGTGCCGGAGAAAACACACGTGTTTGAGAGGAAAAAAAAAAAAAAAAAACAAAAAAAAAAAACAACTTTACTCACCTTCTCCAGCCCTGCTGTCTCTGCTGCTGCTGCCACTTGCTTCCAACCGCCACTCATTATGCTCATTGCATATTCACTTCACTGCGGCCGGCAGCAGCGGGGAGTCGTCAGAATCGGAGACCGAAGATCAGCACCACGGACAGCGACGCAAGAGACAGGTGAGCAGAAAGTTCCCGTTCTCCGTGTGTTATCATGGATAACACACGGAGAACACACGTAGGCCATAAACACGGCTCACGGAGGGCAAAACGCGCCTCTGACATGTCCGTGAAAACATGCATGGTTTTTCACGAATGTGTGAAAGAGGCCTTAGACAGATGCAGGAGTTTTCATTTTGCCCTTCTGTAATGAAGTCAGCCGGGAATCCCATGATTGCTGCAGGGTCTGTTCCCGGACACCCGACCGTCATCTGTTTTTATTGCGGAAGTTTTGTCTGGTCGAATATTTTGAGAGTAATACCATATGGGGCAAATTCATTACCATGTAAGACATGTCGGGGCAGCAGCTGGGCAGAGGCCCCTTGTATGATGACTATGTACCCCATACAGGAGTGTGGTCTCGCATCTGTTACACTGGAAGCTGCCAGTGGCCAGGAAGGGGTTAACCAGCGTAGAACACCCCGGGGGGGTCTATTTTAGTAAATTCAGAGTAAGAAAGACATCAGGTTTCACATCTGGAAGACGTTGGTGCAGAAGGAGGAGGAGGAGGATGAAGCCTGAGCTCCTGATAAAGCGCCTGCTGAAGTATGAGCGGCAGCAGCACAATGTAACAGGGAGCAGCCGATTCCGGGAGTGGGAAGTGGGGGCGACAGAATGGCCCACCCCGAGGATCACCCCAACGTCCTACCCCCCGCAGAGATGGGCAGTCACAACCTGTGTCTATGCGGAGGTTACTAAACAGCGTGCAGGATCTAGATATACATATGCATGTACAGCCAGCCCTGCATATACACATGCATGTACAGCCAGCCCTGCATATACACATGCATGTACAGCCAGCCCTGCATATACACATGCATGTACAGCCAGCCCTGCTTGCGGTCAGTGAATCTGAACAGCCTGATAAGTCCTCTTTCACACATCAGTTTTTTTTTTTCCCATCATTCACAACCTGTTTTCTTGACAGATCGACGGATCTGTTGCACATTATGGCTAATCTGATGTGACTGATCCATTTTTCGATGGATCCGACTACCTGGGGCTAAATAATAAATTGGAGCATGCTCAGTTAAAAAAAAAAAAAACAGAATCCGTCGCCGGATTCCATCATTTGACGGATTACGATGGATCCTGCGCCCATAGGCTACCATTCTACCAAACGAAGGACAGTGACGGATCTGTCGCTGTCCGTTTTTTCGACAAACACAAAAAAACATTACTGTGGCCGTTGTCTCCCTCCGATGGACAAACCTTTTTCGACGGATGAAACGTGAGGCTATACGTCGCCATCCATCGGTAATACAAGTCGATGAAAAAACCCCGGATCCAGCGGCATCAGTCACCGGATCAGTTTTTTTCAAAATTCAACAGATTGTGACTGATGGCAAAAAACTGATGTGTGAAAGGGGCCTAACACAGCTGAGGGTTTGTTACAATGGAGCTGCTCTTATCTTAGGTCCTGGACTGCACCTACACCACATTGTGCTGATTGGGCACTACCAGCTTTGGGAATACTCTCCTCTCTGTCAGACAGAACGCCCCTTTATGATGATCATTTTTGTAATAAGATGAGGCACCGCAGTCGTAAAATACTTTATTGTTTTGTTTTTTTGTCGGATCTAGTGGAGCTGAGCGCGCGTGGAGCGGCAAAGTCTGGATGACCAGCTCCAGATGAGGGGTTCACATCACACCCGAGGAGACCGCTAACTTCACAGCCTCACCACACACAGACTTTAAAAAATTACAAACGGCAGCATCCAACAGTATAAAAATGGAGGAAGGCACCGGCGTGAGATGAAGGCACTTCAGAGCCCAAGCGACTGACTTGTAACGGAGGGGTCACCCCCAGACATTTGGGATGTGAACCTTATTGCACGGTTGTAGCCCTTGCTCCCCGAGTAGAGGTGCAGTGATAATTGTTAGGTCCTGGAGGTAGGAGTACACGGCGCCATTCCATGGCGAATAAAGAGTACAGCTCTAATAAATAAAAGGATAGCCGGTTCTCGGCAGCCGCAGTCCGGAGTAGTGTGACCCTCAAAGCAGCAGGAGGAGTAAGACCAGCAGTGACCCCAGCAGCGTGTAGCCCGCAGGGGTCCCAGGGTCGGCCGCCTGGTTCTTTGTGCTTCTCTGTGTCCCACAGCTGTCACCGTACCAGTCCACGTAACATTGGCAGCGGAAGTGAGAGCTCAGGTAGCGCTTGTCGTCTTCGGAGAGCCGCCCCTCCGCCCACATTGGGGCCGATGCTGTGCTGTTATCCCCAGCCTGCACTATCCGAAAGCTTGAGGCACTGAGGTGCAGGAATCCGGACGTCTTATTGTCCTGTCTCAGGCAACGGCCATTTCCACTGCACAAAAAATTGCTGCAAAGGTCTGCGGCGGTCGTCACATTCACAATGTATTCACCAAAATTCTGCTCCAGGTACGACTTCACCCTCAGACAAGAGTCCTGCAGAAAACAAGAAACCATGAGGACGAGGCCCAGAGATGCAAAGAGAAGGGGGTGCAAGAGGAGAGGAGGCAAAGAATAGCGTGGATGGGGGAAGGGGAGGCCAAGAGAGAAGCAGACAGCGTGAGGGAAAGGGAGAGGAGGCTGAGAGAGCAGCGAACAGGGAAGAAGAGGAGGGTGGGGGGGGGGGGGAAGGAGGCCAAGAGAGGTGTGGTCAGGGATGACAAAAGAAAAGTAGATGGGGGTGAGGAGGCTGAGAGAGGGCAAGAGAAATGTAGAAAAGGAGAGAGAGGAGGCCGAGAGAGGTGTGGATGAGGAGGACAAGAGACACACAGAAGGGGGCAGAGAGAGAGGCGTGGATCGGGAGGCCGAGAGAAACACAGAAGGGAGGAGGGGGAGGGTGGAACAGGAGGCAGAGGGAGGCATGGATTGGGAGGGCGAGAGAAACGCAGAAGGGGATGGGGAAAAGAGAAGGCCAAAATAGATGCAGACAGGATGGAGGGAAATTGAGAGGAGGTCTAGAGAGACACGGATAGAAAAGAGGAGGAGGAGTGGGAAGAATGCCAAGAGACCCGTGGACGGGGAGGTTGGAGAGAAACGCAGAAGGGGGGGGCACAGAGGAGGCTGGGAGAGATGCAGACAGGGTGGGGGAAAAGGGAGAGGAGGCTAAGAGAGCAGTCAGTGAACACGGAAGAGGAGGAGGGTGGGGGAGGAGGCCAAGAGAGCCGTAGACGGGGAGGATGAGAGAAACGCAGAGGGGGGGGGGGCACAGAGGAGGCCGGGAGAGATGCAGACAGGGTGGGGGCAAAGGGAGCAGTCAGTGAACAGGGAAGAGGAGGAGGGTGGAGGAGGAGGCCAAGAGAGTCGTGGACGGGAAGAATGAAAGAAAAGTGGAGGGGGGAGATGAGGTCGAGAGAGGCGTGGGCAGGGAAGGCAAGAAAAACGCAGAGGGGAGGGGGGGGGGGGGGAGGTTGGGGAAGAGGAAGCTGAGAGAGACGCAGGTTGGGAATAAGAGGTGGAGGGTGGAGAAGGCCAAGTGAGACGGAGACAGTGAGGGAGAGAGAAATATGGACAGGGAAGAGGAGGCCGAGAGGCATGAGCGGGGAGGCCGAGTGAGGTACCGAGGTCGTAACACAGGAGGGAGAGAGGTGAAGCGATCCGGACATGGGCGAGATGGGTAGGGGAGGGCTTTGAGAGAGGCGCAGAGGTCAGGTCGCAGGAGGGGGTGAAGGTGCGGAAGTCCAGACACTGCAGCATCTCAGGACAGTGCAGAGGAGGCCGCACTTCAGGTTCTAACGCACAGGAGGGTATAGGATGTGCAGACGAGAAGAACAATAGTCTGTACTCCAGTTGCTCCAGGCTCTGGCATGTTGGGAATTGTATTTTCATACCAGCTGGAGGATGGGTCACATCACCAGAATATGGAAAACATGTTATACAAAGGAACATTAGGGTGTCACACAGCAAAGCTGTACATGGTCGTGATGGACCAGGACACTTACCGCGTTCTTGGCGTATTCAGCGTCTCCCCAGAAGATGACCCCGGCGGCCCCCTGAGCAGCGCTCTCCCCAATGGTCGAAATTAAATCGATCTGTAGGAAGCAGAGAGGACATTAATAAACAAAATGAGCAATGTGTGTAGCTGCCATGAGAGCGTCATCACCCACCCACATCACTTCTGCAATTCTATTCATGAACTAGTGGGCTCAGGATGAACAGAGTAATGTCTCTTTCCTGGACACCGGGAACTGTATCATGCATATCTGGGGGCACCTGGTTATTGGGAGGATATGATGCTCCGAAGTATGGTGGGCTTTTATTGCTGTGGGACAAGTTGTGCAGTAATACACGACCACAGTGTGGTGAGTACGGGGTTAAACTGAATCCTTATGTGACGGACATGTCTGGTCCTGCTTTTGCTTCATTACTTCCCGGATTCCATGTAAGGGTTGGGGGCTGTGGATGATTCCTGGCTGTGGCTGGGTCACCCACACAGCACAGATATACACCCACCGACACACCCAAAAGCTGGGGGGGTTTGGTCCTGCACTAAGACCCTGTATAATATGCAGGGTATTGAGAAAGCATGCAAACGGGGAGACGTTATCCTTCACGAGGAATCAGATGCAAAAGGAGCGTCAGAGCCAAAACATCTTCTCAACACCTTCTCTAAATATGGGGAACGTCAAATTTCTGTTCCGGTCAAATGCACAGCGAAATCTTAGTGAGCCGTGCATTGTGGGAACTGACAATGGGGAGGAGCTAAACTCTGGATATGGCAGCAGCAGGAGAGGATCGGCCATGTTGCTTTCTTTAGCCAACGTGCACATCATGTGACAGTCGGCTATGTTGCAGGGGGGTGCTCACCTGGGACAGGGTGTCCATCTTCTTCATGTAGGTGGGTCGCGCGTACACGTAGACAGGCAGGGCGTAGTCTTTGTGATGTTTGTTTGCGATCCTCATGGCTTCCTTCACCCGGTAGTGCACGAAGAGGCGTCCCTGGTTAGTGGAGGCCAGCGACAGGTTCAGGTAGATGGATGGGAAGAGCGCTGTGCTGGCCTCCCACAGCCAAGACAGCTGGTCGTTGCGGGCAATCTCCACATCCGGGCACCTCCCGGTATAGCTCTCCCAGTTCTGCAGGTAGTTGTGGTTGTAACAGTCGGGGAATAGGTAGAAGCCCCATAGCTGCCGTGGCCGGACGCTCCGTGCGCGCTGCAACGTCTCCTCCATGAAGTTGCGGGCGGCGTTCTCAAACTCGTACTGTGCTTGTTTGAGCACGTCCTCTAATGGCCAATTGGGGTGACGGGCAGCCACCAATTTTTGAGACAGGATCCTGTATACATCCTTGGGGTTCCAGTTTCTTAACCAGATGGGGCGCCATTCCTCCCAGTCGATGACGGCCAGTCCTTCCTCATCAACGGTTTTATTAATGTATTTTTTTAACCCTTCCTGCATCGCATTCAGGTGTGTGCTGAGGCTGGCGTTCTGAGGGAGGCCCCCGTAGAAGGAGGTGTTATGTTCGTAGTAGGGGTAGTATCCGAGCCGCTCCTTATAGAAGATGGTGAGTTTCTGGTCCACGAAACCCTCGTTAGGAGAAGCATTGAAATCAAAGAGACGCAAATCAAAAGGCACGTTGTGTCGCGGCGGACATTCCTGCGTCGGGGCGTTCCAGCCCACCACAAATGGCCGTTGACTGTAAATGGGGGGAGTTGTTGGCTTTTCCATAGCCGGGGATGAAAGGGCACAATGGAAGGAGAAGAGAAGGCACCAGAGGAGGCACATGGAGGAGGGAAGCATGGTGACCACCGAGGAGACCCCTGAAAAGGAGAGAAAAATCCATCAATAATCAGAAAATCCTTATTAACCAAGAATCACACATCAACTGGAGGCAAAGCGAGGCCAACAGAGCCGTCACTGCCTACAACTGCGAAGCTCCACCAGATTATCAATGGCTGAGCCCCCACCCAACACAGACAGAGGTCAGTTGAGCCCCCCACCTCACCGGCAGCTCAGACAGAAGTCAGCTGAGCACAGATGCATCGTCTGACAGATCGGTTCAGCGTCCTACAAAATCCTGCACAAAGTGAAGCCATATTAAGAAGTATAAGGGGCAGTGACATAACAACCCCACGGCCTCGTGTCTCAGAGAGGATGCTGGCCGTGGCCTCCGCCGTCTCTGGGAGGTGGGGGGGGGGGGGGTCACTTTCACTGTAATTCGATGCTGCGTTCCTGGAAGTCATGGCTCCAGACACGAGGTTCTGCACTCACCCTGTCCAGGAGATGACATCACTTCACCTCATGAACAGCAGCCTTGACCTCGTCCTGTTCACAAAGCTGAAGGTTTGTTACAATGTTCAATGCATCCCTCCAGGTGACTATTCTGGATTTCAGTATTTTTAGCTCAAACCAGATTTACTGTCAGCAAGCAGAGATCTTACAAAAAGCAATGTGTTGTGCAGTAGAGTCATGACGTGGCGTCACGATATATCGCACGGTACATACAACCCCATCCATCACCTACACGGAGCTGCGCACCGACCTCACCGCCTGCAGGAGAGGACAGACCAGCTGTCATGACCTCATCAGATATTTCTATACAGGATTGCACCACAGATGGGTGTCAGGATCCCTCACATAGCGCCATAACACCTGACTGACCTCTATCAGGATACAGCCGGAAGCAACTGTGTCAGAAGATGATCGTCATAGATGAAGCATCGGCACAAGACCCACCTGAGGCAATTACCAGGTATTTATAGAAAAAAAAAAGACACTGGGAACACAAAGGGGATCTCCACCCTGCACAGGAATGAAGAGCCCTCACACGCTTGTCATGCAGTCATGTGGCCAGGGCCCCGAAATGTTTTATCATATACGCTCTTTATAGTGGTGATGCATGGCAAGGGTCTGTAGTTAGAGAATGACCAATCAGGGGGCCCCATATCTGTGCGCCCTCCATTTCTTTGGGAGTTACAAAAATATTCGAGCGTCTATACGCAATGGAAATATACCTATAAGATAAATTCACCAGGTGAAGGAGCCGGCGCCTGAAAAAGCAGGTGCCATACCTGGAACAGCCAGAAGGTGGAGCACTCCAGGACCCTGCACCATCTACTGACCAGTGGGGGGAAAAAAATGACCAACTCACCAATAACGATAATGTACAGGCGCACTGCGCTAAAGAGCAAAGACCTTCACTTGTGTCTTAGACAGATTCAATGGTCTGGTCTCCTAGACAGCCTAAATCTTATATCAATGCTGGAAAGTTATATGGTGAGTATACATTGTAGTCACCTGTCCTACAGTCGCCTCTCCCCAGAAATGGCTGAAAACAGAGAATAATAGATTGTAGTCACCTATCCTACATTCGCTTCTCCCCAGTAGAGGCTGATAACAGGGAGTAATAGATTGTAGTCATCTGTCCTACAGCCGCATCCCCCAGTAGTGGCTGATAACAGAGAAATAGACTATACTCACTTGTTATACAGTTGCCACTCCCCACTTATGGCTGATACCAGATAGTAATAGATTGTAGTCATCTGTCCTACAGTCGTCTCTCCCCAGTAATGGCTAATAAACAGGCAGTAATAGGCACATAGGATGACTAGCCTGCGGTCAGTTTGAAGGTTTTCCCATTTTTGCTAAAACTGCTGACATATTGAGGATCCATATTTCAGACACTGGAGGGGGCATTTGTGTTTGGCAGGAATGTCTTTACAGAAGGGCGAGCTCTGTGCGACACAAATAGACGCTGTCCCATCCCCCACACCTCACAGCCCCCTCAGGTCCCATTGTCTGTCCTCACGGTGTCTACACATTGATTTGGTTGTGGACTCAGTACTGAATCCATTTTTCCAGTGTCCCAGGAGCAGTTTTCCATATGACATCCCCAGACTGCATATTCCTTGCACTATTGTGAGCAGCCTACGTGGCCTACACATGCTCCCATGGCCTCGGCGTCTCTGGACTTGTCTCCATCGAGCACATCGGGGATGCTATTGGTCAGTGATTATATAGGAGCTGCCGGCAGAGGATCTTGATGATTTGCACAACTGCATTGAGCAGCAGAACATTCCTCAGATGACCATTAATAACCTCGGTAAGAGCAGCTCAGGCTGGAAGTGCTGGGATTTCAGCACGTGGCTCAAACTCCAGATTGGAGAAATCCAGATTATTTGAAAATGTACCGTATTTTTCGCTTTATAAGACGCACTTTTCCTCCCCAAATTTTGGGAGGAAAATGGGGGGTGCGTCTTATAAAGCGGTAGCGGGGGGGGGGGGGTCCTGTCTGAGGCGATCGGGCGGGTGCCTGTGGCTGCATGCAAGCGCCCGGGTACCTGTACTTGCATGCAGCGGCAGCCGGGTACCCGTGGCTGTGTGCGGGCGGCAGCGGGTGCTGTGTGGGGTCGGCAGCCAGGTACCTGTGCTTGCATGCGGTGGCAGACGGGTACCCATGGCTGTGTGCGGGCGGCAGCCGGGTGCTGTGTGCGAGCGGCAGTCGGGTGCCCGTGCAGGTACTCGGCTGCCGCCCTCACACAGTCACCCATCTGCCGCCCGCACACAGCCATGGGTACCCGGCTGCCACCGCACGCAAGCACAGGTACCCGGCGGCTTGTACGCGGGGTGGGCGGGCAGCCTGCTGGCTGCCACTCTGTGCATGCGGGGCGGGCGGCTGTGCAGCTTACCAGTTGTCCGCGGTCCCACTTTCAAATGATGGCGCCGGTGGAGCTCTTGGATGAGAGCTCCATCTGCGCACGCGCTGCTCCGGGAGTCAGCGCGTGCGCAGATGGAGCCCTTGGATGAGAGCTCCATCTGCGCATGCGTCGCTCCGGGCGCCATTACTTGAATCGGGACCGCGGACACACTCCACCACTGAGCCGTCGCCGCCGCTCCCACTACTGAGCCGCCGCTGCCACCACTGAACCGGGACCGCGGACACACGCCACCACTGAGCAGTCCCTGCCGCTGCCACCACTGAGCAGTTGCCGCCGCTCCCACCACTGAGCCGCCGCCGCCGCTGCCACCACTGAACCGGGACCGCGGACACACGCCACCACTGAGCAGTCCCTGCCGCTGCCACCACTGAGCAGTCCCTGCCGCTGCCACCACTGAGCAGTTGCCGCCGCCGCTGCCACCACTGAACCGGGACCGCGGACACTCACTGCACCGGCCTGCTGCACGGCTCACACGCCACGGCTGCTGCCGCCACCACGGACCCCACGGATCCTGCCACCGCGGACGCCACCGCGCCTGCAACCACGGCACCTGCAACCACGGACCCCGCTGCCACTGACCTGCCGCGCCTGCCAGCACAACCTGTGCCTCCTGTGACCCCGCTTCACCACCACTGCTGCCCCCCTCCGGTAAGAGAACACCGGAGTATAAGACGGACCCCATTTTTCTTTTTTTTACCTTTTTTATGTCTAAGTTTGGGGTGCGTCTTATATTCCGGTGCGTCTTATAAAGCGAAAAATACGGTAGTTATGTTTCCTCATTTGCAGATCAGTAACGTCTCCATCCTGTGATCTCCATCATTTACCACTTTTTTACATAGGTAATGTCAGAGTGTACAGTCTTGGCCAAAAGTTTTAAGACTGACAGTTTTCTGCTTCAGCTTTTTATAGTGGCAATTTGCATTAACTCTAGATGGAGGAGCGATTAGATGGATTGTGAAGTCATTCTTTGCCATGAATATTCACTTAAATCACAAAAAAAAAACAAAAAAAAAAAAAACACAAACACATTTCCACTCCGTGTCAACCTCGCCACAAAATGACCTGTTTACATAATATCTGAGATCTTCTCCTTTGGGGAAAAGTGTTAACAAGGACAGGGCAGCTAATGTCTCTCGGTCAGGCTGATTGAATTAGAAGAGCAGACTGCTGGCTTTAAAATCCAGTTGATGCTTGAACTCATGGTTTTCGACTGTTAACCATGATTATCTCCAAGAAAGTACATGTATGTGCTCATTGTTTTTTATCAAAAGTGCTTTACAGGCAAGGAGATTGCTCCTGGTAAAATTGCCCCCAAATCAACCATATATCAGATCATTGAGATCTTGAAATAAAAAAGGTTCAATTGTTTTTGAGAAACTTTCAGTCTAGTAAGTACCAGGATAGTCTCCTAACAAGGTTTTGGCTACGATATCAGTTTAACACTAATGCAGAGCTTGCTCCGGAATGACAGCCATGTGATGGCCATGTGTCTGCAGACAGGTTAGGCCTGCAGAGAACTGGACCTAAACCCTAGAGTACTTGTTGCCCTTCTTACAGGCAATTTTATTGTGAAGAACAGTCCCCTTTCCATGGATGGAGCTTATGGCTGTTGAAGGGCGGCCATATTACTATATACAGTTAGATCCACAAATATTTGGACAGTGACTGAATCTTCGTTATTTCAGCTCTGAAGGTCACTATTTTAGATTTAAAATTAAACAACAGATGAAATTGTGGAGACTTTCAGGTTTAATTAAAGGGGTTGAAGAACAATATCCTGTGAAACGTATAGGAATTTGCAGCCATATTTCTACAAAGTCTTCTCATTTCAGAGGCTCAAATGTAATTGGTAAAATTAACTTTTACCATAAATAAAATGTTCCTTTTTGATACGGTGTACAGAATCCTTTACAACAAATGACAGCCTGAAGTCTGGAAGCCATGGACGTCACCATCGCTGGTTTCCTCCTGTGTGAGGCTTTGCCGCCTTTACTGCATTGACTTCAGTTGTTGCTTGTTTCTGGGTCTTTCTGCCGTACGTTTTGTCTTAATCATAAGAAATACAGTTTGATGGGGCTGATATCTGGTGATGAACTCGGACATTGCAGAATATTCCTCTTCTTTGCTTTCGCAGGATGTTTTGGGTCATTGTCCATCTGTCCTGTGAAGCGCCGTCCAATCAACCTTGCTGCATTTGGTTGACTCTGAGCAGAATGTCTCGCCCTGTGCACTTCAGAATTCATCCGGCTGCTTTTGTCTTCAGTCACATCTTGAATAACCACTAGTGTCCCAGGGCCATTGTTAGCCCTGCATGCTCGGCCATCACACCACCTCCGCCATGTGTTAAAGAGGACGTGCAATGCTGTGGACCATGAGCCGTTCCAAGCCTTCTCCAGACTTTCTTCTTCCCATCATTCTGGTACAGGTTGATCTTCGTGAAGTGAATGGCAGTTGCAGTGTTCACCTCCTGTTAATTACTTAAACATATGAAGGTGGGAGAGGGAAGCCAGCGGTGATTGGTTGCAGGGCTTGCTTGTCATAATGACACATGGGCCCTGGGAATGCGATTTCTGATAGCACTGGAACCGCAGCACTGGGGAGTAGAGGGGGTGCACATTTCTTCACCATGGAAAGAATTCTGCGATAACCAGCACCGTTGTCTTCTGTGGACGTCCAGCCCTTTTTGAGCTCCCACGCTCACCAGGATGCTCATTTTTTGTAGAATGTACCAAACTGGCGATTTGGACGCTCCTAACATTTCTGCTCTCTCTCTCTGACGGATTTCCTCTTCTTTTTCTTCAGACTATTGGTCTGTTTCTCTTCCATTTAGAGCTCCTTTGACCGCATGTTGTGGGTTCACAGTATCAGCTTCCAAATGCAAATGCCGCACCTGGAATTAGCTCAAGACCTTTTATCTGCTCAAGTGATGATGGATTAATGAAGTAATAGCTCATGCAGCTCATTAAAGAGCTTTTGAAATAATTGTCCAATTACTTTTAGTTCTTTTAATAAGAGCTATATATTATAAAGTTGTATTTACTAAACCCTTACTGCAATTAGGATGTGAATACTCTCAAATTAAAGCTGAGAGTCTGCACTTTAAGCCCATATTGATAATATAACGTGACCTTGAATATGCTTTGGTAAACAGCTAAAAGGCCAAAACTTGTGCTACTATCCAAATATTTCTGGGCCTAACTGTAGGTATCATCAGTGTGTGCATATAGTATTGGTAATATCAGTGTGTGTGTATATAGCATAGGCATCATCAGCATCAGGGTGTGTATATAGCATACCTAATATCAGTGTATATGGCATAGGTATCATCAATGTGTATATTGCGTACATATTATCAGTGTGTGTGTATATAGCATAGGTAATATCACTGTGTATATAGCATAAGTAATAGTGTGTATAAAGCATAGATAATATCAGTGTATATAAAACATAGGTATCATCAGTGGGTATATAGCATAGGTAATACAAGTGCATCTCAATAAATTTGAATATCATCAAAAAGTTAATATCCGTAATTCAATACAAAAATTGAAACATATTATATAGACATTACACACAGTGGGATCTCTTCACACACATACATACATACATATATATATATATACACATACATACATACATATACATATACATACACATATATATATATATATATATATATATGAGTCATTACACACAGAGGGATCTATTTCACGTGTTTATTTTTGTTAATGTTTATGGCTTACAGCCAATGAAAACCCAAAAGTCATTCTCTCAGAAAATCAGAATAATTATCACAAAACACCTGCACAAATTTCTAAAGCGTTTAAAATGGTCCTTTAGTCTGGTTCAGTAGGCTACACAATCATGGGGAAGACTTCTGACTTGACAGTTGTCCAGAAGGCAGTCATTGACACACTCCACAAGGAGAGTAAGCCACAAAAGGTCATTGCTAAAGAAACTGGCTGTTCACAGAGTGCTGTAGCCAAGCATATTAATGGGAAGTTGAGTGGAAGGAAAAAGTGTGGTAGAAAAAGATGCACAAGCAACTGGGATAACCACAGCCTTGATAGGATTGTTAAGAAAAGGCCATTCAAAAATTTGGGGGAGATTCACAAGCAGTGGACGCTGATGGAGGCAGTGCTTCAAGAGCCACCACACACAGACATATACAGGACATGGGCTACAAGTGTCACATTCCTTGTGTCCAGCCACTCATGACCAATAAACAACGCCAGAAGCGTCTTACCTGGGCCAAGGAGAGAAAGAACTGGACTGTTCTCAGTGTCCAAGGTGTTGTTTTCAGATGAAAGTAAATTTTGAATTTCATTTGGAAATCGCGGTCCCAGAGTCTGGAGGAAGAGTGGAGAGGCCACAATCCAAGCTGCTGAGGTCTAGTGTGACGTCTCCACAATCAGTGATGGTTGGGAGCCATGTCATCTGCTGGTGTAGCTCCACTGTGTTTTATCAAGACCAAAAACTCAGCGCAGCCGTCTACCAGGAAATGTTTAGAGCACTTCATGCTTCCCTCTGCCGACAAGCTTTTTGGAGATGGAAATTTCATTTTCCAGCAGGACTTGGCCCCTGTCCACACTGCCAAAAGTATCAATACCTGGTTTACTAACCACAGTATCACTGTGCTTGATTGGCCAGCAAACTCACCTGACCTAAACCCCATAGAGAATCTATGAGACACCAGAGCCAACAATGCAGACGAGCTGAAGGCGGCTATCAAAGCAACCTGGGCTTCCATAACCCCTCAGCAGTGCCACAGGCTGATCGCCTCCATGCCACGCTGCATTGATGCAGTAATTCATGCAA
This sequence comes from Anomaloglossus baeobatrachus, assembly GCF_048569485.1. Classification (NCBI taxonomy): domain Eukaryota; kingdom Metazoa; phylum Chordata; class Amphibia; order Anura; family Aromobatidae; genus Anomaloglossus; species Anomaloglossus baeobatrachus. The sequence continues at coordinate 57,720,289 of NC_134360.1, read as the reverse complement.
AAGGAGCCCCGACCAAGTATTGAGGCATTTACTGTACAGACTTTTCAGTAGGCGCCAACATTTCTGAGTTTAGAATCATGTTATCAGTTGGTCTTATATAGTATTCTAATTTTCTGAGATAATGACTTTTGGGTTTTCATTGGCTGTAAGCCATAATCATCAACATTAACAGAAATAAACACTTCAAATAGATCCCTCTGTGTGTAATGACTATATTATAGGAATAGATCCCTCTGTGTGTAATGACTCTATATAATATATAGGAATAGATCCCTCTGTGTGTAATGACTCTATATAATATATAGGAATAGATCCCTCTGTGTGTAATGACTATATAATATATAGGAATAGATCCCTCTGTGTGTAATGACTCTATATAATATATAGGAATAGATCCCTCTGTGTGTAATGACTCTATATAATATATAGGAATAGATCCCTCTGTGTGTAATGACTCTATATAATATATAGGAATAGATCCCTCTGTGTGTAATGACTCTATATAATATATAGGAATAGATACCTCTGTGTGTAATGATCTATTATATAAAGCTGAATGTGTGTATGTACGGTATGTCTGTCCGGGATTGGTATCTCCACAGTCGCAGCTACAGCCACAAAATTTTACACACTCACACGTCTGGACCCCGAGAGCGTCATAGGCTATGTTGTGAGGCAAAATTTTAACCCCGCGCGTTCCAATTTACCAATCAATTTTGCCCCTATCTACATAATGGGGGAAAAGTGAAACGAAAAGTGTATCCACACAGTCGCATTTACAATCACGAAATTTTGCACAGACACCTCATGTGACCCAGGGAACGTCGTAGACTATGTTTTGACAGAAAAATGTAACCCCGCGCTTTACAGTTACTCTCCAAAAAACATGGCTCCATTAAAGTAAATGGAGCCTGGAACTACAGGTTATTAGTAGGAGCTGTGATTGGTTGCTATAGGAACAAAAAGACATTCATAGTATAAGAAGCTTATGTGTGAGGTAATAAAATGTCGGTGGGGAGACGGATAGATAGAGACAGACAGAGACAGACAGAGACAGACGGGGAAAGAGACAGAGACAGACGGGGAAAGAGACAGAGACAGACGGGGAAAGAGACAGAGACAGACGGGGAAAGAGACAGAGACAGACGGGGAAAGAGACAGAGACAGACGGGGAAAGAGACAGAGACAGACGGGGAAAGAGACAGAGACAGACGGGGAAAGAGACAGAGACAGACGGGGAAAGAGACAGAGACAGACGGGGAAAGAGACAGAGACAGACGGGGAAAGAGACAGAGACAGACGGGGAAAGAGACAGAGACAGACGGGGAAAGAGACAGAGACAGACGGGGAAAGAGACAGAGACAGACGGGGAAAGAGACAGACGGAGCACATTACTTGGCCAATTTAATTAAATCTGTGTGGAATATCTGCGGTGTTGAAATATATGTTGTGAAATGCTTCTATTAGCTTAGTTTTTGCCTTTTAATAATTGCATTTTTATCTATTTGTTCTGTGGTTTTTGTGTGCAGAATAAATTTTTGTTCATACATTATATTTTGTTAACAGTTATTAACCCGGGCGAAGCCGGGTAGTACAGCTAGTATATATATAGGAATAGATCCCTCTGTGTGTAATGACTATATAATATATAGAAATAGATCCCTCTGTGTGTAATGACTCTATATAATATAGATATAGATCCCTCTGTGTGTAATGACTCTATATAAATATATAGATATAGATCCCTCTGTGTGTAATGACTCTATATAATATACGTATTTCCCTTTTTGTATTGAATTACTGAAATAAATTAACTTTTTGAGGATATTCTAATTTATTGAGGTGTACTTGTATCAGTGTGACCCCCGGAAGAAGAATTATCAACGAAACCTATAGGTCGGGGTTCAGGGTTCTCACCACATCCTCAGGTATGGTAATAGTACAGCTGCTGATCTAGGGATATATTTCCAGCCATTAGGCAAATTGATTTCTTGGTGTCTTGGATCAGCGGCTTTTTGCATCTTTACCTATTTGTAATGTGCCCTACCTTAGGCCACCTTCTCTATAGGTGAGCCTTAGGCTGTGTACACGTAAATATTATCTTTGCACATGTACTTTTGTCTGCCACATGTTGTGGTGAGAGCGCCACCTGGTGGCATAAACCATCTGTCTCTACTTTTTATCGCTTTTTCTATTTGTTATTAATCTTTCTATATGAATAAAATTCAAGTGTTTTTACAATCAAGTCGTTGTACAGTATTGTTCTTTCTTTGTTTAATCATTTATCTGTATATGGCTCTATCCATATTGAAAAGATGGCACGGGATTGGTCGTGTCTTTTGGTATTTTGTACTTGTATCAGTGTGTATATATAGCATAGGTAATAGCAGTGTGTATATAGTATAATCAGTGTGTGTGTGTATAGCATAGGTAATAGCAGTGTGTATATACTATAGGTAATAGTGTGTATATACTATAGGTAATATCAGTGTGTATATAGCATAGGTAATAGTAGTGTGTATATATTATAGGTAGTATCAGTGTGTGTATATAGTATAGGTAATATCAGTGTGTATATAGTATAGGTAATATCAGTGTGTATATAGTATAGGTAATATCAGTGTGTATATAGTATAGGTAATATCAGTGTGTGTATAGTATAGGTAATATCAGTGTGTATAGTATAATCAGTGTGTGTGTGTATAGTATAGGTAATATCAGTGTGTATAGTATAGGTAATATCAGTGTGTATAGTATAGGTAATATCAGTGTGTGTATAGTATAGGTAATATCAGTGTGTATATAGTATAGGTAATATCAGTGTGTATATAGTATAGGTAATATCAGTGTGTGTATAGTATAGGTAATATCAGTGTGTGTATATAGTATAGGTAATATCAGTGTGTATATAACATAGGTAATAGTGTGTATATAGTATAGGTAATATCAGTGTGTGTATAGTATAGGTAATATCAGTGTGTATAGTATAATCAGTGTGTGTGTGTATAGTATAGGTAATATCAGTGTGTATAGTATAGGTAATATCAGTGTGTATAGTATAGGTAATATCAGTGTGTATAGTATAGGTAATAGTGTGTATAGTATAGGTAATAGTGTGTATAGTATAGGTAATATCAGTGTGTATAGTATAGGTAATATCAGTGTGTATAGTATAGGTAATAGTGTGTATAGTATAGGTAATATCAGTGTGTATAGTATAGGTAATATCAGTGTGTATAGTATAGGTAATAGTGTGTATAGTATAGGTAATATCAGTGTGTATAGTATAGGTAATATCAGTGTGTATAGTATAGGTAATATCAGTGTGTATAGTATAGGTAATAGTGTGTATAGTATAGGTAATATCAGTGTGTATAGTATAGGTAATATCAGTGTGTATATAACATAGGTAATATCAGTGGGTGTATATAGTATAGGTAATATCAGTGGGTGTATAGTATAGGTAATATCAGTGTGTGTATAGTATAGGTAATATCAGTGTGTGTATATAGTATAGGTAATATCAGTGTGTATAGTATAATCAGTGTGTGTGTGTATAGTATAGGTAATAGTGTGTATAGTATAGGTAATATCAGTGTGTATAGTATAGGTAATATCAGTGTGTATATAACATAGGTAATATCAGTGTGTATATAGTATAGGTAATATCAGTGTGTGTATAGTATAGGTAATAGTGTGTGTATAGTATAGGTAATATCAGTGTGTGTATAGTATAGGTAATATCAGTATGTATAGTATAATCAGTGTGTGTGTGTATAGTATAGGTAATATCAGTGTGTATAGCATAGGTAATATCAGTGTGTATAGTATAGGTAATATCAGTGTGTATAGTATAATCAGTGTGTGTGTATAGTATAGGTAATATCAGTATGTATAGTATAATCAGTGTGTGTGTGTATAGTATAGGTAATATCAGTGTGTATAGTATAGGTAATATCAGTGTGTATAGTATAGGTAATATCAGTGTGTATAGTATAATCAGTGTGTGTGTATAGTATAGGTAATATCAGTGTGTATAGTATAGGTAATATCAGTGTGTATAGTATAGGTAATAGTGTGTATAGTATAGGTAATATCAGTGTGTATATAACATAGGTAATATCAGTGTGTATATAACATAGGTAATATCAGTGTGTATATAGTATAGGTAATATCAGTGTGTGTATAGTATAGGTAATATCAGTGTGTGTATAGTATAGGTAATATCAGTCTGTATAGTATAGGTAATATCAGTGTGTATAGTATAGGTAATAGTGTGTATAGTATAGGTAGTATCAGTGTGTATATAACATAGGTAATATCAGTGTGTGTATATAGTATAGGTAATATCAGTGTGTGTATATAGTATAGGTAATATCAGTGTGTGTATAGTATAGGTAATATCAGTGTGTATATAGTATAGGTAATATCAGTGTGTGTATAGTATAGGTAATATCAGTGTGTGTATAGTATAGGTAATATCAGTATGTATAGTATAATCAGTGTGTGTGTGTGTGTGTGTGTATAGTATAGGTAATATCAGTGTGTATATAGTATAGGTAATATCAGTGTGTGTATAGTATAGGTAATATCAGTGTGTGTATAGTATAGGTAATATCAGTATGTATAGTATAATCAGTGTGTGTGTGTGTGTGTATAGTATAGGTAATATCAGTGTGTATAGTATAATCAGTGTGTGTGTATAGTATAGGTAATATCAGTGTGTATAGTATAGGTAATAGTGTGTATAGTATAGGTAATATCAGTGTGTGTATATAGTATAGGTAATATCAGTGTGTATATAACATAGGTAATAGTGTGTATATAGTATAGGTAATATCAGTGTGTGTATAGTATAGGTAATATCAGTATGTATAGTATAATCAGTGTGTGTGTGTGTGTATAGTATAGGTAATATCAGTGTGTATAGTATAATCAGTGTGTGTGTATAGTATAGGTAATATCAGTGTGTATAGTATAGGTAATAGTGTGTATAGTATAGGTAATATCAGTGTGTGTATATAGTATAGGTAATATCAGTGTGTATATAACATAGGTAATAGTGTGTATATAGTATAGGTAATATCAGTGTGTATAGTATAGGTAGTATCAGTGTGTATATAGCATAGTTAATATCAGTGTGTATATAGTTTAGGTAATAGCAGTGTGTATAGTATAATCAGTGTGTGTGTATAGTTTAGGTAATAGCAGTGTGTATAGTATAATCAGTGTGTGTGTATAGCATAGGTAATAGCAGAGTGTATATACTATAGGTAATAGCAGTGTGTATAGTATAATCAGTGTGTGTGTAGTATAGGTAATAGTGTGTATAGCATAGGTAATAGCAGAGTGTATATACTATAGGTAATAGCAGTGTGTATAGTATAATCAGTGTGTGTGTATAGTATAGGTAGTATCAGTGTGTGTGTATAGTATAGGTAGTATCAGTGTGTGTGTATAGCATAGGTAATAGCAGTGTATATAGTATAGGTAGTATCAGTGTGTGTGTGTATATATAGCATAGGTAATAGCAGTGTGTATAGTATAGGTAGTATCAGTGTGTATATAGCATAGGTAATAGCAGTGTGTATATACGGTAGCACAGGTAATGGCCCCCTGTGCTGCTTCCTGCACTCACCCTCCGCTCAGCGCCGCCGCTCCCCGGGATACATTGTGTCACTTCTCCAGTCTCAGTCCCGGGCCTTTCATTCTTCGCTCGGCACAACCACCGTTCACGGTAACAATGGGGGCGCCGTTCTCTCCGGCTTTTTTTCCCCCTCTTCGAAGCTTGAGCTATGCAATCCCGGACACCCCTCCGAGTGGCACAGTCTATTATTAGTGGGAGGAGTCGAAGGTTAAAGGGACAGGCGCTCTGACAATGAGAGCTGTGCGGCTGTGGAGTGAGAGCTCCGCGGTTAGTGCACGGATTGCTGTGTACTGATCACGTGATGCTGTAGAACGTCGGGGACTCCTGCATGTGAGTCTATAAAGTCACTCCATACACGCTGCAGAAGACCTCTCCAAGGACTAGCACTCCCATCATTACAGACGTCTCCTGATGACGTCACTATAGGACATGACATTATTATCGACTGCGGGGCGTCCGGTAATCACAGTGTAGATTGTCAGCTCCTGCGGTCAGAACCGATCCGGAAGGAGGATACAATGGAGGAGCTGGGGGAGGGGCTTATACAGTGGAGGAGATGGGGGGGGGGGGGGTTGTCGGTGAAGGGAATATTGATGAAGTAGAGGAGCTGGGGGGTATGCAGTGGTGGAGCTCGAGGAGGGGGAGGTGTCAATATTGATTCAGTGGAGAAGTTCAGAGAGGGGATGCAGTGGAGTCGCTCTGGTGGCGGTGAGGGGAGTATTGATACAGTGGAGGAACTTGGAGCGGGGGATACAGTGAAGGAGGAGAGGTGAAGAGCTTATACAGTGAAGGAATTCCAGGGGGGGATACAGGGGAGGGGATTATACAGTGGAGGAACTATGGGAAGGGAGAATTGATGCAGGGGGTGAGCCCAGAGAGGGTGGTACAGTGGACGAGTCTTAGGAGAGTATTGATGCAGTGGAGGAGGTTGAAGAGGGGGGGATACAGTGAAAGAGCTGGATGGGGGGGGGGGGCGAGTTGCTTATACAGTGGAGTAGCTCTGGGGAGGGGAGGATATAGTGGAATAGCTGGATGGGGGGGGTTAGGCGAGGTGCTTATACAGTGGAGTAGCTCTGGGGAGGGGGCGGAAACAGTGGAGGTGCTGGGGGGTGAAGGGAGTATTAATACAGTGGAGAAGCTTGGAGAGAGGAGATGTGGGGGGTAGGCAAGAGGCTTATACAGTGGGGGAGCTCTGGGGAGGGAAGTATTGATGCAGTGGAGGAGCTTAGAGTGGTAGATACAGTGGAGGAGCTGGGAGAGGCTTATACAGTGGAGGAGCTCTAGGGAAAGGGGGGATGCAGTGGAGAAGTTCAAGGAGGGAGAGGGGCATATACAGTGCAGGAGCTGGGAGAGGCTTATACAGTGGAGGAGCTCTAGGGAAAAGGGGGATGCAGTGGAGAAGTTCAAGGAGGGAGAGGGGCATATACCTTGTAGACTGAGCCCTCGCGGGCAGGGTCCTCTCTCCTCCTATACCAGTCTGTCTTGTACTGTTAATGATTGTTGTACGTATACCCTCTCTCACTTGTAAAGCGCCATGGAATAAATGGCGCTATAATAATAAATAATAATAATATACAGTGCAGGAGCTCTGGGAGGAGAGTATTGATGCAGTGGAGGAGCTGCGGGGAGGGGGAAATGCAGTAGAGAAGCTTTGATAAGAGGAATATAGTGGAGGAGCTGGAAGAGGGGATTGAGCGGAGGAGCTTTGAGGAGGGGGGTATTGATACAGTGGAGGAGCTGGGGGGGGGGAGATGAGGGGCTTATACAGTGGAGGAGCAAGGGAGATGCAGTGAAGGCGTTCTGGGGAGGGGGATACAGTGAAGCAGCTGGGGGAGGGGCATTATACAGTGGAGGAGGGAGGGGAGTATTGATGCAGTGGAGGAGCTCAGAGAGGGGATGCATGGAGGAGCTGGGGGGTAGAGGCAAGGGGCTTATACAATGGAGGCACTCTTGGGAGGTGGGGGATGCAGTGGAGGCACTCAGGGGGAGAGGGGGGATACAGTGGAGGAGCTGGGGGGGAGAGGCAAGGGGCTTATACAGTAGAGGAGCTCCAGTTGAGGGGGGGCATGCAGTGGAGGAAGTCCAGGAGGGAGGGGAGTATTGATGCAGTGGAGGAGCTCTGGGGAGGGGGCATGCAGTGGAGAAGCTCCGGGGAGGGGGCATGCAGTGGAGAAGCTCCGGGGAGGGGGCATGCAGTGGAGAAGCTCCGGGGAGAGGGGATACAGTGGTGGAGCTCCTTGGAGGAAGATATCAAGGGAAGGGGCTTATATAGTGGAGGAACTCCAGGGAAGTGGGGATGCAGTCATGGAGCTCGGGGAGGTATGGATGCAGTGGAGGAGCTCCATCGAAGGGGTGGGATGGAGCGAAGGATCTCCGATGAGGGAAATACAGTGGAGGAGCTCGAGGGAGAGGAAGATGCAGTGGAGGAGCTCCAGGGAGGGTGGATGCAGTGGAGGAGCTCCGATGAGGTGAATATAGCGGAGGAGCTCCGGGAAGGGGGGGTGGAGGAGGGGATGTAATGAAGGAGCTCGGAGGAGGAGGATGCAGTGGGGGAGCTTTGAGAATGGGAATACGATGGAGGAGAGCCAGGGAGTGAGGGGGATACAGTGAAGGAGCTCCGATGAGGAAAATATAGTGGAGGCACTCTGTGAAGGGGGGGATGAAATGAAGGAGTCCTGAAGAGGGGAATACAGTGGAGGAGCTCCAGGGAGGATGAGAATACAGTGGAGGAGCTGTGCAGAAAAGGGGAATACAGTGGAGGAGCTGTGCAGACGAGGGGAATACAGTGGAGGAGCTCTGCAGAAGAGGGGAATACAGTGGAGGAGCTGTGCAGAAGGGGAATAGAGTGGAGGAGCTCTGCAGAAGAGGGGAATACAGTGGAGGAGATCTGAAGAAGGAGAATACAGAGTGGAGGAGCCGTGCAGAAGAGGGGAACACAGTGGAGGAGCCGTGCAGAAGGGGAATAGAGTGGAGGAGCCGTGCAGAAGGGGAATAGAGTGGAGGAGCTGTGCAGAAGAGGGGAACACAGTGGAGGAGCTCCGCAGAAGGGGAATAGAGTGGAGGAGCTCTGCAGAAGAAGGGAATAGAGTGGAGGAGCTCTGCAGAAGAGGGGAATAGAGTGGAGGAGCTCTGCAGAAGAGGGGAATAGAGTGGAGGAGCTCTGCAGAAGAGGGGAATAGAGTGGAGGAGCTCTGCAGAAGAGGGGAATAGAGTGGAGGAGCTCTGCAGAAGAGGGGAATAGAGTGGAGGAGCTCTGCAGAAGAGGGGAATAGAGTGGAGGAGCTCTGCAGAAGAGGGGAATAGAGTGGAGTAGCTCTGCAGAAGAGGGGAATAGAGTGGAGGAGCTCTGCAGAAGAGGGGAATAGAGTGGAGGAGCTCTGCAGAAGAGGGGAATAGAGTGGAGGAGCTCTGCAAAAGAGGGGAATAGAGTGGAGGAGCTCTGCAGAAGAGGGGAATAGAGTGGAGGAGCTCTGCAGAAGGGGAAATACAGTGGAGGAGCTCTGCAGAAGAGGGGGAATACAGTGGAGGAGCTCTGCAGAAGAGGGGAACACAGTGGAGGAGCTCTGCAGAAGAGGGGAATACAGTGGAGGAGCTCTACAGAAGAGGGGAATACAGTGGAGGAGCTCTGCAGAAGAGGGGAATACAGTGGAGGAGCCCTGCAGAAGAGGGGAATACAGTGGAGGAGCCCTGCAGAAGGGGAATACAGTGGAGGAGCTGTGCAGAAGAGGGGAATACAGTGGAGGAGCCCTGCAGAAGAGGGGAATACAGTGGAGGAGCTCTGCAGAAGGGGAATACAGTGGAGGAGCTCTGCAGAAGAGGGGAATACAGTGGAGGAGCCCTGCAGAAGAGGGGAATACAGTGGAGGAGCTCTGCAGAAGGGGAATACAGTGGAGGAGCTGTGCAGAAGAGGGGAATACAGTGGAGGAGCTCTGCAGAAGGGGAAATACAGTGGAGGAGCCCTGCAGAAGGGGAATACAGTGGAGGAGCTCTGCAGAAGAGGGGAATACAGTGGAGGAGCTGTGCAGAAGAGGGGAATACAGTGGAGGAGCCCTGCAGAAGGGGAAATACAGTGGAGGAGCCCTGCAGAAGGGGAATACAGTGGAGGAGCTCTGCAGAAGAGGGGAATACAGTGGAGGAGCTGTGCAGAAGAGGGGAATACAGTGGAGGAGCCCTGCAGAAGAGGGGAATACAGTGGAGGAGCTCTGCAGAAGAGGGGAATACAGTGGAGGAGCTCTGCAGAAGAGGGGAATACAGTGGAGGAGCTCTGCAGAAGAGGGGAATACAGTGGAGGAGCTCTGCAGAAGAGGGGAATACAGTGGAGGAGCTCTGCAGAAGAGGGGAATACAGTGGAGGAGCTCTGCAGAAGAGGGGAATACAGTGGAGGAGCTCTGCAGAAGAGGGGAATACAGTGGAGGAGCTGTGCAGAAGAGGGGAATACAGTGGAGGAGCTCTGCAGAAGAGGGGAATACAGTGGAGGAGCCCTGCAGAAGAGGGGAATACAGTGGAGGAGCCCTGCAGAAGGGGAATACAGTGGAGGAGCTCTGCAGAAGGGGAAATACAGTGGAGGAGCCCTGCAGAAGGGGAATACAGTGGAGGAGCTCTGCAGAAGAGGGGAATACAGTGGAGGAGCTGTGCAGAAGAGGGGAATACAGTGGAGGAGCCCTGCAGAAGAGGGGAATACAGTGGAGGAGCTCTGCAGAAGAGGGGAATACAGTGGAGGAGCTGTGCAGAAGAGGGGAATACAGTGGAGGAGCTCTGCAGAAGAGGGGAATACAGTGGAGGAGCCCTGAAGAAGGGGGGAATACAGTGGATGAGCTGTGCAGAAGAGGGGAATACAGTGGAGGAGCTCTGCAGAAGAGGGGAATACAGTGGAGGAGCTCTGCAGAAGAGGGGAATACAGTGGAGGAGCCCTGCAGAAGAGGGGAATACAGTGGAGGAGCCCTGCAGAAGGGGAATACAATACATTGGAGGAGCTCTCAGAAGAGGAATACAGTGGAGGAGCTGTGCAGAAGGGGAATACAGTGGAGGAGCTGTGCAGAAGAGGGGAATACAGTGGAGGAGCTGTGCAGAAGAGGGGAATACAGTGGAGGAGCTCTGCAGAAGAGGGGAATACAGTGGAGGAGCCCTGCAGAAGGGGAATACAATACATTGGAGGAGCTCTCAGAAGAGGAATACAGTGGAAGAGAACCAAGGGGTGGGGGGGGGGTGCATTGGAGAAGCTCCGGGGCAGAACATCGGTTCCGGTTTGGGTGGAAGCAGTGGGGGTCTCCTTTATGTTGCTCAGATACATAGCTGTCATGCACCTAACTTGTTTAGTAGGAAGCCTTCATTAGACTCCATTATTGGAGGTCTCTGGGGGTCTCCCATGCAGCTGCTCCTGCCCCATTAGTCATCAGGCCAGTCTGTCAATCCTGACCCTACTAAGTGCTGTAATTACCAGTGATGTCCAAAGCCACAAATGAGGGAACATGAAGCAGTCAGCGGCGTCCCCTCCCCCCTACGCACTTCTCTTTTGCACATTGTGGCCGAATTTAGTTAGTCGTATAAAATAAGGGCCAGGACTTGTCCCTCACTAACCATCGGTCCAGGTGTAGTGTAAATTAGCTATAAGGGACCAGCAGCGCTCTACTGAACAATGTATAAGCTTCAGCCACTAACGTATCCACAATACAAGACGCAGGCGACTGAGCTTCCAGGACATTGCGGTCATTATATGCAGCCAACATACTCCGCAGTGCGGTACAGACAGTCACCTTGTGGCTCACAATCTAAGGTCTAATGTTGGACTCAGGACCCCGGCATTGCTCCCCCACAGCAGGACATCCTCCCTTTACCCGGCTTGGTCCATAGTGGCCAATATTGGTTGTCACTCAGCTCCCGAAATTGCTAAAAACACAAATCTAGAACAATTGTGGGGGATTATTAGGATTTGGCGGTGATGGCTAGACTTTCCCCCCATTGGCGGCGGCTTCTGCGCTCTGCAGTTGGCGGTTGTTGTGCCTCTACATGAATGTGCTATGTGGAGAATGTTCAGTAGCAGTGACCTGCGACCCCTCCGACATCTGCCCCCTCTGATCTCCAGAGACAAGTGTGACTGCGACATAATAGAGTGTGGACACGGCCCAAACAATGGCGACACTGACACTGGGACAATAGAGGCTCTGAGCAGCCAGCAGATCACAGGCACTGAGCAGCTGCCGCTTCTGGGGCAGAGGCTGTAGTAGCACTCGGGCCCCATGGTCTCTAGCAAGTTAGAAGCTATAACTGTCCAGGGGCAGTCAGGTCACACGTTATTTTATATTCCATAGATTTACACCGGACGTGAGATTTTGTCCGCCATATTGTGACCACTAAATACAAAAAAATGTGTATGCTAAAAAAAAAGTGACAGCAGCCGCCATTCATTGGTAATACCGCTGCTTTTACCACAGCCATATTGATTCTCTCTTTTCTGGTATCTTCTCTGCAGCAGAAACACTTGTCAATCATTGCCAAAAGTGACATCGAAGCAGTGTGCAGACAGTGTGTGCGCAGGAAGAGTGTAGTCAGAATGTGCATGTAGTGTGCGTTGGTGTGTGAAGCAGCATATGCAGTGTGGAGGTGCAGGCAGTATGCGCAGGCAGTTTGTGTAGATACAGTAAGCGCGCGCAGGCAGTTTGTGTGCATACAGTGAGCGGGCGGTGCGCTCAGGCAGTTTGTGGGAGCAGGAAGTTTGTGGAAGCAGGCAGCGCGCGCAGGCAGTTTGTGTGGATATAGTCAGCGCGCGCAGGCAGTTTGTGGGAGTGGGAAGTTTATGGGAGCGGGCAGCGTGCGCAGGCAGTTTGGGAGCGGGCAGCGCGCCCAGGCAGTTTGTGGGAGCGGGCAGCGCGCGCAGGCAGTTTGTGGGAGCGGGCAGCGCGTGCAGGCAGTTTGTGGGAGAAGGCAGTGCGTGCAGGCAGTTTGTGGGAGCAGGCAGTGCGCGCAGGCAGTTTGTGGGAGCAGGCAGTGCATGCAGGCAGTTTGTGGGAGCAGGCAGTGCACGCAGGCAGTTTGTGGGAGCAGGCAGTGCGTGCAGGCAGTTTATGGGATCAGGCAGTTTGTGGGAGCAGGCAGTGCACGCAGGCAGTTTGTGGGAGCAGGCAGTGCACGCAGGCAGTTTGTGGGAGCAGGCAGTGCGCGCAGGCAGTTTGTGGGAGCAGGCAGTGCGCGCAGGCAGTCTGTGGGAGCAGGCAGTGCGCGCAGGCAGTCTGTGGGAGTAAGGGCAGCGTGCGCAGATAGTTTGTGGGAGCTGCTGCGGGCAGAGTGTGCAGATAATTTGTGTGGGCAGGCAGTGTGTCTAGGCAGTTTGGATGGGTGCGGGTAGCGTTCACAAGCAGTGATGGGAACCAAGGGTAGGGTGTATTGAGGCACAGTCATAATTGCATGTAACGTAGCGACTGTTACATTGTCTATTAATAATCTTGGTGTCTCTAGTGGGAGACGTCCTGTGGCTCGGTGACAGTCGATTCTCCCCCTCTTAGTTAGTGACTTGACCACCTGTCCCCTGTTCGCACCCTGCAGCTGTTGCAGAGTCTGGAGGAGCGAGGTTTAGGATGCTCCTGACCTCCAGTTATCGCCATTCATTAGGAAGATGCTGGGAAAACAAGTCACATGAAAGAAGAATCCAGACAAGGAATCCACAGGACACGACTGGAGACTCGTCACTGGCAGCAGCGACGTCTGGCACCTTCCTTATAGAATAATCCATTATTTCAGTTTGTCACTTTTCTTTCTCTCTCTTCTTGTAATCGTTGCTGCTTTTTGTGAAAAATTCTTTGAAATGGCACAAAGTGGTTCTTGAATTTTGTGCAAGTTCAAAAATGTATTTTTATTTTATTTATTAGTGTGTGTGTGTGTGTGTGTGTGTGTGTGTGTGTGTGTCTAGAGACCCCGACCACAATGGCGAGCATAAAAGAAAAGGTGAGCACGTAGGAAGTAAACTTCAAAAAAGCACTAACTAAAAGATTAGATGCAAATTAAAAACAGGTTAAAAAAAACAAAAAACAAACAAAAACAGCAAAACCTAGACAAAAAAAAAAGATAAATGCTACAATAAATCAGACCCTTAATTTTTAACTCCTCGTCATATTTAAGATCTCTGCTTGTTTACATTTAGTGTAATCTTATTAGGTTACACTGGATGTAAACAAGAATGTTTAATCCTTCCTGATATAGGTGTGTTCCAATGGGTGACTTACCTGCGATATCTGGCATGGTCAGTCCTCCAGATAATGTCTGGCGCTGTGAGTCCTGTAGATAACGCTTTGCACTGTCTGTCTTCTAGACAATGATTAGTGCGATCAGTTCTCCAGGTGATGGCTGCGGCTGTCAGTCCTCCAGGTGATGGCTGCGGCTGTCAGTCCTCCAGGTGATGGCTGCGGCTGTCAGTCCTCCAGGTGATGGCTGCGGCTGTCAGTCCTCCAGGTGATGGCTGCGGCTGTCAGTCCTCCAGGTGATGGCTGCGGCTGTCAGTCCTCCAGGTGATGGCTGCGGCTGTCAGTCTTGAAGGTAACACTTTGCTTGGCGCTGTCAGTCCACCAGGTAATGCCTGGCGCTGTCAGTGCTGCCTTCGCCTTGTCTCACTGTCTCTGGCGCTGCTGTGAATTCTGCCGGCTTTGCACTAGTGCTGCTTGTGCCCTATCCAGTTTTGCTTCCCTCTTTCCTTCCTGCCCTGCAGCCTCCTCCCGAACCTCTGTTGAATGGAATAGGATGTTTTCCGATCTGTGCTGACAGAAGGGCCGGCGGCTTCCCCCCTGTGATGGGTGTGGGGATCACTTATCATTATTATTGTAGCCTCCACACACTTCCCTGCCAGGATCCTGCTTTTCCTTGTGAGGGTCTCGTGACGCCCGCCGGCCTGGAATTTGCTGACAGGTGAAATTCTCTCCTTCAGAACATTTTGTGGATTGGAACTTTTTTTTTTTTTTCATCTCCTTCCTGTGCCCCCTCCTCTAATGATGGAGTCCCCCATCACTGAAGGCAGATTCTAAGGTTCTGCAACTGGGGCCCTGATAATATTAGGGGCCCGATCAGTGGGTGGTATATTGGGTGCACACTCGTCATTCTCCATTATTATTGTGTAAAGGGGTCTGTGACTCTCCAGCTAACATGAAACTACAACTCTCAGCATATCCATCTCTGCCCTCCCAAAAAAAGAGCTTGCACACCTATAGTATTAATATCCAGGTGTACAACTCTGCTGCATGCCCATTATACATACATAGTGTAGCAGCACACTGCGATTGCTGAACACATTATCTCCATTATTACTGCGAAATGTCAAAAACATAAGGATCGTAAGCATTTTTTGCTCAAGCCTCCAACCATGTCCAGGTGACCTATATACAGATGGTCCCTTTCACTATGTTTTTCCGCTCCATGTGCTATCTACAGCCATAGTGAAGCTCATGTGTTCATTAATTGCAGTGTGCGCACTGTATATGAATATGGCCTGAATCTCTCAGATTTCCCACCATTGAAGTGAATCCAGGGGAGTAGTAGTGCGGATGAGTGTAAAGCTCCCTGGCAGTATAACTGTAGGACGGGGGATCTGGGCACCACCACTCTGGGGGGTCACGCAGCCTCAGTGCCAGATACAGAGGGCAGAGACCCAAGCAGCACTGACACCGCACCCAGCAGGGCAGGAAGGAAGTCTGGGCTGAACTGGGAGAAATATCCACAACACTGACAGATCGGGCAGAATGTCCTGGCATCCAGCAGTTAACCCTTTCACCTCTGCAGTCTGCACACAGGACAGCGGGATCTGTAAGTCTAGTGTTACCCCGAACATACAGTGGGCATCACCCAGGAGCGTCCGACATCCACTGTGTGACAATCCTGATAAGACTCCTGTATACAGGTACGACCAATGCAGGGAGACTACCTCTAGTACCACAACACCCCTCATGTGCTAAGAATACCCACTGTCAGATACAATACACTACTGCCTGTCACAGCAAATGTACAACCCACCGCCACCGCCTGTCACATCACAGGTATAATATACTACCCACCACTAACTGCCACATCCCAAGCACAATCCATAGTTACATACAGTAGTTACTTAGGTTTAAAAAAGACCTAGGTCCATCTAGTTCAACCTTCCTCCACCAGTTCTACATTTAGTCACTAAGTCATTTATAACCAGCAATGTTGTGTGTACTGAGGAAATCATCCAGCCCTGATATAAAAGCTGTTATAGTATCTGCCATTACTGCCTCTTGTGGTCGGCATTCCACAGTCTGACCGCTCTAACTGTAAAGAACCCTTTCCTATTTAGCTGTCGGAATCGCTTTTCTTCCACTCGCAGTGAGTGCCCCCTGGTCCTTAGTACTGTCTTTGGAAGGAATAAGTCATGTGCCAGTCCTTTATATTGACCACACATGTATTTATACATAAATGAGATCTCCTCTGAGACGTCTAAGCTAAACATATCTAACTTTTTCAACCTCTCATCATACGGGCGGCCTCCATTCCTTGTAGTAGTCTAGTTGCCGCCTTTGAACTGACTAACTTCTGAATGTCCTTTTTAAAATGTGGACCCCAAAGCTGGATACCATATTCCAGATGTGGCCTTACAAGTGATTTATAGAGGGGTAACAATATGTTGGGATCACGGGATCTAATCTCTCTTTTTATACACCCTAAAATATTGTTTGCTGTAGCAGCTGCTGCCTGACATTGAGTGCTGCTGCTCTGCTTATTTGTAATGAGAATACCCAAGTCCTTCTCCTGTTCTGTAGTCCCGAGTTAACTTCCATTTAATGTATACACCATCTGTCACATCACAAGTACAATATACTGCTACCACTATCAACTGTCACATCACAGGTATACTAAATATACAGCTACGACCGCCATCTGTCACATCATAGGTAAAATAGACCGCGTGTTACATCATAGTTATAATATACTGCTACTACTGGCGCCTGTCACATCACAGGCACAATCCACCACTGTATCACATCACAGGTACAATACAATGCTGCCTGTCACATCACAGGTACAATGCAATGCTGCCTGTCACATCACAGGTACAATTCACCACTGCCGCCTGTCACATCACAGGAATAATAAACTGCTACCACCACCGCCTGTCACATTACAGGTACAATCCACCCCCACCACCTGTCAAAATCACAGGTACAATATACTGCTACAACTGCAGCCTGTCGCATCACATGTATAATATACTGCTACCACTACGCCTGTCGCATCACAGGTATAATCCACTGCTGCCGCCTGTAACATCTCAGGTACAATATATTGCTACCATTCCCGCCTGTCACATTACAAGTACAATCCACCGCCGCATGTCCCACAACAGGTACAATCCACCACCACTGCCTGTCCCATCACAGGTAGAATCCATCACAGCCGCCTATTACATCACTGGTATAATACACTGATACCACAACCACCTGTCACATTACAGGTACAATCTATCACAGCCGCCTATCACATCACTGGTATAATACACTGATACCACAACCACCTGTCACATTACAGGTACAATCCACCACCACCGCCTGTCCCATCACAGGTAGAATCCATCACAGCCGCCTATTACATCACTGGTATAATACACTGATACCACAACCACCTGTCACATTACAGGTACAATCCACCCCCACTGCCTGTCCCATCACAGGTAGAATCCATCACAGCCGCCTATTACATCACTGGTATAATACACTGATACCACAACCACCTGTCCCATCACAGGTACAATCCATCACAGCCGCCTATCACATCACTGGTATAATACACTGATACTACAACCACCTGTCACATTACAGGTACAATCCACCACCACCATTTGTCACATTACAGGTACAATATACTGTTACAACTGCTGCCTGTGATATCACAGGTACAATCCACCTCCGCCGCCTGTCACATCACTGGTATAATATACTGTTACAACTGCTGCCTGTCACATCACAGATTCTATATACAGCCACCACCGCCTGTCTCATCAGCAGTCAGTTGGGGAGTCAGTCATGCGCTTGCTCTTGCCCCCCGCTGTGTGCACCACTGCTACAGGTAGATTATAATCAGGCATGGCTTGAACATGACATGAACTATTCGCTGACACTGCATGTACTGAACCCTGCAGCCAACATTTCATATCATTCACAAGTGATCATTAAAGGACCGGTGTCCAGCACATCACTGTGGAAACCTGTAGCTTTCTGATAGACTATTATTGATCATAAATGTCTGCTTGCTGTCAGTGAACATCAACATCCAGATTGCTGTCAACTAAGACTTTCTAATTCTGCTTGCTCAGATGAAAGTTTACCATGTATAAGTGCAAGTAACCAGTAAAGCAGACAGGAGAGCGGTCTGACCTGCTACTCTGGATTATGTAGAAGATAAACTGTGGAAAAAGAAGCTCAATAGGGTCTTACCCCGGTAGCAATGGGGGAGAGAAAGATGTGGTACTACTCACCTATAGGGGTTGTGAAAGTCACAACTCCTATAAACAGCATGTATGTATATAACTCCAAGCCACGGCAGCGGTCCCTCGATTGGCAGATAACAGGGAGTAGTAGAATAAGGGTTTCCAAGCCGCGCCAATGACTAGCCGATCATGAAGATTGTAGATTAATGTTGCTTTTATTCAATACACAGGTCAACGCGTTTCGGAAGACACAGCTCCCTTCTTCAGGACAGACTGGCAAGAAACATCAAATCTGCTGTACAGGGAATCCTTACAGCACTATATACCCCACTGATGACGTCATGATCCACCCACTTTTAGAAAAAAATCGGCGGGAATCTATATATTAAAAAAATATACAATGACATAGTATGTTGTATTCACCAAGTTTCAAGGATAAATCACTTATAATCATTTTTCTCTATCCCAAGGAATAGAAGATAAAAGGTGAAATTAAAAAATGAAAAATAAAAATCGTGCAAATTGTGTGCGAAAAAAGCCTCTTTTTTATGTTTATGTCAAGAAAAAAAAATAATATATATATATATATATATATATATATAGTGAGTGTATGTGAGGTGTCCCAACCTTGCCTAGAACACCATAGAGTCCCATGACATTAGATCAAGGTTGTCGGGTAATTCTCCCATATGCGGCTGGTGCCACAGATGGGTTGTTATCGATTGTGTAAGAATTCGGGAGGATATATGGAAGTGAACATTGTGAAATGAATATAGAGAAAAGGAACGTTCGATCAAAGACTAAAGATCTGTCCCAGGAAGGATAAAAAAAAAGCACCAAGAAAAGGAAAAAAAGTGTGTTGTATCATATCCCAAAAATGACATTATTTGGCAAGATTTTCCCTAAGAGGAACCAGAACCACACAGTGGATGCGAATTACGCAAAGGTGCAATGTATATGTATATAAACCCGGAACGCTATCTCCTCAAAGTGAGTTAGACAAGAAAAAAAATCAAAATTTAATATACAGAACCCGGTTTAGGTATAATCGTAAGAAGTGTAGTCAAAAAGATTATTTCACTGAAAACATAGCCACCCACCACTAAATGTATGTGTGGGTGCAAATAAGTGAACACACTCTTAGGTATCGTAGAAGTTTATACCCGGTCAAGAGCGTGGGAAAAAAACAAACCGCGCATGCTCAGTATCAGATATGTAGCAAGTGTAGAGATAGAACACATTGAAGGGGTGAGGAAAGTTCAGAAGCATGGGAAAAAACCTAAGTGCGCATGTCTGCGAGCCGTATCTCAGAGGAAAGTATTAATTATACATATATAGTGATCACAACATAGATCACAATATATGTATAATCAATACTTTGTGGCACCAGCCGCATATGGGAGAATTACCCGACAACCTTGATCTAATGTCATGGGACTCTATGGTGTTCTAGGCAAGGTTGGGACACCTCACATACACTCACTCATATATATATATATATATATATATATAATATTATATATATATATATATATATATATATATATATATATATATTTTTTTATTTTTTTTTTCTTGACAAACATAAAAAAAGAGGCTTTTTTCGCACACAATTTGCACGATTTTTATTTTTCATTTTTTAATTTCACCTTTTATCTTCCATTCCTTGGGATAGAGAAAAATGATTATAAGTGATTTATCCTTGAAACTTGGTGAATACAACATACTACGTCATTGTATATTTTTTTAATGTATAGATTCCCGCCGATTTTTTCTAAAAGTGGGTGGATCATGACGTCATCAGTGGGGTATATAGTGCTGTAAGGATTCCCTGTACAGCAGATTTGATGTTTCTTGCCAGTCTGTCCTGAAGAAGGGAGCTGTGTCTTCCGAAACGCGTTGACCTGTGTATTGAATAAAAGCAACATTAATCTACAATCTTCATGATCGGCTAGTCATTGGCGCGGCTTGGAAACCCTTATTCTACTACTCCCTGCTCTGGATTATGTACACTGCTGCACTGTAACAAAGCTTCAGCTGTAACAGCAGTGATTATGAAAAGACTAGTGAAGTAACAGGACAAGATATGTTACGAATGCGGTAGATACAGGAGGAAGACGTGAAGAAAGCTGCATCTATAGCAATCACCCGTAGGTTACGCACGGCCTTAAAGACGAATTACAAAAATATGTGAAAGGGGAAAAAAAAAAAAAAACGTGCCCTGACCAACAGCTTCTCACAGCTGATGTTTTGTTACAGTGCATCAGTATAGCAGCTTAGTATCTTAGATACAGTGGGCTCCGCAGCAGATGATGGGGACAGTTGTCCGCTGATTGTATCTGGACAGTGGGATATAACTGGTGCTGCCCAGCATCCGTATCTCCTTCCAGGTTGTTACGAGGCCGGGGACGTCTTCCTGCTTTCTCGACGTGTGGTTTCTGGAGGACATTGCCCCCATTGTCTTCTCGTACAGATCAGCTCCAGTTCGGAGAATCCTTCAGGATGAGTCCAGTCACTTATATCTGAGCCCTTAACGGGTGAATGCATCCAAAACACGCCGTCACGATATGGCAAGACTCCAGCAAATCAACAACGAACTCTTTGTTACACAAATCAGTGAACTGTCTGCTGAGCTGTGTATCTGACCCTATCACGTGTGATACTGTCTGCTGAGCTGTGTATCTAATCCTATCACGTGATACTGTCTGCTGAGCTGTGTATCTAATCCTATCACGTGTGATACTGTCTGCTGAGCTGTGTATCTAATCCTATCATGTGCAATACTGTCTGCAGAGCAGAGTATCTAATCCTATCACGTTCAATACTGTCTGCTGAGCTGTGTATCTAATCCTATCACATGCGATACTGTCTGCTGAGCTGTGTATCTAATCCTATAACGTGCGATACTGTCTGCGAGTTGGGTACCTAATCCTATAATATGACCTGTTTGCTGAGCTGTGTATCTGATCCTATGGGAGCGCGCACACGAGCCGTGTGACTCACATGAGTCTCGCATGGCATCACTCAACACGGCTGTACACTCTTCTGGCAGGAGCGGGTCAGCTGCATGTATTTCTATAAGACCTACTCCAAAAATAAGCCCTAGCTAAAGTTAGGGCCGGCGTTGGGGGGAGTCAAACTTTGCAATTTATCAGGGCTCCACTCTAAGGGGCCCCAGCAGTTGTATTCCGAGGTTCAGATTGTTTAAGGACCTTCCATGAATTCAGTCATGTGACCACAGGTCTCTGAATTGCAGGAGTGTAAAAGAACTGAACAGGAGACAGTCTGGTATGCAGGACTGACATTAGGGGGAACGGAGAACAAACTGGGAAATTTCACAGGGCAACCAGAGTTTATATAATGATAACACTGCAAGAGGACCTGTGTGTTTTTTTACCTGTGTTTTTGCTGCAGAAATTTCTTGAGAAATTCTTGTAACCTTTCTGCAGACATTCCCCCGCAAAACCTATGGCAAAAAAAATTAGCTGTGCGCACACTGCATTTTTTCCTAAGAAAATTCTTTCAGTAGATTTTCTTAAGAAAAAGAATGAGCATGTCACTTCTTTTCTGCAGCTAACTGCGTTATTCACTCCATTGACTAATGTAATCATGAAATCACGCAGGGAATAACGCAGGTAGCAAGTGATGTGCGTTTCATTGCGTTTTCCTGCGTTATTCCCGCGTTATTTCACGTTTTTTGGGACATAATGTTCATCACTGCCCTGTATTTTGCAGGGAAGTGATGTCATTATGACAGGAAGAGGAAGATGAGCAAAGAGTAAACACACACACAGAGCACACTCAATCCCTGGACGCCGCACGGAAGCACTTCCGTGTGACCTCCGTCGGGTGCCCGTGCGGTCTGTGTCCCACTCCCTGCCAGCCCCGCAGCTGCTCGCACTGCAGTATCAGCAGCTTCTCACAATGCAGTGAGGGCAGCCGCGGGGATGACGAGCGCTGCTGTCAGGAGGTTAGATGAGATCATTACCTGCTGTGACGATCTCCTGCACTCCTGAAGTCAGCGCCGTCACTGCCTTCCATTGCCCGCCGCATTCTCAAGTCAAGTCTCGCGGGCGGCCCGAGACTGTCACTAGCAGTGGCGTCACAGGCTCCCACGATTCTTAGCTGAGAACACAGCGGGCATAGAAATCAGTGACAGCGCTGACGTCAGGAGTGCAGGAGATCATCACAGCAGGTAATCTCATCTAACCTCCTGACAGCAGCGCTCATCATCCCCTGCAGTGACTTGGGCTGACCTATTGATGTTAACTCAGGTCACTGCACTACTCTCCCAGCCAATGGGGAACATTCTGTTCTTCATTGACTGGGACAGTGACTATGGTATGGATCGTTGTGGGACCCCCTTATTGGATTATGCGGGACCCAGATTTGATTGTTCTTTTCAATAAAATGGTAAAAGACGGAATGTTTTGGGGAGTGTTTTTTCAAATAAAACTTTTTTGTTGTCTATTTTTTATTTCTTACTGACTGGGTTGGTGATGTCAGGTATCTGAAAGACGCGTGACATCACTAACCCCAGGGCTTGATGCCAGGTGACATTACACATCTGGTATCAACCCCATTTATTACCCCGTTTGCCACCACACCAGGGCAACAGGATGAGTTGGGGAAAAGTGCCAGGATTGGCACGTCTAATGGATGCGCCACTTCTGGGGCAGCTGTGGCCTGCTATTTTTAGGCTGGGGAGTGTCCAATAACGGTGGACCTCCCTAGTCTGAGAATACCAGACCACAGCTGTCTGCTTTACCTTGGCTGGTGATCTAATTTGGGGGGTGGGACCCCACGTTTTTTGTTTTAAATTATTTATTTAATGTAAAATAACAGCGTGGGGTGCCCTCCGTTTTGGATTACCAGCCAAGGTAAAGCTGCCAGCTGTGGTCTGAAGGCTGCAGCCGTCTGCTTTACCCTAGCTGGCTACAAAAGATATGGGGGACCCCACGTCATTTTTTTTTTTTTAATTTGTTTTAATTCATCTATCCATCTTTCTACAGTATCTGTCTATCCATCTATTTATCTATCAATTATCTATCATCTATATTATTTATTGCTGTTAAAACATTAAAAAACGCAAGGACCAACCTGCAAAAAAACCGCACCAAAATGAGGTAAAAACGCATGCGTTTTTCAGTGCGTTATTGGTGTTTTTTTTAACGCAGGTGTGCTAATCCTTCACTCAAGCAATTTCTTGAGAAAAATCCTTTTTCTAGTGCGCACATAGCCTAAAGCTGAAGAGGAGACAGGCTGGTATGTCCAGTGTGTGGATGGATAAGAGAGTTATGTTGATGTTCCAGAATGTGATCACATGATTTGAATAAATGTTGATTTTTTTTTGTTCAAGAATAAATATGGATTGTTGTTCATGGGGAAAAAAAAATTCCCTGAAAATAAGTCCTAGCCCATTCTTCGGAGCAAAAAATAATGTAAGACCATATCTTATTTTCGGGGAAACGTAATAGTATCATGTGTGACACAGTCTCATCATGTAGATACCGTCGGCTGAGCTGCTGCATCTACCTTTATCTCTCAGTCCCCCGGGGTACATGGAGTGCGCACGCCTCATCCTGGCTTATGACTCAATCTCTTATCTGGCGTCCCACACCTGTCACCTCGTTCCCATGGACGGAAAGGGAGGCGGTTGTGGGGGGGGGGGGGGTAATCGTGCCTTGGCGCAGCGCTCCACCTTTGCCCAAAGCTCTGTAGGATATGGATCAGATATAAATATGAAGGACTGGAGAAAACGGGTTTATTGCCGCGCTAAAAACCACGAGCATGTATAAGTCAAATTATTCTCTTTATTTAGATCATTCCTACGCGTTTCCGAGGCTCATCTGCCTCCTTCCTCAGGGAAAAAGAATCCTGGATTCTTTTTCCCTGAGGAAGGAGGCAGATGAGCCTCGGAAACGCATAGGAATGATCTAAATAAAGAGAATAATTTGACTTATACATGCTCGTGGTTTTTAGCGCGGCAATAAACCCGTTTTCTCCAGTCCTTCATATTTAAAATCTGCTCTATAACGGGGCCGCTGCAGAACCACCCAAGCGCTCATCCATGCTAACAAAGGGGTTGTGACTGGCACAACCCGGCCAGGTGAGTGCACTGTTTTTATCCTCTTTCACTCTGTAAACCGGGTAAAACCCTATTGCGCCTTTCTTGTCTCCCCCATTACAGCACAGATCAGATATACACATTCCAGTGCCCAATCTTTGTTTTATCAGCCTTGTTGCTCTTGGATGTGGTTCCGCACCAGCGCTCATCTCCACAACAACATGGCATGTATCACACTACAGGGCATCCACTCGCCTGAGATTACGTGAGGAGCGCCCGCTCAATCACTGAAGATTATCACCCCAACCCAAAAATTGCTGACTGCCTCCTCCCCGACGTTCAAAGAGATGTCCATTGGCCTAGATCCAGGGGGATGGGAACAATCTTGCTTAGATCCAGGGGGCAGAAAACCTGAACCAGTCCTGAGCTACAGGGTATGTTACAGTCCTTTCAGGGCAGACATCAGCTGCATGCGCTCTTTGCTGAGCTGCTCTTTTGCTACAATGTATCAGTCTGGAGGTTATAGTCAGCGTTTGATAACCTCATGTAGGGCCCTGGTGTTAGAGACGTCAGCAACCATCGAGGCAGATAAAGGGTTACAGTCCATGCTGACTGTGCCCGGGGCTCTGTGCTGCCTTATGACCATCTCATTGATTACACCCTACACATCCTGTACCTTGATCTACAGCTCCGTCCTGAAGCCACACGGACCAGCACAGCGCCTGGTAGCGGCAGCTGTGACCCCTTTAATGGTCATGTGATGAATAGGACGTTGCTTATTTCTTGGATTTGGCGATAATAATGTGACAGCTAGCGCTTTCGTGGGACAGATTGTCCGGCGGCCTCCCCTCCACCCTCCGGATTTCCTCTGGGGTCACCCATGACATCAACACCACCTCAGGAAAAGGATGTGAGGACACAGTGAGAGCCTGGGACATTGTGGCCCCTTCCCCTGCTATCTCTAGTGTTATCTGTCAGTGGCTTCGCACGTGACAACTAACAGCAAAAACATCTGCAACTGCGATATTAATCTGAATGAGGCCTGCGGTAAAGCAAAAGCCAGCTGCCGAAAAAAAGCCCACGGAAAGGAGCAAATATTCAGCCACAGCTTTGTCAGCAGAGTCCTCTGGTAATCAGTAGTGAGCGGGGGGATTCATAACAGAAGAGGATGGGGCAGAACTGGAGAACATGAGGCTCTGCGCAATGCAAAAATGCAAGCTACTGGCGGCTCTGGTCACAGGGACGCAATGAAGACTGACACGGATTCTTAGGGGATGGGCTCCCTCCTGTGGGCAGACAAGGAAATGCAAGAAGTGTCAGATGGTCGGTGAGATCCGAGTTCTGCTGATCTGTCAATGTGCAGATTGCAGGATTTCCTGAGTGGTGGTTGTGGCTGGGGTGGAATAAGGACATGAGGAAAACGATGTCCCCAGCTCAAGGGTCAGGGAAGCTGCCGGGAGTCACTAATCACATCTGTGCAGCATTAAAGGGGCAATACATGAATACTATAGGGCATTTAGCAGCACAGGGGCCTACGCGGCTCGCCTGCGGTGAAACAAATTTAGGTAAAGGGAACCTGTCAGGTGCAATATGCCCCCACAACCACAAGTAGTTCTGGGTGCATATTGCTAATCCCTGCCTAAAGGCCACTTTACACACAGTGACATCGCTAGCGATGTCGCTGGTGAAAGCACCCGCCCCCGTCGGTTGTGCGTCACGGGCAAAATCACTGCCTGTGGCGCACAACATCTTTAGGACCCGTCACACATACTTACCTGCCTAGCGACGTCGCTGTGGCCGGCAAACCGCCTCCTTTCTAAGGGGGAGGTTCGTTCGGCGTCACAGCGATGTCACTAAGTGGCCACCCAATAGCAGCGGAAGGGCGAACATGAGCGGCCGGAACATCCCGCCCACCTCCTTCCTTCCTCATTGCCGGCGGCCGCAGGTACGGTGTTGTTCCTCGTTCCTGCGGTGTCACACGTAGCGATGTGTGCTGCCGCAGGAACGTCGAACAACCTGCCTCCTGCATCAGCAATGATAATTGGGATTGGAACGACGTGTCAACGATATGGTGAGTAATTTTGATCGTTAACGGTCGTTCGTGCGTTTCATACGCAACAACGTCACTAACGAGGCCGGATGTGCGTCACAAATTCCATGACCCCAACGACATCGCTAACGATGTCGTTAGCGATGCCGTTGCGTGTAAAGCCCCCTTAAGGCTTTGTGCGCACTAGAAATGTGAAGTTTCTCAAGAAAAAAATTCTTGAGAAACTTCTGGGAGTGGAAGATTTCCGGACCTCCGGAAAAAATCCGCACCAAATCCGCATACGGATTTGCCGCGATTTTCCCGCAGGTTGTTCCCTGCGGATTTTGCAGGCTGTACTGCAGAAATCCGCAGGTACCTGCGGAAAAGAATTGACATGCTCATTTTCTCAAGAAATTTTCTCAAGAAAATCTTCAAGGAAATTTCTTGAGAAAAATCCGCAGCGTGCGCACAGCTATTTTTTTTCTCAAAGGATTTGCTGGGAAATGTCTGCACAAAGATTGCAGACATTTCTCAAGAAATTTCCGCAGCAAATCCGCGGGTAAAACGGCCTAGTGCGCACATAGCCTTAGGCGGACTTTGCACACTACGACATCGCAGGTGCGATGTCGGTGGGGTCAAATTGAAAATGACGTACTTCCGGCATCGCATGCGACATTGTAGTGTGTAAAGGCTTGATGATACGATTAACGAGCGCAAAAGCGTCGTAATCGTATCATCGGTGCAGCGTCGGTGTAATCCATAATTACGCTGACGCGACAGTCCGATGTTGTTCCTCGTTCCTGCGGCAGCACACATCGCTGTGTGTGAAGCCGCAGGAGCGAGGAACATCTCCTACCGGCGTCACTGCGGCTTCCGTAGGATATGCGGACGGAGGTGGGCGGGATGTTTACATCCCGCTCATCTCCGCCCCTCCGCTCCTATTGGCCGCCTGCCGTGTGACGTCGCAGTGACGCCATACAACCCGCCCCCTTAATAAGGAGGCGGGTCGCCGGCCAGAGCGACGGTCGCAGGACAGGTGAGTCCATGTGAAGCTGCCGTAGCGATAATGTTCGCTACGGCAGTTATCACAAGGATATCGCAGCTGCGACGGGGGCGGGGACTATCGCGCTCGGCATCGCAGCATCGGCCTGCGATGTCGCAGCGTGCAAAGTGCCCCTTAGTGTTCCTGTATCTAGTAGCATAGATAAAGATCTTTAGAAAAAGTATTTCTAAAGATCGTTTAGGATATGCTAATGAGGCCAGCGATTTGTCGCAAGGGTGTTACTTCCCATCTAGTTGGGCCCCTTAGCATGTCAATACGCCCCTGTGGGCGTGCTAAAATGCTTACGAACTTGCAGCGTCAGAGGCATGGTCGCACTCACCTCTCAGCTGCCATCGCTGGTTTTCGGCTCAGTGCACATGATCAGAAGTCCCGGACTTCCAGTCATGCGTACTATGAAGCTGGGTGTACATCTCCCAGCTTCAAACTGGTATAGTTCGCATGGCCGGAAGTCCAGAGACGTTCTGATCTTACACACTGAGCCAAAAACCAGCTGTACGCCGCGCTGCTGTACAAAGAATCACTCCAAGTAAAAACAATGTGGGTGGTTTATTCTACGCGTTTCAGAGAGATATCCCCTCTTCTTCCTCAGGAAAATCCACCAGTTATTGGTGAATTTTCCTGAGGAAGAAGAGGGGATATCTCTTCGAAACGCGTAGAATAAACCACCCACATGTTTTATTACTTGGAGTGATTCTTTGTACAGCAGCGCGGCGTAAACCACAATTATCCTGTTTTTCTTTTGCTTCTGCCTTTGGCACGTGGGATCGGCTGCAGCTGTTCTATGTTTCTGTATTGGTTGTGAGACACACAACCATTCCAGGCGAGTGGTTTTCCTTTTAAGTCACCATATTATATATCGCTAAGACCCTATTGCGCTCCTTATATCCACAACTTGTTCCTGTCTAAAAACCAGCTGTGGCAGGTCAGGTGAGAGCACCCATCCTCTGATGCTGTGCATTCATTAGCAGGTTAGTACACCCACAGGGGCGTACTAACATGCTAAGGGGGCTGACTAGCCAAGGGAACTAACGCCTTTGCGACTAGTATCTGGCCTCATTAGCATATGATAAAAGAGCTTTACAAAAATACTTTTCCTAAAGATATCTTTATCTATGCTACTATATACAGGGACGGTTAGGCAGGGATTAGCATTATGTACCCAGAACTGCTCATGGTTTTGGGTGCATATTGCACCTGATAGGTTCACTTTAATTAGATGAGTGCAGTGCCAACCACAGACAGACTGGCGCAAGCGGAGCCCATAGACTCAGCCAAGATGGCCAACCCTAGTCTACAGAACCCAAAACGTACAGAAAATACAGTGCATCCTGAGGACAATAAGGGGGGGGGGGGGGATGTGTCCCATTACCAGGGATACAACAGACCCCTCCATCATGAAGAACCAATAGGAACAAAGAATCACGTCTGATCATCGATGGCATATTTTGATGGTGGTAGTGGGAACATTAGATCCTGCATTGTTGGCAGAACGTGAGTTCATTTTCTCATCAGAAAGATCTATAAAATTCAGGACTGATACAACCCCCATCATGAGCCGGAAAGCTTGTGGTGTCCGTCACAGAGTTAACGGAAACGTCAGGACTTCTCCATCCCCTCATTATAGCCCCCAGAACTTTCCATCAATATGAAGCATAAGACCCGCCTGCTGCCTCATCCACCGGTGATGTTCTGCTGGACTGTTCATGATGGTGCACGGTCTCCTCTGCTCCTGTCTCCACGTGCAGTGCCAGAAGATGTGTACCAGGATCTGGAATAACAATGACACCAGGAGTCCGACTAACAAACATAGGGTTTATTGGGGAGACTTTCCCAGCGCCCCGAATATCTCCCGCTGCCATGTAGAATAATCACAGTCTGATTGGGGGCCACGGGAGGCGAGAGGCGCTTCACAGCTCAGGAATATAGAACATAAACTAAAACATACATGTAATAAATAAACAGAGGCGGCGAGCCCACCCGAATCATACATACATGTGATTGTACCAGGGAATGTCCGGCAGCAGCAGTGCATCACATAGAAGAGACGAGCGTCCCCCGAATAGTGCAGAGCAGCCCCTTATCAGGGGACACACAGGTCACACTTATCACTGACAACTCTACATGTGCTGGAGAACAATAAGACCATTGAGATTGAAGCCGGACCACTGAGGCCAGAAGACTGAGAACCAGAACTTATCCTCTAGATGGTGCCAGGTTGGCATTTATGCTACGTGTCTGGAGCCTGGTGCATTGGGCAGCTGTGGGCGGAAACATTGTCAGTACTGAGCCGCGTCCCCACAGAAGAGGTTGAAGACTGAGCCTCCATGAAGGACAGTGCAGACACCAGTGATTATTAAAGCCAAAGAGAGAAAAGTCCAGCAGCCCACAGAACAGAGCAGCCGCAGAACATTACACCCCAGTAGTGTCGGCCCTGGCAGAGTTTGGGTTAATTGTCTCTATTCACAGCCCAGTCTGTCTCTCTGCACATACCACTCAGAAGTCTGCACCTCCCCATCAATCTCCTCCGCTCCCTGTCCCAGGAGCACAGCATAGGGTGCAAAGGTTGGTACAGGAGGGCGCAGCTTGGCAGGCAAGGGTGGTGGCGTCAGACCTCACATAGTACGACAGGGAAATCCACATGGATACATGGATGATCTAACTTGATGGTGCCCTGTGTAAAAGCAAAAGGAAAAATGTTACTGCTTCCTACCTGATAGAAGGGAACAAGAAGATGTATTACGCCTGTGCTACAGCTAGGAATGGCTGATAACAGGGAGTAATACACTGTACTCACTTGTCCTACAGTGACCTCTCCCCAGTAATGGCTGATAACAGGGAGTAATAGATTACACCCACCTGTCCCACAGCCACCTCTTCCCACTAATGTTTGATAACTGGGAGAAATAGATTGTAGTCTCCTGTCCTACATTTACCTGTCCCCAGTAATGGCTGATAACAGAAAAACATATTGTAGTCTCCTGTCCTACAGTTGCCTCTCCCCAGTGATGGCCGCGTCCCCATAGAAAAGGTTGAAGACTGAGCCTCCAAGAAGGACATTGCAACCAGTGATTATTAAAGCCAAAAAGAGAAAAGTCCAGCAGCCCACAGAACAGAGCAGCCGCAGAACATTACACCCCAGTAGTGTCGGCCCTGGCAGATAGAGAGTAATAGACTGCATTCATGTGCACTTTCAAGTGGGGATGTGACTGAATGGATTGAAGTTTTCTATGGAGTTACCTGAGGCCGCAGGTTCTTTTGGATTCGTTTCAGCTTTGCCCGTTTCCGTCCGTTCTTGGTCACAATTGTTTCTTCATAAAATTCATGCGCCAGGTCACCGTCCTCATCAAAGTACATGGAACTGTGGACAAAAAAAATATTTTAATCAGATCCGGACAACAGAATGAATGCCTGCAGCAATAGGTGGCAGGACCATGGGGGAATGGGGTAGGATGACAGCAGACATCAGTGCCAGAGAGATAATGACAAGTGCCAGCGCTAGTGAGGGAAGGGACAATCGTGACGAGCAGATGGGCTTGGGGGAGAGCAGCAGCGCTTAGGGGAGGGTTGATGACGGAGACGGGTGCTTGCGCTGGGGGAAGGGATGATGGCAACAGGCAGCAGCGAAGGGGGTAGGGGATGACGGCGCTAGGACTGCGACAAAGCTAGGGGGTAGGACAGCAATGGGCGGCCATGGCATTAGTGTGTAGGACGGGTGGCAGTGGCGCTAGGACTGCGACAAAGCTAGGGGGTAGGACAGCGACAGGCGGCCATGGCATTAGGGGGTAGGATGGCGATGGCGCTCGGGGTGTGAAGGCGACGCTAGGGGGTAGGACGGTGATAGGAGGTGATGGTGTTAGGGGGTAGGACGGAGACAACGCTAGGGGGTAGGACGGCAACAGGCGGTGATGGCGCTAGGGGGTAGGAGACAGTGGGCGATGGCGCTAGGGAGTAAGACGGCGAGGAGCGGCAGCGCTGGGGGGGGTAGGTCGGCAACGGGCAGCTGCGGTGGGGAGGACAAAAAGGGGCCACAGTTCGGGGGGGGGGCAAATGACAGCGACGTGCACCAACGCTAGGGAGTAGGATGGCAGTAGCTCTGGGTGGGGTTGGCGTTAGGAAGCAGAATGGCGGCAGCGCTAGGGCCAAGATGACAGCGTCGAGCGGCAGCTCCTGAGGGGGATGACAGCGACAGCAGGTGCCAGCGCTGGGGGGGGGAGGGGGGAGTATGATGGTGACAGGCGGTAGCGCAGGGGGTGGATGACGGCGACAGATTGCAGCTCCTGGAGGGGGGAATAACGGCGACGGGAGACAGCTTTGGGGGGGTTGTCTGTGGGTGACAATAGACCTCATCCCTCTTGTGGGCAGCTAGACTCTGCATAGCACATGTTAGGGGGCTCATACTCAGTATTGGGGTCACCTCCCTCCCGCAGGCCCCTAGCTCACCCGCGCCGGGTGAAGATGAATGGGGTGGCTTTGCGGATCCGGGCCACGCTCTGCTCGTTGCTGTTCCCGGGGCTCTCGGTTCCCTGTGATGAGAAAGGCCACAGACCGCGGGCTCTGGATCCGCTGCCGCCCATGACGGCTCCTACAAGCCGAGTCGTACAGCGCGGTGTACACCGGGCACCCCGAGGACTGACCCCCGGTGCCCGCTGCCTCCTGTCACTCCGCTATCTCACTGCGTCACTTCCGGGACTAGACCGGAGCGTGCTGTCATGAAGACCAATCAGAAGCATGAACAGGGGCGTGACCTATATTGAAAACGAGGCTTGGATAAACACGTGACTGGAGGTGATGAAGTGACCAGGCAGGGAGGCCTCTGGCTGTGTAGTCGTGGCAGCACTATGGTGCAGGCCCATCCCTGTCTTCATCACTTCTTTAGAGTTAAAGCAGTGTGTGTCAGTGTCTTCGTTCTCCATTACACAAAAAGACTTCAGGCAGGAGTTGAATGCAATAAAAGAGAACATTTATTCAGCACAGTCCAATAATCCGAACAGCAGACAGTAAAGAAACAGGCAGTTGCAGACTTTCAGTGGAGCTGGGAACACCCTGACCAAACGCCACCTCGGGTGGGGATATGCCCTCCGTACTCTACTTCCTTCGGGACACCCACTATTCAGCCAAGCATACACCGGACCCACACCGGCAGAATAGGCTCTGAGGTTGCGTCCACCTCCTTATCTCCGGTGTCCCGTGCTGTTTCGCTCACACTCTGCCCAAGTGCACACACTGCTGTCCCGGATTTCACAGCTTGACAGACACTCCGGTAAAAATCACTCCGGTCAGCGGATCACGGCCATATTAGTGGAGCTGGGGACACTCTGACCAAACGTCACCTCGGGTGGGGATATGCCCTCCGTACTCTACTTCCTTCGGGACACCCACTATTCAGCCAAGCATACACCGGACCCACACCGGCAGAATAGGCTCTGAGATTACGTTCACCTCCTCCTCCTTGGTGTCCCTTGATGTTACGCTCACACAATCGCACTTGCCGCTGCAGATGCTCGCACTCCGCTGACCCGGATCTCTCTACCCCACACACATCCAGACCTAGCCTAGATATCCGGCCGACTCCTCCTCCCCGGTGGCAACAGCCGTCCCACCCGGCCACTAGGGGGTGCCCTCACACATCACATAAAAACATAAAATTCAACATTTTTAATAATCACAGTGCCAGGTAACTATGTTAAACTAGTAGGGGGTAGGCCCACCCACTACATGCCTCCCCTCTTAAAATCCGAGCCTCCCGGCAAGGCTCTTAAACACATAAAAACATAAACACATAAAAACCTTTTCGGTTCAGTCCTCAACAGCGGCACCAGTTCAGCGGCGCTCCCGGTCTCTGGATAGCGCCCGGAGGCTCAACAGCGCTCCCGGTCTTAGATGTGCACCCGGAGGCTTCAATAGCGCTCCCGGTCTTTGCTGAAGGTGCCCGGAGGCTTCAATAGCGCTCCCGGTCTTTGCTGAAGGTGCCCGGAGGCTTCAATAGCGCTCCCGGTCTTTGCTGCAGGGCAACAGGCCCGTGAAACTTTCCAACAAAAACAACTTTCTGCCGGTTTACAACCATCCCGGTCTTAACAGGTGCTGGAGCGAACAACTTACTCTGGGGGCCAGGCTCTCTTCCATTCTTCCGCTTGAGCCTGGATATAGGCCCCCAGAGTTTGTCCTGGCTGGCGGCGGATCCGCCTGAAAGTCACCGGAGCGTAGCACGGCTCCTCCGGCACAGCTGCTGCAGCACCTCTTGGTGGTGATGGCGTCTCCGCCCGGGACGGTGGTGGTGCGGCGGGCGACGCGTCCAGCATAAAAACTGGCCTGTTGTTGACATTTTGCGTCACCGCCACCACGGTTGGAAGCCTCTCCGGATCGAGGGCTGGCTCTGCCTCTGCTTCCGGGGCAGCCGTCGGTACGCGCCGGGGTTGAGGAGGCGCGGCCGGTCTGGTACGGCTCTGTCGTCGCTCTTGCTGCTCTTCCCAAGCAATCTCCTCCTGCCACTGCTCCGCTTCCCGGGTGGTGGGCATGCGGGAAACACACACCGCGAACAGACCGCGGCTGCCTTTGTCCGGCAAGAAGCTGACTTTCTCGCCCGGCCACAGGGTATGGAGTCGCTTGGGGAGTCCTTCTACATCCAGGTGAACTCGGTTGTAAAAGTAGTCATCCCCGGTCTCTACTTCACGGATGAATCCATACCCCTCCTGCTGGTTGAATTTGACAACCACCCCGGTCACGAACTGCTGAGCCAGATCTTCTCCACCGGGGCCGGACAGCATTTCCCGGACTATGGTCTCAGCCATGAGCCGTTCCCGGACGGGATCAGGCTTCGGGGGCGGAACACTGGGACGCGCCCTCTCCGGCGGGGCGATGACTGGGTCCCAGAAGAAGCCCAGGTGGTCCTCCTCTAGACGCTCGGCTAACTCTTCGGCCGACTCCGGCACCGGAACAAATGGTGTGGCAGCGGCGTTAAGCTGCGGGGTGTCCCAAGGGAAAACAGCAACTCCCGGACGGCTTGGCATGGGCGGGGTAGCATAGGTCGCCTTCACTTCCGTAATGGTGCTCCCGGTTTGAGCGTCCCACGAGGTCTTCCAAGAGACCTTGTCCGGTCTGGTAGAGCCTCCCGGCCCAATGGGGAGATCCGCTATCGCGGCCTCGTTAGCAGGGGCGAACCGGGGTCGGCCTCGGCCAAGGCTGATGAGGGCCATGGTCGTCGCCAACTCCGCAGGTTGCCCAAAGTTCTCCATCTCGATAATCACTGGTAATGGCGGTGATGTCGACACTGAGACTGGAGGAAGTGGAGGCGGGTTTTCGTTTCCCGCTTTTGAACAAACTCCACCCCCAGCCTTGCGCATCATTTCGACTCCTCCGCCGAGGTACTTCTTTTTCCTTTTTTTAGTCTTCAATGCCCTGGAGCTGGCGCCTCCCCTCTTTGGGCGGAGTACTCTGTCCTTTTTCTTCGGCGCCGGCCAGCCCCAGGCTCTTCTTTCGGCGCCAACTTTTCGCGCCCTTTCTTCCTCACAGATAACGGCCTCCTTGCCGCCATCTTGTGCCCGGTCCAACGCCTTGGGCACTTCTTCCTCCCACCGTGGGACTGGAACTCTTCTTTCATCGTCCGAATTCCGTGCTTCAGGCACTACTTGGTCTTCAGACTCCTGGTTCTCCGGCAAGGGACTTGGATCCTGCCGACTACGCCACATGAAGTGACCAGGCAGGGAGGCCTCTGGCTGTGTAGTCGTGGCAGCACTATGGTGCAGGCCCATCCCTGTCTTCATCACTTCTTTAGAGTTAAAGCAGTGTGTGTCAGTGTCTTCGTTCTCCATTACACAAAAAGACTTCAGGCAGGAGCTGAATGCAATAAAAGAGAACATTTATTCAGCACAGTCCAATAATCCGAACAGCAGACAGTAAAGAAACAGGCAGTTGTAGACTTTCAGTGGAGCTGGGAACACCCTGACCAAACGCCACCTCGGGTGGGGATATGCCCTCCGTACTCTACTTCCTTCGGGACACCCACTATTCAGCCAAGCATACACCGGACCCACACCGGCAGAATAGGCTCTGAGGTTGCGTCCACCTCCTTATCTCCGGTGTCCCGTGCTGTTTCGCTCACACTCTGCCCAAGTGCACACACTGCTGTCCCGGATTTCACAGCTTGACAGACACTCCGGTAAAAATCACTCCGGTCAGCGGATCACGGCCATATTAGTGGAGCTGGGGACACTCTGACCAAACGTCACCTCGGGTGGGGATATGCCCTCCGTACTCTACTTCCTTCGGGACACCCACTATTCAGCCAAGCATACACCGGACCCACACCGGCAGAATAGGCTCTGAGGTTACGTTCACCTCCTCCTCCTTGGTGTCCCTTGATGTTACGCTCACACAATCGCACTTGCCGCTGCAGATGCTCGCACTCCGCTGACCCGGATCTCTCTACCCCACACACATCCAGACCTAGCCTAGATATCCGGCCGACTCCTCCTCCCCGGTGGCAACAGCCGTCCCACCCGGCCACTAGGGGGTGCCCTCACACATCACATAAAAACATAAAATTCAACATTTTTAATAATCACAGTGCCAGGTAACTATGTTAAACTAGTAGGGGGTAGGCCCACCCACTACAGTGACCCTAGAGAACAGCCGGTCATGTGAACATTGTCCCGGCAACTGCCATTGGCCTCGAAAAATCAGGTGATGTTGAGAACAGGCTGAGCAACCAATCAAAATTCAGCTTTCATGTGTTTTCCACAGAATAGAACATGAAAGCAGCAATCTTATTGGCAGTTAAGGAAAACTAAACCATATTATGTCACCCCCTTCCTACTCTGGATTATTAGATATGGCATCATGTAATTATATTGCCCCATTGGCTTGTAGACATGAGGGTCCCTGTGTCGTGTGCTCTTATACTCATTAGGCGAGTTTATACCCAGCACAGACGCCTCGGTTACTCTTTGACAGCGGAGCAAAGGAGCCCCTCACACAGATATATTCATGGCTCCAGGGATTACTATACTTTACATAGATAAGGACGGCGCCAGTTTCCCTCACAAGGCCAAACAGCGCAGTCATGACTGTCTTTATCCTTCCCTCTGGTCATGTCGCCATTTTCCCTGTGACAGACAGTCCGTACACCGCGGAGCCGTGCAGTTGGGGGATTATCATGTCCGGCTGCAGCCACTGGTTTATCTAATTTCTTCATGTTTGTTTTCTGCTTTGAACCTTTAAAAAAGTTTTCTTGTAGGGAGCCTACATCCCATCCGGGGGACAAATGAAGAATGAACGATCTCTAGGACCCCCAATCATGAGAATAGGGGTCCGAGAGTCGAAACATAGTCTGACCTCTGAGACCCCCCCCCCCCCCCCCCCCCGAACATGAGAACAGGGGTCCGAAAGTCTAAACATAGTCTGACCTCTGAGACCCCCCGTTCATGAGAACAGGGGTCCGAGAGTCTAAACATAGTCTGACCTCTGAGACCCCCCGAACATGAGAACAGGGGTCCGAAAGTCTAAACATAGTCTGACCTCTGAGACCCCCCCGAACATGAGAACAGGGGTCTGAGAGTCTAAACATAGTTTGACCACTGAGACCCCCCTATCATGAGAACAGGGGTCCAAAAGTCTAAATATAGTCTGACTTCTGAAACCCCCCTATTATGAGAACAGGGGTCTGAGAGTCTAAACATAGTCTGACCTCTGAGACCCCCCGATCATGAGAACAGGGGTCCAAAAGTCTAAAAATACTTGACCTCTGAGCCCCCCCTATCATGAGAATAGGGGTCTGAGAGTCTAAACATAGTCTGACCTCTGAGACGCCCCTATCATGAGAACAGGGGTCCGAGAGTCTAAACATAGTCTGACCTCTGAGACCCCCCGATCATGAGAACAGGGGGTCCTAGAGTCTAAATATAGTCTGACCTGCAGTACCCGGTGCAGCCTGTGATGTGGGGGGCGCTGTTGGGATGTATTTGTACAGTTGTTGCTAAAAGTATTAAGAGCGACACAAATTTTGATTTTTAGTTTGCCACTTTGGTGATCTTTGATCCTTCTGGTCTCTTTCGGACGTTCATGTTTCATGTACATGGCCTGTGATTTTCATGGAGAACATTCATTAATTTTTCATGCATAGAACACATACATATGTGAACAGCACAGGGGGGCGTCTGTGCGCGGCCCGTGACTAATCACAGGTCTTAAAAAAAATATTTTTTGTAATCATCGCAGGTGACTTTGTACTTTTCTGAATCATCTTTTTGTCCTGATTTCAAAAATATATATAGTTTTCCTGTAGCACGTATAGTTTCCATGGAGCAGCATCATTATTATAAGGTATAGGAAATATACTGGCGATATTACGAAAACAGTAATCTACATATCAGAAAAAAAAGCTTCACTTTACAAAACAGTTTTTATTGAACCAAAATAATTTCACATTCAAAATATGAGCAGAAATTAAAAGTGCTGACATTACACTGTTGTTGATACGATTTTTCAGGGTTGTCCCTATACAGTGTGTCCACCCATATCCTGTCCACCACCATTAACTTGAGGACGGCGGCAGCTATAGGCATAGAAGTGGTGTCTAGGTATAGTAAAGTAGCCATGCGCTACGCAATGAAACCACCTATAGTGCCACCTGGTGGAAAACAACGGAGTTAGCATTTTTATCTAAAAAACGGAACGAGATAGAGAAAAAAAGTGAATTACAAAGTTGTAGGGCATCATCAATTCAATACGAATCGACACCTTGCATACAGAAATGCTATGATTAGAACGTGTAAGGCTTACAAGGCTGCGGATGTGAAGCGATACCTCAGGGAGACCTTCCTAAAAGTCATTGGGTATGGTGGCTGTGTGGAGTGGCCTCCACGCTCACCTGACCTGACCCCATTAGACTTCCTTCTGTGAGGTCACATCAAACAGCAGGTGTATGCGACCCCTCCACCAACATTGCAGGACCTACGACGACGTATCACAAATGCTTGTGCAAACGCGTCACCTACCATATTGCACAAC
Source organism: Anomaloglossus baeobatrachus (assembly GCF_048569485.1). Classification (NCBI taxonomy): domain Eukaryota; kingdom Metazoa; phylum Chordata; class Amphibia; order Anura; family Aromobatidae; genus Anomaloglossus; species Anomaloglossus baeobatrachus. Next base: position 57,682,055 of record NC_134360.1, on the reverse strand, counting down.
GTGCAGCAAGATACAGTATGCTGTCCAGAGTCCAGATGTGCATTGCAGCTGACGGGGGCCACTGTGAGCTTCAAAGTTAAATGAGCGCCATATGCGTGACCAGCATTCAATGTTTTTTGGAGGGGTCATAGGTGTCATATCATAGCATTTCTGTATTCAAGGTGTCGATTCGTATTGCATGGATGATGCCGTACAATTTTTTAATTCACTTTTTTTTCTCTATCTTGTTCCGTTTTCGAGATAAAAATGCTAACTCCGTTGTTTTCCACCAGGTGGCGCTATAGGTGGTTTCATTGCGTAGCGCATGGCTACTTTACTACACCTAGATACCACTTCTATGCCTATAGCTGCCGCCGTTCTCAAGTTAATGGTGGTGGACAGGATATGGGTGGACACACTGTATAACATCCAACAGTAATCTGCCATCATTGAGTCGTTCCAAAAACCCTGGTAGCGGTGTTCCATTACTTGAATGTCCTTGTGACACCGCTCGCCTTGCTCATTGCTTGCATCCTCAAGATTTCGAGGGAAGAAATTTAAATGTCAATCCAAAAATTGCATTCTCAGAGACATGCGACATCCAAGATATTGGTTTGCATTTAGCAGTTCCTCAACATCTTCAACATATTGTGGAGATTTTTTTTCACTAAGAAGTTATCACAGATGCACTTGAAGCTTTTCCAAGATCTCAATTCCGTATGATTTAGAGTCCTTCAAACACATCATCTCATACGCTCTCTGATCTGAGGACCAACAAATACCCCTTCCTTCAGTTTTGCTGGTGAAATGCTGGAGAAGTTCTGTGAAATGTACTGGAACGCCTGTGAATTTGTCTTTGGCTTTCACAAACGTTTTTAATCAATCCCAACTTTATATGTAGTGGAGGAAGAAAGATTTTTGTCGGTGCAACTAAAGCATTCTGCTGAACATTGTCTCTACCTGGAGCATAGATGTTTCTCTGTCCCCAGTCACGATGAACATAATGCTCTACTGTATTTCTACTGTCCCATAAACACAAGAAGCAGCAATATTTTGTGAAACCTCCTCTTATTCCCATTAGCAGAACAATCACTTTCAAATCTCCACATATACTCCATTGATGATGCTTATATCGTATAGCATCCAAAACAAGTGACAGATTTTCATAACTTTCCTTTACATGACATGAGTGATCAATAGAGATTGATAGTTTCATATTTCCATTGTGAAGCAACGCTGCTTTCCAACTTCTCTGGGATGAGTCAATAAACAATCGCCAATCTGAAGCAAAATATTCTTGATTCAGTTATTTAAAGAGGCCATTCACATTCTTACAGTACAGCATTGGTCCATCAACTGTGAAAAATTGTTTTAAAGTGTTACTTCTGTTTCGGTAATACCACACTTTGATGTCATGATGAAGAAGATTCTTCTGTTTCAACCTGGATTCAAGAAGATCAGCTTTATCTTTTGACAATGAAAGGTCTCTGATGAGATCATTTAATTCATGTTGAATAAAGCATTCTGGCTGCTCCATCAGGTACATACTTATCTTGACTTGAGGTCTCCATATCTTTGCCAGTAGCTTCAGCTCCATAGTCTTCATATTCTATGTCAATTTCATCCAATCCAGACAACGATGGTAAAGGAACTGGCAAGGTACCATCATGTGGAACTGGCCTAATTGCAGATTCAAGTTCAGGGTAATTAATCTTATGTTTGTTCTTTGTAGAAAAGCCCTTCAGTTTGACAAAACAAACATAGCAGTCATCACTTTGATTTTTGGGTTCTCTCCAAATCATGGGAACAGTAAATGGCATAGCCACTTTCCTCATATTCAGCCAGTCACAAAGATCATTTGAACAACTTGAGCATATCACATGAGGGGCTCAGCTTTTGTCTTGATTACCAAGTGAACACTTAGGCCTTGTTTGCACAAACCTGCTTAATATTCTGCAGCGATTTGACAGCACATGTGCCCTTCAAATCGCTGCAGAAACACTGCGTAATGGATGCAGTTTTTCTGTAGAAAAAAAGCCGATTTCATGCGCTATGGCTGCTGCCCCTACCATAGAGAGAGTGGGAGCTGCATCCAAAGCGCACAAATTAATTGACATGCTGCTTTTATGAACGCACGGATTTGGGTAAAAATTTTAGCACCCAAATCGCTGCGTTCAAAAAAGCAATGTGCGCACGGATTATGCACAATCTTCATAGATTGTGCTGGGGGCGCAAGACGCATGCATTTATGCTGCAGTGCAATACGCAGCGTAAATGCATGTAATTACGCAACGTGCGCATGAACCCTAATATCATGAGTGATAATAATAATAATTTTATTCATTTATATAGCGCTATTAATTCCACAGCAATTTACATACATTGGCAACTCTGTCCCCATTGTGGCTCACAATCTAAAGTCCCTATCAGTATGTCTTTGGAGTGTGGGAGGAAACCAGAGTGCCCGGAGGAAACCCACGCAAACACGGGGAGAACATTCAAACTCCTTGCAGATGGTGTCCTTGGTGGGATTTGAAGCCAGGACCCCAGCGCTGCAAGACTGCAGTGCTAACCACTGAGCCAGTGATTGAACGTACTTGGCCTTTTGGTGTAAAAGAACCACAAACAGCAGAATCTGTTCGGATGATTGATACACTGTCGGGACATTTTTCTCCTTTAAATCAGATCAAACAGTAAAGTAAGTTCAGTTCAATGGTGGTGACAAAAAAATGTGATGAGCCGACCGACTATATGTAGATTCTAGCTGTAGTACCCTGGCGTTGCCCGGGATAGTAACTGTCTCTCTGTCTCCCTCCCAGTCTATGTCTGTTTGTATCTGTCTGTCTCTGTGACTGTCTGCGTGTCTGTCTGTGTGTCTATCCCTGTGTTTGTCTCTGTGTATGTCTCTGTGTGTGTCTCTGTGTGTCTGTTTCTGTGAGTTTCTCTATGTCTGTCTGTCTCTATCCATGTGTGTCACTGTCTCTATCCATGTCTATCTTTCTGTCTGTGTCTGTCTGTGCCTATCTCTCTGTCTGTCTCTGTATCAGTCTCTCTGTCTGTCTCTATCTATGTCTGTCTCTCTATCTCTGTGTCTGTATCTCTCTCTCTGTCTGTCTGTCTCTGTCTCTATTTCTGTGTCTGTCTGTCTAATCTTAATTGTGTCTGTCAGCCTCTTTCCCTTCTAGTCTCATTCCAGGTCTGTCTCCTTCCCCGTCTGTCTCCTTCCCCGTCTGTCTCCTTCCCCGTCTGTCTCTTTCCCCGTCTGTCTCTTTCCAGGTCTGTCACGTTCCAGGTCTGTCTCGTTCCCCGTCTGTCTCTCTCTAGGTCTAGCTCATTCCAGGTCTGTCTCTTTCCCCGTCTGTCTGTTTCCTTGTCTCCGTCTCTTTTCATGTTTTTGTCTCTTTCCCTGTTTTTGTCTCTCCCTGTTTTTGTCTCTTTCCCTGTCTGTCTCTTTCCCTATCTGTCTCTTTCCCTGTCTCTTTCCGTGTCTCTGTCTCTTTCCGTCTCTTTCCCTGTCTGTCTGCCTCTGTCTCTTTGACTGTCTTTCTCTCTCTGTCTCGTTCCCTGTCTGTTTTGTCTGTTTCTTTCCCTGTCTGTCTCTGTCTGTCTGCCTCTTACTTTGTCTCTGTCTGTCTCTCTTTCTGTCTCTCTGTATCCATCTCCCCACCGACATCTTATTACCTCACACATAAGCTTCTTATACTAACAATTTATTTTGTTCCTATAGCAACCACTCACAGCTGCTATGGTATTAATAACCTTTAGCTCGCAGCCCCATAGACTTTATTGGAGGCAGATTTTTTGGAGAGTAACTGTAAAGCGCAGGGTTACATTTTCCTGTCAAAACATACCGTAGTCTATGATGTTCCCTGAGTCACATGGAGTGTCTCTGCAAAATTTTGTGATTATAAATGCGACAGTGCGAATTCCTTTAGCGGACATACACACATACATACATACACTCTGCTTTATGTATTAGATTTCCCCAGAGGTGACAGATGCATTCTCTTCTATCTCCCTGTGGCAGGGCTCAGATCCCTGTAGAGGCCAGTCTCCTGTCAGTCTCACATACCAGTCCTTGCTGCCATCACAATCCTTTTCTGACTGACTCAAATTTTACCGCCTGATAACAGTTAGCTCCTCCCCATAACTTGACTTTCCGCGAAGCAGTCTTTGGCTGACTGCACTGTCAATACTCCTTCCCAGTAAGACAAGCAAAGAAATGGGAATAACAGAACGCCAGAATGAGGCCTTGGTCAGACGTTTCTATGGTTACTGATGTACAATTATAAACATTCCATACTTTGTTACATTTTATTGTTTTATTGACAAATACACAAAGTTTCTGTAAAGACTGAATATTCCCAGCGCTGACCCTGATTTCTCCAGACTTCTGCCTTTCTCCGCAGCATCTGGATATCGTCTTCTGGGCAGATCCTGACAGATGACCCATTCTTGTCTCATGGTGCTTAGAGGATATCACAATTTCTGGAGGGTTTTTTGTCGCTTTTTGAAAATTGATGACAGGTGCTCCTTGGGACTGAGTTTTTGCTTGTAGATGCAAAATATTAATGTTTTGTTCCCCAGCCAACTTGGTTCTCACTTTTGTCTTATGTCCTGGGCTCCCTCATGCTGGAAAAGCCTCATCACCTCATAAGGGCACTTTACACACAGCGCCATCGCTAGCGATGTCGCTGCCGATCGCAACCGCCCCCGTCCTTTGTGCGTCACGGGCAAATTGCTGCCCGTGGCACACAATATCGCTAACAGCCGTCACACGTACTTACCTGCCTAGCGACGTCGCTGTTGCTGGCGAACCGCCTCCTTTCTCAGGGGGCGGTCCATGCGGCGTCACAGCGGCGTCACTAAGCGGCCGCCCAATTGAAGCGGAGGGGCGGAGATGAGTGGCCGTAACATCCCGCCCACCTCCTTCCTTCCTCATTGCCAGCGGCCGCAGGGACGGTGATGTTCCTCGTTCCTGCGGTGTCACACATAGTGATGTATGCTTCTGCAGGAACGACAAACAAAATCGTACCTGCAGCAGCAACGATATTTGAGATTAGAACGACGTGTCAACGAGCAACGATATGGTGAGTATTTTTGATCGTTAACAGTCGTTCCTGCGTTTCACACGCAACGACGTCGCTAACGAGGCCGGATGTGCGTCACGAATTCCGTGACCCCAACGACATCTCATTAGCGATGTTGTTGCGTGTAAAGTGGCATATAGTTCTGGATGATGGGAAAAGTTGTCCTTGGAAAAGGTTTATATCTAATTCTATATTTATGGCCGTGGTCTTAGGTAATTGTGAGTCAGCCCCTCCATGGATGACAAGCCCCACATGAGTGGTCTTCGGCTGCTTTACTGCCGGCAGACACAGGACTCAGGGCAGCGCTCACCTTCTCTTCTGCGGACAATCTTTCCTCCAGATGTCCCAAAAAGTCTGAAGGGCTTCAAAAAAAATAACTTTATCCTGTCCTCTGCAGTCCTGACACTATACTGCTTGATGAAGCCCCCGAAAAACACCACACCAGTCTTGTTGTTTTTCCCCACCTCTGAAGTGATGTTTTTAATCTAAGGTCCCTGCACCTATTCTTATACTCATCCTCTGGCGTCTTCACCTTTTATCAGCGCAGCTCTGATCTCAGAGTGCCATATTGTGTCCACATCTTCTGACTGGCCATAATTCAGAAGTTACGTCATGAGCCCTCAATACCACTCTATGAGAGCCAGAAGGATGCCCTCATAGACTTGAATCGAAGATTGACCTCCAGCACGATGCATGAAACACTGGAGCATCTGGCAGGTCACAAAGTTCCGGAGACCGACAGGAGCGACGCTGGAAAAAGATGAAGACAGCAGCAGGTGAGTATAAGACAGGAGGCCTTAGATTTAAAGCAACACTCTAGTGGTAAAATAAAAAAAGCTGGAGTGGTGCTTTAAGACATGTTTTTCCATCATGGTGGAGACCATGTCACAAGGTAAAAATGATAACTTAGAGGTGTGGTAAACAAAAAATCTTACATTTGGATCCATGTCGAAGAAACTCCCTAGATCTCAATCCCAATGATGTCTGTGGTCGATCCTTGAAAAAGTGGGAGGACAAGCAAAACCCAGAAATTGTGATAACTTCCGAGCACCAATGAGACAAGAATGGGTCATCAGTTAGGACCTGGCGCAGAAGCCGATATCCAGCTGCTGAGGCGAAGGACAGACGTCTGGAGAAATCGGGGTCAGTGCTGGGAATATTCAGTCTTCACAGAACCTTCATGTAGTTGTCAATGACAGGTAATAACATATGGAATGTTTAGAATTGGACTTTCAGTAACCATAGAAACATCCAACTAAAAGAGTGAAAAACACTGAAGGAGCAAAATGTGAATACCAAAATTTGTGTCAGTCTCAAAACCTTTGGCTTAGATCGTATATTATACTGACCTGCAGTACCCAACTCAGCCTGTGAGGTGGGGGCAGTGTTTCCCCTTTACACTTTTCTATCTGGAATACCGTTCAAACCAAAAGTTTCCCTCCGCTCTCTATAAAGACACATCTGCATGTTTTTCTCACTATCTGACATGAAATCAGAATAAACCTTTCCCATTTTAGGTCAATTAGAAACAAAAATTATTTATATTTGCCAAATGCCAGAATAATGAGAGAGAGAGAGAGAATGATTTAAGGCATTTTTATTACGGTACTTTCTGCAAAGTCAAAAGTTTACATCCATTTTATTTGTATTTTGTACCATTGCCCTTAATCTATATGACTTGGGTCAAACGTTTTGGATCTCCTTCCACTAGCTTCTCACCATAGATGGTAGGAATTTGGGCCCATTTCTCCTGACAGAACTGGTGTAACTGTGCCATGTTTGAAGGTTACAACTCGCACCGGCCTTTTCAGCTTTGCCCGTAAATTTTTAATAGGATTGAGATCAGGGCTTTGTGATGGCCACTCCAAAACATTGACTGTGTCATCCTTAAGCTACTTTGCAACCAGTTTCACAGCATGCGGTCATTGTCCATATAGAAGACCCATTTCTGCCCAAGCTTTAAGTTCCTGGCTGATGTCTTGAGATGTTGCTTCAGTATTGCCACATAATCTTCTTTCCTTATGATGCCATCTATTTTGTGAAGTGAACCAGTCCCTCCTGCAGCAAAACAACCCCCCACAACATGATGCTGCCACCCCCGTGTTTCAGTTGGGATGGTGTTCTTAGGCTTCAAAGTGTCTCCCTTTTTCCTCCAAACATATTGATGGTCCGTATAGCAAAACAGTTCATTTTTAGTTTTGTCAGACTACAGGACATGTCACCAAAAATTAAGGTCTTTTTTCCTGTGTGCATTTGCAAACATTAATCTGGCTTTTTTTATATTTCTTTTGGAGTATTGCCTTCTTCCTGACAGAGTGGTCTTTCAGCCCATGTTGATACAGTACTCGTTTCACTGTGGATAATGACACAATCTTACCAGCTTCCGCCAGCATCTTCACAAGGTGTTTTGCTTTTATTCTTGGTTTGATATGCACATGTCTGACCAAAGCACGTTCATCTCTGGTACACAGAACCCGTCTTCTTCGTGAGTGGTATGATGGCTGGACATTCCCATTTTGTTTGTACTTGTGTATAATTGTTTATACAGATGAACAAGGCACCTTCAGGTATCTGGAAATTGCACCCAAGAATGCACCGGCCTTGTGCCAGCCCACAAGTCTCTTCCTGAGATCTTGGCTGAGTTCTTTTGACTTTCCCATGATGCTACACAAAGAAGCAGTGTGTTTCAGATGTGCATTAAAATACATCCATAGCGGTGTCTCTAAGGGTACTTTCACACTTGCGTTGAACGGTATCCGTTGCATTGCGTTGTGTAACGGATGCAACGGATGTGTTGCATATAGTGACACAACGGATGCAACGGATGCTGCAAAACAACGCAATTCGTTTTGATTTTTTTTTTTTTTTTTCCCGGTTTTACCAGCGGCAGACTATAGTGAACGATCAGCTGATCGTTCCCTGCAGCCGGCCGCTGGGTGATCAGCTGATTGCTCCCAGTAGCCGGCCGCCGGGTGATCAGCTGATCGCTCCCGCCCGCCGGGTGATCAGCTGATCGCTCCCGGCTGCCGGGTGATCAGCTGATCGCTCCCTGCAGCCGGCTGCCGGGTGATCAGCTGATCGCTCCCGGCCGCCGGGTGATCAGCTGATCGCTACCTGCAGCCGGCTGCCGGGTGATCAGCTGATCGCTCCCGGCCGCCGGGTGATCAGCTGATCGCTCCCTGCAGCCGGCCGCCGGGTGATCAGCTGATCGCTGTCACTTGCCGGCGCCCGGGCATGCCGGCGGGCGGGCGCTCAGCTGAGCGCTGTGACTTGCCGGCGGCCGGGCATGCTGGTGGCCGGTCATTCAGCTGAGCGCTGTCGCTTGCCGACGGCCGGGCGCTCAGCTGAACGTTCGGCCACCGCGAGCCAAAATAAAGTTTGATTTAAAAAAAAAAAAAAAAAAAAAAAAAAAAAAAAAAAAAAAAGCATGCGCAGTGAAATCCAGAGGATTCCGCTGCTCAAAATAACGTTACATGCTGCGTTCCTCCCGCTGGGCGGAAGCAACGGAGCGTCGCCCAGCGGAAGCAACGCAGCTCCTTTTGGTACAATCCGTCAACCATACAAGTCTATGGGAAACAGCGGAATCCGTTAACGGATTCCGCTGTTTCCCAAAAGGGCGGATTGTAACGGAAGGAAAATAACGCAAGTGTGAAAGTACCCTAACGCAAATGTTGTTTATAAACCTATCATAAGCTTCCAAAGACATGACATCATCATATGGGCTATCCCATATTGTTTAAAGGCATAGTACTCTTAGTGTATGTAAACTTTTGACTTTGCACAAAGTATTAAAAATGCCTTAAAACATTCTCTCATTATTCTGGCGTTGGGCAATTTATAAATAATTTTGGTTCCCAATTAACCTAAAACGGGAAAGGTTTATTCTGATTTCATGTCAGATAGTGAGAAAAACCTGCAGATGTGTCTTTTTAGATAGTGGATGTAAAGTTCTGGGTTCAGCTGTATATACTGTAATCTGAATAACACATTAAACTACAAGAAATACTACAGGCTCAGATCCTGGAAATAATGAGGACGCTGTATCTTTAAATGAAATGAAATTATGAATCAGATTGAATAACATTTCCTCTGAACAAACCGTCCCTCATCTGCAGGAAGTGACTCACTCGGGGCAGAGTGGCGCAATAATGCAGCATCAGTAGCAAAGGGAAGGGGGAGATCTTACCGATTACTACCAACGCCCAGTCATCGCATGTCCACAGCATAAATCTAGAAATAATTTCATACCACTTCTATGGCTCAGTGGTTAGCACTGACGTCTTGCAGCACTGGGGTCCCGGGTTCAAATCACACCAAGGACACCATCTGCAAGCAGTTTGCATGTTCTCCTTGTGATTGCCGGGGTTTCCTCCCACACTCCAAAGACACAGTGATAGGGAATTTAGAATGTGAGCCGAAATGGGCACAGTGTTGCCATTGTATGTAAAGCGCTGTGGAATTAATGGCGATATATAAGTGAATTAATATTAGTACTGCCCCAATTATGTTGTGCCTTATGCTCCAGTCACATCCAGAGCTGCAGTCACTATTCTGCTGTTACATCATGTCTTATGCTCCATTACCTCCAGAGCTGCGGTACTATTTTACTGTTACGTTTGTCTTATCCTCCAGAGCTGCGGTCACTATTCTGTTATTACATCATGTCTTTTGCTCCATTACCTACAGAGCTGCAGTCACTATTCTGCTGTTACATCAGGTCTTACCCACCAAAGCTGCGGTCACTATTCTGCTATTACATCATGTCTTATGCTCCATCAACTACAGAGGTCCGGTCAGTATTCTGCTGTTATATCAGGTTTTATCCTCCAGTCACCTCCAGAGCTGCGGTCACTATTCTATTACATAATGTCTTATGCTCCATCACCTATAGAGCTGCGGTCACTATTCTGCTGTTATATTAGGTCTTACTCACCAGAGGTACGGTCACTATTCTGCTATTACATCTTGTCTTATGCTCCAGCAACTACAGAGCTGCAGTCACTATTCTGCTGTTACATCAGGTCTTAGAGCCGTTCCACACATTCGGCATTTTGCCGGATTCAACACACTCCAGTACAGTGTTAATACTGTACAATGGCATTGCGGCAAGCTCCGGTCACATGACAGCATGTGACCGGAGGTTGCCGCGATGCCATTGTACAGTTTTAACATTGTACTGGAGTGCGCCGGATCCGGCAATCCGGCGAAATGCCGAATGTGTGAAATGGCCCTAACCCACCAGAGCTGCGGTCACTATTCTGCTATTACATCATGTCTTATGCTCCATCAACTACAGAGCAACGGTCACGATTTTGCTGTTATATCAGGTCTTACCCACCAGAGCTGTAGTCACTATTCTGCTGTTCCATCATGTCTTATGCTCCAGTCGCATCCAAAGCTGCGGTAACTATTCTGCTGTTATATCAGGTTTTATCCTCCAGTCACCTCTAGAGCTGAGGTCACTATTGTGCTGTTACACTGTGTGTTATCCTCCAGAGCTGCAGTCACTATTCTGCTGTTACACTGTATATTTATCCTCCAGAGCTGCACTCACTATTCTGCTGCTTGATAATGGTGAGCTGCTTTCTTATGTGGTTGGACCACTATATCTCCAGTTCTGCAGCTGGATTTATAACCAGCAGTAAAAGGAAACAACGAGTCAAGTACAAAGTAGCACAAAACTTTATTAGTGCAAGTAACACATATAAACACATAGAATCAGACGGGACCATACATGGCACACGGGGCCATCTCTCCCCACCTTCACCACGTGTCTCAGCTGCCTGTACGTCTCCTGCTCTGCCTCATGTAGGTCGTAGACACAGAGCCGCGCATTGAGGTTCCCCCTCATGCTATGCCGGGACGGTCTTCCCGTTCCCTTAGTGTCATCGCCCACCATTGTAGATGCACTCTCTCTTCCGCTCGCTCACATGTATTCTGCAGGGGTAGATCTCTGCGCCCCCAGCCGTCGCTCTCCCACACTCCAGTCATACCGCGTCCTCTGGATCAGTCGTGCAGTCTTCATGCGCTCAGTTCCTTTAGGGGGTACGCATGATATTTCAACCAGGGGTCCGTGACGCTAGAGCCTCCTGCATCTGCTGCCGGCAGCGGGCGTAGCGCTGCACAATCTGCCGCATGTGCTCTTCTTCCTCCCGCTTGAGAATACGCAGGAAGTTCTGCAGCTCCGGCATGCTGAATGCGTCCCACTACAAAGAGGAGATGGGGGTAAGTGCGCAGAACAGAGGAAGCCACAGAGACAGGAACAGAGGAGAGAGCAGAGTCACAGCTTACATTCACTTCACCAGTCTCGTTCTCCTTCAGGATGAAATTCAGAATCTTCTCACACGGCCCCGAGAGCAAACGCAGCTTCAAGGGCTCCTCGTCATCGGAGAGTCTCCGCATACAGACTGCAAGAAATAGTATCAGTGCCGGACAGATGACATATCAGTGCTGGAGCGTTATAAGAGGGGCTGATATCTGTCACATATAATGTCTGGGGGCTATATCAGTATATCAGTGCTGGAGCGTTATAAGAGGGGCTGATATCTGTCACATATAATGTCTGGGGGCTATATCAGTATATCAGTACTGGAGTGTTATAAGAGGGGCTGATATCTGTCACATATGATGTCTGGGGGCTATATCAGTATATCAGTACTGGAGTGTTATAAGAGGGGCTGATATCTGTCACATATGATGTCTGGGGGTTATATCAGTATATCAGTACTGGAGTGTTATAAGAGGGGCTGATATCTGTCACATATGATGTCTGGGGGTTATATCAGTATATCAGTACTAGAGTGTTATAAGAGGGGCTGATATCAGTCACATATGATGTCTGGGGGTTATATCAGTATATCAGTACTAGAGTGTTATAAGAGGGGCTGATATCTGTCACATATGATGTCTGGGGGCTATATCAGTATATCAGTGCTGGAGCGTTATAAGAGGGGCTGATATCTGTCACATATGATGTCTGGGGGTTATATCAGTATATCAGTACTGGAGTGTTATAAGAAAGGCTGATATCTGTCACATATGATGTCTGGGGGTTATATCAGTATATCAGTACTGGAGTGTTATAAGAGGGGCTGATATCTGTCACATATGATGTCTGGGGGCTATATCAGTGCTGGAGCGTTATAAGAGAGGCTGATATCTGTCACATATGATGTCTGGGGGTTATATCAGTTCTGTAGCATTATAAGAGGGGCTGATATCAGTCACATATGATGTCTGGGGGTTATATCAGTTCTGTAGCATTATAAGAGGGGCTGATATCAGTCACATATGATGTCTGGGGGTTATATCAGTTCTGTAGCATTATAAGAGGGGCTGATATCAGTCACATATGATGTCTGGGGGTTATATCAGTACTGGAGTGTTATAAGAAAGGCTGATATCTGTCACATATAATGTCTGGGGGTTATATCAGTGTTGGAGCAATATAAGAGGGGCTGATATCAGTCACATATAATATCTGGGGTTATATCAGTGCTTGAGCATTATAAGATATCAGTCATATAATATCTGGGTAGTGCTGGAGTGTTATAAGATGGGCTGATATTAGTCACATATCTGAGGTTATATCAGTCCTGGAGAGTTATAAGAGGGGCTATCAGTCACATATGATGTAATGTCTGGAGGTTATATATCAGTACTGGAGCGTTATAAGTGTGGCTGATATCAGTCACATATGATGTGATGTTGCCAGTGCCACTTCTGCTGTGGATAGGGGCAGCTTCTCACCTTGACCATCCTTCTCTGTCCTTTGGAACAAGGCGAATTTCCTGGGATTGTCTAGAACAGTGAATTTCCGCAGGAGAGCCTGGATGACCTCACTAGCCGGGGTGCGGGAGCTGAGGTGCAGGTGCTTGGAGGCGTCCTTGGGGAGGTAGAAGGAGGTTCTGCGTTTCACTTGTTGGGATCGCACGGCTCCTTTTCTCTCATGGTTACAAGTGGGCTTCTTAGCTTCCGGCACTGACACCGGGCGGACGAGCTTCAGCTGAACCTTGATGAATCCAGTGTAGGAGCCATCCTTATTCTGAAAAAGTAGAGACCAGATTCATGAGGACACCTGAGACAAAACTGTGGACAAATGGATCCTGGTATCACGGTGAGCTGAGAACCAGGTTCTGAGACTGGTCCAATAGTCATCGGTCAATTGGTGCTCACCTGTGCAATGTCAGCTGTCACCGGTCATCTAGTCAGCGCCCAGCTCCTGACAGACAGGGTCACCTCGCCTAAACTACCCCCCGATAGTGTGACCTCCATTGACAGTTGGCACTAGCCACCGCACTCTGCCCCTCCAGTCCCCAGTCACTGCTAAGTTTCAACAGGTCGGCACCAGTCACTCCACGGCCCCCTGATCACTGTACATCGATACCCCCGACCGTTGGCACCAGTCACTCCACGGCCCCTGATCACTGCACATCGATACCCCCGACCGTTGGCACCAGTCATCGCGCATCCTTCCACCCCGCTGAGCTCCCACCAGTTGGGAGTGGTGTCTCGCAGGTATCAGCCCAGAAGACGTACCAGGCTCATGAAGAGGTTGCTCTTGATCTTGGAGTTGTAGTCCTTGATCATCTGCTGCGTGGCCTTCGGGCTCAGCGTCAGTGGCTGCTTCTCTGGTTTCTCATCCTATAAAGACACAAGAGATGATGGGAGTTGTGAGCCGCCGTCAATCAGGTGTGGAAATAAGCGGCTGTAAAGCGCCATCAATGCATTTATTAGCGGCGGCTGCGGATCCCCTGACACGGGACGGGTTTTTCTGGTTTTTCGTAGTTTTGGGCGGTGAAGACGGTGGCGTGAGGTTTTTTTTTTACACTCACTGCAGGATGGGTACGACCCTGCCTGTTAATAACCAGCTAGAACGATTAACCCCTTCATTGCTGGTAGGCTATGCGGTTCATTATCTCCTCCTGTGGCTGTGTCATCTGCTCTGACTGCAAAGAATCCTTTCCTATATATAACTGGCTCCATTGACGCCTCTAGGTTTTATGTGACAGATTTAGAATTTTTAGGACAGATTGGCATGTGGCGGGTTTTCTTGGGATGAACAGAGGAGCACGGATGTAAAGATTACCCACACTCCTCCCCTGCATATGCATCCACTCCCATGATGGACAGGTGTCATTTCCTTCTGTACTTTATACCTATATGATACACTGTGAGATATGGATCGACAATAAGACCTATCATAGGCACAAAACCCAGAAAACTCTGTACCCATCCAGGCTTTGGCCGGCGTTACACTGTGACGACACCGCCTCTCTGCCCCCTGTCCTGCATTCTCCGCGGGGTCCTTCTCCCCCTCCTTCCTCTTCTTGCTCACAGTTGCATCAGTCTCTTAGCTGAGGATGATGGGGGTTGGGAGCTGTGGGATGGCGCCAGTCTCTGGAAACCCAGCGCTGACTCTTTACGCCCCGGCTGAGGGTTTAGCTGAAGTGAATGCAGTCATGAGAACCACAAACTCCGGAAACCAAGAGGAAGGAAACCCCAGAAAAAACCCGACACTATACGGCTCACACCCCGGCACTGTATACAGCAGTATACGGCTCACACCCCGGCACTGTATACAGCAGTATACGGCTCACACCCCGGCACTGTATACAGCAGTATACGGCTCACACCCCGGCACTGTATACAGCAGTATACGGCTCACACCCCGGCCCTGTATACAGCAGTATACGGCTCACACCCCGGCACTGTATACAGCAGTATACGGCTCACACCCCGGCACTGTATACAGCAGTATACGGCTCACACCCCGGCACTGTATACAGCAGTATACGGCTCACACCCCGGCACTGTATACAGCAGTATACGGCTCACACCCCGGCACTGTATACAGCAGTATACGGCTCACACCCCGGCACTGTATACAGCAGTATACGGCTCACACCCCGGCACTGTATACATCAGTATACGGCTCACACCCCGGCACTGTATACAGCAGTATACGGCTCACACCCCGGCACTGTATACATCAGTATACGGCTCACACCCCGGCACTGTATGCAGCAGTATACAGCTCACACCCCGGCACTGTATACAGCAGTATACGGCTCACACCCCGGCACTGTATACAGCAGTATACGGCTCACACCCCGGCACTGTATACAGCAGTATACGGCTCACACCCCGGCACTGTATGCAGCAGTATACGGCTCACACCCCGGCACTGTATACAGCAGTATACGGCTCACACCCCGGCACTGTATGCAGCAGTATACGGCTCACACCCCGGCACTGTATACAGCAGTATACGGCTCACACCCCGGCACTGTATACAGCAGTATACGGCTCACACCCCGGCACTGTATACAGCAGTATACGGCTCACACCCCGGCACTGTATACAGCAGTATACGGCTCACACCCCGGCACTGTATACAGCAGTATACAGCTCACACCCCGGCACTGTATACAGCAGTATACAGCTCACACCCCGGCACTGTATACAGCAGTATACAGCTCACACCCCGGCACTGTATACAGCAGTATACGGCTCACACCCCGGCACTGTATACAGCAGTATACGGCTCACACCCCGGAACTGTATACAGCAGTATACGGCTCACACCCCGGCACTGTATGCAGCAGTATACGGCTCACACCCCGGCACTGTATACAGCAGTATACGGCTCACACCCCAGCACTGTATGCAGCAGTATACGGCTCACACCCCGGCACTGTATACAGCAGTATACAGCAGTATACGGCTCACACCCCGGCACTGTATACAGCAGTATACGGCTCACACCCCGGCACTGTATACAGCAGTATACGGCTCACACCCCGGCACTGTATACAGCAGTATACGGCTCACACCCCGGCACTGTATACAGCAGTATACGGCTCACACCCCGGCACTGTATACAGCAGTATACGGCTCACACCCCGGCACTGTATACAGCAGTATACGGCTCACACCCCGGCACTGTATACATCAGTATACGGCTCACACCCCGGCACTGTATGCAGCAGTATACAGCTCACACCCCGGCACTGTATACAGCAGTATACGGCTCACACCCCGGCACTGTATACAGCAGTATACGGCTCACACCCCGGCACTGTATACAGCAGTATACGGCTCACACCCCGGCACTGTATACAGCAGTATACGGCTCATACCCCGGCACTGTATACAGCAGTATACGGCTCACACCCCGGCACTGTATACAGCAGTATACGGCTCACACCCCGGCACTGTATACAGCAGTATACGGCTCACACCCCGGCACTGTATACAGCAGTATACGGCTCACACCCCGGCACTGTATGCAGCAGTATACGGCTCACACCCCGGCACTGTATACAGCTCACACCCCGGCACTGTATGCAGCAGTATACGGCTCACACCCCGGCACTGTATACAGCAGTATACGGCTCACACCCCGGCACTGTATACAGCAGTATACGGCTCACACCCCGGCACTGTATACAGCAGTATACGGCTCACACCCCGGCACTGTATACAGCAGTATACGGCTCACACCCCGGCACTGTATACAGCAGTATACGGCTCACACCCCGGCACTGTATACAGCAGTATACAGCTCACACCCCGGCACTGTATACAGCAGTATACAGCTCACACCCCGGCACTGTATACAGCAGTATACGGCTCACACCCCGGCACTGTATACAGCAGTATACGGCTCACACCCCGGAACTGTATACAGCAGTATACGGCTCACACCCCGGCACTGTATGCAGCAGTATACGGCTCACACCCCGGCACTGTATACAGCAGTATACGGCTCACACCCCAGCACTGTATGCAGCAGTATACGGCTCACACCCCGGCACTGTATACAGCAGTATACAGCAGTATACGGCTCACACCCCGGCACTGTATACAGCAGTATACGGCTCACACCCCGGCACTGTATACAGCAGTATACGGCTCACACCCCGGCACTGTATACAGCAGTATACGGCTCACACCCCGGCACTGTATACAGCAGTATACGGCTCACACCCCGGCACTGTATACAGCAGTATACGGCTCACACCCCGGCACTGTATACAGCAGTATACGGCTCACACCCCACCACTGTATACAGCAGTATACGGCTCACACCTCGGCACTGTATGCAGCAGTATACGGCTCACACCCCGGCACTGTACGCAGCAGTATACGGCTCACACCCCACCACTGTACGCAGCAGTATACGGCTCACACCCCACCACTGTATACAGCAGTATACGGCTCACACCTCGGCACTGTATACAGCAGTATACGGCTCACACCCCGGCACTGTATACAGCAGTATACGGCTCACACCCCGACACTGTATACAGCAGTATACGGCTCACACCCCGGCACTGTATACAGCAGTATACGGCTCACACTCCGGCACTGTATACAGCAGTATACGGCTCACACCCCGGCACTGTATACAGCAGTATACGGCTCACACCCCGGCACTGTATACGGCTCACACCCCGGCACTGTATACAGCAGTATACGGCTCACACCCCGGCACTGTATACAGCAGTATACGGCTCACACCCCGGCACTGTATACAGCAGTATACGGCTCACACCCCGGCACTGTATACAGCTCACACCCCGGCACTGTACACAGCAGTATACGGCTCACACCCCGGCACTGTACACAGCAGTATACAGCTCACACCCCGGCACTGTACACAGCAGTATACGGCTCACACCCCGGCACTGTATACAGCAGTATACGGCTCACACCCCGGCACTGTATACAGCAGTATACGGCTCACACCCCGGCACTGTATACAGCAGTATACGGCTCACACCCCGGCACTGTATACAGCAGTATACGGCTCACACCCCGGCACTGTATACAGCAGTATACGGCTCACACCCCGGCACTGTATACAGCAGTACACGGCTCACACCCCGGCACTGTATACAGCAGTATACGGCTCACACCCCGGCACTGTATACAGCAGTATACGGCTCACACCCCGGCACTGTATACAGCAGTATACGGCTCACACCCCGGCACTGTATACAGCAGTATACGGCTCACACCCCTGCACTGTATACAGCAGTATACGGCTCACACCCCGGCACTGTATACAGCAGTATACGGCTCACACCCCGGCACTGTATGCAGCAGTATACGGCTCACACCCCGGCACTGTATACAGCAGTATACGGCTCACACCCCGGCACTCTATACAGCAGTATACGGCTCACACCCCGGCACTCTATACAGCAGTATACGGCTCACACCCCGGCACTCTATACAGCAGTATACGGCTCACACCCCGGCACTCTATACAGCAGTATACGGCTCACACCCCGGCACTCTATACAGCAGTATACGGCTGGCTCACACCCCGGCACTGTATGCAGCAGTATACGGCTCACACTCCCGCACTGTATGCAGCAGTATACGGCTCACACCTCATACACAGCAGTATACTGTTCACAACCTAGCCCCGTATGTAGCAGTATACAGCTCATAATCTGGGGCCATATGCTGCAGTACGCGGCTCACATCCCCTGTGCACAGTATATGGGCCCTTTTCAGTCCAAACATTCATCAAAATGCACAATTCCTCCTGTTTTGGAGGTGGGAATGAGAATACTTACCCCTTGGGCCCTTGATGCATCAATATGTCTGCCCCTTCCTGATCAGCTGCTCCTCCTGTCACCCCCTGTACCTTGAGCTGTTCCTCCTGTCACCCCCTGCCCCATCAGCTGCGCCACCTGTCACTTATTATCCTCCTCTTGGCCCTTGAGCTGCTCCTCCTGTCCCTTGAGCTGCTCCTCCTGCCCCATCAGCTGCTCCTCCTCTCCTGTCACTGCCTGCCCCATCAGCTGCTCCTCCTGTCACCGCCTGCCCCTTCAGATGCTCCTCCTGTCACCGCCTGCCCCTTCAGCTGCTCCTCCTGTCACCGCCTGCCCCATCAGATGCTCCTCCTGTCATCTCCTGCCCCATCAGATGCTCCTCCTGTCATCTCCTGCCCCATCAGATGCTCCTCCTGTCATCTCCTGCCCCATCAGCTGCTCCTCCTGTCACCGCCTGCCCCTTCAGCTGCTCCTCCTGTCACCGCCTGCCCCTTCAGCTGCTCCTCCTGTCACCGCCTGCCCCATCAGATGCTCCTCCTGTCATCTCCTGCCCCATCAGATGCTCCTCCTGTCATCTCCTGCCCCATCAGATGCTCCTCCTGTCACCTCCTGCCCCATCAGATGCTCCTCCTGTCACCTCCTGCCCCATCAGCTGCTCCTCCTGTCACCGCCTGCCCCATCAGCTGCTCCTCCTGTCACCGCCTGCCCCATCAGCTGCTCCTCCTGTCACCGCCTGCCCCATCAGCTGCTCCTCCTGTCACCGCCTGCCCCATCAGCTGCTCCTCCTGTCACCGCCTGCCCCATCAGCTGCTCCTCCTGTCACCGCCTGCCCCATCAGCTGCTCCTCCTGTCACCGCCTGCCCCATCAGCTGCTCCTCCTGTCACCGCCTGCCCCATCAGCTGCTCCTCCTGTCACCGCCTGCCCCATCAGCTGCTCCTCCTGTCACCGCCTGCCCCTTCAGCTGCTCCTCCTGTCACCGCCTGCCCCTTCAGCTGCTCCTCCTGTCACCGCCTGCCCCTTCAGCTGCTCCTCCTGTCACCGCCTGCCCCTTCAGCTGCTCCTCCTGTCACCGCCTGCCCCTTCAGCTGCTCCTCCTGTCACCGCCTGCCCCTTCAGCTGCTCCTCCTGTCACCGCCTGCCCCTTCAGCTGCTCCTCCTGTCACCGCCTGCCC
Source organism: Anomaloglossus baeobatrachus (assembly GCF_048569485.1). Taxonomy (NCBI): domain Eukaryota; kingdom Metazoa; phylum Chordata; class Amphibia; order Anura; family Aromobatidae; genus Anomaloglossus; species Anomaloglossus baeobatrachus. The sequence goes on along the minus strand of NC_134360.1, from coordinate 57,662,242 downwards.
CTTCAGCTGCTCCTCCTGTCACCGCCTGCCCCTTCAGCTGCTCCTCCTGTCATCTCCTGCCCCATCAGCTGCTCCTCCTGTCATCTCCTGCCCCATCAGCTGCTCCTCCTGTCATCTCCTGCCCCATCAGCTGCTCCTCCTGTCATCTCCTGCCCCTCCTGTCATCTCCTGCCCCATCAGCTGCTCCTCCTGTCATCTCCTGCCCCATCAGCTGCTCCTCCTGTCATCTCCTGCCCCATCAGCTGCTCCTCCTGTCATCTCCTGCCCCTCCTGTCATCTCCTGCCCCATCAGCTGCTCCTCCTGTCACCGCCTGCCCCATCAGCTGCTCCTCCTGTCACCGCCTGCCCCATCAGCTGCTCCTCCTGTCACCGCCTGCCCCATCAGCTGCTCCTCCTGTCACCGCCTGCCCCATCAGCTGCTCCTCCTGTCACCGCCTGCCCCATCAGCTGCTCCTCCTGTCACCGCCTGCCCCTTCAGCTGCTCCTCCTGTCACCGCCTGCCCCTTCAGCTGCTCCTCCTGTCACCGCCTGCCCCTTCAGCTGCTCCTCCTGTCACCGCCTGCCCCTTCAGCTGCTTCTCCTGTCACCGCCTGCCCCTTCAGCTGCTCCTCCTGTCACCGCCTGCCCCTTCAGCTGCTCCTCCTGTCATCTCCTGCCCCATCAGCTGCTCCTCCTGTCATCTCCTGCCCCATCAGCTGCTCCTCCTGTCATCTCCTGCCCCATCAGCTGCTCCTCCTGTCATCTCCTGCCCCATCAGCTGCTCCTCCTGTCATCTCCTGCCCCATCAGCTGCTCCTCCTGTCATCTCCTGCCCCATCAGCTGCTCCTCCTGTCATCTCCTGCCCCATCAGCTGCTCCTCCTGTCATCTCCTGCCCCATCAGCTGCTCCTCCTGTCATCTCCAGCCCCATCAGCTGCTCCTCCTGTCATCTCCAGCCCCATCAGCTGCTCCTCCTGTCATCTCCAGCCCCATCAGCTGCTCCTCCTGTCATCTCCAGCCCCATCAGCTGCTCCTCCTGTCATCTCCTGCCCCATCAGCTGCTCCTCCTGTCATCTCCTGCCCCATCAGCTGCTCCTCCTGTCATCTCCAGCCCCATCAGCTGCTCCTCCTGTCATCTCCAGCCCCATCAGCTGCTCCTCCTGTCATCTCCTGCCCCATCAGCTGCTCCTCCTGTCATCTCCTGCCCCATCAGCTGCTCCTCCTGTCATCTCCTGCCCCATCAGCTGCTCCTCCTGTCATCTCCTGCCCCATCAGCTGCTCCTCCTGTCATCTCCAGCCCCATCAGCTGCTCCTCCTGTCATCTCCAGCCCCATCAGCTGCTCCTCCTGTCATCTCCAGCCCCATCAGCTGCTCCTCCTGTCATCTCCTGCCCCATCAGCTGCTCCTCCTGTCACCGCCTGCCCCATCAGCTGCTCCTCCTGTCACCGCCTGCCCCATCAGCTGCTCCTCCTGTCACCGCCTGCCCCATCAGCTGCTCCTCCTGTCACCGCCTGCCCCTTCAGCTCCTCCTCCTGTCACCGCCTGCCCCTTCAGCTGCTCCTCCTGTCACCGCCTGCCCCTTCAGCTGCTCCTCCTGTCACCGCCTGCCCCTTCAGCTGCTCCTCCTGTCACCGCCTGCCCCTTCAGCTGCTTCTCCTGTCACCGCCTGCCCCTTCAGCTGCTCCTCCTGTCACCGCCTGCCGCATCAGCTGCTCCTCCTGTCATCTCCTGACCCTTCAGCTGCTCCTCCTGTCATCTTCTGACCCTTCAGCTGCTCCTCCTGTCATCTCCTGCCCCATCAGCTGCTCCTCCTGTCATCTCCTGCTCCTCCTGTCATCTCCTGCCCCATCAGCTGCTCCTCCTGTCATCTCCTGCCCCATCAGCTGCTCCTCCTGTCATCTCCTGCCCCATCAGCTGCTCCTCCTGTCATCTCCTGCCCCATCAGCTGCTCCTCCTGTCATCTCCTGCCCCATCAGCTGCTCCTCCTGTCATCTCCTGCCCCATCAGCTGCTCCTCCTGTCATCTCCTGCCCCATCAGCTGCTCCTCCTGTCATCTCCTGCCCCATCAGCTGCTCCTCCTGTCATCTCCTGCCCCATCAGCTGCTCCTCCTGTCATCTCCTGCCCCATCAGCTGCTCCTCCTGTCATCTCCTGCCCCATCAGCTGCTCCTCCTGTCATCTCCTGCCCCATCAGCTGCTCCTCCTGTCATCTCCTGCCCCATCAGCTGCTCCTCCTGTCATCTCCTGCCCCATCAGCTGCTCCTCCTGTCATCTCCTGCCCCATCAGCTGCTCCTCCTGTCATCTCCTGCCCCATCAGCTGCTCCTCCTGTCATCTCCTGCCCCATCAGCTGCTCCTCCTGTCATCTCCTGCCCCATCAGCTGCTCCTCCTGTCATCTCCAGCCCCATCAGCTGCTCCTCCTGTCATCTCCTGCCCCATCAGCTGCACCTCCTGCCCCATCAGCTGCACCTCCTGCCCCATCAGCTGCTCCTCCTGCCCCATCAGCTGCTCCTCCTGCCCCATCAGCTGCTCCTCCTGTCATCTCCTGCCCCATCAGCTGCACCTCCTGCCCCATCAGCTGCACCTCCTGTCATCTCCTGCCCCATCAGCTGCTCCTCCTGTCATCTCCTGCCCCATCAGCTGCTCCTCCTGTCATCTCCTGCTCCTCCTGTCATCTCCTGCCCCATCAGCTGCTCCTCCTGTCATCTCCTGCCCCATCAGCTGCTCCTCCTGTCATCTCCAGCCCCATCAGCTGCTCCTCCTGTCATCTCCAGCCCCATCAGCTGCTCCTCCTGTCATCTCCAGCCCCATCAGCTGCTCCTCCTGTCATCTCCTGCCCCATCAGCTGCTCCTCCTGTGATCTCCAGCCCCATCAGCTGCTCCTCCTGTCATCTCCTGCCCAATCAGCTGCTCCTCCTGTCATCTCCTGCCCCATCAGCTGCTCCTCCTGTCATCTCCTGCCCCATCAGCTGCTCCTCCTGTCATCTCCTGCCCCATCAGCTGCTCCTCCTGTCATCTCCAGCCCCATCAGCTGCTCCTCCTGTCATCTCCAGCCCCATCAGCTGCTCCTCCTGTCATCTCCAGCCCCATCAGCTGCTCCTCCTGTCATCTCCTGCCCCATCAGCTGCTCCTCCTGTCATCTCCTGCCCCATCAGCTGCTCCTCCTGTCATCTCCTGCCCCATCAGCTGCTCCTCCTGTCATCTCCTGCCCCATCAGCTGCTCCTCCTGTCATCTCCTGCCCCATCAGCTGCTCCTCCTGTCAACTCCAGCCCCATCAGCTGCTCCTCCTGTCATCTCCAGCCCCATCAGCTGCTCCTCCTGTCATCTCCAGCCCCATCAGCTGCTCCTCCTGTCATCTCCAGCCCCATCAGCTGCTCCTCCTGTCATCTCCAGCCCCATCAGCTGCTCCTCCTGTCATCTCCTGCCCCATCAGCTGCTCCTCCTGTCATCTCCTGCCCCATCAGCTGCTCCTCCTGTCATCTCCTGCCCCATCAGCTGCTCCTCCTGTCATCTCCTGCCCCATCAGCTGCTCCTCCTGTCATCTCCTGCCCCATCAGCTGCTCCTCCTGTCATCTCCTGCCCCATCAGCTGCTCCTCCTGTCATCTCCTGCACCATCAGCTGCTCCTCCTGCCCCATCAGCTGTTCCTCCTGTCATCTCCTGCCCCATCAGCTGCTCCTCCTGCCCCATCAGCTGCTCCTCCTGTCATCTCCTGCACCATCAGCTGCTCCTCCTGCCCCATCAGCTGCTCCTCCTGTCATCTCCTGCCCCATCAGCTGCTCCTCCTGTCATCTCCTGCCCCATCAGCTGCTCCTCCTGTCATCTCCTGCCCCATCAGCTGCTCCTCCTGTCATCTCCTGCACCATCAGCTGCTCCTCCTGCCCCATCAGCTGCTCCTCCTGTCATCTCCTGCCCCATCAGATGCTCCTCCTGTCATCTCCTGCCCCATCAGATGCTCCTCCTGTCATCTCTTGCCCCATCAGCTGCTCCTCCTGTCATCTCCTGCCCCATCAGCTGCTCCTCCTGCCCCATCAGCTGTTCCTCATGACCCCAGTTCCCGGTTTAGTGCCCATCTCGCCGTTTTGCGGCATTTTTTTGCTCCTGGGCTGTACGCAGCGCCACGCCTTATGTTGGCGCTATCTGAGTTGTGGCCCCCGCAGGGCCCGGCCTTGTGTCTGACCTGGCTCTTGGCCGGGGATCTCCGGGGCAGTATGGAGGTCTTGGCGGTGTAGTAGAGCTCCAGCTCCGGGTCGGACTCCTCCTGGCTGCAGTACCCGCTGCTCGTGGTGCTGCTCCAGCTCCGCTCGAAGGTCGCACTGTCCTTGTCGCCTTTACCCATGGTGGTGCAGATGATGCACAGAGCAAATCGCACGACGTCCTCTCTCCGGCCGAGCGCAGACAGAGTGGAGTCTCCGCGATCTGCCGGGCGGGGCGATGACTTCATCCTCTCCACCCACATCCGCTCCGGATTTCGCCGCTGATCTCCGCCGCTGATCTCCGCCGCATCTTCTGCATTTTTCAAACAAGCCGGAAACTCCTCTCTCCAGACGTCCAAGATCTCTCCTCTGCTGGGAGTCATTTTCCAGTATAGCAGGTTTTCATGCAGGTTTTTTTTGTTTTCAACAAAGGGAGACAGACATTGTGCCCAACCCTCCAGGCTGAATCTACTGACAGCAAGCAGAGATCTTTCTTCACTCCAGATGTGCATGATAACAGCTTCATACATGTCTGTGGACTGATGCTTGGTTCACACCTCGGAGTGGACTCTAATATATATATATATATAATGTATATATTTATTCACTTATATAGCGCTATTAATTCCACAGCACTTTACATATTTACATACATTATGGGGCTCATATGAGGCCAATATGGGATAACATGGGGCTAATATGAGACCAATATGGGGCTACCATTGGGCCAATATGAGGCTACCATTGGGCCAATATGAGGCTAACATAGGGCCAGTATGAGGCCAATATGGGGCAAATATGGAGCTATTATTGGCAAATAAGGGGCTAATATGAGACCAATATGGGGTAACATGGGGTTAATATGAGGCCAATATGGGGCTAATATAGGTCCAATATGAGGATAATAAGGAGCTAATATGAGACCAATATCGGGTAACGTGGGGCCAATATAGGACTAACATGGGGCTAATTTGAGGCAAATATGGAGCTAACATTGGGCCAATATGAGGCTAACATAGGGCCAATATGGGGCTAATATGGAGATATTATGGGGTTAATATGAGGCCAATATGGGGCCAATATAGCACTAATATGGAGCTATTATGGGGTTAATATGAGGCCAGTATGGGGATAACATGGGGCCAATATAAGGCCAGTATGGAGCCAATATAAGGCCAGTATGGAGCCAATATGAGGCCAATATGGGGCTAACATGGAGCTATTATGGGGTTAATATGAGGCCAGTATGCGGATAACATGGGGCCAATATAAGGCCAGTATGGGGCCAATATGAGGCCAATATGGGGCTAATATGGAGCTATTATGGGGCTAATATGAAGCCAGTATGCGGCTAACATGGGGCCAATATGAGGCCAGTATGGGGCTAACATGGGGCCAATATGAGGCCAGTATGGGGTTAGCCCAAAACTAGGAGCCTCCAAAACACAGAACAGCTGTCAGTCTTTCAATTATACAGGAGATGAAATAAGTATTGAATACGTCACCAATTTTCTAAGTAAATATATTTCTAAAGGTGCTATTGACATGAATTTCTCACCAGATGTCAGTAACAACCCATCCAATCCACACAGGTAAAGAAATTAAACTGTAGGAGTCCATAAATTTAGTGATGTGTAATAATGATAAATGACCCAGAGAAAAATATTGAACACGCTTACTGAAATGTATTTATTAGTAAATACAAAAGCCTTTGTGGGTGAAGAAGTTTCAAGACACCTCCTTCATGGAGGAAGTAGTCGCCTGCATCACTCAGGTGGGATTTTTGCCCATTCTTCCATACAAACACTCTTCACATCCTGAAGGTCCTGTGGGCTGCATCTATGAACTCAGGACTTTTAGTTCCTTCCATACATTTTCTATTGGATTCCGCCTGGAATGCCTGGTGATCGGCTCGGCCATTCTAGCAGCTTTATTTTCTTTCTCTGAAACCAGTTGAGAGTTTCTTTGGCCGTGTGTTTGGGATCGTTACCTTCCTGAAATGTCCGCCCTCGTTTCATCATCATCATCATCATCATCATCATCATCATCATCATCATCATGCTGGTAGATGGCAGCAGATTTTTATCAAGAATATCTTGGTACATTCATTCTTCCTTCAATTATATGACATTTCCCAGTGCCATATGCTGAAAAACAGCCCCACACCATGATGTTCCCACCTCCACACTTCACTGTTATTGGTGATTTGCCTTTTGGCGTCCAAACATGGTGTGTATTATGGCATCCTAAGAGTTCAATTTTGGTCTCATCTCACCAGACTATATTCTCCAGTATTTCACAGCCTTGTGTAAATGTTGTTGAGCAAACTGTAAGTGCTCTTGAACATGTTTTTTGTTCAGCAATGGAGTCCTGCATGGTGAGCGTGCATACAGGAGCGTGCATACAGGCCATAGAGGGGGAATGCATTACTTATTGTTTTCTTTGATTCTTTGAAACAATTGTTCCCTACTAATGGCAGTTCTTTCTGTAGATCTCCACAGGTGGTTCTTGGCTCTTAAACAGCGCTTCTGATAATTCTTTTCACTTCTCTGTCTTGTTGAGAGCACCTGGTTGTGGCCGGTTTATGGTGAAATTATGTTCTTTCCACTTCTGGACTATGCCCCAACAATGCTCCCTGGAACCTTCTGTAGTTTAGAAATTCTACTGTAACCCATGCCATCAGTATGTTTTGCAACAATAAGGTTGTGAAGGTCTTGACACAGCTCACTGGTTTTACCCATCGTGAGATGTTTCTTGTGTGGCACCTTGGTAATGAGATTTTTATAGGCCACTAGTTGAACCAGCTGATATTATTTTTCACTAAGTGGCAGGATTGCTTTCTAATTACTAATAGATTTCAGCTGGTGGCATGACTTTCTATGGCTTTTTAAATCTCTCTTTCTACATGTGTTCAATATCTTTTCTCTATTTAATTCTCATTATTACACATCACTAAGTTTATGGACATCTATGGTCTGATTTCTTTGCCTGTCTGGATTGGATCAATTGTTACTGACATGTGTTGAGAAATTCATGTCAATAACACTTTTAAAAATATATTTACTTAGAAAATTGGAGATGTGTTCAATACTTATTTCACCACTGTAGCTTTTCCCTGTAAGTTCCACTTCTGGCTTTGGCATACAAACACTGATGCAAAAATAGTGAAATGTGAATGAGGCCTCACTGCAAGTGTCAGACCTGGTTCTCTGCACCGTGGATATTAGATTTTAGTGTGGGGCTCATATTTGGCTCATGAACCCCCAGGCACGGCTATGAGCTCCTGTTGCGGTGGTGCACATGGACCCTGTGATTTGCACATGACACCCCTTCCCCCGCTGCTCTAATTCATTCTAATCTTTGTTCTTGTGTTTCTGGCAGTGACTCTTGGTCACATGACCGTATATCCTGAGGCGGGGGTCTCCTGCCAGATGTGAGAACATCCTGCTTTTAATAGTTACCGGTCCCTCAGGGTCATCACCCTTCTGTGCTGTAAAATTAGATTGCAACTCAATCCATAGCAATTACTCTGTGTTACTGGATGGACTTCACCCACAAATCTGCGGCCACAACTACAGATCTGTGGCACGACAGCCACGCGGCCTCAACTACAGACGTTCAGCACAACCTTCATCCACAGATGCACGGCCTCAAATACAGGCCTGCAGCGCAGCCTCCACCCGAAGACGAGGGACCTTCACCCTCAGACCCACGGCCTTCACCCACAGACCTGCAGCCTTAACCCACAGACCTACAGCCTTCAGACGTGTGGTTTTTACCCTCACACCCACAGCCTTAACCCACAGACCCACAGCCCTCACCCTCAGACCTGCAGCCTGGACCCACAGACCCGCTGCACAGATATCACCCACAGAATCTCGGCCTTCCCCTGCAGCCTTAATTAGATACCTGCAGAATGGCCTTTACCCAAAGTCCTGCAGCACAACTTTCATCCAACAGACACATGGTCTTCACCCGCAGACCTGCAGCCTTCATCCACATACCCATGGGGCCTTCACCCTCAGACCCGCAGCCTTCACCCTCGGACCCGCGACCTTCACCCACAGACGTGTGGCCTTCACCCTCAGACGCGCGGCCTTCACCCACAGACGCGTGGCCTTCACCCACAGACGCGTGGCCTTCACCCTCAGACGCGCGGCGCTCACCCACAGACGCGCGGCCTTCACCCTCAGACGCGCGGCCTTCACCCTCAGACGCGCGGCCTTCACCCACAGACGCTCGGCCTTCACCCACAGACGCGCGGCCTTCACCCACAGACGCGCGGCCTTCACCCGCAGACGCGCTGCCTTCACCCGCAGACGCGCGGCCTTCACCCGCAGACGCGCGGCCTTCACCCGCAGATACGCAGCTTTTACTCAGACGCAAAGTCTTCACCCACAGTTGTGTGCCGGCATTATGTTTTGGGGACATTTCATATATTCTGACCATAGTCACCGCCGCGATTTGTGCATAAAATACATGATCAGAAGAAAACTAAACCAGAGTTTCATAAATATCAATTTTGTGACAAAAAAATGTGCTGCACTGTGCGGGGACGACATGGCAGTAATTGGAATCTTTCACATTATGTGACAAATCTATATGTTCCTAGATCATGTACATTAGTGACTGCTCAGATGATGGGACTGGATATGGACGACCGACCATTTTTTAACGCATGCAACAGCCAGGTAGACTAATAACACACCACAATGATTTGTCAGCCATGACATCCATGCGAGGAGCGGCGGCATATGGGTCCATCAGCCGCTGAACTGCCCAGTATAACATATAAGTGGAGCAGATTTCTGGAGCCGCAGGCCCGTTGCAGTGCCGGGGACACGACTTTATTACTTCCTGGCACAGTGGCACGTTCACATAGATTTGGTGCTGTCGTTCATTAAAGGGATATTTATTCTTGCAAAGGATACTTCTTCACTTTATCATCTGTGAGGGTCCCACCTCTGGGACCCCTTACAGTCCTGAGTTGATTTTTTTTTCTACTTTCCTTATTGATAACACATGCACACTCGGCTGACAACTGTCTTAGTTTCTGACAACCACATTCAGAAGATGCAGACATGGATGAAGCCTTTGGATACGGTCTGTATGCCGCCATTCATTAGGGGCAGAATGTTACTTTTCTTACAGTGCAGATTAGTCTAGGGTCGGAGGATTATACACAGTCCGAGGGCCACAGGGACACTAAGGGTTAACTATGGTACCAGCAATATCTTAAAGGGACAGATCACTGGTGAGCAGCGCAGCAGGGGGATGCGATTAATCATCCATTTATATGGATTCTCTGAAGTTACAGACTCTTTGTCATAGGACTGCAGCTTCACTTTACAGAGAGCGGATGTCATGTTCCTCAATGAAGAAGCCACTGAAGCTCAGAAGTCATTAGTTCCTGCATCACTGCGGCTGCGCTGCAGAGATTTTCAAGCTCCTTCATTCATTCCTATGGACGGCAGGTGAAATCTACAGACACTAAGGTGCAAATCTGATCTGTCCGCACTTATACCGATCCAATGAAAACCACAAAGCAATATTATCGGCCCTAAATATGAGCATCATGCACACACAGCCGGACACCTCACCACACCGTCCACTTCACCACACCGTCCACTTCACCACACCGTCCACTTCCCCACACCGTCCACTTCCCCACACCGTCCACTTCACCACGCCGTCCACTTCCCCACACCGTCCACTTCACCACACCATCCACTTCCCACACCGTCCACTTCCCCACACCGTCCACTTCACCACACCGTCCACTTCACCACACCGTCCACTTCACCACACCATCCACTTCCCACACCGTCCACTTCCCCACACCGTCCACTTCACCACACCGTCCACTTCACCACACCGTCCACTTCACCACACCATCCACTTCACCACACTGTCCACTTCACCACACCGTCCACTCTGTAAGCAGGACGCAGGCAGCCAACTGCTGATCCTACCGACCAGGTACACAGGACTGATCTCAATAAAGAGAAGTAAGCTGCTGCTAGTACCCTTTGTCCCCAATGGACACACCTGATTCCACAAGACTCCTCTGCCCCCTCTACACTCCTCTTTTTCTCCTCCAGACTCCTATGTCCCCTCCATACTCTTCTGTACTTTTTTTCCAGGTTCCTCTGTCCTCCTCCAGAGTCCTTTGTCCTCCTCCACACTCCTTTGTCCTCCACCATACTACTTTGTCCTCCTCCATACTCCTCTGTCCCCCCCATACTACTCTGACCTTCTCAACACTCCTTTGTCCTCCACCTCCACAGTCCTCTGTTCCTTACTCCAGACTTCTCTGTACCTCTATAGTCCTCCGCCCTCCTCCAGACTCCTGTGTTTTCCATACTCCACTGACCTCTTCCAAACTCCTCTGTCCCCACTATATTCATCTGTCCTCCTCCTCTTGACTCCTCTGTCCCCCTGCAGACCCCTCTTTCTTGATTAAACACCCCAGCTTCCCATAGCTTTCTTTTATCTGTGTTAGGCTATGAGCGCACGCTGCGAATTTACCGCAGATTTTACCGTGGATTTGCTGTAGAAAATGTGTCTAACCTTTCTGCAGTCATTCCCCAGCAAAACCTATGGGTATAAAAGAATGCTGGGCGCACACTGCGTTCTTTTTATACCTTTGGATTTACCCGCCGAATTTCTGCTGCGGAATTAATGTGCATGTCACTTCTATTCTGCAGGTCCCTGCGGTTTTACAATTAATTACTGGTAAAAACCCGCAGACACCAACTTGCGTAAAAAACGCAAAAATAACGCAGCAATTCCGCGGCAAATCCGCAACATCCCGCGGTAAAACCGCATGCAGAATTTATGTGCGGATTTCTCCCGCGGGTGCGGGATTCTTGCAGAGATCCGGAATTTTCTTAAGAAAATTCCATTTTCTAGTGTGCACATGGCCTAAAGGGGGCTTTACACGGTAGCGATATCGCTAGCAATTTGTAGCGATAGCGAGCGTGTAAGTACCCGCCCCCGTCGCGCATGCGATTGTTTGTGATCGCTGCCGTAGCGAACATTATCGCTACGGTAGCGTCACACGTACTTACCTGGTCGGCGGCGTCGCTGTGACTGCCGAACAATCCCTCCTTCAAGGGGGAGGGACGTTCGGCATCACAGCGGCGTCACCGCAACGTCACACAGCGGCCGGCCAATCAAAGCGGAGGGGCAGAGATGAGCAGGATGTAACATCCCGCCCACCTCTTCCTTCCGTATTACAGCCGGCGGCAGGTAAGGAGACGTTCCTCGCTCCTGCGGTGTCACACATAGCGATGTGTGCTGCCGCATGAGCGATGAACCACCTGGATAAACAACCCTTAACGATTTTTGAGTTTGGGATGACCTCTCCATGGTGAACGATTTTCACCATTTTTGAGGTCACTTAAGGTCGCTGGTCAGTGTCACACGCTGGGATATCGTTAATGACGCCGGATGTGCGTCACTAACAACGTGACCCAGACGATAAAACATTAACGATATCGTAGCGTGTAAAGCCCCCTTTAATCTCCATTAATAAAAGGATTGAGCGTGTTGGAAGTTAACATGCCTGATCCTTCTTTCCCATGACCTCAGGAGAGTGTAATGACATCACCTTATACTTTAGACGGCTGATATTTAATGTCACCATCCAAATCCACATATAACTACACAACCATCTGCTGTGTACAGAGACCTACGACTTTAACGTCTGCGCAGCATTTTTTACCTTAAAGAACAGTATCAAAAAAGCTGCAAAACACTGTTTGCGAGTCCCACCTCGCAGTAATGGCTGATATTCCCGACGCAGATAATAAATGGTTAATCTTTGCCTGTTTTCTATAACTGGACAGGATGGGGAATGAAGCTGTCCATCCCCTCCAGGTTAGTACTGGTCAGTGCACTGTTACAGGAAGCATGGCGGTCATCAGTCACGGTGACCTTACCACATTAGTGTCTTTCTCCCAGGCCGCATCTTGTGATTGGTCGCTGTCACTGTCCGCGTCTTCTTCTTTGCTGCAGTCCAATCGGATGAGAGCTCGGCATCGGTAGTGACACGTGAAGTTGCAATCTGCGAGACACAAGGGTAAAACAGGTGAATAATGAGGGCCTGACCCCAACCAGAGTGCAATCCTAGCAGGGGGCGCTTTATACTTTATTTCAGCAGCCACCAGGTGGCGCTATGTGTCTTTTCTAGTTCATGAGAGAAAAAGCAGAGGTTGTCAGAGGGACGTGAGGCAGTGCAGAAGGATGTATGGCAGCGTAGAGGGATGTATGGCAGCGCAGAGGGATGTATGGCAGCGCAGAGGGATGTATGGCAGCACAGAGAGATGTATGGCAGCGCAGAGGGATGTATGGCAGCGCAGAGGGATGTATGGCAGCGCAGAGGGATGTATGGCAGCGCAGGCACAGGGATTACAGAGGTGCAGAGACCTGTATGGCAGCGAAGAGGGATGTATGGCAGCGCAGAGGGATGTATGGCAGCGCAGAGTGATGTATGGCAGTGCAGAGGGATGCATGGCAGCGCAGAGGGATGCATGGCAGCGCAGAGGGATGTATGGCAGCGCAGGCACAGGGATTACAGAGGTGCAGAGACCTGTATGGCAGCGAAGAGGGATGTATGGCAGCGCAGAGGGATGTATGGCAGCGCAGAGGGATGTATGGCAGCCCAGAGGGATGTATGGCAGCCCAGAGGGATGTATGGCAGCGCAGAGGGATGCATGGCAGCGCAGGCACAGGGATGTACAGAGGTGCAGAGACCTGTACGGCAGCAAAGAGGGATGTACGGCAGCGCAGAGGAATATATGCCAGCGCACGCAGAGGGATGTACAGATGCGCAGGGAGACGTACGGCAGAACAGCGGGACATACAGCAGAGCAGAGGGATTTGAACAATATTTGAGAGACAAAATCTCAGATCTTAGAGTTCAACTCATGAAAAATGGGAGCAAAAACATGTGTTGGGTTTATATTATTGTTCATTCTATGTAGCTGGAACATAGCATCCCCTGGTGACAGCTGCAAAGAAGGCACCCTACGTGTTTGGCGTGAGCCTCATTGTCTGGAACTTGAGAATTGTGGAAAAATTAGTCTAAAGGCTGCTTTATAGCTTTGTAGATACGATTTGCCGAGATTGCACATAGGGGTTTTTTGTTTTGTGTTCTTTTTTTGTAGCGCCGGTCCTATGTGCGATCTCGGCAAATCGTATCTACGATCTGGCGTGTCACATCGCTAACGAGATCGCTAGCGATATCGTTGTGTGTAAAGCAGCCTTTAGGGTCCTTTCATGCTGCGTCTTCTCCCGCATTCAGTGGCCCCGTCAGGACCTACTTGCGAAAACCCTACAAAATGAGATTCGGTCATATGCATCAACGGGGCCACTGAACGGAGAAGGAAATGCAGTGAGAAGGGCCCTTAAGCAGAGACCAGACAAGTATGATAAATAGTCCAGAAAAAACCCACTCCATTTTCATCCATAGTCCCCACTCGTGTCATCCGAGTCCTTATTGTATATCCATGTTAAATAATCAGAAAAAAATACAAAAATGTATAAAACTATATCCAGTTTCCTACATTAATCACTACAATGTATATCTAAAGTGCGGATGCAATATGTGTGAACTGTATAGGAGCCATTATTTTTTTAGAGCACCCACAGACTTGAACAGGTGAGTGTCATCTGGAATACGGAAGCGGCTGATTCATGCTGCCATCATTTTTCACTTGGATTCTTGGCCTTTGTCAAAAATTCTCATCTGAACACCACCAGCGCGGCTTTAACACCTGTGTATAATCCACTTGTGGTTAATCAGTGACTTTCGTAGATAAAAATGAAACTGCAGAACTTCTCCCCATTACAATATCAAATCCGAACAGCACACGGATGGTACCGGCTGCCATCCGCAGCTGTCAGTGATCTTCACGGGCTCATACACTTGTTTGGATGATTTGTTACTTGGATTTTCTGTGATTTGATGAAAACTAACACATCTCCACGATTTATTTTTTGCAGGCACCTGGACCACGAACAAGATTATAGTGGTTACGTGTTCTGTCCATGAAAAAAAAACAGATAGAACACATACGAAAAAAAAGGATGAATAAATGAGGCTCAACACATAAGAACGTGCACGGCGTGTAAGACACAGGAGGTGATGCAAAGTCAGACGGAATTCACTTACTGTAGTAAACCTCTGCAGAATTCCTTCTTCTTTCTATCTGCCTCACTAGATCCTGAGTTATGAGACTATACATACACCGTACACATACATCATGCATATACATCATACATACACCATCAATACATAGACACCATCACAAAACTATACACAATCATATACATACATCCTCATACATATACATCTTGACATAAATATATGCCATCATATACATCATACATATACACCATCACATATATACTGTATATGCTATCATACATACACCCTCATACTGCACCTAGGACAGAGTAATCCTATAGCTGCGTATACATTAAATGGAAGTAAACTCGGGACTACAGAACAGGAGAGGGACTTGGGTATTCTCATTACAAATAAGCTGAGCAGCAGCACTCAATGTCAGGCAGCAGCTGCTAAAGCAAACAAGATTTTAGGGTGTATAAAAAGAGAGATTAGATCCCGTGATCCCAACATATTGTTACCCCTCTATAAATCACTTGTAAGGCCACATCTGGAATATGGGATCCAGTTTTGGGTTCCACATTTTAAAAAGGACATTCAGAAGTTAGAGTCAGTTCAAAGGCGGCAACTAGACCACTAAAAGGAATGGAGGCCGCCCATATGATGACAGGTTGAAAAAGTTAGATATGTTTAGCTTAGAAAAGAGACGTCTCAGATGAGATCTCATTTATATGTATAAATACATGTGTGGTCAATATGAAGGACTGGCACATGACTTATTCCTTCCTAAGGGTACTTTCACACTTGCGTTATTTTCCTTCCGTTACAATCCGCCCTTTTGGGAAACAGCGGAATCCGTTAACGGATTCCGCTGTTTCCCATAGACTTGTATGGTTGACGGATTGTACCAAAAGGAGCTGCGTTGCTTCCGCTGGGCGACGCTCCGTTGCTTCCGCCCAGCGGGAGGAACGCAGCATGTAACGTTATTTTGAGCAGCGGAATCCTCTGGATTTCACTGCGCATGCTCTTTTTTTTTTTTTTTTTTTTTTTTTTTTAAATCAAACTTTATTTTGGCTCGCGGTGGCCGAACGTTCAGCTGAGCGCCCGGCCGTCGGCAAGCGACAGCGCTCAGCTGAATGACCGGCCACCAGCATGCCCGGGCGCCGGCAAGTCACAGCGCTCAGCTGAGCGCCCGCCCGCCGGCATGCCCGGGCGCCGGCAAGTGACAGCGATCAGCTGATCACCCGGCGGCCGGCTGCAGGGAGCGATCAGCTGATCACCCGGCGGCCGGCTGCAGGGAGCGATCAGCTGATCACCCGGCGGCCGGGAGCGATCAGCTGATCACCCGGCAGCCGGCTGCAGGGAGCGATCAGCTGATCACCCGGCGTCCGGCTGCAGGGAGCGATCAGCTGATCACCCGGCGGCCGGCTGCAGGGAGCGATCAGCTGATCACCCGGCGGCCGGGAGCGATCAGCTGATCACCCGGCGGCCGGGAGCGATCAGCTGATCACCCGGCAGCCGGCTGCAGGGAGCGATCAGCTGATCACCCGGCGGCCGGGAGCGATCAGCTGATCACCCGGCAGCCGGCTGCAGGGAGCGATCAGCTGATCACCCGGCGGCCGGGAGCGATCAGCTGATCACCCGGCGGCCGGGAGCGATCAGCTGATCACCCGGCAGCCGGCTGCAGGGAGCGATCAGCTGATCACCCGGCAGCCGGGAGCGATCAGCTGATCACCCGGCGGGCGGGAGCGATCAGCTGATCACCCGGCGGCCGGCTACTGGGAGCAATCAGCTGATCACCCAGCGGCCGGCTGCAGGGAACGATCAGCTGATCGTTCACTATAGTCTGCCGCTGGTAAAACCGGGAAAAAAAAAAAAAAAAAAATCAAAACGAATTGCGTTGTTTTGCAGCATCCGTTGCATCCGTTGTGTCACTATATGCAACACATCCGTTGCATCCGTTACACAACGCAATGCAACGGATACCGTTCAACGCAAGTGTGAAAGTAGCCTAAGACAATACTAAGGACCAGGGGGCACTCACTGCGAGTGGAAGAAAAGTGATTCCGGCAGCTAAATAGGAAAGGGTTCTTTACAGTTAGAGCAGTCAGACTGTGGAATGCCAAACACAAGAGGTAGTAATGGCAGATACTATAACAGCTTTTATAAAAGAGCTGGATGATTTCCTCACTACACAACATTGCTGGTTATAAATGACTTAGGGACAAAATGTAGAACTCGTGGAGGAAGAGGGAACTAGATGGACCGAGGTCTTTTTTCAACCTAAGTAACTGTAACTTATACACCATCATACATACACCTTATTCTATATATACACATCATACAAATGGATCACACATACTGTATACACCATCATATATACACATGATCATACATATATATATATATATATATATATATATATATATATATATATATATATATATATATATACCATACATATATGTGTACATCTTTCCTTTTAAATGCGTTCTCTACACCCAGTCATGGAAATTCCTGGCAGTTTTCTTTATGGCATACTAATGTTCTTTCATTTTTAACTCGTTTATGAACTTTCCACTATGACTCCAGTGTCCTCCAGGGGGCAACCTTGCACTTAATATCCCTCACATTTTGCATGGCCTGCCCAAAGTCTCTGCGATATATGGTTTGTTACAGTTGTATCCAGTGCACACACTATTTCTGCTATAAACTCACTGACCTGGAGACTGATACATTGTACCAAAACTAGCTGGGAGATTTTGCTCACAGAGAATTGTCTACACTGGATATACAAGTGCATCTCAATAAATTAGAATATCCTCCAAAAATGAATTTATTTCAGTGATTCAATACAAAAAGAGAAACACATATATAGAGTCATTACACACAAAGGGATTTATTCCTATGTATTATATAGAGTCATTACACACAGAGGGATCTATTCCTATATATTATATAGAGTCATTACACACAGAGGGATCTATTCCTATATATTATATAGAGTCATTACATACAGAGGGATCTATTCCTATATATTATATAGTCATTACACACAGAGGGATCTATTCCTATGTATTATATAGAGTCATTACACACAGAGGGATCTATTTCAAGTGTTTATTTCTGTTAATGTTGATGAGTATGGCTTACAGCCAATGAAAACCCAAAAGTCATTATCTCAGAAATTTAGAATATTATATAAGACCAACTGAAAAAAATTATTTTATACTCAGAAATGTTGGCACCTACTGAAAAGTCTGTACAGTAAATGCGTCAATACTTGGTATGGGCTCCTTTTGCATGAATTACTGCATCCTTGCAGTGTGGCATGGAGGCGATCAGCCTGTGGCACTGCTGAGGTGTTATGGAAGCACAGGCTGCATTGATAGCCGCCTTCAGCTCATCTGCATTGTTGGGTCTGGTGTCTCTCATCTTCCTCTTGACAATACCTCATAGATTCTTTATGGGGTTTAGGTCAGGTAAGTTTACTGGCCAATCAAGCACACTGATACTGTGGTTAGTAAACCAGGTATTGGTATTTTGGCAGTGTGGACAGGGGCCAAGTCCTGCTGGAAAATGAAATTTCCATCTCCAAAAAGCTTGTCGACAGAGGGAAGCATGAAGAGCTCTAAAATTTCCTGGTAGACAGCTGCGCTGACTTTGTTCTTGATAAAACACAGTGGAGCTACACCAGCAGATGACATGGCTCCCCAAACCATCACTGATTGTGGAGACTTCACACTAGACCTCAGCAGCTTGGATTGTGGCCTCTCCACTCTTCCTCCAGACTCTGGGACCGTGATTTCCAAATTAAATTAAAAATTTACTTTCATTTGAAAACAACACCTTGGACACTGAGAACAGTCCAGTTATTTTCCTCCTTGGCCCAGGTAAGACGCTCCTGGCGATGTCTATTGGTCATGAGTGGCTTGACACAAGGAATGTGACACTTGTAGCCCATGTCCTGGATACGTCTGTGTGTGGTGGCTCTTGAAGCACTGACTCCAGCAGCGTCCACTCCTTGTGAATCTCCCCCAAATTTTTGAATGGAATTGTCTTAATAATCCTAACAAGGCTGTGGTTATCCCAGTTGCTTGTGCACCTTTTTCTACCACACTTTTTCCTTCCACTCAACAGTCCATTAATATGCTTGGATACAGAACTCTGTGAACAGCCAGCTTTTTTAGCAATGACCTTTTGTGGCTTATCCTCCTTGTGGAGTGTGTCAAGGACTGCCTTCTTGACATCTGTCAAGTCAGCAGTCTTCCCCATAACTGTGTAACCTACTGAACCAGACTAAAGGACCATTTTAAAAGCTTAGGAAGCCTTTGTAGGAGTTTTGTGGTAATTATTCTAATTTTCTGAGATAATGACTTTTGGGTTTTCATGAAAGCCATGATCCATAATCAACATTAACTGTGTGTAACGACTCTATATAATATATGTGTTTCCCTTTTTGTATTGAATTACTGAAATAAATTAACTTTTTGATGATATTCTAAGTTATTGAGATGCAGTATTGTTGTCTTTGAAAAGACATAATACTAAGACTATTGGGAATGCTAAACAAAAACCAGACAACCAATAATACAATTATGTGTTGGTGTGGAGATGGCTTTGGTGTCACAACCGAGATGTTTCCCTCCTTCTTCAATCGCGGCAATTTCCTGATAGTTTCTTATATGATGGAAAGAGGAAAATATAAGACCTATAAACCTGCCAACATCTTCACCACGTAGCTCTTAAAGGGGCATTCGACCCATCACGGCCCTTTTACTGGCATGTTATTGAAGGGATGTATGAGCCGGGGCACCACTAATTCCTACATTGAAGGAGGTACAGCTGTCTACAACTTGCTTCTGGATCTCCTCTTACAACTTACGAAATAAAAGTACACAACCTATGTGTGAGGAGCGACACACAGAAGAGTAGTGGCCGGTAGTGATGAGCGAATACTACCATGTTCGGGTGCTCGGTACTCGAAACGAGCAGGTCGGACGCCCCGCCGGGCTCGATTTGTTTACTGAGTATAATGGAAGTCTAAGGGAAACTCTAGCATTTTTCCGAAAGATCTTCTGAAAGAGTGATTGAGTTTCCCATTGACTTCCATTATACTCGGTACACGAATCGAGCCCATATAAGCGTCCGACCTGCTCATTTTGAGTACCGAGCACCCGAGCATGGTAGTGCTCGCTTCGTAACTAGTGGCCCGCAGCTGAGGAGCAGGAATGGCAAGTAGTAATGATGCACTGTGTAGACATCCCTGGATGCCTCATACATCTGGAGAATGGGGTCTCGTCACCCTCTTGGCCCTCCCTCCAGAATCCAGTATGTGAGTTAGACAAGGAGGCCCCACATCTGCCGCTCACTGCACTGTAGTTTATGGGAGTGCTGAAACATTAGGCAGTGATCACAAAACCCAGCACCCTTTGTAGTGAGCCAGTCGCATTCATCCCCTATTCCTTTTTAGGGCCTATTGACACAGAGGGATGTTTTTTTAAGATGATTTAGAAGCGGATTTTACTGCAAATCCACATAACAATGCTTCAAATACTCTTTGAATTTGCTTCCTGATGATTTTACTGGGAAATGTTCAAAATAACATGACCAAAAATCCGCACAGTTTACAATACAGGAAAAGTTCCATTAAAATCAGTTCTAAGCTCTTTCAAACATTATTTTACAAGTTTTTTCTATGTCAATTTAGGACAGATGTGGAGAACTTTTTTTTTCCGCCAAGGGCCATTTGGATATTTCTACCATTATTCGAGAGCCACAAAAAAATATCGACTTGAAAATTATCCTGCTATGTTTGGTCAAACAATTAATTAACTCACACCTAATGGAATAGTGGAGCATATACATCACATAGGAGACACTGGAGCATTTTACATCACACAGGAGAAGCTGGGGCACATACATCACACAGGAGAAGCTGGGGCACATACATCACACAGGAGAAGCTGGGGCACATACATCACACAGGAGAAGCTGGGGCACGTACATCACACAGGAGAAGCTGGGGCACATACATCACACAGGAGAAGCTGGGGCACATACATCACATAGGACAAGCTGGGGCACATACATCACACAGGAGAATCTGGGGCACATACATCACACAGGAGACGCTGGGGCACATACATCACACAGGAGAAGCTGGGGCACGTACATCACACAGGAGAAGCTGGGGCACATACATCACACAGGACAAGTTGGGGCACGTACATCACACAGGAGAAGCTGGGGCACATACATCACACAGGAGAGGCTGGGGCACATACATCACACTGGAGAAGCTGGGGCACATACATCACAAGAGATACTGGGGACATATGATTCAAATTGTTGGTATCCTTGAAATTGTTCCAGAAAATGAAATTAAGTATTTCTCCCAGAAAATCATTCAATTACACATGTTTTGTTATAAATACAGTGCCTTGCGAAAGTATTTGGACCCCTTGAATTTTTCAACCTTTTCCAACATTTCAGGCTTCAAACATAAAGATAAAAATGTTAATGTTCTGGTGAAGAATCAACAACAAGTGGGACACAATTGTGAAGGTGAACGAAATGTATTTCTTATTTGTAACTTTTATAAAAAAGAATAAACTGAAAAGTGGAGCGTGCAATATTATTCGTCCCCTTTACTTTCAGTGCGGCAAACTCACTCCAGAAGTTCATTGAGGATCTCTGAATGATCCAATGTTGTCCTAAATGACTGATGATAAATATAATCCATCTGTGTGTAATCAAGTCTCCGTATAAATGCACCTGCTCTGTGATAGTCTGTGTTCTGTTTAAAGCACAGAGAGCATCATGAAGACCAAGGAACACAACAGGCAGGTCCATGATACTGTTGTGGAGACGTTTAAAGCCGGATTTGGTTACAAAAAGATTTCCACAATTTTAAACATCCCAAGAAGCACTGTGCAAGCGATCATATTGAAATGGATGGAGTATCATACCACTGCAAATCTACCAAGACCCGGCCGTCCATCCAAACTATCATCTCAAACAAGGAGAAGACTGATCAGAGATGCAGCCAAGAGGCCCATGATCACTTTGGATGAACTGCAGAGATCTACATCTGAGGTGGGAGAGTCTGTCCATAGGACAACAATCAGTCGTACACTGCACAAATCTGACCTTTATGGAAGAGTGGCAAGGAGAAAGCCATTTCTCAAAGATATCCATAAAATGTGTAGTTTAAGGTTTGCCACAAGCCACCTGGGAGACACCAAACATGTGGAAGAAGGTGCTCTGGTCAGATGAAACCAAAATCAAACTATTTGGGCACAATGCCAAACGATATATTTGGCGTAAAATCAACACAGCTCATCACCCTGAACACACCATCCCCACTGTAAAACATGGTGGTGGCAGCATCATGGTTTGTGCCTGCTTCTCTTCAGCAGGGACAGGAAAGATGGTTAAAATTGATGGGAAGATGGATGGAGCCAAATACAGGACCATTCCTGAAGAAAACCTGTTGAAGTCTGCAAAAGACCTGAGACTGGGATGGAGATTTGTCTTTCAAAAAGACAATGATCCAAAACATAAAGCAAAATCTACAATGGAATGGTTCACAAATAAACGTATCCAGGTGTTAGAATGGTGAAGTCAAAGTCCAGACCTGAATCCAATCGAGAATCTGTGGAAATAGCTGAAAACTGCTGCTCACAAACGCTCTCCATCCAACCTCACTCAGCTCGAGCTGTTTGCAAAGGAAGAATTTCAGTCTCTCGATGTGCAAAACTGATAGACACATACCCCAAGCGACTGCAGCTGTAATCGCAGCAAAAGGTGGTGCTACAAAGTATTAACTTAAAGAGGACGAATAATATTGCACGGCCCACTTTTCAGTTTACTATTTTTTTTATAAACGTTTAAAATAAGCAATACATTTCATTCTACTTCACAATTGTGTCCCACTTGTTGTTGATTCTTCACCATAACATTACATTTTTTTATCTTTATGTTTGAAGCCTGTAATGTGGGAAAAGTTTGAAAAATTCAAATGGTCGAATACTTTCGTAAGGTACTTTATGTTTATTTCCTTTTGTGTGTATTGGAACAACACAAAAAAACAGCAAAAAAAGCACATTTGAAATAATTTCACACAAAACCCCCAAAATGATTCAGACAAACCTGACATTTTTGCAACTTTGGCACCTTTTCAAAGTTGTGGGTAAATAACCTAGTTTCAAACATCTAATGCTTGTTCAAACTCACCAGTGGCAAGTAACAGGTGTGGGCAATATGACAATCACACCTGAAACCAGATAAAAAGGGGAGAAGTTGACTCAATGTTTGCTTTGTGTGTCTAAGCATGGACAACAGATAGAAGAGAACTGTCTGAATTCTTGTGAACCAAAATTGTTAAAAAATATCAATAACTTCAAGGTTACAAGTCCATCTCCAGAGATCTTGATGTTCCTTTGTCCATGGTGTTCAACATAATCAAGACGTTTACAACCCATGGCACTGTAGCTAATCTCCCTAGATGTAGACAGCAGAGAAAAATGTTGTGAAGAGTTGCAGTGCAGGATAGTCTGGATGGTGGAAAAGCCGCCCAAATCAAGTTCCAAAGAAATTCATGCTTCAGTGTCTGCGCGAACTATGCATCGATATTTGAATTAAAAGAAAAGCTATGGCAGGAGACCCAGGAGGACCCCACTGCTGACACAGAGACATACAGTGCCTTGCGAAAGTATTCGGCTCCCTTGAATTTTTCAACCTTTTCCCACATTAAGCTTCAAACATAAAGATTAAAATTTTAATGTTATGGTCAAGAATCAACAACAAGTGGGACACAATTGTGAAGTTGAATGAAATTTATTGCTTATTTTAAACTTTTTAAAAAAAATAAATAACTGAAAAGTGGAGCGTGCAATATTATTCATCCCCTTTACTTTCAGTGCAGCAAACTCACTCCAGAAGTTCATTGAGGATCTCTGAATGATCCAATGTTGTCCTAAATGACTGATGATAAATATAAGCCACCTGTGTGTAATCAAGTCTCCGTATAAATGCACCTGCTCTGTGATAGTCTCAGTGTTCTGTTTAAAGCACAGATAGCATCATGAAGACCAAGGAACACAACAGGCAGGTCCGTGATACTGTTGTGCAGAAGTTTAAAGCCGGATTTAGTTACAAAAAGATTTCCAAAACTTTAAACATCCCAAGTAGCACTGTGCAAGCGATCATATTGAAATGGAAAGTGTATCATACCACTGCAAATCTACCAAGACCCGGCCGTCCATCCAAACTTTCATCTCAAACAAGGAGAAGACTGATCAGAGATGCAGCCAAGAGGCCCATGATCACTCTGGATGAACTGCAGAGATCTACAGCTGAGGTGGGAGAGTCTGTCCATAGGACAACAATCAGTCGTACACTGCACAAATCTGGCCTTTATGAAAGAGTGGCAAGGAGAATGCTATTTCTCAAAGATATCCATAAAAAGGGTTGTTTAAAGTTTGCCACAAGCCCCCTGGGAGACATCAAACATGTGGAAGAAGGTGCTCTGGTCAGATGAAACCAAAATTGAACTATTTGGGCACAATGCCAAACGATATGTTTGGCGTAAAAGCAAGACAGCTCATGACCCTGAACACACCATCCCCACTGTCAAACATGGTGGTGGCAGCATCATGGTTTGTGCCTGCTTTTCTTCAGCAGGGACAGGGAAGATGGTTAAAATTGATGGGAAGATAGATGGAGCCAAATACAGGACCATTCCTGAAGAAAACCTAATGGAGTCTGCAAAAGACCTGAGACTGGGATGGAGATTTGTCTTTCAACAAGACAATGATCCCAAACATAAAGTAAAATCTACAATGCAATGGTTCACAAATAAACGTACCCAGGTGTTAGAATGGCCAAGTCAAAGTCCAGACCTCAATCCTATAGAGAATCTGTGGAAAGAGCTGAAAACTGCTGTTCACAAACGCTCTCCATCCAACCTCACTGAGCTCCAGCTGTTTTCAAAAGAAGAATAAGTTCAGGGAGACAACAATTTTGTCCTGCCCATTTTTGAAGTATTGAGTGCAATTATGTTCAATTTGCTTTTTTTTGCTGTTTTTATAACAAAACATGTACACTTGCAATGATTTTCTGGGAGAAATACATTTTTCTGTAACAATTTCAGGGGTACCAACAGTTTTGTCCATGACTGTACATGATTGGGGAGGCTGGAGGATATACAGCACTGGGGAAGATGGAGCATATACAGCACAGGAGAGGCTGGGGCATGTACATCACACAAGAAAAGCTGGGGCACATATATCACAGGAGACGCTGGGAGCATATACATCCCTGGATGGGTTGGAGCATGTACAGCACTAGGGAGACTGGAGAATATACAGCACTGGGGAGACTGGTGCATGAACAGCATTGTGGAGGCTGGAGCATGTACAGCACTGGGAGGCTGGAGCATGTACAGCACTGGGGAGACTGGAGTATGTACAGCACTGGGGAGGCTGCAGCATATACAGCACTGGGGAGGCTGGAGCATATACAGCACTGGGAAGGATGGAGCATGTACAGCACAGGAGAGGCTGGGGCATATACAGCTGAGGAGATGGTGGGGCATGTACATCACACAGGAAACGTTGGGGCACATATATCACAGGAGATGCTGGGGGCATATACATTCTTGGTTAGGTTGGAGCATGTACAGCACTGGGGAGGTTGGAGCATGTACAACACTGGTGAGGCTGCAGCATGTACAGCATTGGAAAGGCTTGAGCATGTACAGCACTGGTGAGGCTGGAGCATGTACAGTATTGGGGAGTCCGAAGCATGTACAGCATTGGGGAGGCTGGAGTATGTACAGCACTGGTGAAGCTGGAGTATGTACAGCACTGGTGAAGCTGGAGCATGTACAGCACAGGGGAGGCTGAAAAATATACAACACTGGGAAGGATGAAGCATATACAGCACAGGAGAGGCTGGAGCATATACAGCACAGGGAAGACTAGGGAGGATGGAGCATATACAGCACTGGGGAGGATGGAACATATACAGCACAGGAGAAGCTGAGAGCATGTACATCAAACAGGAAAAACTGGGGAACATAGGAAACAGTGGGGGCATATACAGCTCTGGGGAGGTTGGAGCATGTACATCACTGGGGAGACTGGAGACTGAGGCATCTATATATCACTAGGAAGGCTGAGGAATATACATAATTGGGAACAGCTGGGGCACATACATCACCGGGAAGGCTGGGGCAGTTATATCACAGGAGAGGCTGGAGCATGTACAGCACATGGGAGGCTAGAGCATGTACATCACTGGGGAATCTGGGGCATATGCATCACTGGGGAGGCTGAGGCACATACAGCAGTGGGGTGGCTGGAGCATATACAGCACTGGGGAGGCTGGAGCATATACAGCACTGGGGAGGCTGCAGCATATACAGCATTGGGAAGGATGGAGTATATATAGCACTGGGAAGAATGGAGCATATACAGCACTGGGATGGATGTAGCATGTACAGAACAGGAGAGGGTGGGGAATATAGAGCACAGGAGAGGGTGGGGCATGCACATCACACAGAAAAAGCTGGGGCACATATATCACAGGAGATGCTGTGGGCATATAAATTCTTGGAGAGGTTGGAGCATGTACAGCATTGGGGAGGTTGGAGCATGTACAACACTGGGGCAGCTGGAGCATGTACAGCATTGGAGAGGCTGGAGCATGTACAGCACTGGGAGGCTGAAGCATGTACACCATTGGGGAGGCTGAAGCATGTACAGCACTGGGGAGGCTGTAGCAGTGGGGAGGCTGGAGCATGTACAGCACTGGGGAGGCTGGAGTATGTACAGAACAGGAGAGGGTGGGGCATATAGAGCACAGGAGAGGGTGGGGCATGCACATCACACAGAAAAAGCTGGGGCACATATATCACAGGAGATGCTGTGGGCATATAAATTCTTGGAGAGGTTGGAGCATGTACAGCATTGGGGAGGTTGGAGCATGTACAACACTGGGGCAGCTGGAGCATGTACAGCATTGGGGAGGCTGGAGCATGTACAGCACTGGGAGGCTGAAGCATGTACACCATTGGGGAGGCTGAAGCATGTACAGCACTGGGGAGGCTGTAGCAGTGGGGAGGCTGGAGCATGTACAGCACTGGGGAGGCTGGAGTATGTACAGCGCTGGGGAGGTTGGAGCATGTACAGCACTGGGGAGGCTGGAGAATATACAGCACTGGGAAGAATGAAGCATATATAGCACTGGGGAGGCTGGAGCATGTACAGCACAGGGAAGGCTGGGGAGGATGGAGCATATACAGCACTGGGGAGGATTGAGCATATACAGCACAGGAGAGGCTGGGGGCATGTACAGCACACAGGAAAAGATGGGGAACACAGGAAACAGTGGGGGCATATACATCTCTGGGGAGGTTTGAGCATGTACATCACTGGGGAGACTGTGGCATCTATATATCACTAGGAAGGCTGAGGAATATACATCACTGGGAACAGCTGGGGAACATACATCACTGGGAAGGCTGGGGCACTTATATCACAGGAGAGGCTGGAACATGTACATCAATGGGGAGGCTGGAGCACGTGCAGCACTGGAGAGGCTGGGGAATATACATCACTAGGAAGGCTGGGGCACATATATTACTGGAGAGGCTAGAGCACATACATGACTGGTGAAGCTGCGGCACATATATCACTATGAAGGCTTGAGCGAGTACGTCACTTGGGAGGCTGGAGCATGTACATCACTGGGAAGACTGAAGCATGTACAGCACTGGGGAAGCTGGAGCATGTGCAAAATTGGGAAGGCTGGGGCATATACATCACTGGGGAGGATGGGGCACATACATCACTGGGAAGGCTTGAGCAAGTACATCACTAAAGAGGCTGGAGCATGTGCAGCACTGGGGAGGCTGGAAAATAAACATCACTGGGAAGGCTAGGGCACATACATCACTGGGGAGGCTAGGGCACATACATCAATGGAGAGGCTGGGGCACATACATCAATGGAGAGGCTGGGGCACATACATCACTGTGAACACTGGAGCATATACATCACTGGGAAGGCTGGTACATATACATCACCGGGGAGGCTGGAGCATGTGCAACACTGGGGAAGCTGGGGCATGTACATCACTGGGGTGGCTGAAGCATGTACATCACTGGGACAGCTGGAGCACGTGCAGCACTGGTGAAGCTGGAGCATGTGCAGCAGTGGGGAAATCGGACATAGACATCACTGGGGAAGTTGGAGTACGTACATAGCTGTGAAGGCTGGAACATGTACATTACTGGGAAGACTGGAGCATGTACATCACAGGGAAGGCTGGAACATGTACATCACTGAGGAGGCAGGGACATGTACATCACTGGGGAGGCTGGAGCATGTGCAGCATTGGGAAGGCTTCAGCATGTACATCACTGGGAAGGCTGGAGCATGTACAGCACTGGGGAGGCTGGACTAAGTATATCACTGGGGAGGCTTGAAAATGCATATCACTAAGGAGGCTGGGACATATACATCACTGGGAAGGCTGCAGCATGTACATCACTGGGAAGGCTGCAGCATGTTCATCACTGGGATGGCTGCAGCATGTACATCACTGGGAAGGCTGCAGCATGTACAGCACTGGGGAATCTGGGGCATATATAGCACTGGGGAGGCTGGGGCATGTACACCACTGAGAAGGCTGGGGCTGCTATCATCATCTGTGGGACAGGCGTGCATTGCGTGATAACCCCACCCACAAGGTACATCCTCAGCCTGGCACTGGCCAGCATGAGGAGGTAATCCGTCAATGCATGCAGGATTCACTGAGTGTGCTGAAGTAATTTATAAATCCTTGCCAAAAAACCTGTGAACGAATCCCTAGACAGCACACTGATGGTGGTGAGAGTCCATGAAATAAGATTTGTACTTATCAGACATTTATGATATACTAGAAGGTGGCCCGATTCTACGCATCGGGTATTCTAGAATTTACGAATTGTGTAGTTCATGTATGATTTTTGTTATATATATATATATATATATATATATATATATATGTTGTTGTGTGTAGTTACCAAGTGTTTGTGTAGGGCGCTGTACATGTTCTGGGTGTTGTCTGGGTGTGGCGGGGGGTGAGAGCGGTGTTGTATGTGTGTTGCGTGTGTTGCATTGTTTGTGGAGCGCTGTGTGTGTGTGTGTTGCGCGGTTTGTGTGGGTGTGGTGTGTTTTGGGGGGAGGTATGTTTTGTGCAATGTGTGTGTTGTGCGGTATGTGCGTATATTTGTGTGTGCAGCGTTGTCTGTGTGTGTGGGTGTCTGTGTAGGGCAGTTGTTTGTGGTTCCCAGTGTGTGTGTGTGGTGTGTTGTGCAGTGCGCGCGCGTGTGTGTGTGTGTTGGGGGGAGGTGTGCACTTCCCATCGTGCCCCATCCCCCATGCAGCGCACTCCCCATCGTGCTCCATCCCCCATGCAGCGCACTCCCCATCGTGCTCCATCCCCTATGCTGCGCACCCCCCATCGTGCTCCATCTCCCATGCTGCGCACTCCCAAACGTGCTCCATCCGCCATGCTGCGCACTCCCAAACGTGCTCCATCCACCATGCTGTGCACTCCGAAACGTGCTCTATCCGCCATGCTGCGCACTCCCAAACGTGCTCCATCCGCCATACTCCGCACTCCCCATCGTGCTCCATCCCCTATGCTGCGCACCCCCCATCGTGCTCCATCTCCCATGCTGCGCACTCCCAAACGTGCTTCATCCGCCATGCTGCGCACTCCCAAACGTGGTCCATCCGCCATGCTGCGCACTCCCAAACGTGCTCCATCCGCCATACTCCGCACTCCCCATCGTGCTGCATCCCCCATGCTGCGCACCCCCAAACGTACTTCATCCGCCATGCTGCGCACTCCCAAACGTGCTCCATCCGCCATGCTGCGCACTCCCAAACGTGCTCCATCCGCCATGCTGCGCACTCCCAAACGTGCTCCATCCGCCATGCTGCGCACTCCCAAACGTGCTCCATCCGCCATGCTGCGCACTCCCAAACGTGCTCCATCCGCCATGCTGCGCACTCCCAAACGTGCTCCATCCGCCATGATGCGCACTCCCAAACGTGCTCCATCCGCCATGCTGCGTACTCCCAAACGTGCTCCATCCGCCATGCTGCGCACTCCCAAACGTGCTCCATCCCCCATGCTGCGCACCCCCCATCGTGCTCCATCCCCCATGCTGCACCAGCATCAGCCTCTCTACCCGCAGCATCAGCCTCTCTACCCGCAGCATCAGCCTCTCTGCCCGCAGCATCAGCCTCTCTCCTCCCAGCATCAGCCTCTCTACCCGCAGCATCAGCCTCTCTCCTCCCAGCATCGGCCTCTCTCCTCCCAGCATCAGCCTCTCTCATCCCAGCATCAGCCTCTCTCCTCCCAGCATCAGCCTCTCTCCTCCCAGCATTAGCCTTTTCTGTCCCCAGCATCAGCCTCTCTCCTCCCAGCATCAGCCTTTTCTGTCCCTAGCATCAGCCTCTCTCCTCCCAGCATCAGCCTCTCTCCTCCCAGCTTACCCCAGCCTCAGCCTCCCCCAGCATCAGCCTCTCTCCTCCCAGCATCAGCCTCTCTCCTCCCAGCATTAGCCTCTCTCCTCCCAGCCTACCCCAGCCTCAGCCTCCCCCAGCATCAGCCTCTCTCCTCCCAGCATCAGCCTCTCTCCTCCCAGCCTACCCCAGCCTCAGCCTCCCCCAGCATCAGCCTCTCTCCTCCCAGCATCAGCCTCTCTCCTCCCAGCATCAGCCTCTCTCCTCCCAGCATCAGCCTCTCTCCTCCCAGCATCAGCCTTTTCTGTCCCCAGCATCAGCCTCTCTCCTCCCAGCCTACCCCAGCCTCAGCCTCCCCCAGCCTCAGCCTCCCCCAGCATCAGCCTCTCTCCTCCCAGCATCAGCCTCTCTCTTCCCAGCATCAGCCTCTCTCTTCCCAGCATCAGCCTCTCTCCTCCCAGCCTCCCCCAGCATCAGCCTCTCTCCTCCCAGCATCAGCCTCTCTCCTCCCAGTCTACCCCAGCCTCAGCCTCCCCCAGCATCAGCCTCTCTCCTCCCAGCATCAGCCTTTTCGGTCCCCAGCATCAGCCTCTCTCCTCCCAGCCTACCCCAGCCTCAGCCTCCCCCAGCATCAGCCTCTCTCCTCCCAGCATCAGCCTTTTCGGTCCCCAGCATCAGCCTCTCTCCTCCCAGCCTACCCCATCCTCAGCCTCCCCCAGCATCAGCCTCTCTTCTCTCAGCCTCCCCATCCAAGCCTTCCCCAGGATCAGCCTCTCTCCTCCCAGCCTCCTCCAGCACGCCGTGCTCCTCTGCCGACACTCACACACCCGATCGCATACACTCACACACACACCCGATCGCATACACTCACACACACCCGATCGCATACACTCACACACACCCGATCGCATACACTCACGCACACACACATTGACGATATCGCACATACGCGCTCACACTCACAACATCCGGAGATACCACATGCTTCTGGCCATGTGATCCTCCGGCAGGTCCTGGAAGCTCACAGCACAGTATCGCCGCCGAGAAGCAAGCGATATCCCAGGATGTTGTGAGTGTGTGGATGCGATGTGATGTGTGTGTGAGGTGTGTGTGAGAGTGAGTGTGATCTGATGTGTGTGTGTGTGTGTGTGCTGTTATGGTTGTGCGTGTGTGTATGTTCTGCCGCTGCAGGACCTTGATGGGTGGATGCGATGTGATGTGTGTGTGAGGTGTGTGTAACAGTGAGTGTGATCTGATGTGTGTGTGTGTGCTGTTATGTGTGTGCGTGTGTGTATGTTCCGCCGCTGCAGGACCTTGATGCGCTGGTAACTATGCTACCATGGTTACCAGCGTATCTCGTCCCCCGCTCGCACGGGAGCCCACACCAGCATACGCCGGCCAGCCCCAGCAATGCGAGGGTATGTGTCGGCTGGTTTGGCGGCGTACGCTGATGTGGGCTCCTGGGGTTACAGTACTCACCTGGGAGTCGTGACCGTGTCGGTTCGGGGAATGCGTGGGGGGGGCGGGGCCAGAGCTAGCGTGCATTGCGTGAGGGGGCGGGGAGTGGCCGAGTTGCCAATGCCTGCAGGGTGCCGGGGCGAGAGGCCAATCTGTGGGGGGCGGAGCCTGGGCGAGCGGCCGGCCAATCCGCGTGGGGGCGCAGCCTGGGCGACCGGCCAATCCGTGCGGGGAGGCGGGGCCATGGCGAGCCCAGCGGCCAATCAGCTTTGTGTCACCGTAAGGACACAATTTTGGAGCAAGACAGACAGACAGACAGACAGATAGACAGACAGACAGACAGAATAAAGCAATTATATATATAGATACTGTACATTTTCATATATGTCATAAATGTCACAGAAGGTGCTCGTTATGACAGTGAGGCCCTTTCACCAAAAAAAGGTTGTGCACCACTGAAATAGAGGAATGATGGACTGCCCCTTTAAATCAAATCTAGTGCAATGGGAAAATGAACCTATAACCACATCTACCAATCAGACGTCCCTGCACATAATAAGGAAGCCTCCAACATAAACAGTGTAAATATTATCAGTATATTAGAGGGATTCCTCCGTGCTGTTATAACTGGAGAATAAGGCTATGTGCGCACTTTACAGATTTGGTGCAGAAATTTTCAGCATGAAATCTGCACCTTATGGCAGAAAAATGCTCTGAAAAACACATGCGTTTTGGTGTGTTTTTGTGCCATGTTTTTCTTTTTTTGCTACGTGTTTTTTTTATTAAGGCAATGGGTGGAAGGGTTAAAAAAAATTGCAGGAAAAAATGCACCAACAATTGACATGCTGCAGATTATTTTCTGCACCAAATCTGCAAGTAAAAAAAAGCAACATGCACACAGCAATTCAGAAGTCTCATTGACTTTGCTGGCATGAAGATAGACATGCAGATTTAGGCCTCAATCTGCACCAAATCTGCATCAAAAACGCACTGTGCGCACAAGGCCTTAGACACGATGTAATAGAAGGATAGTAAATGTAGCTCTGGAAGTGACTGGAGGATAAAGCGGGCTTTACACGCTACGATATTGCTAGCAATTTCTAGCGATATCGAGCGTGTAAGCACCCGCTCCCGTCGCCCATGTGATATCGTGTGATCGCTGCCGCTGCGAACATTATCGCTACGGCAGCGTCACACGCACTTACCTGGTCGTCATCGTCGCTGTGACTGCCGAACAATCCCTCCCTCAAGGGGGAGGGACGTTCGGTGTCACCGCGACGTCACTAAGCGGCCGGCCAATCAAAGCGGAGGGGCGATGAGCGGGACGTTACATCTTGCCCACCTTCTTCCTTCCGCATTGTGGCCGGTGGCAGGTAAGGAGACGTTCCTCGCTCCTGCGAAGTCACACATAGCGATGTATGCTGCCGTAGGAGCGATGAACAACATGGATAAACAACGCTTACCGATTTTTGAGTTTGGGACGACCTCTCCATGGTGAACGATTTTCACCATTTTTGAGGTCGCTTAAGATCGCTGGTAAGTGTCACACGCTGCAATACCATTAATGACGCCGGATGTGCATCACTAACAACGTGACCCCGACGACAAAACATTAACGATATCGTAGCGTGTAAAGCCACCTTACGACTTGAGTTAACAGCAGAATAGGGACTGCAGCTCTGGAAGTGACTGGATGATAAGACACATTGTAACAGCAGAATAATGCCTGCAGCTCTGGAGATGACTGGATGATAAGACGTGATCTAACAACAGAATAGTGACTGCAGATCTGGGGGTGAGTGGAGGATAAGACGTGAAGTAAAAGCAGAATAGTGATTATAGCTCTGGAGGTGAGTGGAGGATAAGACGTGAAGTAACAGCAGAATAGTGATTACAGCTTTGGAGGTGAGTGGAGGATAAGATGTGAAGCAACAGCAGAATAGTGAAGAGTCTGGAGGTGAGTGGAGGATAAGACGTGATATAACAACAGAATAGGGACTGCAGATCTGGGGGTGAGTGGAGGATAAGACATGAAGTAACAGCAGAATAGTCATTACAGCTCTGGAGGTGAGTGGAGGATAAGACGTGAAGTAACAGTAGAATAGTGATTACAGCTCTGGAGGTGAGTGGAGGATAAGACGTGAAGCAACAGCAGAATAGTGAAGACTCTGGAGGTGAGTGGAGGATAAGACGTGATGTAACAGCAGAATAGTGACCGCAGCTCTGGAGGTGACTGTAGGATATGTTCAATTAAATGCTTAAGCGGTGAACTTTCATTGCTGGAGAAAGAGTTGTAACCAAGGCCGGGACCAGGGGCCTAACTACCGTGGTCGCAGCAGTCACCATTGTGACCGGGTCCGTGAGGTTAGGGGCCCGCGGCCGCCCGGCAGATCAGCAGCCAGCTCCTTTCTGCGAACGAGTAGCTGCGCTGTTCTGCTGCAGACCACGCGGCGCGGCAGCCGCTATATGACCCGGTCGCCACCGATGACACCGGGCCCCCCTGCCTGGTGTCAGCGGTGGTGGCATCGGGCTCCCGTCATTGCACACTACTATGATATTGCATAGAGCAGCCGGCGCCGCTCTATGCATCATCAGTCTTCCCCCGTGCCTGCGCGGTCACGTCACTGCTGTGCGACTGCTCTATGTGCTGAGAGCACAGAGCATAGGTCAAGAGGACGCCGACCGGAGCCATGGGGGAACGAGGACAGAGGTGAGGACGAGCAGCGGTGAAACAAGTAGAGGTGAGGACAGAGCAGCGGTGAAAGGAGAAGAGAGGTACTTGTTTTTTTATTTTTTTTTTTATAAATCAGTGAGTACACGGGGAGGCTGGCTGCAGGACACATGGAGGCCTTGGGGGGGCCTGGCTGCATGACACATGGAGGCCTTAGGGGGGCTGGCTGCATGACACATGGAGGCCCTGGGGGGGGGCTGGCTGCAGGACACATGGAGGCCCTGGGGGGCTGGCTGCAGGACACACGGAGGCCCTGGGGGGGGACTGACTGCATGACACATGGGGGTCCTTGGGGGACCTAACTGCATGACACATGGAGGCCCTGGGGGGGGGCCTGACTGCATGCCACATGAAGACCCTGGGGGGCTGGCTGCATGACACATGGAGGCCCTGGGGGGCTGGCTGCATGACACATGGAGGCCCTGGGGGGGGGGGGGGCTGGCTGCATGACACATGGAGGCCCTGGGGGGGCTGGCTGGATGACACATGGAGGTCCTGGGGGGGCTGGCTGCATGACACATGGAGGCCCTGGGGGGGATGGCTGCATGACACATGGAGGCCCTGGGGAGGCTGGCTGCATGATACATGGAGGCCCTGGGGGGGCTGTTTGCATCACACATGGAGGCCCTGGGGGGGCTGGCTGCATGATACATGGAGGTCTATGGGGCTGCATGATACATGGAGGTCTATGGGGCTGCATTATACATGGAGGTCTATAAGGGTGCATGATACATGGAGGTCTATGGGGCTACATTATTCATGGAGGTCTATAAGGGTGCATTATACATGGAGGTCTATGGGGATGCATTATACAACATAAAGGACACCTTATACATGGAATATAGGGGTGGATTAAACATGGACGAGTACGGGGCTGCATGATACAATATGAAAGTTTATGGGGCTGCATTATAATACATATAGGACTATGGGGGCTACATTATAATATATGAAGGACTATGGCGGCTACCTTATACATGGACTATGGGGGTGCGTTATAAAACATGGAGGACTGTGGTGCAGTATAATAACATGGAGAACTATGGGGTGAATTATACTACATGGAGAACTATGGGAAATTCATTATAATAATTGGAGGGCTATGAGGGCTACTTTATACATGGAGGACTATGGGGTGAATTTATAATATATGGAGGACTATGTAGTGTAGTATAATATATGGAGGACTATGGGGTGAATTATAATACATGGAGGACTATGGGAAATGCATTATAATACATGGAGGACTATGGAGGTGCATTCTAATATATGAAGGGTTATGTGGGATCCTTTATAGTATATGGAAGGCTATGTGGGGGCCACTATAGTATTCGGAGAACTATATACGAGGGGCGACAAAGATACAAGCATGGGATGGGAATGTTTTGTGCTGAGGGAAAAAGGTACTTTCCCTCAGCACCCAGCTTTCCCATGCTCTGCTGTACATCTCTCAGCACCCAGCTTTCCCATGCTCTGATATGGGAAAACTGGGTTCTGAGGGAATAAAGTATAGCAGAGCATGGGAAACCTGGGTGCTGAGGGTAAGAGCCAAGTGTCAGCGTCATTATCCTGTACCCCGAGTGTCAGTGTCATTATCCCGTACCCTAAGTGTCAGTGTACGTGGATGGGGGGACCCGGTCCCAAAATTGCACCAGGGCCCATCAAACTCTAGTTATGCAACTGGCCGGGACTATGGGCGGCTGCACGATTGTCGCATTTTTTAGGAATATAACGGGTCACGTGTATCGATGACGTCGTACAATCATTAATATAAAGTTCTAAATGTACCAAATTGGCACTTGCTATATACAACATTTGGTGCATGTAGCATACCAGTTCTCATGCCGTGTCATGGTTGTCATCCATGTGCCTCAGAAATGGAGCTACCACAGCAAGGGGTTTGGTCTCTTGGATGCTTCTTTAGGTTGGCGCACACCATTCTTACAGATGTCAGCTTTTACTATTTCTATGTTGTGGAGAATTTAATACTACTTTTCTATATCACACTACACCAGACCGGAGAAGATGCGCCAAATGCAATATGGTAGCGCACTGCTGTAGATTCAGCGCCTCTTTCCTCGCGTTACATTCAGACCTGCCGGTAATAATTTGGCGCATGTTACGACTCCCGGCCACGTTTCTTTTCTAATCACTTTTCAGAATGAAGGATCAAAGCGTGTACGACACATGATAGACCTGGCGCACAGTATGTAGGTGGGTTCATGTTTGCCGCTTTCTCTTAGTAATCCTCTATGAGAGTCAAGTGATTCTCTGCTGAGTTTCTCCACCATGTGATGCCGGTGAGAGCTGCGCCCCAGAGACATTCGTTAAGGTTCTCATAAGACAGAGCGGAGGTTTTGCTTTAATGCCTGGGTCAGGCATCACTACCATTAAACCCTTCACCACCCCCCAGATGTTATAATGGTGCAGAAGCCAGAGGTTTATACTCACAGGCGCAGCGCAGGCTCTTCCTGTAGATGCCCCAGATGAAGTCCCCACAGAGGTCGCACCAGGTGTACTGCGTGTGGGATGTGGGCTGGAAGTAGTGCCCCTTCCCTATCTTGCCTGGTGGTAGAGAGTCATCCTGTCCTGACACGACCTTTCTCCGCAGACTCCGCTGTAAAATGAGGGGCGCTCTGCCTGGGGGGATCCTCACCGCATTTGTCCGCTCCAGCCGGTGACCGCCTTTAGGGTTCTTGGTCAGATCCAGCCCATCCAACTCATCACACGGACTCAAGGTCTTCAGTTCAATCATCTCAAAAGACATCCCATAAACCTCGGGGTGAAGTCACCAGGGGTCAAGAGTGACCCTGACCTCTGAGTCTCACAATTTTTTGCTGGGTCTCTTTTGCTACGGTTCCTCCTCCCTTCTTCTCGCTCTTCTCTCTCATTTCTGGCTTCCTTCCCTCCTCCCCTCGGTCACATTCTTCCGTCTTACTTTCTTCGCTTTCTTTTTGTTTGAATTTCTCATCATCGGTGGAAGAAAATGTTATCAGGGTCCCTGAGGTCCGTTCTGAGGCGGAAGCTGTGGAGCCAGTGAGGTCTCAGCTGTGGGGGTCTCCGGAATTCACAGACCTCCCCCTGAAGTTCAGTGTCACGGGCACCGCAGTCTGGTGACACTCAGCAGGATGGACGAAGGATGAGTCTGTAATCTAATCTGGCCATGAACGGGTTAAGGAAGCAATGCCAACAGCTGCTGCTGGGGTCCGGGTGGGGGGAAATGGAGCAGGGGGGGACCTGGCAAATCCTGAAAAGTCTCCAAAGATCCTGCAAAGTCAGGACAAAGAAAACCAAAAGTGGAGAAAAAAAACGTCGTCCAGCGCCAAAGTGACCGATAAAATAACTTTGTAGGATGGAAAATGGTCTGGAGGAAAGGAGAACGTCAGCAGCAGGCGGTGGAGAAGATACCGAGGGGAGGAGGAGACCCTGGCTGCTGCCCCACACTATCCATGTCTCCATAGAAAATAGCAAAAAACAAAACTAGATTACTGAAAAGCTGGAATGTGGAGACAACGCCGTAGTGAGGAGAGGAAGGAGAAAAATGCTGAAAAGTTCCCTCAACCTGATGATCGAGCAGCAGAAGAGCCCCAGGGGCCACTCAGCACAGTCAGCAACACATACCCTTACCTAAGAATGTGGCAGTCAAGAATGATCGGGGTATGACGAGCAAAGCAACATGGGGGACGAGGTACTACAAGGGGTATATCATAGTGGACAGCATGCATTGAGCGATACAATATGGGGGATGGAGTGCGACAAGCGACGCAATATGGGGTTAGGGTAGAACGAGCAATACAACATGGGATCAGGGTACAAGGAGCAATAAAGCATGTAGTTAGGATACGAGGAGCAATACAACCTGGGGTAAGGGTACAACGGGCAATACAACATGAGTCAGGGTACGAGGAGCAATATAACATGGAGTCAGGGTACGAGGAGAAATACAACATGGGTCAGGGTACGAGGAGCAATACAACATGAGGGTTGAGGTATGTCGAGCAGTACAACATGGGGACTGGTAAAGACGAGCAATAAAACATGGGGTTCAGGGTACAACGAAAGGGGTACAACATTGGGTGCAGTGATCAATACAACATGGAGAAAGGTGTGCGACAAGCTATACAATATGGGGGCCGGGGTACAATGAGCAATACAACATGAGATCAGGTTATGAGGAGCAATACACATGATGGTCGGGGAACGACAAGGGGTACAATATGGGAGCCAAAGTGCGGTGAGTGACACAACATGGGGCAAGGAGTGTGCCG
The DNA here is from genome assembly GCF_048569485.1 of Anomaloglossus baeobatrachus. NCBI lineage: Eukaryota > Metazoa > Chordata > Amphibia > Anura > Aromobatidae > Anomaloglossus > Anomaloglossus baeobatrachus. The sequence continues at coordinate 57,623,953 of NC_134360.1, read as the reverse complement.
AGCAATACAATATGGAGGCTGGGGTACAACGAGCAACACAACATTGGGTCAGGATATGAAGAGTAATAGAACTTGGGGTCCAGGGTACAGCTAGGAATATAACATGGAAGCCAGAGTGTGGTTGGTGGTACAACATGGGGGATGAAGTGCGACAAACTATACAATGGGGTCAGGGTATGAACAACAGGAGCGTAACAACATGAGGGTCAGGGTACAACGAGCAATGCAACATAGGGCTGGGGTATGTTGAGAGATACAACATGGGGCCAAAGAATGAGGAGCAAGAGAATATTGGGGATAGGGTGTGGCAAGTGATAAAACATGGGGTAAGGGGTATGGAGAATGAGTTAACATGGGTTATGGGAACTATTACACATCCCTTGTGTACAGTGAAATGGGGTACTTATAAGACCCCTTGGTCCAGTGTAGGGGGTTGTTATATAACACCAGAGTTTGGTGGTAGAAATATATGACCCCTGGTCCAGTGTAGGGGGATAGCGTTACAACCCCAGAGTCCAGTGTAGGAAAGTAGTTATATGACTTGGGATTTGGTGTAGGGCAGTGGTAATGCAACTCCAGCATCCGGTGTAGGGGAGAAGTTACATGACGCAGGGGCAAATGTAGGGGGTAGTTATACGTGGGGCTGCTGATAAGTCTTTGGCTTTGTGATCTTTTTTGTTTCTATGGTAACGAATGTTACATCACATGAAAGCCTTGTGTCTAATTTATGTTTTCAAAAGTTTGTGTTTGTTGCTTATGGCAACAGTGTTCTACGCACGCGGGAAAAACAAAATGGTGGAGTCTAAAGCGATATTCACAGCAACTGAGAGCAGAGGAGTGATAAAATTCTTGATTCTACAAGGAAAGTCCGAGAAGGATATCTCATGGTGACATGTCGCAGACATTGTGGGAATGAATGCCCTTCATATTCCACAGTTAAGAATTGGGTTGCCAAATTTAAAACGGGCCACTTCAGCACCAATGATGAGGAACGTCCTGGATGACCGAGAATGGTTGATGTTCCGGAGATCGTTGATGCTGTGCACAACCTCATACTGGAGAATCGACGAATTTCAGCTAAAGCAATAGCAGACATCATGGGGATTTCCCGTGAATATGTTTGTGTCATTATCCATGAACATTTGGACATGAGGAAGCTTCTGCAAAGTGGGTCCCCAAATGTTTGACAACAGATCAGAGAAGCATGCAAGTGACAACTTCCCGGTCCATTTGTCAGCGTTTCCGGACTGATAAGAACTTCCTGGATCGACTGGTCACTATGGATGAGACCTGGATTTATTTGTATGATCCTGTAAACAAAGAACAGTCTTAAAACAGTGGAGGCACAGTGGTTCTCCTCGTCTAAAGAAGTTCAGGGTGCAAAAATCAGCCACTAAGGTGATGGCATCTGTGTTCTGGGATAAGGAGGGCGTGCTGCTAGTGGACTACCTTCAAAAGGGTTCCACCATCAATGCAAGGTATTACATTGAATTTTTGGACTAATTGAAGGCAGCTCTGAGGGCCAAAAGGCGCGGCATGCTGTCCAAAGGAATCTTGTTCCTGCAAGACAACGCCTCCGCTCACACTGCACAAGCGACCACGGCAAAATTGTCAAAGCTGGGCTTCCAGCTGGTTGACCATCCACCTTATTCACCAAATCTAGCTCCCTCCCACTATCATCTGTTTAAAAACCTGAAGAAACACCTTAAGAGTACCAAACTTCATACCATTTGTGATGCCATGGCAGCTACAGTTGCCTGGTTGAGGCACAACTGAAATCCTTCTTTAGGCTAGGCTTACAGGAGTTGGAATACCGATGTAAGAAGTGTATTAACATCAGTGGAGAATATGTAGAATAAATGTAAAGTTTCATCATCCTATCTCGTTTCTTTCTGGGTAAAGCCAAAAACTTATCAGCAGCCCATCGTACAATCCCTGGGTCCCATGTAGGGGAGCAGTTATAGGTCCCCTGGGTCTGGTGTGAGGGAGGCAGTTACATGAGCTGGGGGTTCATTATAGGGCGTCCGTTACATGACCCCGGGGTCCGGTACAGTTATATGTCCTCTAGTATGTAAGCCCGCAAGAGCAGGGCCCTCTCCCCTCTGTACCCGTTTCTCACTGTTACTTTCTTCATTGTGATTTATACTTGTTTTGTATGTAGCCCTTACAACACCATTGAATTAATGGTGCTCTAAAAATAAAAAATAATAATATGACCCCTGTGTCTGGGATAGTTGTATAGATGAAGGTGCAGTCTGCAGTAATGACCACAGTTTCCTCGTGTGAACGCTCCTCTGCCGTTCTTACATTCTAAGGTCTCGGGAGCATCATCCTGCCATTCATACCCCCCAATCCATGAATATCAGGAAGTGCCCCCGCTCTCTGGACTTTTTTCTTGTCTTTGAACTGAACTTCCTGTTGCTTTATCTAATGACAGCAGCGTCCATTACTAATTACTGAGGGTCACTGCGCCCATCGCCCCACACCTCATTCCAGATCTTACTTGTTTCCTCCTGAAGTCAAGAGATCACAAAGAAAAATAAGTAACTGAGCCTTCATCAAACACGTCTGACATTGAGAAAGCTGTGACTACCAATATGGCTGATATTACAATTCATCACCTCAAAAGTGAAGACTACGCTGGATGACTGGATGCCAGATCAGGGAAGAGTAAATCTTTTTGCTCAAATCAACTTTATTTATGTTAGTGGCTTGGCCCATGAGGAGGGAGTGGCTCAGTCCATGTGGCAGGAGCAGCTCGAGCCTTGTGGCCGGAACAACTTAGGGCATGTGGAGGGAGCGGTTTGGCCCATGTGGAGAGGCTCACTCTGTGTAGAGGGAGCGTCTCGGACCGTGTGGAGGGAGCGTCTCGGGCCGTGTGGAGGGAGCGTCTCGGGCCGTGTGGAGGGAGCGTCTCGGGCCGTGTGGAGGGAGCGTCTCGGGCCGTGTGGAGGGAGCGTCTCGGGCCGTGTGGAGGGAGCGTCTCGGGCCGTGTGGAGGGAGCGTCTCGGGCCGTGTGGAGGGAGCGTCTCGGGCCGTGTGGAGGGAGCGTCTCGGGCCGTGTGGAGGGAGCGTCTCGGGCCGTGTGGAGGGAGCGTCTCGGGCCGTGTGGAGGGAGCGTTTCGGGCCGTGTGGAGGGAGTGGTTCGGCCCGTGTGGAGAGGCTCAGTCTCTTTGTCAGAAGCAGCTCAGTCTGTGTTGAGGGAAAGGCTCAGTCTGTTTGGAGAGAGCAGCTTGGGCCATGTGGAAAGGCTCAGGATCAGCCGGTGTGATGGGAGTGGATCGGCACACGTGGCGGGAGTGGATCGGCACACGTGGCGAGAGTGGATCGGCACACGTGGCGAGAGTGGATCGGCACACGTGGCGAGAGTGGATCGGCACACGTGGCGAGAGTGGATCGGCACACGTGGCGAGAGTGGATCGGCACACGTGGCGAGAGTGGATCGGCACACGTGGCGAGAGTGGATCGGCACACGTGGCGAGAGTGGATCGGCACACGTGGCGAGAGTGGATCGGCACACGTGGCGAGAGTGGATCGGCACACGTGGCGAGAGTGGATCGGCACACGTGGCGAGAGTGGATCGGCACACGTGGCGAGAGTGGATCGGCACACGTGGCGAGAGTGGATCGGCACACGTGGCGAGAGTGGATCGGCACACGTGGCGAGAGTGGATCGGCACACGTGGCGAGAGTGGATCGGCACATGTGGTGGGAGCAGATTGACCCAGCTTGAACTGGGTTGTAGGAGTGGTTCAGTCCGTGTGGAGGGAGCAGCTTGGGCTGTGTGGCGGGAGTGGATCGGCCAGAGGGAAAGTAGCGGATTAGACCAAGGAGAGTAGGTCAGCCCATATGGCGGGAACTGCACAACCCGTGTGTCTGAACTGGATTGGTCCGAGGGGAGGGGGTAGGTTCACCCACGGGAAGCAGCACAGTTTGGATGGCAAGAACGGCTCAGTCCATGTGGCAGGCTAGGCCCATGTGGCAAAAGCGGCTTAGTCCGTGTGGAAGGAGTGGCTGGGCCCGAGTGCTGCCTACTAACGTCAGCGCCATGTGGTCCTGTGGCTGCCACATCCCATCGTCTTGTGCTTTATTCAGCGCCGGCAGGAAACCACAATGACATATGCACCGGCATCTTCAAAGCACGCAGCATTTATAAAGTCTCATGAAATTACATCTCTAACACATCAGGACAACCCCCAGCATGCCATGAGAGTCTGCAGCTGTCATAGCATGCTAGGTGTAGCAGTCTCACATATGTATCCACTAGTGTACAACAGAAAATGGCACAGGAACATGAAAGATTATAGTGAGAACAGGAGCCAACTTTACCAACAGATCAGGTGGTCATGCTGACGTCCTGCCATGTTGTGACCGGTGTCGTTTGAGGGGTGTCAGATGGCGTTGACTCAGAGTGACATGGCGGCATCAGGAACTGTTCAGACCACAGACTCTAAAGGCCCCGTCACACACAGAGATAAATCTTTGGCAGATCTGTGGTTGCAGTGAAATCATGGACATATTGTTCCATTTGTACACAGCCACAAACCTGGCACTGATTGTCCACAATTTCACTGCAACCACAGATCTGCCAAAGATTTATCTCTGTGTGTAAAGTGGCCTTTACCCTCCTCACTATACTTTCTCTGGTGCTTCTGAGATGCAAAGGCAGGCTCATTAGTGATTGGACTAGCGGAGTTAATTTCTGCTAGCCTGCTGGTTACCTTTTTGATCACATGTTGCGGGAACCTATTACAAGTACTCACCACCTTTTTAAGATGGAGGAATGTGTCTTCCTATGCCGACTATAGCTTTTTGCTATATTGGTCCGTGCGCTGATGATTTCCAGTCTGGTGACTTACTGCGTGTTGCTTGGTGTGTAGTGGAATTCCTCCTGCCAGTCTAGTAATTTCCTCCCTGCTTTACCTTTATCTTATCTTATCACTTGTTGTCTGATTACTCTGTGTGAGTGCGCTGTGTGATAGAGTTTTGGTTTTCCCTGTTTGTCTATCATTGTTGGTGTTTACACGCTCCTGTACCAGTGACCCCCCCCCCCCCAACCAGAGTTTAAGTGAAGGGGTAATAGATCTGGACTGGTCAGAAGCAGGGGTAGTACGGCGGCCCAAACATCGTCACCATCAGACATATCTCTGGGATCATGGACAGCTAGACCCCCCCTAGCCTGAGGGCCAGTTTAGGAGCCCCCGTCGACTGTTATCCACTGCTACCCTGTGACAAGGAGAGGTGAGAGCGCAGCTCTGAGACACACAGAGCAGCTAACAGGCACTACAGTCGCAGAATACAGCAGTTCTTACAAAAGATCATTTAATGAAAGAAACAAAAAACAAATATTTTCAACCAAGCTCAGAATTCAATGAGACAAGACGACAAATCTACACTGAGACTGATTAAATAGTAACGAGTACCGGTCAGCGCTGTGGGCGGGGTCATGGCAGCTGGTACAATCCTATTGGCTCTTAGAAATACAAAGGCACAAGCTATCCAAAAATGTAACTGTCCGTGCAGTTGGCCAAAGGGGGGAGAAAGATGATTCCCATGGTTAGTGTCACATCGGAGTCTTTGCTTCCTCCTTCATCTTCTTTAAGGCCTCACTCACTAGTTCACAGGTCTTCTTATGCTTCTGCCAATGACTGACCTGACACTGCCTGCAATAAAAAAAAAAATAAGCGACCACAAAATGCCCTGCATGTTGATAAATCCAGGGAGCCACTGGACAATGAGAGGAGATGACAAATACCAGAGTACCTCGGATTCTGAGTTACCTCCTGTATTATACTCCAGAGCTGCGCTCACTATTCTACTGGAGTAGTCACTGTGTACATACAGTACATTACTCATCATGTGTTTATCCTAACTAACATCCTATATTATACTCCAGAGCTGCGCTCGATATTCTGCTGGTGTAGACACTGTGTGCATACATTACATTACTTATCCTGTACTGATCCTGAGTTACATTCTATATTATACTCCAGAGCTGCACTCATTATTCTGCTGCTGCAGTCACTATGTACATACATTACATTACTCATTGTGTACTGATCCTAACATCCTATATTATACTCCAGAGCTGCGCTCACTATTCTGCTGGTGTAGTCTCTGTGTACATACATTACATTATTCATCCTGTACTGATCCTGAGCTACATCCTGTATTATACTCCAAAGCTGCGCTCGATATTCTGCTGGTATAGTCACTGTTTACACACACATTACATTCCTAATCCTGTACTTATCCTTAGTTACATCCTTTATTATACTCCAGAGCTGAACTCACTATTCTGCTGGTGTAGTCACTGTATACATGCATTACATTACTTATCCTGTAGTGATCCTGAGTTACATCCTGTATTATACTCCAGAGCTGCACTCACTATTCTGCTGGTGCAGTCACTGTGTACATACATTACATTATTCATCCTGTACTGATCTTTAGTTACATCCTGTATTATACTCCGGATCTGCAATCACTGTTCTGCTGGTGTAGTCACTGTATATGTACATAACATTATTCATCGTGTACTGATCCTGAGCTGCATCCTGTATTATACTCCAGAGCTGCACTCACTATTCTGCTGATGCAGTAACTACATTACTGTACAGAAGGGACCCTCTTATAATGTTAGGTACATTGGTCAGCACTCACCTGGTGCAGTACCATTCACTCTGGCAGCGGGAGCAGCGTTTTCCGGCCTCTGCTCCACATGATCCACACTTGGGTTTATCTGGAACCAATGACTCCATTACATCCATGTTATAGGTTTGCGCCCACCTATGGGACATAGTAATCATCAGGTCATTGTGGCAGTCTGCAGGCGAGTATACACTTATATATGGTGATCTCGGGGAGGGTCTCTGACCTCTGGGCCTGGTGCCGCAGTTCGCTGTCACTGGGGGAGAACGCATGCTTCACCTGGTGCTTCGCTATCGCCTTCCATTTCCCAGAATTCTCTCTGATAATGGAGTCCCAGACTTCTGGAACCTGAAAAATCCAGAGAAGTGGGAAAGAGATGAGGTGACGGACTGAGCAACAGTAAGAGGAGCAGTGCTGTACAGGAGAGGGCACCGTCACAGGCTCGGAGAGTCCGAAATCCCCAAACTACAGTACACCGATTGGGGGGGGGTCCGGATGATTGGAGGTCAGCTTTCTAATAGATTTTTGCCTCAACTCATCAAAGCAATTTTACCAAAATGCTGGTACAAATTGCTGTAAAATACTGCAAGATTTTGGCGCAACGCAGTTGTGCAAAAAAGTTGTGATTTTTGTTATTTTCCCGCCAGTTTCTTCCAGCTATGCCATAATATGCGGAGCTGGTAAGTGGTGGGAACGTGACACCAGAGCTTGTCTAATGTATGGTGAGCTGTAGCGTTACTTACCCCAAAAAGCGTGCTGAGGTCAGGAACTGGTGTAAGATTTCTAGAAGTGCACAGAGGCACGTATCCCTCATCAGACACTCCTGATTCATAGAGAGATGGCAACTCTTCATGAATCAGAAGCGATGAACTCCACCATTGCACCCCATTATGACTGGTGGGGGGGGGAATAAATGGTGTTGATGAATTGGGGACTATTGCAGGCGTCACACGGTACGATCTATCGTGCGATCGTACCCGCCCCCGTCGTTTGTGCGTCACGGGCAAATTGCTGCCCGTGTCGCACAAAGTCGTTAAACCGCCGTCACACGTATTTACCTGCTGAGCGACCTCGCTGTGGGCGGCGAACAGAAGGGGGAGGGACGTTCGGCGTCACAGCGACGTCACACAGCCGCCGGCCAATAAAAGTGTAGGAGCGGAGATGAGCGGGACGTAAACATCCCGCCCACCTCCTTCCTTCAGCATTGCAGGCGGGTGCATGTAAGCTGTGTTCATCATTCCCGGGGTGTCACACGGAGCGATGTGTGCTGCCCCAGGTACGATGAACAACCGGCGCCATGAAAAATAAACGATTTTTTAAAAATAAGCGACGTGTACACGACTTCACGATTTGTGACCGATCCAGCGTTGCTCGGAGGTGTCACACGAATCGACGTCGCAAACGATGCCGGATGTGCGTCACGAAAACCGTGACCCCCGACGATGCATCGCACAATAGCTTGTGTCGTGTGACGCTCGCATAAGTGTTTCCTTTTTCCCCCAATATTTTTAAGATCTCTGCTTGCTGTGGGTGAGTTACATTGTTACTAATTTTTAACGAGGGGCTGAGATCCTCTTCTAACACATGTCTCAGCTGAAAGTTTGCTACATTTGTATCCGAGCTATGATCATCCCACGAAAGAGCGCTACCCATTGGAATACATCCATGCTCAGCAGCCCTGGATGCCCAGCACTCTGTTATCAATAGTTAGATCTTGGACAACCCCTTTAAAGGGAACCTGTCACCAGGTTTTTCCCTTATGAGCTGCATCCACCACCCATGAGCCCTTATATACAGCATTCCAGAATACTGTATATAAGAGCAAAAGCACTCAGTATAAAATAAAAAACACCTTTATAATACTCATCTAGGGGGCAGTTCGGTGGGTGTCGCTGCTCTTGCTCTGGTGCCTCCTCCATCTAGTGCAATCGACATCCTCCTTCCTAGCCCTGTGTGCATGACGCACCCCGAGTCAACCACACAGAGGCCGCCATTGCGCTCTTCCGTATGCGCGTTGTGATCTGCCCAGCTGGAGGCAGATCAAAGCACTGTAGTGCGCATGCGTTCTTTGACCTTTCTTCACCCATGCGCATTACAGTAGTGAGCTCTGCCCTCAGCTGGGGAGATCACAATGCGCATGCGGAGGAGCACAATGGAGGCCTCTATTTGAATGATGCAGGACATGTCATGCACACGGTGCTGGTAAGGAGGACGGCGATCACACAAGATGGAGGAGGTGCCAGAGCAAGAGCAGCGACACCCTCTGGACCGGACCGCTCCTTAGGTGAGTATTATAATTTTGTTTTTTACATTACACAGAGCGGCCTGGGCTCTTATATACAGTATTCTAGAATGCTGTATATAAGGGCTTACTGGTGGTGGCCGCAGCTTATAAGGGAAAAACCTAGTGACAGGTTCCCTTTAAAGGGGTATTCCCTTCTACAAGATCCTATCCCAATATGTAGTAGATATAATAGTAATAATATTCTGAACTATCTCCACTTACAAATGTAGTATAGTTCTCCTGTCTCTTACCTCATGTGCAGGGCATTGCAGCTTAGGTATCCATGGTTACGACCACGAGCAACTAACTGTCACTATATACGTGGTCGTAACCATGGAGACCTAACTGTAATGCCCTGCAAATGAGGTAAGTGACACAGCTAATCAGGAGAATGATACTACATTTCTAATTGGAGGTATTTGCTAATATTATTAATATCACACGTAATACATACTAGGATAGGATCTTGGAGATGGGAATACCCCTTTAAGTCCGCTGGGGTTTTCAGCTTCTCAATGGCAGCGTGTTCCCATTCACTCACCGTAAGCAGAGATCTTAAAAATAGTGCGGAATTGAAACACAAGGTCTGAGAATGGGCAGAACAGAATTTATTTTTAGATATTTCTGGACTGTTCTCATCTATATTCTGGGACCCCCGTGGTCATACCTGCTCTAAGATCAGCTCCTTCTTTGGGGGCGCCGGTTCGCTCACTGACAAATAATTGAGAAATCGCTGTAGCTCCACTAGGTTCGGCAGCTGATCGATGAGGATCTCGGTGAGATGAGATAAGAGCTGAAGTGACAAATCAGACATATGGTGATGATGTATGGAATGACAACTGAAAGCTGCACAGCCCGTACCTGGGGTCTGCATCGGGGGGGGGGATGTCAGCAGGGACGCTACCTTCAGCAGCTGACCTCGGGTGAAGCCATCGATGTTGTACTTCTGCTGGCACTCCGGCCTCAGCAGCAGGTTGTACAGCGATATCCACACCTGACCGTCCAGCTTGGTCATCTTCTGCTGGTCCTCGGCTGGCACTGACAACCAGCGGCCGCTCTCAAACTTCTGTAGCTGACCTGAATGGGGAGAAAGTGAGGAATCGGATATTAATGAGGAACGGGCTACTTTTCCTGTGACAGTCATGTGACGTGGTCCTGTACCTTTGCTCCGCCGGCTCCACGGGCAGCTGTGCAGCAGTTCCACCAGGACACATGGCAGGTTATGGGTGTTGAGCAGCCGGGTGGTGATGCTCAGCGGGAGGCTGTGTGTATATACTGTATATCACTCTCTGGCCGATACTCTACACCCCCATCACCCCATGGATTTACCTGTCTGTGTGGTCGGTGATGTACCGCAGGACAGACAGACACTTCAAGGCAACGTCAAATTCTAGGGACTCGGCCTGCAGCTTCAGTTCCTAAGGATGATAGGAGTATCAGTTATACAGAGGTACAGTGGGTATGGAAAGTATTCAGACCCCTTTTAATTTTTCCCTCTTTTGTTTCATTGCAGCCATTTGGTAAATTTAAAAGAGTTCATTTTTTTTCTCATTAATGTACACTCTGCACCCCATCCCCCATCTTGACAGAAAAAAACCCCCAGAAATGTAAAATGTTTTGCAAATTTATTAAACAAGAAAAACTGAAATATCACATGGTCATAAGTATTCAGACCCTTTGCTCAGACACTCATATTTAAGTCACATGCTGTCCATTTCCTTGTGATCCTCCTTGAGATGGTTCTGCTCCTTCATTGGAGTCCAGCTGTGTTTAATTAAACTGATAGGACTTGATTTGGAAAGGCGCACACCTGTCTATATAAGACCTCACAGCTCACAGTGCATGTCAGACCAAATGAGAATCATGAGGTCAAAGGAACTGCCCAAGGAGCTCAGAGACAGAATTGTGGCAAGGCACAGATCTGGCCAAGGTTACAAAAGAATTTCTGCAGTTCTCAAGGGTCCTGAGAGTACAGTGGCCTCCATAATCCTTAAATGGAAGAAGTTTGGGACCACCAGAACTCTTCCTAGTCCTGGCCATCCAGCCAAACTGAGCAATCGTGGGAGAAGAGCCTTGGTGAATGAGGTAAACAAGAACCCCAAGATCACTTTGGCTGAGCTCCAGAGATACAGTAGGGAGATGGGAGAAAGTTCCACAAAGTCAACTATCACTGCAGCCCTCCACCAGTCGGGCCTTTATGACAGAGTGGCCCCACGGAAGCCTCTCCTCAGTGCAAGTCATATGAAAGCCCGTAAAGAGTTTGCAAAAAAACACATGAAGGACTCCCAGACTATGAGAAATAAGATTCTCTGGTCGGATGAGACAAAAATAGAACTTTTTGGTGATAATTCTAAGCGGTATGTGTGGAAAAAAACCAGGCACTGCTCATCACCTGCCCAATACAATCCCAACAGTGAAACATGGTGGTGGCAGCATCTTGCTATGGGGGTGTTTTTCAGCTGCAGGGACAGGACGACTAGTTGCAATTGAAGGAAAGATGAACGCGGCCAAGTACAGAGATCCTGGAAGAAAACTTCTTCCAGAGTGCTCTGGACCTCAGACTTGGCCAAAGGTTCACCTTCCAACAAGACAATGACCCTAAGCACACAGCTACAATAACAAAGGAGTGGCTTCAGAACAACTATGTTACCATTCTTGACCGGCACATCCAGAGCCCTGACCTAAACCCAATTGAGCATCTCTGGAGAGACCTGAAAATGTCTGTCCACCAACGTCCACCATCCAACCTGACGGAACTGGAGAGGATCTGCAAGGAAGAATGGCCGAAGATGCCCAAATCCAGGGGTGAAAAACTTGTTGCATCATTCCCAAGAAGACTCATGGACGTCCAGCTCCAAAGGAAGGTGCTTCTACTTAATACTGAGCAAAGGGTCTGTATACTTATGACCTTGTGATATTTCAGTTTTTCTTGTTTAATGAATTTGCAAAAATTTCTACATTGCTGCTTTTTTCTTTCAAGATGGGGGATGGGGTGCAGAGTGTACATTAATGAGAAAAAAATATAAACATTTTTAAATTCACCAAATGGCTGCAATGAAACAAAAAGTGAAAAATTTAAAGGGGTCTGAATACTTTCCGTACCAACTGTATATACAAGTTGCAGTTTTACTACATGGTCTGTATACCCTGCTTCTGCATATATGCACAGTGCAGGTCTGATGCCTGATACCTGTATTTGCAGAACGAATAACCATGTAGCACTTGTCCTGAAGAAATGCTGATATTCCAGTCACCTGCAGAGCTGCAATCATACAGCAGCCCCTGTGGGTTCAGAGTCTAGTGTAGGAAATACTGATACTATACAGTGACCTAGATCACCCCGCAATTCCCCGCTGTGCACTGCGGAACAACAGCTAAGAGGACAGCAGCATCTTCCAGGGGAGATGTGGTGCCTGCACTGTATGTAATCTATAGGTGATGGTGGGTTTACAGCTCAGGAGTCCCATGCATATACAGTGCCTACAAGTAGTCTTCAACCCCCTGCAGATTTAGCAGGTTTGATGAGATGCAAATAAGTTAGAGCCTGCAAACTTCAAACAAGAGCAGGATTTATTAACAGATGCATAAATCTTACAAACCAACAAGTTATGTTGCTCAGTTAAATTTTAATAAATTTTCAACATAAAAGTGTGGGTCAATTATTATTCAACCCCTAGGTTTAATATTTTGTGGAATAACCCTTGTTTGCAATTACAGCTAATAATCGTCTTTTATAAGACCTGATCAGGCCGGCATAGGTCTCTGGAGTTATCTTGGCCCACTCCTCCATGCAGATCTTCTCCAAGTTATCTAGGTTCTTTGGGTGTCTCATGTGGACTTTAATCTTGAGCTCCTTCCACAAGTTTTCAATTGGGTTAAGGTCAGGAGACTGACTAGGCCACTGCAACACCTTGATTTTTTCCCTCTTGAACCAGGCCTTGGTTTTCTTGGCTGTGTGCTATGGGTCGTTGTCTTGTTGGAAGATGAAATGACGACCCATCTTAAGATCCTTGATGGAGGAGCGGAGGTTCTTGGCCAAAATCTCCAGGTAGGCCGTGCTATCCATCTTCCCATGGATGTGGACCAGATGGCCAGGCCCCTTGGCTGAGAAACAGCCCCACAGCATGATGCTGCCACCACCATGCTTGACTGTAGGGATGGTATTCTTGGGGTCGTATGCAGTGCCATCCAGTCTCCAAACGTCATGTGTGTGGTTGGCACCAAAGATCTCGATCTTGGTCTCATCAGACCAGAGAACCTTGAACCAGTCTGTCTCAGAGTCCTCCAAGTGATCATGAGCAAACTGTAGACGAGCCTTGACATGACGCTTTGAAAGTAAAGGTACCTTACGGGCTCGTCTGGAACGGAGACCATTGCGGTGGAGTACGTTACTTATGGTATTGACTGAAACCAATGTCCCCACTGCCATGAGATCTTCCCGGAGCTCCTTCCTTGTTGCCCTTGGGTTAGACTTGACTCTTCTGACAAGCCTGGCCTCGGCACGGGTGGAAACTTTCAAAGGCTGTCCAGGCCGTGGAAGGCTAACAGTAGTTCCATAAGCCTTCCACTTCCGGATGATGCTCCCAACAGTGGAGACAGGTAGGCCCAACTCCTTGGAAAGGGTTTTGTACCCCTTGCCAGCCTTGTGACCCTCCACGATCTTGTCTCTGATGGCCTTGGAATGCTCCTTTGTCTTTCCCATGTTGACCAAGTATGAGTGCTGTTCACCAGTTTGTGGAGGGTCTTAATTAGTCAGAAAAGGCTGGAAAAAGAGATAATTAATCCAAACATGTGAAGCTCATTGTTCTTTGTGCCTGAAATATTTCTTAATACTTTAGGGGAACCAAACAGAATTCTGGTGGTTTGAGGGGTTGAATAATAAATGACCCTCTGAATAAACTTTTCACAATTTAAAAAAAAAAAAAAGAAATAACATTCTTTTTTGCTGCAGAGCATTTCACACTTCCAGGCTGATCTACAGTCCAAATGTCACAATGCCAAGTTAATTCCGAATGTGTAAGGCTGCTTTCACACTACGTTTTTTTAACATGCGTCATGAATGTTTTTTTAACGCAAAAACGGATCCAGTGCAAATGCGTTTTCATTTCAATGCATTTGCAATGGACTCGCGTTCACATGCGTTTGCGTGCGTTATAGTGAGGATCCAGCGAGTTGCAGTTTTTTAACATTTTCCAAAAACGCTACTTGTAGCGTTTTTGAGCTGCGTCCAAATACTGCAAATTGCTGGATCCTGACTAAACAGCACGCAAACGCATGTGAACGCTGACATGCTGATAGACAGGATCCTGCTTGCTCTACTGAGCATGCCCAGAAACCAGCCTCCGTGATCAGTGTCTCTCTCCCCCTCCCTCTCTCTCCTTCCATCTCTCTCCCCTGTCTCTCCTCCCTCTCTCTCTCTCTGTCTCTCCCCCACCTGAGAGCTGCGGACACTCGTAACCAAGGTAAATATCGGGTAACCACTTCTCTTAGTTACCCGATGTTTACGTTGGTTACGTGTGCAGACGCTCGTAACCAAGATAAATATCGGGCATCCAAGCAAGTTACCCGATGTTTACCTTGGTTACGATCCTCTGCAGCTGTGAGATGCCGGCTCCCAGTCTGTCCCATTCAGTTCCCCTCACTCCCGATCACATGACTCCAATGCCCACCCCTAAACATCCAGTGACAGGATCCTGCAAAATAACATGCGTTTGCATGCATTTTTTTGCTGTAAAAGCAGGATCCGCTTTTACAGCAAAACTCACGGATCACCGCTGATCTAGAAAGTTGTAGAAAATAAAACCACAAATGCTCTAAAAATAAAACAATATTAATTCAGTGATACATGAAGAAGCACAAACGGAGGGGCAGGGGGCTCAGGGGGAGGAGGAAGACGTCCGCCGTAAGGAACGCTGCTGCTAGTCCTGAACTAGGAGATCTGTGGATCACACCACACCCGCACTGCCTATTTTGGCAAAGCAGAGTTAATCTGGCATGAAAATGCAAAAAAGTTGCAAACTTTTTCACAACCCCAAAGTGAGCAAAAAGTTTGCAACATTTCAAAGCTTTCCATGACAGAATTCTGTTGTAAAAACTTTAATGAATCAGGGCCAATGTCTAAAGTCTATTTTCAATCTATTACTCCCTGTTATCAGCCACTAATGGAAGGGGTGACAGTAGGACAGGTGATTACAATCTATTACTCCCTGTTATCAGCCAATACTGGGGAAAGGTGACTGTAGGACAGGGAACTACAATCTATTACTACCTGTTATCAGCCATTATTGGTGGAAGATGACAATAGGGGAAAAAAAACCTACAATCTATTTCTTCCTGTTATCAGCCAATACTGGGGAAAGATGACTGTAGGACAAAGAACTACAATCTATTACTACCTGTTATCAGCCATTACTGGGGAAAGGTGACAGGAAGAAGTGACTATAATCTATTACTATCTGTTATGAGCCACTACTGGAGGGAGACAAAGATGGGACAGGCGACTACAATCTATTACTCCCTGTTATCAGCCATTATTGGGGAGAGGAGACAGGAAAAAGTGACTACAATCTATTAGTATCTGTTATCAGCCATTGCTGGTGAGAGGTGATTGTAGGACAGGTGACTACAATCTATTACTCCCTGTTATCTGCCATTATTGGGTAGAGGAGATAGTAATAGATTGTAGTCACTTCTTACTATCTGTTATGAGCCACTGCTGGAGGGAAACGACAGTGGGACAGGTGACTACAATCTATTACTCCCTGTTATCAGCCATTGATGGGGAGAGGGGACTGAGGGAGAAGTAACTAATCAATTAGTCCCTGTTATCAACCATTACTGGGATGAGGCAACTTATGGAGAGGTGAGTACAATCTATTATTCCCTGTTATCAGCCATTTCAGATCGGGGAGAGGCCAGTGCAGTGTGGTGGGTTACAGGAAATCTAGAATTCCCTTCTGCCCCATGATCCCTACTTTATATCACACATCTCCAGTGACAGTACGATCTCTGGACTGTGAGCATTACCGGCCCTTTAATAACTGCACAGTGCAGAGTATAGCATCCTATATACTGTGTGATACACCCTGGTCTTTATATAGGGATCACTGCGCATTCCGCCTCTTCTACGTGCAGGCAGGGTCCTGTGCTGAGCCGTGAGGAGGCGGCTGGAGGAATATTCTGCGCTGAATGGAGGCTTTGTCTGCCTCCTACCCCCGCCTGAGATGCAGCAGACACTGTGTACTGTACCTCTAGTGACGAGGTCTCGCTGGCAGAGCTCGGCAGCAGCCTGTCCTGACCTGCTATCTCTCCTGCAGAACATCGCGACAGCAGCAACGTCAGCTTCCGATGGCAATAATCAATGAGATCCAGCACCAGATCCTCTGCGGATTCACACACGTCCTGTAGAGATCACGAGACCCACAACACATCATCTCACAATGCAACTTTATATTGAACTATTCATTCATCACCTTTTTCAAGATCTCTGCTACCTGTCTATGAATGTGAAGCGGTCGCACAGGCGATGGGCTTGTTACAAGGTGCTGGTTATGTTAGTGATGTTCCAGGACAAGAACGTGTCCAAGCAGTTGGCCTCCCCTGTGTCCGGGGGCTCACCGCGCAGTAAACGCAGGTAGACTACAATGGTGCAGTGCGACGTCACCAGTATACTACAGGCTGGGGGGGTCCGTGGACATCCACTCATTGTCCTGTGATTTATAAAACCTCGAAAGTTCTGTCTTTTATCAAAAAGAAATTGAGAATGTGCAGAATCCGGTCTCCGGAGATGACGCTCGCTGCTGTGTATACAATCCTCGGTGCCTGCGAGTGCTTTATATTGTGATGCGTGACAAGTGTGGACCCCGACAGCACCCAGGAAAGGCGCACAAAGCTGCGTTATCCTGCACGGCCATCGGTGGACTCTTACAGCCGGCATATTGAAGGTTCTGACAGTTTAGGTTGCATATTATAAGAATTTCTGCTATTGATGTAAAATGATTTATAAAAAACCCAAAGTATGGAGGCTAGGTCCAACAGAAAACATTCCACAAGCCAAAAATCCAGGTAAAAAAAACCCCAAACTTGATTCCAGTGCAATTAAAAAGTAAATGGCATCTTCAGTTACATTCAGCAATGTGGTATAAGTTTCCTAGGTGTTTCTGACTGTTAGGCTATGTGCCCACGGGACTCTGCACCCACGGATTTTGCCGTGGAAAACCTGCGGATTTATCTGCATTTTCTAGATAAATCCGCAGGTTTTAGCAAGTACAGATGCTCCCCATGTTATCCTATGGGACATGCAGAGTGTCTGTGTCCATGCTGCGGTATGTGCAGCTGCGAAATATGCTGCGGATGTCCCACAGCCACACATAACTGCATGTCAATTATTACTGCGGAAATATCTGCGGAAATCCCGTGCCTCCACGATGGAGATAGAGGCCAGGACTTCCGCAGGTAAGTCGCATAAATGTCTGTAGGAATACCGCAGCCATTTTGCTGGAATCCTGCAGCTATGGATAGCTGCGGATTCCGGGGCTCAGCTGTGGGAAACCTGCGGACATACCTGCGGATATATCCGCAGGTACGAGCTCCCGTGGGCACATAGCCTAAGGGTATCTTCCCATGTTGCAGATTTGGGTGCAGATTTTTTGCACCTAAAACGTCATCTCTTGGCAAGAAAAACACTGCGGGAAAAAAAAGAGCGCTTTTTTAATGTGGTTTTTTTTTGTTGCATTGTGATAGGAAAAATTCTGGGAAAAAAACAAAACAATTGACATGTGAATTGTGTGGTACCGTTTTTTTCTGCACCAAAATCTACAACATGTGCAGAAAACTTTAGGATTCTGATAGACTTTGCTCAAATGTATTTTCCCTTGCAGATTGATTAAAATCTGCAAGAAAAAGCGCATCAAAAAATGCAAAAAAACCCCCAAAACCCCAGTGTGTGCACACAGCTTAAACCAGTCTATAATCAGAGCAGTAAAATAGAAGAATTGTCAGCACTTACTAAAAGGCCCCGTCACACTAAGCAACATCGCTAGCAACATCGCTGCTAACGAACAACTTTTGTGACGTTGCTAGCGATGTTGCTGTGTGTGACATCCAGCAACAACCTGGCCCCTGCTGTGAGGTCGTTGGTTGTTGCTGAATGTCCTGGGCCATTTTTTAGTTGTTGCTGTCCCGCTGTGAAGCGCAGATCGCTGTGTGTGACAGCGAGACAGCAACAACTAAATGTGCAGGCAGCAGGAGCCGGCTTCTGCGGAGGCTGGTAACCACGGTAAACATCGGGTAACCAAGAAGCCCTGTCCTTGGTTACCCGATATTTACCTTTGTTACCAGCCTCCGCCGCTCTCACTGTCAATGCCGGCTCCTGCTCTGTGCACATGTAGCTGCAGGACACATCGGGTTAATTAACCCGATGTGTGCTGTAGCTAGGAGAGCAGGGAGCCAGCGCTAAGCAGTGTGCGCTGCTCCCTGCTCTGTGCACATGTAGCTGCAGCACACATCAGGTAATTCAACCCGATGTGTGCTGTAACTAGGAGAGCAGGGAGCCAGCGCTCAGTGTGCGCTGCTCCCTGCTCTGTGCACGTGTAGCTCCGTGCGCTGGTAACCAAGGTAAATATTGGGTTGGTTACCCGATATTTACCTTAGTTACCAAGCGCAGCATCTTCCACGCGGCGCTGGGGGCTGGTCACTGGTTGCTGGTGAGCTCACCAGCAACTCGTGTAGCAACGCTCCAGCGATCCCTGCCAGGTCAGGTTGCTGGTGGGATCGCTGGAGCGTCGCAGTGTGACATCTCACCAGCAACCTCCTAGCAACTTACCAGCGATCCCTATCGTTGTTGGGATCGCTGGTAAGTTGCTTAGTGTGACTGGACCTAAACTGAAGGTCTGAACTGGTGAAAACTGAACATAGCATACATGATCCAAAATATCAGCTGTACTCATGTAAAGGGGAAGGGAAAATAAAGGATGTAAATAGTGAATACTAAAATGAGAATATGTATTGCTGCCCAGAAAACATGACAAAAAATTAGTTATTTTGCAAATAAAATTGGCCAAATTTACTTGAGCCCAGTTACCAAGCCAAGGAAATTTTAATTAGGACCCAGTTGAGAAGTACACCTTGGCGTGGTAACTGGGCTCAAGTAAATTTGGCCAATTTTATTTGCAAAATAAATCATTTTTTCTCTTTTTTTTCATGTTTTCTGGGCAGCAATTCATATTCTCATTTCAACATTCACTATTTACATCCTTCAGTTATTTTCCCATCCCCTTTATTTGACTGCAGCTGTTATTTTGGATAACTTAATCAGAGTAGTGACTGCGGTGATAGGCACCATGTTATGGTAGTCATTAGAAGCCTCTATATCTACAGTACAGGGTCACTTTGGCTCCTGCAAGTCTCACCTTGTGGTACAATATGGTTTCCAGGAGATTAATGATGGTCGCCTCATGATGAATCTGCAGAAAGGAGACACAGGTCAGTATGTGACCCCACTGTCCGCTGTGAGGGGCGCTCATGAGATGCACTTACCACCATGTATAGGGGGAAGGTGCTTCTAGGCTGGAAATCCTGCAGCTGGGAGATCACAGGGAAAACCTTCTGCTTCCAGATCTCTACAGTGATTAACTCCCGGATCAACGAGGAAACCTGAGAGAACGCATAGAATGGTACATATGGAGAGCACAGGATAGAGGTGGATATGGGCCATACAGCCAAACACATAGATCGATCCAAAAACAGGCAGCACTCCAAAACAAAGTGTAAAACGCAATGAACTTTTAGATGAGTTTTCGACGCTGTATATTTTCACTGAGCAAAACACTAAACATCTTAAAGTTCTAGCAAATTGGATGGGATTTCTAGAAATCTTATGCCCAGTATCGAAAACAAAGCTTAATATGAAACCTTCCACCAAAAAAAGAAAAACTTCAGTCAAAAACACAACGAAAAAAAGTAATGTATTTGGCTAAATGATGCAAAAATGCTGCAGAAAATCTGCAAAATCTCCCCAAATCCTCATTGCGGGGATGAGGCCTTATTGGGGCATTCTCAGTGTGAGATATGTAGGTGCAACCAACAACAACAGCATTGGCTGTAAGAGTGTGGTGTTTGTTATCCAAAATAGCAGTTGTACTGAAGTAAAGGGAAGGAGAAAAAAGAAGAATGTAGATGGTGAACATTGGAATATGAATATGTATTACTTCCAAGAAAACATGACATGAATTTTTTTTTAGAAAAATATGAGTTACTTAGCAAATAAAGATGACCAAATTTACTTGTGCCCAGCTACCACGTCAAGGTGTAACTCTCATCTGGGTCCTACTCTAATTTCTGTGCCTCTCTTGTCCAAACTGACCTTTTATATGGGCTAGAATAAAACCTGCAAAGGGAAAATTAAAACACCTGAAATAACTGTGAGGATTGTGCAGACAAAGGACATGACTCCATAATACAAAGTAGAAAACATGAATTTAAAAAAAAAAATAAAATAAATAAATATGAATTACTTAGCAATTAAAGGTGGACAAATTTAATTTTCCTTTTGCAGGTTCTATTCTAGCCAATATAAAAGGTCAGTTTGGACAAGAGAAGTACAGAAATTAGAGTAGGACCCAGATGAGAGTTACACCTTGACGTGGTAATTGGGCACAAGTAAATTTGGCCACCTTTATTTGCTAAGTAATTCATATTTTTCCAAAAAAAAGTTATGTTTTCTTTGCAGTAATGTGTATTCATATTCCAATGTTCACCATCTACATTCTTGTTTTTTCTCCTTCCCTTTACTTGAGAGCAACTGCTATTTTGGATATTGTATGTCATGTTCAGTATGCACCAGTTCAGACTACGAGATTAGGAAGTGAGGGCAATTTTTCTACAGTGTGGTTGTCGGTCACAGGATTTAACTATCATGAGCACGATGAGTACAGAGAACCTGATGCTTTATTGGAATAAAACTGCAATGCGTTTTGATTCCAAACTCAGGAACATTTCTCATGGGCAGTAATGTAAGTAATTTTTTTTGTTCTGCATTGAAGAGGGGTAAATACCCTGAAACACGTCAGGGATGAGTTGGTTTATATTTAGAATAGATCAGATGTGCTTTTATGCTTGAGGAAGAGTCCTGAGTTTGGGATCAAAACGTGTTGCAGTTTTATCCCAATAAAGCATCAATTTCTCTGTACTCAAGCTGCTCATGAAGGTTTACTACTCCGGATGATCACCATGCTCGGACAGTCATCGAAGTTGGTGCTGGTTGCACCGTATCTGTTCTCTTCTCTAACCTGCAGGTGTAAAGACTGGGATTCCCTCTGTAGGAGCGAGGAGTAGACATGGATATCTAAACATCCGCACATCCAAGCCCTCTTCACCTCATGCCGACTACAACTCAAAAATATCTCCCTTATCCGTGCTTTCCTTAACCAAGAATCTGCAAAGAAGGGAATTTTGTTTACTTACCGTAAATTCCTTTTCTTCTAGCTCCAATTGGGAGACCCAGACAATTGGGTGTATAGCTACTGCCTCCGGAGGCCACACAAAGCATTACACTTAAAAGTGTAAGGCCCCTCCCCTTCTGCCTATACACCCCCCGTGGGATCACGGTTCCTCAGTTTTAGTGCCAAAGCAAGAAGGAGGAAAGCCAATAACTGGTTTAAGAACAAATTCAATCCGAAGGAACATCGGAGAACCGAAACCATTCAACATGAACAACATGTGTACCCGAAAAAACAAAAATCCCTAAGCAAACAGGGCGGGTGCTGGGTCTCCCAATTGGAGCTAGAAGAAAAGGAATTTACGGTAAGTAAACAAAATTCCCTTCTTCTTTGGCGCTCCATTGGGAGACCCAGACAATTGGGACGTCCAAAAGCAGTCCCTGGGTGGGTATAATAACCCCTCGTGATAGGACCGTAAAAACAGCCCTACCCTACAGGTGGGCAGTCGCCGCCTGAAGGACTTGTCTACCTAGGCTGGCGTCCGCCGAAGCGTAGGTATGCACTTGATAGTGTTTGGTAAAAGTGTGCAGACTCGACCATGTAGCCGCCTGGCACACCTGCTGAGCCGTAGCTTGGTGTCGTAATGCCCAGGACGCACCCACGGCTCTGGTAGAATGGGCCTTCAGCCCTGAGGGAACCGGAAGCCCAGCAGAACGGTAGGCTTCAAGAATTGGTTCCTTGATCCACCGAGCCAAGGTTGACTTGGAAGCCTGCGACCCTTTACGCTGGCCAGCGACAAGGACAAAGAGTGCATCCGAGCGGCGCAGGGGCGCCGTGCGGGAAATGTAGATCCTGAGCGCTCTCACGAGATCCAACAAATGCAAATCCTTTTCACATTGATGAACTGGACGAGGGCACAAGGAAGGCAAGGAGATATCCTGATTGAGATGAAACGGGGATACCACCTTAGGGAGAAACTCCGGAATAGGGCGCAAAACCACCTTGTCCTGGTGAATCACCAGGAAGGGAGATTTGCATGACAGCGCTGCTAGCTCGGACACTCGTCGAAGAGACGTGACCGCTACTAGAAAGGCCACTTTCTGTGAAAGGCGAGAAAGGGAAACATCCCTCATAGGCTCGAAAGGCGGCTTCTGGAGAGCAATTAGAACCCTGTTCAGATCCCAGGGCTCTAACGGCCGCTTGTAAGGAGGGACGATATGACAGACCCCTTGCAGGAACGTGCGTACCTGAGGAAGTCGTGCTAGGCGCTTCTGAAAAAATACCGATAGCGCTGAGACTTGCCCCTTGAGGGAGCTGAGCGCCAAACCTTTTTCCAACCCGGATTGCAGGAAGGAAAGAAAGGTAGGCAATCTAAATGGCCAGGGAGAGACTCCCTGAGCAGAGCACCAAGACAAGAATATTTTCCACGTCCTGTGGTATATCTTGGCGGAAGTAGGTTTTCTGGCCTGTCTCATGGTGGCAATGACCTCTTGAGACAATCCTGAACCCGCTAGGATCCAGGACTCAATGGCCACACAGTCAGGTTCAGGGCCGCAGAATTCTGATGGAAAAACGGCCCTTGAGACAGCAAGTCTGATCGGTCTGGTAGTGCCCACGGTTGGCCTACCGCGAGATGCCACAGATCCGGGTACCACGACCTCCTTGGCCAGTCTGGAGCGACGAGGATGGCGCGGCGGCAGTCGGACCTGATCTTGCGCAGCACTCTGGGCAACAGAGCCAGAGGTGGAAACACATAAGGAAGCTGGAACTGCGACCAATCTTGAACTAAGGCGTCTGCCGCCAGAGCTCGGTGATCGTGAGACCGTGCCATGAAAACTGGGACCTTGTTGTTGTGCCGAGACGCCATTAGGTCGACGTCCGGCATCCCCCAGCGGCGACAGATCTCCTGAAACACGTCCGGGTGAAGAGACCATTCCCCTGCGTCCATACCCTGGCGACTGAGGAAGTCTGCTTCCCAGTTCTCTACGCCCGGGATGTGAACTGCGGATATGGTGGAAGCTGTGTCTTCCACCCACGTCAGAATCCGCCGGACTTCCTGGAAGGCTTGCCGACTGCGAGTTCCTCCTTGGTGGTTGATGTATGCCACCGCTGTGGAGTTGTCCGACTGAATACGGATCTGTTTGCCTTCCAGCCACTGCTGAAAGGCTTGTAGGGCAAGATACACTGCTCTGATCTCCAGAACGTTGATCTGAAGAGTGGACTCTTGCTGAGTCCACGTACCTTGAGCCCTGTGGTGGAGAAAGACTGCTCCCCACCCTGACAGACTCGCATCTGTCGTCACTACCGCCGAAGATGGGGGTAGGAAGGATTTCCCTTTCGACAATGAGGTGGGAAGTAGCCACCATCGAAGAGAATCCTTGGCCGCCTGAGAGAGAGAGACGTTGCTGTCGAGGGACTTCGACCTCCCGTCCCATTGGCGGAGAATGTCCCATTGTAGTGGACGCAGATGAAACTGCGCGAAAGGGACCGCCTCTATTGCTGCCACCATCTTCCCTAGGAAGTGCATGAGGCGTCTCAAGGGGTGCGACTGACCCTGAAGGAGAGATTGCACCCCTGTCTGCAGTGAACGCTGTTTGTCCAGCGGAAGCTTCACTATCGCTGAGAGAGTATGAAACTCCATGCCAAGATATGTTATCGACTGGGTCGGGGTTAGATTTGACTTGGAAAAGTTGATGATCCACCCGAAACCCTGGAGGGTCTCCAGCGCCACGTTCAGGCTGTGTTGGCATGCCTCTTGAGAAGGCGCCTTGACCAGCAGATCGTCTAAGTAAGGGATCACAGAGTGTCCCTGAGAGTGTAGGACTGCAACTACAGCTGCCATGACTTTGGTGAAGACCCGTGGGGCTGTCGCCAGACCAAAGGGCAGGGCTACGAACTGAAGGTGTTCGTCTCCTATAACGAAGCGTAGAAAACGCTGATGCTCTGGTGCAATCGGTACGTGGAGATAAGCATCCTTGATGTCTATTGATGCTAGGAAATCTCCTTGAGACATTGCGGCGATGACGGATCGGAGGGATTCCATCCGGAACCGTCTGGTTCTCACGTGGTTGTTGAGAAGTTTTAGGTCCAGAACGGGACGGAAGGATCCGTCCTTTTTCGGAACCACAAACAAATTGGAGTAAAAACCGTGACCTTGCTCTTGAAGAGGAACAGGGATCACCACTCCTTCCGCCTTTAGAGAGCACACCGCCTGCAGGAGAGCATCGGCTCGGTCGGGAGGCGGAGACGTTCTGAAGAATCGAGTGGGAGGACGAGAACTGAACTCTATCCTGTACCCGTGAGACAGAATGTCTCGCACCCAACGGTCTTGGACCTGTGGCAGCCAAATGTCGCCAAAGCGGGAGAGCCTGCCACCGACCGAGGATGCGGAGGGAGGAGGCCGGAAGTCATGAGGAAGCCGCCTTGGTAGCGGGTCTTCCGGCTGTCTTTTTTGGGCGTGACTGAGTCCGCCAAGAATCTGAACTCCTCTGATCTTTTTGAGTCCTTTTGGACGAGGAGAATTGGGACCTGCCCGAGCCTCGAAAGGACCGAAACCCCGACTGTCCCCTCCTCTGTTGGGGTTTGTTTTGTCTGGGCTGAGGTAAGGATGAATCCTTACCCTTGGACTGTTTAATGATTTCATCCAAGCGCTCACCAAACAGCCGGTCACCAGAAAATGGCAAACTGGTTAAACATTTCTTAGAAGCAGAATCTGCTTTCTATTCCCTTAACCACAAGGCTCTGCGTAAAACCTCGGAGTTGGCAGATGCCACTGCCGTACGGCTCGTAGAGTCCAGGACAGCATTAATCGCGTAAGACGCAAATGCAGACATTTGAGAGGTTAAGGATGCCACCTGCGGAACAGATGTACGTGTGACCGTGTCAATCTGTGCAAGACCAGCTGAAATAGCTTGGAGTGCCCATACGGCTGCGAATGCAGGAGCAAACGACGCGCCGATAGCTTCATAGATGGATTTCAACCAGAGCTCCATCTGTCTGTCAGTGGCATCTTTAAGTGCAGCCCCATCCTCCACTGCAACTATGGATCTAGCCGCAAGTCTGGAGATAGGGGGATCCACCTTGGGACACTGGGTCCAGCTCTTGACCACGTCAGGAGGAAAGGGATAACGTGTATCCTTAAGCCGTTTGGAGAAACGCTTATCTGGATAAGCGTGGTGTTTCTGGACTGACTCTCCAAAGTCAGAATGGTCCAGAAAAGTACTTAATTTACGCTTGGGATACCTGAAATGGAATTTCTCCTGCTGTGAAGCTGACTCCTCCACTTGAGGAGCTGGGGGAGAAATATCCAACATTTTATTGATGGACGCGATAAGATCATTCACTATGGCGTCACCATCAGGAGTATCCAGATTGAGAGCGGTCTCAGGATCAGAATCCTGATCAGCTACCTCTGCCTCATCATACAGAGAAGCCTCTCGCTGAGACCCTGACCAGTGTGATGAAGTAGAGGGCCGCTCATAGCGAGCTCGCTTAGGCTGTCTGGGACTGTCGTCCGTGTCAGAGCCATCACCCTGGGATGCGTGGAACACCCCCGGAGCCCGGAGCTGTTCCAACTGAGGGGGGCCAGGGAGCAATGAATCAACAGTGCCCATGGTCTGAGTTACTGGTCTAGACTGCAAAGTCTCTAGAATCTGAGACATAGTCACAGATAATCTATCCGCAAAAATTGCAAACTCTGTCCCCGTCACCTGGACAGTATTCACAGGTGGATCTCTCTGGGACACCTCCAGCAGAGGCCCCGGCCGAGCAGGGGGCACAGGGACCGAACACTGCACACAATGGGGGTCAGTGGAACCTGCCGGTAGAACAGCCTCACAAGCGGTGCAAGAAGCATAAAAAGCCTGTGCCTTGGCACCCTTGTTTTTTGCGGACGACATGCTGTATTCTCCACAGAGTAATCCAGGAGGGTATATAGCCAAGAATCACCAGCGACCGTTTAGTGCAATGTATAACATGCAAGCATAAAAATACAGTTGAACACTTCGTCACTAGTGGGGTCAGCACCGGAGGTGCCGCTTACCGCCCGCTAAAAGCGGGTTGTAGTCGCCAGAATCCCGTGCCTGGGTCTCCCAGAACTTGTCTCCCCTTTCCAGCTCAGCCTGCACCTCAGGAATGGCTGCCGGCGTTCTGTGAAGAGGGGCGGACCGTGGGCGTGCCTCAGACAAAGTGCGGGAAACTGGCTTCCCACTGTGCTCAATGTGAGGGCTGGAGTATGTAAAGCAGATTCCAGCCCTCAGCGCTGACGTTCTGCATAGCGTCCCGCCCTTCCCCTGACTGGCAGGCCTGGGGGCGGGAACGAAACGGAACTAGGCCGCAAAAGCCGGGGACTCTAGTAAAAAGCGCGGCCGACAAATATGCACTGCCAGCGCGGAAGTCCCCGGCGCACCACAAGTCCCAACCGCGTCGCAGTAAAAACTGACAGCAGGGGCCGGCACGGCAGTTCCCCACACATAAACTCCCTTAGCAAGCTGTGGAAGTGTGGCACAAGCGCAGCAGCGCTATTGTCCCCGGCGCACTAACACACCCAGCAATGCTGCAGTGTGTGCGCGGTCTGTACGGGGACACAGAGTACCTTGGTGTAGCAGGGCCCTGTCCCTGACGATACTCCGCTCCATATCCAGCAGATTCCCCAGGGGCTGTGGACGGAGCACGGTCTCTGTGCCTGGAGACCGGAAAATCCCACTTCACCCAGAGCCCGAAGAGGGATGGGGAAGGATACAGCATGTGGGCTCCAGCCTCTGTACCCGCAATGGGTACCTCAACCTTAACAAACACCGCCGACACAAAGTGGGGTGAGAAGGGAGCATGCTGGGGGCCCAAGTAAGGGCCCTCTTTTCTTCCATCCGACAAAGTCAGCAGCTGCTGCTGACTAAACAGTGGAGCTATGCGTGGATGTCTGACCTCCTTCGCACAAAGCTTGAAAACTGAGGAACCGTGATCCCACGGGGGGTGTATAGGCAGAAGGGGAGGGGCCTTACACTTTTAAGTGTAATGCTTTGTGTGGCCTCCGGAGGCAGTAGCTATACACCCAATTGTCTGGGTCTCCCAATGGAGCGCCAAAGAAAGCATTAGTACACACCCTCATCATCTCCCGCCTCGACTACAGCAACCTCCTGCTCTCTGGCCTCCCTTCCAACACTCTTGCACCCCTCCAATCTATCCTGAACTCTACGGCCCGCTTAATCCACCTCTACCCCCACTATTCCCCAGCCTCGCCAATGTGCCAATCACTTCACTGGCTTCACATCGCCCAACGACTCCAGTTCAAAACATTAACCATGACATACAAAGCCATGCACAACCTGTCTCCTCCCTACATCTGTGACCTAGTCTCCCGGTACCTACCTGCACGCAACCTCAGATCCTCACAAGATCTCCTTCTCTACTCCTCTCTTATCTCCTCTTCCCACAATCGCATACAAGATTTCTCCTGTGCCTCCCCCATACTCTGAAACGCTCTACCTCAGCATATCAGACTCTCCCCTACTGTGGAAAGCTTCAAGAGGAACCTCAAGACCCACCTCTTCAAACAAGCCTACAACCTACAATAGCCCTCAGTCCAGTACACCACTGCGCAACCAGCTCTGTCCTCACCTATCGTACCATCACCCATTCCCTGTAGACTGTGAGCCCTCGCGGGCAGGGTCCTCTCTCCTCCTGTACCAGTCTGTTTTGTACTGTTAATGATTGTTGTACTAGCTTTTATGTATACCCTTTCTCACTTGTAAAGTGCCATGGAATTAATGGCGCTATAATAATAATAAATAATAATAATAATAATAATAATAATAATAATAATGGTGTTGTATCCACAGTGCCAGTCCCATAGGGGAGAGGACGTCTGCTACATTTCTTTGCTCTTATCACTTGCATTGTTACATTAGAGAGCGCCCTTATCCTTCTTTTCTCTTTTCCATTCTCAGTTTGAGAAAAGTTGAGTTTTTGAAACATAGTGTCGCCATACGGAACAATAAAAGTGCAGTATGCAGAGTGGCTTAAAGGTAGGAATACAGAAATCAATTAGTTTTTCGCCACACATTATATGGATAACAATACACCGGGAGAGACAAGAGAAGACGTCTATTTGCATTTTCCACAATTTTTTCCAGTGCTGCTTTAGATTGATACATAGAAGACAAATAGATATTGTGTTACCTTTCCATGTGTCACCAGTAAATCCTTGATCATCTCCTCCTGTCCGGCGGATGCATTGAGGATCGCCTGCATGTTCAGCTTCTCTATATACTCGTGCTGCTTCAGCCATCTGAGACCGAGGAATAAAGTATCATTAACTGCATCACAGATCTATGTCCGAGGATTTCCTTCTTATTTTATAACTGATTAGGAGGACGCTAAGGAAATTATCAGTGTTTGTATAAAGTTCAGACTCCTCTCTGTGTACAGACATTATTATTCCTGTACTGATCCTGAGTTACATTCTATATTATACTCCAGAGCTGCACTCACTATTCTGCTGGTGCAGTCACTGTGTACAGACATTACTTATCCTGTACTAGTCCTGCGCTACATCCTGTATTATACTCCAGAGCTGCACACACTATTCTGCTGGTGCAATCACTGTGTACAAACATTACATTGCTTATCCTGTACTGATAATGAGATACATACGGTATTATACTCCAGAGCTGCACTCAATATTCTGCTAGTGGAGACACAGTGTACATATATTACTAATCCTGTACTGATCCTGAGTTACATTCTATATTATACTTCAGAGCTGCACTCACTATCCTGCTGGTGTAGTCACTGTGTACATATATTACATTACTTATCCTGTACTGATCCTGAGATACATCCTGTATTATACTCCAGAGCTGCACTCACTATCCTGCTGGTGTAGTCACTGTGTACATACATTACATTACTTATCCTGTACTGATCCTGAGATACATCCTGTATTATACTCCAGAGCTGCACTCACTATTCTGCTGGTGGAGTCACTGTACATACATTACTTATCCTATACTAGTCCTGAGTTACATCCTGTATACTCCAGAGCTGCACTCACTATTCTGGGGGAGTCACTTGCGTACATAAATTACATATCCTGTATTATCCCTCAGAGCTGCACTCTTGTATACTATTCTTTCTATTATCTGCCCGGAATCTCACCCTCCGGAGCCCGTATCCCGGAGGGGGAAGCTCTGCAGACTCCGGACCATTCCCTCGGCCTCTCCGTACAGCAGCACGGGGCTTAACTCCATCCTTTCTCACTGCGTGCCAACTGCGTAATGCTGTTGCTATAGAAATAAAACACACTACTTGTGAGCATGCGCAGCTTGCTGTCACCAAGACAACTGCTACTTCCTGTCCGCAAGCGCAGTGATTGTCTCTTTGTTCGCTGGTTCACGCATGCGTGGGGGCGTTAACTTGAGTCAGAGCGTTGGTTTGTAACGTGAACGGAAGTTGCTTCTGTTCCCTCTGTTGTTTTTCCCCGGCTGTTGTGTAACCACAGGAAATTCCGCAGCCGCCATCTTGGCACACTCAGGGCTTTGTTACATTGTTACAGACCCTACAATAGATCGCTGCTGCTGCTCAACAAATGTTCTGCCTGATTTGAATTAAAAAGCGATGACTGATTATTACATTAGTGACATTTCCAAATATATTATCCTCAGTGTCTGATCAGGTGTGATGGCTTTTTTTTGCATCTAATCCTATCATCTGTGATACTGTGTGCTGAGCTGTGTATCTAATTCAATCCTGTTTGATACTGTTTGCTGAGCTGTATATCTAATCTGATCGTTTCATACTGTCTGCTGAGCTGTGTATCTAATCTGTGTGTGATACTGTCTGCTGAGCTGTGCATCTAATCTGATTGTGTGTGATACTGTGTGATACAGTCTGCTGAGCTGTGTATCTAAGCCTACCCTATGTGATACTGTCTGCTGAGCTGTGTATTTAATCTTATCCTGTGTGATACTGTCTGCTGAGGTGTGCATCTAATCTGATCATATGTGATACTGTCTGCTGAGCTGTGTATCTAGTCTTATCATGTGTGATACTGTCTGCTGAGCTGTGTATCTAATTTGATCATGTGTGATACTGTCTGCTGAGCTGTATCTTAAGCTTTTTTTTTACTTTAAAACGAGAACTCAAATTGTAAAATGCACAGAAAACAAGAATGTGATGATCTAGAAATCACCTATCACCATATATTATCACACAGAAGAAAGAACAGATCAGAAGTTGAATGTTGGATATTTCTCCATTTAATCTGAAAGAAAAAAAAAAGGTCTTAGAAATTGATGACAGCAACACCTTCTCACAACAGTTGTGCCCAGGCCATATCCACCATTGTGCCCGATCTGCATCCAT
Source organism: Anomaloglossus baeobatrachus (assembly GCF_048569485.1). Lineage (NCBI taxonomy): Eukaryota > Metazoa > Chordata > Amphibia > Anura > Aromobatidae > Anomaloglossus > Anomaloglossus baeobatrachus. Next base: position 57,593,222 of record NC_134360.1, on the reverse strand, counting down.
CATTGTGTCCGGGCCATGTCCAACATTGTGCCCAGGCCATATCCACCATTGTGCCCAGGCCATGTCCAACATTGTGCCCGGCCATGTCCAACATTGTGCCCGATCTGCATCCATCATTGTGTCCGGGCCATGTCCAACATTGTGTCCGGGCCATGTCCAACATTGTGCCCAAGCCATATCCACCATTGTCCCCAGGCCATGTCCACCATTGTGCCCAGGCCATGTCCAACATTGTGCCCGGCCATGTCCACCATTGTGCCCTATCTGCATCCACCATTGTATCCGGGCCATGTCCACCATTGTGCCCAGGCCATATCCACCATTGTGCCCAGGCCATATCCACCATTGTGCTTGGCCATGTCCACCATTGGGCCCGGACATATCCACCATTGGACCCTGGCTGCGTCCACCATTGTGCAAAGTGCCATCTTCTTCTTACACCAGTCAATAAACAGGGAGGTGAGGAGAAATATGCTGGAATTTTAAGAGAGGAACATTTGGATATTCAAAGTCTTCACAATTTTTTCATTGAAATGAATCACTGGCAGACCTCTCTGATGTCTATAAATCCCAGCGATTCAAAATTAAGTGAAAAGGGGATTAATTACCCATAAAACGTAATTTTTATTTGAATGTAAAAATAAAAGACAGGAGGGAACGCTATTTAGTGCACACATGTAGTTCACATTCACTAATACCTGGAAACTCCTAAAAAACACTTTTTGTTGTCCCAGGGACCTGACTAGGTTACAGCATAAACGGGTACAACATAGATTTATACCCAGTGTGGGTCTTTTGTAAATGACACCATTCACTGAATCATTTCTTTCCTCCTATAACTGTTCTTTGTCTCTGTGTTTGTCACCTCTGTTACAGCGAGACGGATAAACCATCATTTGGATATGAAACACATATCCCATTCTCCATAGCTGGAGACACGAGACTTAATATACACTGCAAGACACTTCTAGCTTATAGTGTTCCCCTTCGTTCAGGGACCATGAATTCGCTCCAGTTTCCGCACCCATCTGAACTTTGCATTCGTTACGTGTCCTATATTCCATGGCATAATGCTGTGTAACGTTGAGGAAGATTTTTCTCAAATTGTTCCACGATTTTCAGATGCATTTGATCACAGATCATTGACCTCCGACCATCTTTACTTTGGAGAGACTCTGCCTCTCTCACTTGTTTTTTTTTTATACAGTCATGTGATTTAGTTGATGAGTGACCATCATGTTGTGTTTCATTAGTGCCTCTTACTTTGTGAGATGTATCACTGCCATCAATTTCTATACAAGCTATTTTTATTCAAATGGAGAAATATTCATTGTCTGACTTCTGATCTGTTCTGTGTAATGAAATATAGATTAAGATATAGGATAGATAATATAGAAATAAAAGATTTCCACATCATTGCACTCTGGCTTTCTGTACATTTTACAGTTTGGACTCACTTTATTGGGGTTGTACTTGCCAAGCTTAAACCTGTTATGTGTGATACTGACCCCTGATCCACTGTATCTTATGCTGCCATTTGAGATACTGTTTGCTGAGCCAGTGTATCTAACCATAACCAACACCAGAGATGGATCAGATGAAGCAATGGCCAATACCAGGAGATGGATCAGTTGATGTGATTTCCAGTACCAGAATATGGATCAGTACCAGGAGTTGGATCAGTTGACATGATTGCCAGAACTGGGAGATGGATCAGTACCAAGAGATAGATCAGATGAGGTGATGACCAGTACCAGAACATGGATCAGATTAGATAATTTCAAGTATCGGGAGATGCATCAGATGAGGTCATATCCAGTACAGGGAGCTGGATCAGTACCAGGAGATGGATCAGATGAGGTCATATCCAGTACAGGGAGATGGACCAGTTGGCATGATTTCCAGTACTTTTAAATGGATCAGTGCCAGGAGTTGGATCAGTTGATGTGATTGTCAGTACCTGGAGATGGATCAGTACCAAGAGATATATCAGATGAGGTGATGACCAGTACCGGAAGATGGATCAGATGAGGTAATTCAAAGTACCGGGACATGGATCAGATGAGGGGATGTCCAGTATCGGGAGATGGATCAGTACCAAGAGATGGATCAGATGAGGTCATTTCCATTACAGGGAGAGGATTAGTTGGCGTGATTTCCAGTACTTTTAAATGGATCAGTACCAGGAGATGGATTAGATGAGGTGATGACTAGTATCGGGAGATGGATCAGATGAGGTGATGTCCAGTACTATGAGATGGATCAGCTGAGATAATGTCCCGTACCAGAACATGGATCAGTTCACATGATTTCCAGAACCAGGAGATGGTTCAGTACCAGGAGATGGATCACATGAGGTGATAACCAGTACCAGGAGATGGATCATAAGAGGTTATCACCATTACCTCATCTGATCATCTTCTGGTACTGGTCATTACCTCATCTGATCCATCTTCTTCTATTGGTCATCACCTCATCTGATCCATCTCCTGGTACTGATCTATGTCTTTGTACTTGAAATCACGTCAAATGATGAGATTTCCAAGAAAAATGTTCAAGTCCCACATTGACTTCCATTATACTCAAGTACCGAGCACCCGAGCATGATAGTGCTCGCTCATCACTCATTATGACCAGTAGTGAGACTTGGTTGACATGATTTCCAGTACCAGGAGATAGATCAGTACCAGGAGATAGATCAGTACCAGGAGATGGATTAGATGAGGTTATGACCAGTACCAGGAGATGATTCAGATGAGGTTATGACCAGTACCAGGAGATGGATCAGATGAGTTGGATCAGTCATTCCTGGCTCGATACCGTAGCATTGTCAGTGTAATGCCCAGTAGGTATCAAGGGTTCATTCATTTATTACTGATTATTATTATTAGTAGTAGTATTACAACGGATTATTACATTATTATTCTAGATGACACTTTTATGATTACACTATTGTTCTGTATCATATTCTTAGACTATTATTATAGGATTATTATATATTCTTATATTGTATGTGACACTTATGTATAGATTATACGATCATTACATATTTATATAATTCTGATTCCATGACATGGATTAGTACATTACACTACACTATTATATATGATTGTGACACTACCAGTGTATATTATACTGTTATTACCCTATTACTCTATATTATACTCTTACTCTGTGTTTATTACATAGGGGTCATGTATTTTGTGTCTTCTGTATAACACTTACTGCATATAGGATTATTCCATATGACTATTATTCTATTTCTCTGTTATACTCTATGATATATTATGTAGGATTATTCCTATTATTCTATATTACACTGTTATATGATTGTGGTATATTTCTTCTTCTGTATGGGAATATTCTATTATATTGGATTATTCCCTGTGATTCTGGATTATACACTGAGTGTCTGTGTTGCATGTGCAGTCAGTGGTACAGGACACACATGACAGTCTTCCACTGTCCAGGACGTTACACCGGCTCAGCCCCGGATTACGGCCGCGGTTCTCCGCTCTCTGCCGCCTCTACTGTCAGTCCCCTGAGGCGGAACCTTTCTTGCAGGTCGGAACGTTCAGTGCCGTGTCCTGTGTTCCCGGCGGGGCGGCGCTGAGCGGACAGGCCTGCAGGGACTGAGCGGAGGCGGGGGAGACTCGTAGAGGCCGGAACAGGAGTCAGGGAAACGGGGATCCCCGGAGCTGGGGAGAGAGCCCGGGCTGAGGGCAGGACCGAGCCGAACCCGAGTGAGGTGAGTGCGCGCGGCCGCCCCTCGCGTGCACACCCCCGCCGCGCTATACGGGGACGTTATTACATACACGTGTGTTATATTGGGGTCCGGGGAACCATGACAAAGCCCCTCCCCCAGTGATCTGAGTACTGGGACCTGGGGCTAGAGAGGATGATGGATCAGTGAGTAGGAGATCCTGGGTATATAGTGCGTGATGGATCAGTGACTATAGAAACCTGGGTGTATAAAGGATGAAGAATTAGTGAGTATGAAAACCTGATTCTATATAGAATGGTGGATCAGTGAGTATGGAACCCTGGGACTATAGAAATTGGTGGAACAGTGAGTATGGGACCCTGGGCCTATAGTAATTAATGGATGACTGAGTTTTTGGATCTGAAGTGGGGATGGATCAGTGAGTTTGGGAACATAGGTCTATATAGGATGATGGATCAGTGAGTATTAAAATATGGGTTTATAGAGGATGATGGATTAGTGAGTATGAAAGCCTTGGTCTATAGAGAATGGAGCATCAGTGGGTATGGAAGCCTTGATCTATAGAGAATGGTGGATTTGTGCGTATGGGACCCTGGGACTATAGAAATTGGGGGAACAGTGAGTATAGGACCCTGTGTCTATAGCAGTCAATGGTTGACTGTGTATGAGTTCCTGGATCTGAAGTGGGGTGATGGAACAGTGAGTTTGGAAACATAGGTCTATAAAGAATGGTGGATCAGTGAGTATGGAAGCCTTGATCTATAGAGAATGGGGGATCAGTGAGTATGGAAGCCTTGATCTGTAGAGAATGGGGGATCAGTGAGTATGGAAGCCTTGATCTAAAGAGAATGGTGGATCAGTGAGTATGGAAGCGTTGATCTATAGAGAATGGTGGATCAGTGAGTATGGAAGCCTTGATTTGTAGAGAATGGGGGATCAGTGAGTATGGAAGCCTTGATCTATAAAGAATGGGGGGGATCAGTGAGTATGGAAGCCTTGATCTGTAGAGAATGGGGATCAGTGAGTATGGAAGCCTTGATCTGTAGAGAATGGGGGATCAGTGGGTATGGAAGCCTTGATCTATAAAGAATGGGGGATCAGTGAGTATGGAAGCCTTGATCTATAGAGAATGGGGGATCAGTGAATATGGAAGCCTTGATCTATAGAGAATGGGGGATCAGTGAGTATGACATCCTTGATCTATAGAGAATGGGGGATCAGTGAGTATTACATCCTGGGTCTAGAATGGGTAATTGATCAGTGAATATGGAAACATGCATCTATAGAGAATGATGGATCAGTGAGTAATTGACACCTGATTTATAGTGGGTGATGGATCAGTTTGTATGAGTCCCTTGCTTTATAGAGGATGGTGAATTAGTGAGTACCAGAGCCTGGGTCTATTGTGAAGGATGTATCAGTGAGTACGATACCCAAGGTCAATAGAGAAAGATGGATCAGTCTGTAAAACTCTGGGTCTATAGACGATTATTGATCATTGTGTATGGAATCCAGGGTTTATAGTGGGTGATGGATCAGTGTGCATGAAAGCTTGGGTTTAGTGGAGGATGGGTTACTGTGAATAGGACCCAGGGTCTGTAGTGGATCATGGATCAGTGGGTATGAGACCCTCGGTCTATCGTGGACGATGGATCAGTATTTATGAACCCTGATTCTATAGAAAATGAGGAATCAATGTGTATGAAACCCATAGTCTTTAGAGTTTCATGAATTAGTGTGTACGAGACCCTGGGTCTATAGAGGATGAATATATTAGTTGTGTTTGACGCCCTTGGTCTAAAGAGGAGCATGGATTAGTGTGAATGAGACCCAGGTTACATAGGACATTGGAATAGTGTGTGAGGTCCTTGGATGTAGAGGACGATGGATCATTTTATATGAGAACCTGCTCTATAGTGGGTGATGGATCTGTTTGTGACCGAGTCTACAAGACACTATGACTCTACACTTGAGATTAAAATTAGAGAACAATGTGTGATCACTCGCTTTTTTCAGAAATAATGTAATCTACATTGATGAACATTTGGAGGTTTCCTGTAAGGGATGCACCATGCAACAAGAACAGGGTTTTACAAAAGATCCAGAGTTTCTCAACATAAAACCTTTACTTTGCCCAAAACATGATGATCATAATTAGAGAACAGCAATGACTGTAGCACAGAGAAAGATTATAACTACATTTTCTGCAGGTAACAACAGTCACCGATCAGTAGGACGTGCACCGGCTGTCGCTGTGAAAGACATCTGCAGCCACAGGACATCACTAGTCTCTCTCACTGCTCTGGTGGGATTTTGGTCCACTCTTCTTCCAGTCTCTTCCACAGTTCTTTGACTGTTGTGGGTCTTTTGGCCATAACTTTGTCACCAAGGATTTTCCAGAGGTTTTCTATTGGGTTTAGATCAGGACTCTGGGCTGTGGCCATTTCATTACTTCAGTGTTTTCTGTTTCTATGGACTCCTTTCCCGGTTTTGCTGTGACGGGGAGCATTGTACTGCATGAAAATTGCTGGCTGATTGAGTGATGAACAAAAGTAAGGAACCACGTGTTGTGTATAAGGTTCTGATCCACACTTGCATTCACTCTCTCTGCCATGTAGCTGTATGAGAGGTCCAACTCCTGCTGCAGAAAACATCCCCCAAACCATGACACTTCCTCCACCGCCTTTCACTCACTTCTTAACACACTTTGGGTTCAGTCTTTTCCCACTTTGTCGATGAACATAATGTTTCCGATCACACCCAAATAAATTACACTTGCTTTTATCACTAGAATGAACTGTGGACACTTCTCCTCTGTCCACATAACATGCTCCTCGCCAAAGATGAATCTAGCCTTGTGATTCTTTTTGCTAATGAGAGGTTTGGTCACTGCAGAGTGGGCTTTCAGTCCAAATGCTATAAAACGTCGTGACACTGTATGACAAGATCCTTACCCTGTTCAGTGCTGGATCGGCGAGCAATTCCAGCTGCAGTGATGAAACGATTACCCATGGAGATTCTCCGCATTATCCTGTCCTCCCTTCCATTTGTCTTTTGAGGGTGACCAGCCTTCTTGGGGGACTTGAAATAGTTGGTGATGTTGTAAAGATGCAATATTCTTGAAATCACAGACTTGGAACAACCAACGTCTCTTGCTATGGCTGATAGGGTCACCCCTTTCACCTTCATCTGGGCAACCTGCTGCCGGAGGGTTTCAGTCACTTTGGAATGGCACACCAGTTTTCCAAAGTCAGTGCAAACTGGAAAGTTAGGCGCCAGTTACATACTGTAGGGTTTATCTGATAATTAAGGAAATTAGCACCAGATGCCAGATTAACACCAATAACTTGCAGGTATCTGAAAGTATTCTCTAAGGGCCGTTTCACACATCCGGCATTTTGCCGGATTGACGGATCCGGCACACTCCAGTACAGTGTTAATACTGTACAATGGCATCGCGGCAAGCGCCGGTCACATGCTTTGGTCACATGACAGCATGTGACCAGAGGTTGCCGTAATGCCATTGTACTGTATACACTGCACTGGAGTGTGCCGGATCCGGCAATTTGGCAAAATACCGGATGTGTGAAACGGCCCTAAGGCCTTCTTCACAGATCCGTGTGTCCGGTTTTCACACATACCAGAGACATGGACACACAAGGACTAATTAAAATCAATGGGTCTGCGCACATGTGCGTGTTTTTTCACATGGACTGTGTGTCCGTGTGCTCCACATGTAGACATGTCCAATTTTTCTCCGGCAGCACGGGTGTCACACGGAGCGCACGGAGCTCACATTAATGTGATCCGTGTGATATCTGTGTGACATGTATTGGAAAAAAACACATGTCTGTGAAATAAAATGATTTTCTATACTCGCTTGTCTCCAGTGCTGCTGTCTTCTGCCCTGCTGTCACTTGCTTCTGACCCCCGCTCATTGCATAATGCACTGCACCGATGACCGGAAGCAGCAGCAGCGCTGGACACAGCAGCACCATGGATAGGTAAGTATAGAAATTCATGCTGTCCGTTTTCTATGTGGATGTCACACGGATAGCACACTGACTGCATACACTGAACACACACATATGCACCTACACCACGGACCGTGCAAAACGTGTGTGTTTTGCACGGACGTGTGAAAGTGGTCTAATTTTGATCGGTGTTCTTTCCCATTTACCTCATTTACATTTTTATTTTGTGCTTTACAATAAATTCAGTTTATGTTATAAGCTTAAAATACTGCGAGTTTCCTCATGTTAGGATATCACATAGGACGACACAATGACCGCAACATTTAGGAAATTGTGTGTTCTCTAATTTTGATCTCCAGTGGATAATGAACCAGTGAATAGGAGACAATGGGTCTATAGTGGCTTTTAGAGCAGTGAGTACAAGAGCCTGGGTCTATAGTTGATCATTTGTTGGTGTGTATGAGACACTTGATATAGATTTGTGTGTATAATGGTGCTGGATCTACAGCAGGTGATAAATGAGATCCTAGTTGTACAAGGTGAGTGGATGATGGATCAGTGTGTACGAGCCACTGGTTGTGTATGACATGATGGGTCAGCGTGTATCAGCCCCTGGTTGTATACTGGATGATGAATCTGTATGTCTGAGCCCCTGGTGGTGTATTAGATGATGGATCAGTGTGTATGAGCCCCTGGTGGTGTATTAGATGATGGATCAGTGTGTATGAGCCCCTGGTGGTATAATATATGATGGATCAGTGTGTATGAGCCACCAGTTGTGTATGAGATAATGGATCAGTGTGTATGAGTTCCTGGTGGTGTATTAGATGATGGATCAGTGTGTATGAGCCCCTGGTGGCATATTAGATGATGAATTAGTGTGTATGAGGCCCTGGTTGTATATTAGATGATTTGTGTGTGTGTGTGTCTGTTCGTGTGTGTGTGTGTGTCTCTGTTCGTGTGTGTGTGTGTGTGTGTGTCCGTGTGTGTGTGTCTGTTCGTGTGTCCGTGTGTGTGTGTCTGTTCGTGTGTGTGCGTGTGTGTCTGTGTGTCTCTGTTCGTGTGTGTGTGTGTGTGTCCATGTGTGTGTGTGTGTGTCCATGTGTGTGTGTGTGTGTGTGTGTGTGTGTGTGTGTGTGTGTGTCCATGTGTGTGTGTGTGTGTCCATGTGTGTGTGTGTGTGTGTGTGTGTGTGTGTGTGTGTGCCTGGTAACAGACTGGATGATGGATCAGTGTTTATCAAAACAAGATTGTATACTAGACAATGGATCAGTGTGTATCCTAGTTGTATACTAGATGATGGATTAATGTATATGAGCCCCTGGTTGTATACTAATGATGGATCAGTGTGTATGAACTCCTTTTACACTAAGTGATGTCTCAGTGTGTATGTGATTTATAGATCATTGGGTATGAGCCAACAGTTGTGTATTACATAATTGATCAGTGTGTATGATCTTCTGGATGTATACTAGATGATGGATTAGTGGGTATGAGTTCCTGGTTGTGTATGAGATGATGGATCAGTGTGTATAAGCTCCTAGTTGGGTAGGAGATAATGGATCAGTGTGTAAAGATCATGGTTTGTTAGATTTTAGATCAGCGTGTTTGACCACTTGGTTGCATGCTGCCGTGTTTCCCCGAAAATAAGACAAGGGGCTTGTTTTCTTTTCTGCTTTAAAAAATGTGCTAGGGTTTATTTTCAGGGGTTGTCTTATATTTGCCTGCTATATCAATGGCCAAGAATCGCACCACAGTCCTCGGTATCTCTCCTGAGCCGAGAGTGACAGTGGCATAGACATACAGGCTGTCACTCTCAGATCAGGAGTGTCGGCTAATTAAGTGAATTCATATTCACGCTCTTCCCCACCCAGAGCACTGCCCACCGCTCTGAGTCCTGTCCTGCACCGATACTCCCTGCCTGCTGTCCTATATCACTGTACTAGGAACGCATCGCAATCCTTAGGCCGGTTTCACACATTCGGCTTTTTGCCGTTTTGCCGGATGCGGCGCTCTCCCGTACAGTTAATACAGTACAGTGACAGCGCAACAAGTGCCGGTCACATGCTGTCATGTGACTGGCGCGTGTGACCCGGAAGTTACAGCGCTGTCATTGTACTGTATTAGGCTGCTTTCACACCTCCGGTTTCTGCAATGCGGCACACTCCGGCACTTTGCAGGAAAATCGCAACCGTTTTTTTTTTGTTGCCGGTTGCGATTTTCCTGCATAGACTTTAATTAGTGCCGCATTGTGCCGCATGGCCTTGCGTTCCATCCGTTTTTTGCCACATGCGGCAGATTTAGCCGATGCGGCGGCCGGATGGAACGTTGCCTGGCACGTTTTTTCGTGCGGCAAAAAAAACCGCATTGCGCCGCATTCGGCCGATGCGGCACATTTTTCAATGCATGCCTATGGCGGCCGGATGCGGCGCGATGCGGCAATAACCGCATCCGGCCGCCGCATGCGGTTTTTGCCACTGCGCATGCATGCTCTGTAGCATGCCGCAAGCGGCAAAAACCGGACTGGCCGCAAAGGAAAAACTTATGCAAAGGATGCGGTATTTTCACCGCATCCGTTGCATAGCTTGCACAGCCGGATTGAGCCGCAGAGCTCAAGCCGGATGTGTGAAAGTAGCCTTAACTGTACGGGAGAGCGCCGCATCCGGCAAAACGGCAAAAAGCCGGATGTGTGAAACCGGCCTTAGCTACTCTCCTGAGCTGAGAGTAACCGCTGCATAGAGATACATGCTGTCACTGTCAGCTGAGGAGAGTCACCGATGATTGTGATGCGAGCCTCAGGCCGGCAGTACCGCAGGTGCAGTGCGGGACTCAGAGAGGGTGAATATTCATTCTTTTAATTAGCAGGGGATTAGAGCAACACAAGGGGACAATAAAAGTTATGTATACTGAAATAGGGATGTCCTATTTCAGGATACTTTTTGTCTAAGTATGCAGCTAGGGCTCATTTTTGGATTACGGCTTATATTTCAAGCCTACTCCAAAAAGGCCGAAAAATCCTACTAGGGCTTATTTTCCGGGAAACACTGTAGACGATGGATCAGTATTTATGAGCCTTTGATTGTATCCTAGATGATAGATCAGTATGTATGAGCTCCTGGCTGTATACTATGATGAATCAGTGTGTATGAAATCCTGGTTGTGTATGAGCATCAGGTTATGTATGTATCAGTGTGTATGGACCCCTGGTTGATGCCCTAGTTGTATACTAGATAATGGATCAGTGTGTAGGAAGCCCCTGGATGTATATTAGATGATGGAACAGTATGTAGGAGCCCCTGGTTGTATAATAAATGATGGATCAGTGTGTAGGAGCCCCTGGTTGTACACTGCATATGATGGATCAGCATGTATATGCCTTTGATTGTATCCTAGATGATGGATTAGTATGTATGTGCTCCTGGTTGTATACTAGATGATGGATCAGTGTGTATGAGCTCCTGGTTGTATATTAGAAGATAGATCAGTGTGTGTGTGAGCCCCTGGTTGTACACGGTAGATGATAGATTAGTATGTATGAGGTCCTGGTTGTATACTATGATGGATCAGTGTGTATGAGCTCCTGGTTGTATATTAGAGGATAGAGCAGTTTGTGTGAGCCCCTGGTTGTATATTAGATGATGGATCAGTGTGTAGGAGCCCCTGGTTGTATATTAGATGATGGATTAGTGTGTATGACCCCTGTTTGTATATTAGATGATGGATCAGTGTCTATGATCCCATTTGTATATTAGATGATGGATCAGTGTGTGAGAGCCCCTGGTTGTATATTAGATGATGGAACAGTATGTAGGAGCCCCTGGTTGTATAATAGATGATGGATCAGTGTGTAGGAGCCCCTGGTTGTACACTGCATATGATGGATCAGCATGTATATGCCTTTGATTGTATCCTAGATGATGGATTAGTATGTATGTGCTCCTGGTTGTATACTAGATGATGGATCAGTGTGTAGGAGCCCCTGTTTGTATATTAGATGATGGATCAGTGTGTATGATCCCATTTCTATATTAGATGATGGATCAGTGTGTATGATCCCATTTCTATATTAGATGATGGATCAGTGTGTGTGAACCCCTGGTTGTATATTACATGATGGATTAGTGTGTAGGACCCCTGGTTGTATAATAGGTGATGGCTCCGTGTGTGAGCCCCTGGTTGTAAGATGATGGATCAGTGTGTATGATCCCCTTGTTGCATATTAGATGATAGATCAGTTTATATGATCCCCTCTTTGTATATTAGATGATGGATCAGTGTGTTTGAGCCCCTCTTTGTATATTAGATGATGGATCAGTGTGTATGATCCCCTCTTTGTATATTAGATGATGGATCAGTGTGTATGAGCCCCTCTTTGTATATTAGATGATGGATCAGTGTGTATGAGCCTGTTTGTATATTAGATGATGGTTCAGTGTGTATGTGACACTTTGCTGTCATTTTCTGGCGATACTATATTAGGTGAGTGAGATTATGGTGGAGAGGATTGGATCAGTATGTACGTGTCATGGTGACCAGAAAGCATTAGCGTGTCTTCATGTGGTCTGTGCAGTATGGATGTAATGCTTCCTGGTGACCCGCTGTGCACGCCCTCCGTCACCTTCTGTGAGGTTAGGTTCGGTGATCTGGCCTCGATCATCTGCACCCAATATCAGACATTCTGCAGGTTCTGTCCGGCGAGCGCTGGTTGATCGGTTTGGTGTCGGTGATCGTCGTCTCTCAATGTGACAGTTGCAGAATAACGCCTTCTGCGCTCAGCGGCCACATACAGACGGCACATAGTGCCGAAATGGACATCCGTGTAAATGGCCCACAGCGGGACCCACCCGTGCGATGCCCCCTCACCACCAGAGGTCGCTCTGCGGGCTTTACAGCAGGGTGGACGTGCTCCTCTGGGCACTTTTAAGCAGCTTCTAATTTGCAGTAACTCCAATCTAAAATATACAGAAACACTTAATGTTAGGCCCTCGCTGTGTCTGTGGAGAAAAATGACAACATCCAATATCAAAGCCTCTGTAGAGTTTCATGGTCGTGTCATGTGTACACCATGATGTGCGCGCTAAACGTGTACAGAGGGCGCGGTGAAGGCCAGATATTCCCTATGTCTGTCTGTAAATGACACGACAGAGGAGACATCGGATATCATAGCCGACTACTCCCATCTTGCAGGGGCCAGTAGAAATACATGGGGGGAGGGGGGTTCTGTACTGACGGGGATTTTGTATATATAGGGGTAGGGGGTTGCACCCATACGGGGAGGGGTTGCGCCTGTAGGGCTTGGGGGTTGCTGCACACATCCAGGGGGTGTTTCATACATACAGAAGGGGGTCTGTACATATAGGGGTGGGGGGGTTGCGGACGTACTGGGGGGGTTGCGGACGTTCTGAGGGGGTTGCGGACGTACTTGGGGAGGGGGAATATGATGGCGGACTCGCTGCCATATAGCAGTATAGCAGCATTATCATCACTGCAATCACCCACAGCGGGTATATTGGAGCCCTGACCACAGCATGTCAGTAATTTGCAGTTTCCTCATGGGGCAATACCACATATGCTGGCTGCAGTGGCTCGCTGTTATCAGCTTTTTCCCCCCCCAACACAGGAAAGAGAACTGCCTGCTATCTTACTTGTGGCTTCCAGGGAGGGAGAGGAGCCGTCTCTGTGCCAGCACGGTTCGTCTAATGATTGGGCAGATCGATCACTTTATCAGCACTTGGCCCGATCATCAGGCAAGCTTTAAAAGCAACCAATCACCGGGATTTTCCTATATAACCTAAATCCAGGGCTATACTGGCACTATCAGGCCGATTCTATACATTCCTTTAGTGGTCAGCTCGGATGTTTAGGTTTTGAAATCCAAGAAAGTAAAGTTTATGAAATCAGCAGCTTGTTGAGTGACAGCAGCTGAGGATCAGATAATATCTGGGGGGTGTATTCATAGTTGTCCCCTTCCCCTGTTAGAATTAGCATAAGTATTATACAATCGATTTAACCTTTCATTAGCAGGACCTGTGTGACATCATACCCATGTGACCAGAAGGGGCGGGGTCTCAGCAAACAGACAAATGTTGCTTTATGGTATTAGCTTTGTTTGCTGAGGCCCCGCCCCTTCTGGTCACATGGTATGACTTCACACAGGTCCTTGCTAGTGAAAAGTTAAATCAATGGTATAATACTTATGCTAATTCTAAGAGGGGGAGGGGATAACTATGAATATCCCCCCACATATTATCTGATCCTCAGCTGCTGTCACTCAAGAAGCTGCCGATTTTATAAACTTTACTTGCTTGTATTTCAAAACCTAAACATCCGAGCTGACCACTACAGGTATGTATAGCATTAGCCTGATAGTGTCATTATAGCACATGCTTTAGGTTATATAGGAAAATCCTGGTGATTGGTTCCCTTTTAAATAATTTTTTTTAAAGTGTCACCCAGAAGAATAAGGTTATGGGATGCCATGTTTTGGGCGAGGAGAGGAATCAGATACTTTGTTATAAGCAGATAAAAGATATTTAATGCTTCTAACGCTACAAAAACGGGGTTCATCCCAACACTCGCTGATCCGTCGTCTGTGAGGTGCAGGATGTTCGCCATTCAAATACAGCAAATGCAGGATATGTTCTGTGAAGTGTTAGTATGGCAGAGCTGCCGTCTGCCGTGTCTGATAGTCCAGATTCCCTGCTAGTCCAGGTCTTAGCTGTCCCTTGACGCTGTCGCTTGATTGGACCAACACGATTCTGATCTCTACGTACCTGGCTCTATCTGCTGGTTCTGACTTTGCTTATAAGAGGAATGCAGGCTGTTGCTCTGTGTTATCAGTCCATCTCCCAGAAATATGTGTTTTCTCTCTGTTGGGTCTCACCAGGTGGAAGTGATTGCGATCATAGTCTGATCTCTGCCAGTTATAGTGACAATGGCGGCTGCACTATCCGGTCACATAACGAGAAGCCGCAAGTCCGAACACTTTTACTTATTAGTAGCAATTACAGTGTGATGTGAACGGATGGAGGTGCAACCTGAAAAAGCTTCCCCCTCTCCCCAACTCTTATCTCCTCTTTTCCCCATCTTGATTCTGAGTTTCTGTTCTACAACTTTCTAATTTATTTTGAGCCTCGATTTGCTGTCAGTGAATGGCACTTTTCTTACCCGATGTTTATATTTGCAGCTCCCCGTTTGTCCCAGTAGGATGCGCAGGTAACGTGCTGCTCCCCGGACACATTTGCAATGTCTGACGCATCCATCTCGCCCAGCGAGCCAGACCTGGATCCACAGGAAGAGGAGGAGGACGAGGAGGAGGAGGAAGAGGATGATGATGACGACGACGAGGAGGACGACGAGGCTGATGAAGAAGATGGGTTGGATGATGATGATGATGATAATGATGGGGATGATGAAGATGAAGCGGATGACAAGAAAGGTGAGTACAGCTTGTCACCTCTGCATGTCGGGGTGCGTTTCTGCTACAGATTTCCCAATATCAATCCATTAACTTATGGCCAGAAGATGGATCGCGATTACCAATGATTTTATTGTATTAGAGCAGTGTTAACAGCAGAACAGAGCATTTCAGGAGACATTTGTGCTGAACTTGTGGAAAATCATACATAGTGGAAGGAGCAGGTCCCCAGCAGCACAGAGTATTTCAGGACAGATTGTGCTGATCTTATAGGACGTCACAGGCTGAGAGTTACATAGTGGAAGGAGCTGGGTCCACAGCAGCACAGAGTATTTCTAGAGAGAGGTATGCTGATCTTATAAGATGTCACAGGCTGAGAGTTAGATAGTCGAAGGAGCCGGGTCCACAGCAGTACAAAGTATTTCAGGAATGGGGTGTGCTGATCTTGTAGGACGTCACAGGCTGAGAATTCTAGTGGAAGGAGCTGGGTCCACAGCAGCACAGAGTATTTCAGGAGAGGTTGTGCTGATCTTATAGGATGTCACAGGCTGAGAATTATAGTGGATGGAGCTGGGTCCACAGCAGCACTTTTACTCTTGACAGTTAATAAATACTTTAAGTGATCATTTGATTGTGATGCTTTACACTGCAGGACGATCTGTGACCCCCAGTCCCAGGTTACAGTTGGTGTGTGATGTCCTTGTTACTTAGCACAAGGAGCAGGTCTTGTAGGTTTCTCATCACAGTTGGAGGCTTGAGAAGTCTTAGCACATATTTGTAGTATCTTGGGGAAGCAGAGCGCGTGTGGTGCCATTACTGCCTGCCGCGCTGTGTATCGGCCGCAGCAGATCTGCCCTCACTGCGCACATGGGTTTTGTTTGATTTTTCTACTGATTTCGTATCGGACACTTGTCTTAGTAACTTGCTTTCCCAGGACAGTTGTCGCACACAGCGGATTGTCGCAGTCAGCTCTCCCGATACCTCTCGCACGCTCATCCGAGGGTCAGGAGGCCTCATACACATTAGGTGGTCAGCCGCCTTTAATGTGTCTGAACCATCTCCATATGTTTTGCACATCTGTTGTTCTCTGTTATCAGCCATTAATGGGGAGGGGAGATTGTAGGACAGGAGACTGCAATCTATTACTCCCTGTTATCACCCATTACTGGAGGAGGAAACTGTAGGAGAGGTGACTACAATCTATTACTCCCGGTTATCAGCCATTACTGGGGGAGGAGACTGTAGGATATTACACTGAAATCTATTACTCCCTGTTATCAGCCATTACTGAATAGAATGGAGATAGGAGCACATGTGAAGAATTTTCGGGGATGGTATAGTCAAGGATAAGTGGAGCCGCTCACCTGACGTGGTTGTGCACCCCTGCACAACCGCGGTATTAGCGTGGAAAATCTCCTATTACAGGTGCCTGGACGCTGGTCCGGGTAGATCTGTCTGTGAAGACTGGAGCTTCAATGGAGCGGTCAGAAGACCGATCAACGGGGAGCCTGCACGCCGCTGACCCTGTTAGTGATCAATGCCTCCAAACAAAGCAGCTCCTGCCGTGAATCCCACAAAGGGAACAGTGAATCAAGGAAAAGGTAAAAACACGGTCCGGAGGAGCGCTAAAGAAGCCAGGTTAAATGGGAAGTTAAAAAAAAATATTTAACTTTTATTTAATAACCTGCCACAGAGGCAATAAAAGTTTAAAAAAAAGAAAAATATTTTTTTAACTTACCATTTAACCAGGCTTCTTTAGCGCTCCTCCGGACCGTGTTTTTATCTTTTCCTTGATCAGCCATTACTGGGCACAGGTGACTGTAGGATGGGTGACTACAATCTATTATTCCCTGTTATCAGCCATTACTGGGGAGAGGCAACTGTAGGCCAGGTGACTACAATCTATTACGCCTTGTTATCGGCCATTACTGGGCACAGGTGACTGTAGGACAGGTGACTACAATCTATTACTCCTTGTTAGGCTACTTTCACACCTCCGGCTTTTGCTATGCGGCACAATCCGGCACTTTGCAGGAAAACCGCAACCGTTTTTTTTTGCTGCCGGTTGCGTTTTTCCTGCATAGACTTTAATTAGTGCCGCATTGTGCCGCATGGGCTTGCGTTCGGTCCGGTTTTTGCCGCATGCGGCAGATTTAGCCGATGCGGCGGCCGGATGGAACGTTCCCTGCAACGTTTTTTGCTCCGGCAAAAAAAACCGCATCGCGACGCATCCGGCCGATGCGGCGCTTTTCCCAATGCATCCCTATGGATGCCGGATGCGGCACGATGCGGCAAAAACCGCATCCGGCCGCCGCATGCGGTTTTTGCCACTGCGCATGCTCAGTAGCATGCCGCAAGCGGCAAAAACCGGACCGGCCGCATGTAAAAAACGTATGCAAAGGATGCGGTGTTTTCACCGCATCCGTTGCATAGGCTTCACAGCTGGATTGAGCCGCAGAGCTCAAACCGGATGTGTGAAAGTAGCCTTATCGGCCATTACTGGGCACAGGTGACTGTAGGACAGGTGACTACAATCTATTACTCCCTGTTTTCATCAATTACTGGGCACAGGTGACTACAATGTATTCTTATCTGCCATTATTGAAGGAAGGCGACTGTAGGGCAAGTTACTACAATCTAGTACTCCCTGTTATCTGCCACTACAGAGGAGAGGCAACTGTAGGACAGGTGAATATAATCTATTACTCCCTGTTATCAGTTATTACTGACTGGAGTAGATCGTATGACAGGTGACTACAATCTATTTCTTTCTGTTATCAGCCATTACTGGGGAGAAGTAGCTACAATCCTTTAGCTTCTCCCCAGCCTGAAGTGGCTGATAACAGAGAGTGACTGTCTTGGTGATCAGTGGGATGAGGTGCAGTAACTTCCGTGGCCCCCTTGATCTCTGTTGTATGTTACAGACTCATCTGTTGACTTTTTGTGGTTTCGCACAATGTGCTGTGTGTGGTGTTACCTGGCACTGTGAGTAATCACTTGCAGTGTACAAGTCAATGACATGCTCAGCTCTGCTACATCTGTGTGAGTGTTGTCGGTGTAGTGCGCCCCAGGCTGCGGGGTTAGGTAAGAGCGGTGGGCGAGTCTGTCCCGGGGGCTCCTCCAGGTGCAGTCATCGCTCGCTGGAGATGAATGGCGCGCGTTGTCCGCTGTGATCCTCCCTGCTGCCCCCTCCATGTGGCCTGGTACTGCTCACATAAGTGCAGGGAGCCGGCGGCCCGGGTATTATGAGGGCGCCCTCCGGCTAGCCATGCAGGTATATCCCTCTTCATAGCTTTGTTCATTGCATACAGAGAAGTTTGTGGGTGACTGTGATAAGCGGCTGCCGGCCCCGGACATCATTCACCTAATAAAAGAGCAGATGTCGCCATAGGTGAGATGTTGTGTAGTGACCAGCAGCGGGGTCCCTGGGCTCCTCATATAGGGGTCTCTATCACGACCCAGGTCACTGCTGAAGCCACAGACTCCACTTGTCAGTTGTGTCTATTATTCTGGAGCTTGTAGTCCGATAAGGGATGGAGCTGGTGGATAAGACGCTGTAGGACATGCTGGAGGTTGTAGTTCACCAGAATGTGGGGCTATGAATATGATGTCTCTTATTCTGCCCTATTTGCATGTAATAATCCCCAGGTCCAGGAGTGCCAGAGTTGCGGGTGTCCTGCTAGGGCATGCTGGAGGGTGTAGTCCCCCAGATCCGAAGTAGTCACTGTTAGCAATAACCTCTGTACTGACACTGCATGCTGGATGTTGTAGTTCAAAAAAACCCTCACTCGTTTCCTGTTTTTTACTGAGTGGCATGCTGGGACTTGTAGTTTACTGCCACCTTGTCAGCTATGACATAAGAGCGTGCTGTGGCTTATAATGCACCAACATCTGACATAAGTGCATTCTGGTGCTTGTCGTATGGAGCTACGAGGCGCCGGAATCATTCACCATATTGCTATTTTTATTACTTATAATTCGTGTGCCAACCCTGCAGGGACTGCACCTGGGGTCTGCCCACCCTGCGGGGACTGCACCTGGGGTCTGCCCACCCTGCGGGGACTGCACCTGGGGTCTGCCCACCCTGCGGGGACTGCACCTGGGGTCTGCCCACCCTGCGGAGACTGCACCTGGGGTCTGCCCACCCTGCTAGGACTGCACCTGGGGTCTGCCCACCCTGCGGGGACTGCACCTGTGGCCTGTGCCCACCTTGCGGGGACTACACCTGTGGCCTGTGCCCACCTTGCAGGGACTGCACCTGTGGCCTGTGCCCACCTTGCTGGGACTACACCTGTGGCCTGTGCCCACCTTGCAGGGACTGCACCTCTGGACTGTGCCCAGCTTGCGGGGACTGCACCTGAGGCCTGTGCCCAGCTTGCAGGGGACTGCACCTGGGGTCTGTGCCCACCTTGCGGTTGACTGCTCCTGGGGTCTGTGCCCACCTTACGGTTGACTGCATCCGGGGTCTGTGCCCACCTTGTGGGGACTGTTTTTGAGAGTTGTGCCCACCCTACGGAGACCGTGCCAAGGGTCTGTGCTGAGGGTTTGTGCCCATCTTGCTTGGTCTGTGACCAACCTGTGTGCTGGTTCTGTGCTTGGGGTTTACACTGTGGGGTCTGTTCCCACTTTTGGAAGTCTGTGCGAAGCCTGTTCTTGTGGCCTGTACTCGCCCTCCGTGGTCTGTACCCTGGGGTCCGCGCTGTTTGCTCTTTGCAGCATTATATAACATTGTGGCCTCTTTATGTAACACCCGGCAGATTAACCCGCTTACATAACAGGAGGCCAAATATTCAGCTGTGTAACCCCTTATTGTCCAGATCCCTTACCGGTGACACAGAGCCTCCTCCCACGGGCATTGTGCTCACTCCTCAGTTTTCGTGTTGGAGGTGCTGGACCCTGTCAGCGCAGGATACAGATGGTGATAAGTAAGCAGATACAGATCACCTATATATTATGGGGCGGCTGCTGGGGTCAGTGCCAGCCAGATAGATCCTGGCGGAAAAGAACCTGTCGGTGTCAAGGGGTCTACGGACTGTATGCCGGGCACTCACTGTATACATCGTTATATTGCTCCCATCTATCCCACTGATAAATGTGTCCTCCGCTCCCTCCTGAGCGCCCCCTGGTGGATGCTGCCCAAATATTCACTTATTGTGAGAAAACTCTGATTTATTTCCTTTTTGCAGGAAAGTCTAAGAGCGCTGCACTTGGTGCAGAAAATTCTGAGCATGGCTCCGGTGGCGAGGATGAAAGGAAATGCTCATCTACCTCAGGGCAGAATGAAAAAGGGGAGAAGACGATATCAAATGAGGACGCCCAGAAGAAACGAGCACAGAAGCCGGCAAACCTGAGGAGGAACATCAGGTGAGGATGTGCGGTTCTGCCCTCAGTGGGGACAGGGCAGGCTGTGATCTCCATGTGGGGGGAGGCTGTGATCTCCATGTGGGGGGAGGCTGTGATCTCCATGTGGGGGGAGGCTGTGATCTCCATGTGGGGGGAGGCTGTGATCTCCATGTGGGGGGAGGCTGTGATCTCCATGTGGGGGGGAGGCTGTGATCTCCATGTGGGGGGAGGCTGTGATCTCCATGTGGGGGGAGGCTGTGATCTCCATGTGGGGGAGAAGGCTCTGATCTCCATGTGGGGGGGAGGCTGTGATCTCCATGTGGGGGGGAGGCTGTGATCTCCATGTGGGGGGGGGGGAAGGCTCTGATCTCCATGTGGGGGGGAGGCTCTGATCTCCATGTGGGGGGAGGCTGTGATCTCCATGTGGGGGGAGGCCGTGATCTCCATGTGGGGGGAGGCTGTGATCTCCATGTGGGGGAAGGCTCTGATCTCCATGTGGGGGGGGGGAGGCTCTGATCTCCATGTGGGGGGGAGGCTCTGATCTCCATGTGGGGGGAGGCTGTGATCTCCATGTGGGGGGAGGCCGTGATCTCCATGTGGGGGGGAGGCTGTGATCTCCATGTGGGGGAAGGCTCTGATCTCCATGTGGGGGGGGGAAGGCTCTGATCTCCATGTGGGGGGGAGGCTCTGATCTCCATGTGGGGGGAGGCTGTGATCTCCATGTGGGGGGAGGCTGTGATCTCCATGTGGGGGGGAGGCTGTGATCTCCATGTGGGGGGAGGCTGTGATCTCCATGTGGGGGGAGGCTGTGATCTCCATGTGGGGGAGAAGGCTCTGATCTCCATGTGGGGGGGAGGCTGTGATCTCCATGTGGGGGGGAGGCTGTGATCTCCATGTGGGGGGGGGAAGGCTCTGATCTCCATGTGGGGGGGAGGCTCTGATCTCCATGTGGGGGGAGGCTGTGATCTCCATGTGGGGGGAGGCCGTGATCTCCATGTGGGGGGAGGCCGTGATCTCCATGTGGGGGGAGGCTGTGATCTCCATGTGGGGGGAGGCTGTGATCTCCATGTGGGGGGAGGCTGTGATCTCCATGTGGGGGGAGGCTGTGATCTCCATGTGGGGGGAGGCTGTGATCTCCATGTGGGGGGAGGCTGTGATCTCCATGTGGGGGGAGGCTGTGATCTCCATGTGGGGGGAGGCTGTGATCTCCATGTGGGGGGAGGCTGTGATCTCCATGTGGGGGGAGGCTGTGATCTCCATGTGGGGGGGAGGCTGTGATCTCCATGTGGGGGGAGGCTGTGATCTCCATGTGGGGGGAGGCTGTGATCTCCATGTGGGGGAGAAGGCTGTGATCTCCATGTGGGGGGGAAGTCTCTGATCTCCATGTGGGGGGGAAGGCTCTGATCTCCATGTGGGGGGGAAGGCTCTGATCTCCATGTGGGGGGGAAGGCTCTGATCTCCATGTGGGGGGGGAAGGCTCTGATCTCTATGTGGGGGGGAAGGCTCTGATCTCCATGTGGGGGGGAAGGCTCTGATCTCCATGTGGGGGGGAAGGCTCTGATCTCTATGTGGGGGGGGAAGGCTCTGATCTCCCTGTGGGGGGGGAAGGCTCTGATCTCCATGTGGGGGGGAAGGCTCTGATCTCTATGTGGGGGGGGAAGGCTCTGATCTCCCTGTGGGGGGGGAAGGCTCTGATCTCCATGTGGGGGGGGGAAGGCTCTGATCTCCATGTGGGGGGGGGGGGAGGCTCTGATACCCATGTGGGGGGGGAAGGCTCTGATCTTTGTGTGGGAGCGGGTCTGACTAAAGTGTGGGGGCGGGTCTGACTACAGTGTGGGGGCGGGTCTGACTACAGTGTGGGGGCGGGTCTGACTCCAGTGTCTAATTGCAGAAAGCAGCGGGATGGTCTGATCGCATAGTGATGGAGGGAGTCTAATTGCATAGTGCAGGGTCCGGCCTGATTGCATAGTCCAGGGGGTGAGTGTGATCATGTAGTCCAGGGGGGTGAGTGTGATCATGTAGTCCAGGGGGTGAGTGTGATCATGTAGTCCAGGGGGTGGGTCTTACATTAAAATACAGGGAGTGAGTCTGAAAGTAAAGCAAAGCAAAGGCAGTTCTGATCGCATAGTGCAAGGGGGAGGTCTGATCGTGTTGTTAAAGGGGCAGATCTGATGACCCAGACCGAGGGACTTGGGTCTAAACTCATAGCATAAGGAGCGGATCTGATCCCATACTACAGGGGGTAAGTCTGACCTCAGTACAGGGGTCATGTCTGACCGCATGGAGCTTTGGGCAGGTCTCACGTTACAACGCAAGGGGTGGGTCTGATCTTATAATGCAGGGGATGGGTCTGACCTTATGGTGCAGGGGATGGGTCTGATAGCATAGTGCAGGGGGCAGGTCTTATGTCACAGACCTAGGGGGTTAGGTCTAACCTCATAGCATAAGGAGTGGGTCTGATCTCACAGCCCGTGGGTAGGTTTGATCTTACTGCGGGGGTGGGTCTGACCTCATAGTGCAGGGGGCGGTTCTTATAGGATAGTACAGGGGGCGGGTCTGATGTCACAGACCGAGGGGGTTGGGTCTAACCTCATAGCGTCATAGAGAGCGGATCACATAATGCAAGGGACGGGTTTGAGCTCATAGTGCAGGGTTGTGTCTGATGGCATAGTCCAGAGAGCAGCTCTGATGTATCAGCATAGAGGGTCTATCCTCATAGCGTCGTAGGGAGCGTATCTTATGACATAGTGTAGGGGGCAGGTCTTATCGCACAGCCTGGGGGGTGGGTTTGATCTTAGTGCGGGGGTGGGTCTCCCCTCATTGCGCAGGGAAGCGGATCTGATTGCATAGCTCAAGGTATGGGTCTGATCTCACAGATCTCCTATAGTATTGGTGTTGGAGTTTTAGAACTATGCTCCTATTTATGGGTCTGCAGTACGCCCGTCTATATGAACATGATGTGGTTCTGGAGAGGTTCTGTGCCGCTCTGATCCTCCTACGTATGAAGATCTGATTACTGACGTTTGTCTCATTGGGACGCAGGAAGCTGCTCCGTGAAGATCAATTGGAAGCTGTGACCAAGACCGCACAACAGGAGGAGCTGGAAAGACGGAAACGTCTGGAGCAGCAGAGGAAGGATTACCCTGTACCACTGATCCCTACCCTGCCAGATTTCCTCAGCGGTACGAGTACCTGGGGATGATCGGGGCATGGGGGAGGGTAGAGTCAGAACCAACAACGGAGTGATCTGTAATTTTCTTTATAGAAGAGATCGACCTGGGGACGGCAGAAGTGTCACAATTGTCACAAATTGTGGGGAACCAGGAGATTATCTGCCTGGACAGCAGCAGCGGGGACAGCGAGGACGAGTCCCAGAGGAAAGTTCTAGCTGGTAAGACCGTGCTTTGCGGGGCAATGTGGGGTGTAAGGCCTCATTCAGACATTTTTCATCAGTGTTTGGTCCGTGTCTGACCTCAGCTCCCATTACTTTTACTCATTCTTCCTCTTTTCTATTCCATTACAGAGGTGATCGAGCTGAGCTCGGGGGAAGAGGAGTCTCTGCAGATCGTGGACTCTGGCGACCCCACTAATGAGGTCGATGATGGTGATCTTGGTGGTGAGAACAGCGGCTCCCATGTCAACGACACTTTGAACCTGCCGGATGCCTTTGGACGGGTCCTTGTCAATATTAACCACCCGCCCAATGAGAAGGACATTTTCCTGGCACCACAATTAGCTGCAGCCGTCAAACCACATCAGGTGAGTGCACTGTATCACATCTCAGATCCGCTTCCAATGTGTACCCCACGAAATTTCCTACCCCAATATTCTGCCATTGTCTCCTGATCAGATTGGGGGCATCCGCTTTCTGTATGATAACCTTGTGGAGTCTCTGGAGAGATTTTCCGGCAGCAGCGGTTTTGGCTGCATCCTGGCGCACAGCATGGGATTGGGCAAGACCCTCCAGGTCATCTCCTTCCTGGACGTTCTCTTCCAGCACACCTCGGCCAAGACCGTGTTGGCAATTGTACCGGTGAGGACCTGTTGTGTTTCAATATCTGGGTAACCACATATTGCAAAGCTGTGGAAAGTACAATATTCTGCTGCATTTTTACTGATATTTGCATCACAGCCAGTAAAGTAGTCATGAGATTTGTGAAATCTAGAACTTATACATATACCTGAATACATTGTATTGTTCTAGATCTAGAGAGGACCAGAATCAAATCTTATATTCTTGTACAAGGTAGAGATATGATTTAATAGCCAACATCACTGTATACATACATTACATTACCTATCCTGTACTGATCTTCAGTTACATCCTGTATTATACTCCAGAGCTGCACTCACTATTCTGCTGGTGCAGTCACTATGTACAGGTGAATATACCCATTACATGAATGCTTTACTTACATATAGGAGGGCCCTGCAGTGCTAGCTTTGTGATTTCTTGATGTTGGGTCACATCTGCTGGTAATTTCTCTTGTCAGGTGAACACTCTGCAGAATTGGCTAGCAGAGTTTAATATGTGGCTTCCTGCTCCTGAGTCGTTACCTCCTGACCACAACTCTGAGTTTATGCTGCCACGATCATTCAAGGTTCATACGCTTAATGATGAGCACAAGTAAGTATCTTCTCTGTGTGTGGGGGAAGCTACAAGATTTCTTCCACTGTGAACTTGCATGGTATATGGACTGAACCTGCTGGCAACTTCCCTGGTCCTCGGTATATGGTGGCCCTCTGGGGTTAAATGCCACCTGAATATTTGGGTGCCCTGGGGCTGAATCCCAACAAGTTCTGTATATGTAGA
This sequence comes from Anomaloglossus baeobatrachus, assembly GCF_048569485.1. Taxonomy (NCBI): domain Eukaryota; kingdom Metazoa; phylum Chordata; class Amphibia; order Anura; family Aromobatidae; genus Anomaloglossus; species Anomaloglossus baeobatrachus. The sequence goes on along the minus strand of NC_134360.1, from coordinate 57,567,951 downwards.
TGCCCCGTGGTTGGACCCCACAATTCCTGATTATGTCAGTGCCCTGGGGTTGGACCCCACCAGTCCTGATTGTAGGTACTCTGGGGTTCGACTCCACCAATCCTGGTTAAGTGGGTACCTTGTGATTGCACCTTACCATTCCTGATTATGTGGGTGCCCAGAGTTGGACCCCACCAGTCCTTTTTATGTAGGTGGCCTGGGATTGGACCCCACCAGTCCTGATTGTGTATGCCCTCGGGTTGGACTCCACCATCCTGATTATGTGGTTGCCCTGGCGTTGGACCCCACCAATCCTGGAAATGTGGGTGCCTTGGTGGTAGATCCCACAAGTCCTGATTGTGAGGGCCCTGGGGTTAGAACCCACCAATCCTGATTATATGGGTACCCGGGGCTAAACACCACCCTCCCTGAGTATATGAATGCCACTGGGTTGGATCCTACCAACCCTGGGTATGTGAATGCCACGGGGTTGGATCATGCAGTTTCATTATTCCTGATTTCCTCTAGAACAACAGCTGCTCGAGCCAAGGTTGTGAATGACTGGGTAGCAGATGGAGGCGTCCTGTTAATGGGGTATGAGATGTATCGGCTCCTGTCCCTCAAGAAATCCTTCACTGTGGGTAGAAAGAAAAGGAGCAAGAAAGCAGCCGGGCCAGTGATCATTGACCTGGACGAGGAGGATCGTCAACAAGAGATGCTAAAAGGTTGGGGTGTTCTGGATGTGATACAGCAAGAAGCCACATGGCGAGATCTCAGCTGTGACCCATCTCTACATATATTCCTAGTTCAGCACTTTTTACTAGCCTTTTCTCTTTGTTCATAGGAATAGAAAAGGCTTTGTCTAGGCCGGGACCTGACGTGGTCATTTGTGATGAGGGCCATCGTATAAAGAACTGTCACGCCAGCACATCCCAAGCCCTGAAGAACATCCGGTCCCGGCGGCGAGTGGTATTGACAGGATACCCCCTGCAGAACAACCTCATTGAGTACTGGTGCATGGTGGACTTTGTGCGACCGGACTTTCTGGGCACCAGGCAAGAGTTTAGTAACATGTTTGAGAGGCCCATCCTTAATGGCCAATGTACCGACAGTACGCCACAGGACAAACGCCTGATGAGGTACCGCAGCCACGTTCTGCACAGCTTGCTGGAAGGCTTTGTGCAGAGGTAAGGATGGGGCAGATATTTGCTTTTATGAGTTTAAAGTGACCTACAGAGGCAGAAGTATAGTAAAATCCCAATAATGCTGCATCCGTAAGACTTGTTGAATTATTGCACATTCTGAACCATCAGACATATATAGCTGACACGTGTTCACTTACCTGATAATCTGGCACTTGGTATGTTGGATGTGAACATGCTGGGGGCAATTCATGGGCGTTTTTGTATCATCATACACATGAGGTGCCTCCACTCTCATCTTCTGTCCTGTACCGGATGATCAGATCATTTTCTGCTAATCCAACATGGTTTTATACTTATTACAGGTGGGATACTCAGATTAATGTTAGGCAGCTTCAGACATGCATAATGGTGTAATAATGCCGCACTATTCTTTTGTGTGACCTGCTTTTTACTATTGTCCAGTTCTGGGCTCTGAGGCTAGTGTTCTCTGTTTTCACCTGCATGGTTTAGGCGTGGGCACACTGTTTTAAAGGCGCAGCTTCCCTCTAAAGAAGAACATGTGATCTTGGTTCGTCTGTCCCCTATACAGAGAGCCCTATACACAGAATTCATGAACAGATTCCGGGATGCTGGGAATAGTGGATGGCTCGGGCTCAACCCGCTGAAAGCTTTCTGTGTGTGCTGCAAGGTGAGCGCCGGCTATGGTAGTGTTACCACAGTGTAAAATCCCCGACCCTCACACCGCCCCCTGTGGGCTCTGGTAGTGTTACCACAATCGTGAAATCCCCTACCCTCACACCGGCCCCTGTGGGCTCTGGTAGTGTTACCACAATCGTGAAATCCCCGACCCTCACACCGGCCCCTGTGGGCTCTGGTAGTGTTACCACAGTCGTGAAATCCCCGACCCTCACACCGCCCCCTGTGGGTTCTGGTTAAGTTACCATAATGGGGAAATCGCCAACCCTCACACTGGTCCCTGTGGGTTCTGGTTGAGTTACCATAGTGCTGATGTCCGCAACCCTCATAATAGCCCCTGTGGGCTCTGGTAGTGTTACCACAGTGTAAAATCCCCGACCCTCACACCGCCCCCTGTGGGCTCTGGTAGTGTTACCACAATCGTGAAATCCCCTACCCTCACACCGGCCCCTGTGGGCTCTGGTAGTGTTACCACAATCGTGAAATCCCCGACCCTCACACCGGCCCCTGTGGGCTCTGGTAGTGTTACCACAGTCGTGAAATCCCCGACCCTCACACCGCCCCCTGTGGGTTCTGGTTAAGTTACCATAATGGGGAAATCGCCAACCCTCACACTGGTCCCTGTGGGTTCTGGTTGAGTTACCATAGTGCTGATGTCCGCAACCCTCATAATAGCCCCTGTGAGGTCTGGTAGCGTTAATACAGTAATGACATTCCCCACCCTCATACGGCTCCCATGAGGTCTGGTAGTATTACTACAATGGTGATATCTCTGGACCTCACACCGACCCCGTTGTTTCTGGTAGTGTTACTACAGTGATTACATCCCCAACCTTTGCATTGGTCCCCATGGGCTCTAGTTGAGTTACCATAGTGGTGACATCCCCGACCCTTACACAGACCCCTGTGGGTTCTGGTAGTGCTGTTACCACAATGGTGACGTCCCTGAACCTCATGCTGCCCCCTGTAGGGTTACTATAGTTATGTCGGTCAGGACCCTCACACTGCCTCCTGTGGGATCTGGTATTGTTAGTATAGTGATGTTGGTCCGGTCCCTCACAGTGCCCCACATGGGGTCTTGTAGTATTACTACAGTGGTGACATATCTGAACCTTAAACTGGCCTCCGTGGGGTCTGGTATTGTTGTTATCACAATAGTGATGTTCCTGACCCTCTTACTGCCCGCCCCCATGGGGTCTTCTAGTGTTAGTACAGAGGTCACAATCCAGACCCTCACACTGCCTCCCATGGAGTCTTGCCTTGTTAATATAGGAGTGACAGGCCAGACCACCATATAGCTCTCCATGGGCTCTGGTAGTGTTATTACAATGGTGATTGTCTGCACCGTAACACATCACACGCCTACTATGGAATCTGGTTGTGTTACAACAGTGTTGATGATCCGGACCCTCACACCACACCCCAAGTGTCTTGTAGTATTGATACAGTTTTGACTACCCTGACCCTCACACCGGCACCTGTAGGCTCTAGTAGTATTACCACCATGGTCATTCCCCTGACCCGCACACTGCCCCCCATGATAGTGCCAGTCAGGACCCTTAGACTTATCTCCATCCCCCCAATCCCACTACAGTAAATGTGACTGTAAATGTTTTCTCTTTCCAGATTTGGAATCATCCGGATGTTTTGTACGAGGCTCTCCAGAAGGAGAACTTGTCCAATGAGCAGGACTTGGATGTTGATGATCTCGGAACAAACACCCGATGCCAGTCCCAGGGATCAAAAGTCAAAGTGGAACCTGGTGCATTAGGAGCCCTTATGGGAGAGGCCGCCAATAGCAAATTGCTGCAAGGCATGGTCTTTAATCCCGGCCTGGAGAAAGCCAATCAAGTGGTTACTTATGAATGGGTGAGTATGAGGCGCTCCCGCCTGCTCGTCTCCTGTGTACTGGATGTCAGAGGGCTGCTCCATCTCACTCTATTACAATGCTACATTCCCCCTGGACCCCACTAATCCTAACATCAGCCGTGAGCCGCTGTCTGATCATTTACACTCTGTTCCTTTCTGTCCTTTAAAGGCCAAAGAAATTCTGTGTGACTACCAAACTGGCTCACTGCCAAACTCCCCAAAGATGGTCCTGCTATTTCACCTCATTGAGGAAAGCATGAAACTGGGAGACAAGACGCTGGTGTTCAGGTGTGTGATACCTGGGGGCAGTGCAATGATTCTGGGAGGTGGGGTGCAGTGCTGCTGGGTGATACGTGGGGGCAGTACAATGATTGTGGGAGGTGGGGTGCAGTGATGGTGTGTGATACCTGGGGGCAGTGCAATGATTCTGGGAGGTGGGGTGCAGTGCTGCTGGGTGATACGTGGGGGCAGTACAATGATTGTGGGAGGTGGGGTGCAGTGATGGTGTGTGATACCTGGGGGCAGTTCAATGATTCTGGGAGGTGGGGTGCAGTGCTGCTGGGTGATACGTGGGGGCAGTACAATGATTGTGGGAGGTGGGGTGCAGTGATGGTGTGTGATACCTGGGGGCAGTGCAATGATTCTGGGAGGTGGGGTGCAGTGATGCTGGGTGATACCTCAGGCAGTGCAGTGAGTCTGGAGGTAGATTAGTTTTGCTCGGTGATACTCGGGGGAAGTACGGTCATTCTGGGAAGTGGGGTGTAGTGTTGCTGGGTGACACCTGCTGGCTGTGCAGTGATTCTGGGAGGTGGGGTGTAGTGCTGCTGGGTGATACCTGGGGGCAGTGCAGTGCTGCTGGGTGATACCTGGGGGCAGTGCAGTACTGCTGGGTGATACCTGGGGGCAGTACTGCTGGGTGATACCTGGGGGCAGTGCAGTGCTGCTGGGTGATACCTGGAGGCAGTGCAGTGCTGCTGGGTGATACCTGAGGGCAGTGCAGTGCTGCTGGGTGATACCTGAGGGCAGTGCAGTGCTGCTGGGTGATACCTGGGGGCAGTGAAATGCTGCTGGGTGATACCTGGGGGCAGTGCAGTACTGCTGGGTGATACCTGGGGGCAGTGCAGTACTGCTGGGTGATACCTGAGGGCAGTGCAGTGCTGCTGGGTGATACCTGGGGGCAGTGCAGTGCTGCTGGGTGATACCTGGGGGCAGTGCAGTACTGCTGGGTGATACCTGGGGGCAGTGCAGTACTGCTGGGTGATACCTGGGGGCAGTACTGCTGGGTGATACCTGGGGGCAGTGCTGCTGGGTGATACCTGGGGGCAGTGCAGTGCTGCTGGGTGATACCTGGGGGCAGTGCAGTACTGCTGGGTGATACCTGGGGGCAGTGCAGTACTGCTGGGTGATACCTGGGGGCAGTGCAGTACTGCTGGGTGATACCTGGGGGCAGTGCAGTACTGCTGGGTGATACCTGGGGGCAGTGCAGTACTGCTGGGTGATACCTGGGGGCAGTGCAGTGCTGCTGGGTGATACCTGGGGGCAGTGCAGTGCTGCTGGGTGATACCTGGGGGCAGTGCAGTGCTGCTGGGTGATACCTGGGGGCAGTGCAGTGCTGCTGGGTGATACCTGGGGGCAGTGCAGTACTGCTGGGTGATACCTGGGGGCAGTGCAGTACTGCTGGGTGATACCTGGGGGCAGTGCAGTGCTGCTGGGTGATACCTGGGGGCAGTGCAGTACTGCTGGGTGATACCTGGGGGCAGTGCAGTGCTGCTGGGTGATACCTGGGGGCAGTGCAGTACTGCTGGGTGATACCTGGGGGCAGTGCAGTACTGCTGGGTGATACCTGGGGGCAGTACTGCTGGGTGATACCTGGGGGCAGTGCTGCTGGGTGATACCTGGGGGCAGTGCAGTGCTGCTGGGTGATACCTGGGGGCAGTGCAGTACTGCTGGGTGATACCTGGGGGCAGTGCAGTACTGCTGGGTGATACCTGGGGGCAGTGCAGTACTGCTGGGTGATACCTGGGGGCAGTGCAGTACTGCTGGGTGATACCTGGGGGCAGTGCAGTACTGCTGGGTGATACCTGGGGGCAGTGCAGTGCTGCTGGGTGATACCTGGGGGCAGTGCAGTACTGCTGGGTGATACCTGGGGGCAGTGCAGTGCTGCTGGGTGATACCTGGGGGCAGTGCAGTGCTGCTGGGTGATACCTGGGGGCAGTGCAGTACTGCTGGGTGATACCTGGGGGCAGTGCAGTACTGCTGGGTGATACCTGGGGGCAGTGCAGTGCTGCTGGGTGATACCTGGGGGCAGTGCAGTACTGCTGGGTGATACCTGGGGGCAGTGCAGTGCTGCTGGGTGATACCTGGGGGCAGTGCAGTACTGCTGGGTGATACCTGGGGGCAGTGCAGTACTGCTGGGTGATACCTGGGGGCAGTGCAGTGCTGCTGGGTGATACCTGGGGGCAGTGCAGTACTGCTGGGTGATACCTGGGGGCAGTACTGCTGGGTGATACCTGGGGGCAGTGCAGTGCTGCTGGGTGATACCTGGGGGCAGTGCAGTGCTGCTGGGTGATACCTGGGGGCAGTGCAGTACTGCTGGGTGATACCTGGGGGCAGTGCAGTACTGCTGGGTGATACCTGGGGGCAGTGCAGTGATTCTTAAGCCTCTTATATCTTTTCTCCTCCAGTCAGAGCTTGTCTACACTTACCATCATTGAAGATTTTTTATCGAAGAGACCGATGCCACTCACCCCGGGAAAGGAGAGTCAGGACAGGAACACCTGGATCAGGAACGTCAACTACTACAGTGAGTGCTGCCCAGGGACAGGAGGCTTTAAACATAATTGTGTTACTGCAGTAAATATCTGAGAAAACAGGAATGCTGCGGATACGTGATAATTCACAATGGGCTGTGCAATTACGTCACTGGTTATGTGCTGTGACATCACCTTTCTCCCTCACTTTTTCCTTGTCCGCTGACTTTTCTTTGCTTGGTTTCCTGTCAAGTGTGAGAGCCGCTTATCTTGGCTCAGGCAGCACAGAGATATACACACTGTCATTAACTCTTTGCTTACTTGTCCTAAAAGCACTAATACATGACTACTTTTTTTTTTTTAGCTTCCTCTGACATCTAGTGGTGACTGTAGGAACCGCATCATATATTTTTTGTGTGTGCTTTCGTTTGATGTTTATTAGTAAGGATCCAAATTGTCAGGAAACCTCTTATGTGACCTCTGTTTTTCCAGCTTCACTCATTGCTTTCTACATTGTCTTCTTCTTTAAGGGTTGGATGGAAGCACTTCGGCCTCAGAAAGGGAGCGGTTAATAAACCAGTTTAATGATCCCGGTAATGAGAATGTCTGGTTGTTCTTGCTGTCCACGCGGTGAGTGTGGGAATGGTTGGGCTTTGTCAGATAATGCTACAATTTCTTCATCAGTCAAGAGCTGACCAGTTTTCTTCCAGTGCCGGCTGCCTGGGTGTCAACCTGATAGGTGCTAACCGCGTGGTCGTGTTTGATGCTTCGTGGAACCCGTGTCATGATGCCCAGGCCGTGTGTCGCGTGTACAGATACGGTCAGCGGAAACCTTGTCACATATATCGTCTAGTGTCTGACTTCACCTTAGAGAGGAAGATATACGACCGGCAGATCACCAAGCAGGGCATGTCAGGTGAGTGTGAGGCTGAGCGGGCGGATACACCGCGTCATGTGCATCCGGGTTATAACACCGCCGTCTCTTCTCAGATCGTGTGGTCGATGATCTGAACCCAGATGTGAATTTCACCCGGCGAGAGGTGGAGAATCTTCTGCATTTTGTAGAAGAGGAACCAGATCTGTCCCGTCAGCACCCGGAACCTGCTACATTCAATGAGACTGTGCTGCAGAAAGCTTGTATGATGTATCCTAACCTCATTACTAAGGCAAGCCTCCTCTAGCACCATCGGTCTCTAATACCGGTCCCTAGGTTTACCTTCACATTGACTGTATGTTCCATCACCATCTTCTCCCCTGTCCTGTAGGATCCTTTTCAACACGAATCTCTTCTCCTGGATCGTAAGGAACAAAAACTGACACTGGCTGAGAAGAAAGCAGCAAAGCGCAGCTATGAGGAGGAGAAGAGGGCTTCTGTGCCCTACACCCGACCGTCCTATACCCAGTATTACCCAGCACCAGACCACAGCTTGGCAAACATCCCAGCGTTCAGCCAGAGGAACTGGTGAGGGAGCAGGAGCTGATGGGAGGCAGCACGTTATTTGGGAGATCTGTAGGTTAATGTGATTGTTTTTGATCACAGGCGCCCATTGATGAAGACTGATGAGAGGCCTGTGGCCAGTGTCCGACCTCTGCAGTCCACACCGATCCCCATGATGCCCCGCCACATGCCTGTTGGCCATGGTTCTGGCTCTGTCCCTTCCTTTAACTTCCCAGTGAACTACCTTCAGAGGGCAGGGGTCCTTGTTCAGAAGGTGGTCACCACCACAGGTAGGCACCATAGCCAGTGGTCTCATGGGTAAACTAAAGTGTGCTACTCAGATTGCTGTGGCGGCCGCTTGTATGATGAAATCCTTGTCCTTCTTGTGATCATCTCTTTTTTTTTCTTGTAGATATTGTGATACCTGGAATGACCACATCCACGGACGTACAGGCACGAATCAGTGCAGGCGAGAGCATTCACGTTATCCGGGGAACAAAAGGTCAGGAGACCCTTAGTAACTTTGTGATATTTCTGACACCAATGAGAGATCTTGAAAATGATAACAAACTTTGTCATTCAGTTTCTTAAAAGCTGCAGAACTTTTAGTACTTCTGATGTGCAGTGTGTTGTAGCTGGATCTTTTTATCATTGTAGGAACGTACATCCGTACCAGCGACGGGCGGATATTCGCTATCAGGTCAAGCAGCAAACAGAAAAGTTCTGACCTGCGGCGTTCGGTGCAGTTAGGTAATACGCTGTCATGTCATTCCCGGTGGTGGACGTCCAGCCCTTCTGTAGCTTTCACTCCTCTTCCACATTGAACATCATCTTATCTTCTCTGTTTCCATCTATAGGTGCCCAAGGACACAACCCCGGCCAAGGTCAGCCTGGACCCTATGTGAGTAACGGACGTCATACATCTAGTTCCCCTTCCCAAGACCGTGAGGAGCCTTCGCGGCCGCTTTCTCCAGACAGCCCAGAGATTCTGAGCGAGCTGCAGCAGTATGCACAGGCCGGGGTGCCACGCAGCTCTCACAGTAACCCGCAACACCCAAACCCCAACATTCAGCCTCAAGGTGTGATTCAGGTGCCCAAAATACAGTCCAGAAAGCGCAAGGAGATGCCGGACCAGTCCAGCCAGTGGTCGTCCAGTAAGCGGCACCCCTTCAGCCAGCTGCCTTTCCCTGGGTTGGCAGGCTATGGCGTCAATCCCTCCTCTCTGAACCACAGCTTATCGAGGGCAGCGAACTCTGTGTATATGGGGGCAGGTGGTGGTGCTTCCCACTTTCAGCTTCCCTCCTTGCTATCGGACCCTCAACTAGGCCTACCGATGGTTCCTGACCCTCTACTGCCCCCCACCTCAGGCACCTCCTCAGCCTCCTCCAGTGTGCCCCCGTACCTTTTGCCCCCATCTTTCTCCTTGCCCTTCACGCAGTCATTGCCTGCTCAGACAAGAATGTTTGCCCCATTTCCATCTTCAATGCTGAACCGAGGACTCTCCACTAACAGTGCAGCTTCAACCTTCCCTAGCTACCTCTCCTCACAGCCCGGCTACCAACCTCCAGCTGCCGGGACTGCATCCCGCTCCCTTCCTCTGGGCGAGGGAGAGCTGGAGTCCAGCGAGGAGGATGGGAAAGACGATGACGTAGTGGAAGTAACAGGGAAGTGAGGACTTGGTGCCAATAGGCATTGACAGAAGACTGTGCCTCCCCCCACTCCACTACGCTGGATCATCAGTTGTGGGGGGAACCCGCTCCAGAGCCCTGATCAGTGCTGCGGGGGTAACAAGCACAGTTTCATCATTCTTGTCATTCCACAGGGAAGAGGACAGGATGGAGGTCACCTCCCCTCTCCCCAGGACTAACGACCTCTGTGATAAAATGAGTGTCGGTTGTCAGACTTCCAGAGAAACTTTACTTCCTAAATGCTTTCCTACAACCGCACAACACGCAGGATGGTCTGGGACGCCGTCCTGCACAGGGAGAGGTCATGGTAGTCACACGTACACCATCACAGAACGGCAGACATCACCAAAACAGCACCCCTGAGCGGTCGTCGTTGAGAGTGGGAGTGTGCTCTGATATAGGGGTCAGAACGTTACGCCAGGGGTCGGGTCCGTGTGCAGACACACCACTCGCCTGCGTGTAGTCAGTGACTCATCAGACATCATGGGAAGTCCATTCTAGAGAAGTTCTGTCGCATTAAGATTAGTTGCAGATTTGTCCGACAGGTTGTAAAATGCACCCCCAGCAGTGAGGGGGGTTAATACGTTCCGGTTCGTCAGGTATTTTACTGTATTTCCTTTTAAATCTTATTTTTTTATTGTACGTTTTTGCTCGGTCACGTGATATAAAGTACGGAAACTGACATGAGGTTTGGGTGCAGTGGTAATATAGGGGGTGGGGTGAGGGGAAAGGGACGGAAATGTGCCGCTCATACACCCCGATAGCTGCTGCCTGCGCCATTCCCAGGAGACTTGTGTTCTTCCACCTTGTCCGATTTAAAGCATTAACCGTAAATAAGACACAATGCAGTAATACTCACTGATCACAGGGGCCCGAACTTCTGATATCTCTCCAGGGCCTGGGTTCAGTGGCTCCACTGCATTGTATGTGTTCTGTGTAAAAAGGTGCTTGCTGACCACTCATGTGGTTTAGTTATGGAAAAGCACCATCAGTCCCCTTTATACACAGCACTGGTCACTCTCTACTATATCCAACCCAAGTCAGGAGTGGAGCCACTGATTCTGGGTACTGAAGGGGACAGTAGAAGATCCCAAGATAATTGAGTTTCTTAGTACTTTGTGTCATTTACTACACTTCTTAACATTGCAATTATCAGACCAAGAAGGAGAAATGGTGGAATTATGAGGCGCTCAGGACGAAGACATCAAAGATCTGCAAATGATGGAATCATTACAACCTCAGGATTTCTCCAGTGGAATCTGAGCCATGTGCAGACATCCCGGCTTCTATCACTGAGGTTATTAATCAAACACGAATCAAGGCAGATGAAAAGACCATATTAGCAAACAGGCCAAAAACTACACCCCAAAACTCATAAACTACTATGCAGGGAGAAAAAGAGGGACTATAGTGGTCAAGGCCATAGTAAATACAATAATAAATGCTAGTAAGAACCTCATTGCAAAAAAATTTGAAAATATTTTATACAATATTTTATACAAAAGCGAGTCCCTGAAAACACTACTAAACGGAGATACCCATCAGATGAGTGGTAGGCCTATATCATCCTATTGTTATTATACAAAGATATACACAGATGTTTCACTAAATTAGGTCCTCAGTACCATTCAGTACCTTCTGGATGGCAGTGTAGGTCCCAATTAGTACAATGCATAGTAAATAGTCGTAAAATAATGAAACACTGAGCATCAATATTAATCAACTACACGCAACTACAAGCATAAATATAGAGAGGGCTAATCACACTCACCCATAAAGTGTAACGTGCCCCGACGTGCACGTTTCGTGGTCTTCCTTTGGGGGGGCTGTGTTATTAACAATCGTCTGAGAAGATTCAAGATTCTGCTGTTTAATGCCCTTGCTAAAAAAAAAAATGACTCCTGGGACACGTTGGAGACATCGGGGGCCATTGTGTCGGTGATGAGACGGGAGCTGCCAGCAGCAGATCTTGATGATTTGCCCAAGCGCATTCAGCGGCAGAACCTTCCCCAGACGACCATTAATAACCTCAGTGATATCAGCTGAGGATGTATGTGCCAGGATTTCTGCACAAGGCTTAGACTCCAGACTAGTTGGTAAATTTTATTTTCATTTCCCATTATTTACGGATCAGTAATGTGTCCATCCTGTGATCTTCATGTTTCCACCACTGTTCTTTCTGGCTGTCACAGTTTCAATGTTGGAGTCCACATTTGGCTTATTTATATAAAATAATTTTATAAAGTCAAGACTTTTCAAGTCATCTCCCTGTTTTTGTGAATGGCAGAAGTGAGGGGGATGTATCACTGTGTTACCTACAACAGCCTGGGTCAGTGATAAGCGCAGTACTGAGGCCACCGAGGTCTTCACCCCCAATTTAGAAAAAGTACTGGCTGAAGAGCGAGGACGGCGACATAGGAATTTGTACAGGGGTACGTCCTGTGCCGAAGCTTGTCCATTTTTACAGAATGTATCCACTCTTATGGTAATAAATTTGGGTGTAACTCTCTTCCCCAATTTAAGGGGTGAATTGTTAATGATCAAATGACTGTAAAGTCCTAATTAAATCCTAAAACAAACAATACAGACAGAATAAGATGCAGGGTTCAAAGTCTGCACTGTGGCGATTGCCACTACGTTAGGGCGGTCCTTTCTGCAAAAAGACTGCGGTTAAGCCCCCCGTACTGCTGCAGCTCTTCTTAGAACACTAGTTGGAAGGTAAGTAGATGCTCAGGATTGCCCACACTGAGGTTCAGTCATTATTCGGCCTCGCGTTCCTCTACGTTGTAACATCTCGCTCAAATCTGCCAAATACCATGTCTGCGTAGCGGATCTCACCCAGGGATAGTGACATCAGAGAGGAGAGGCGCCTGTCAATCACACCTCCTCCCTGTCGCGGATGAGTGATGAACCTTCTGCTCCCGCGTGTCAGGAACAGAGAGCTTGCGGACCTCGGCGTGGTGTCAGGACGGTTATTATACCGCCACTCACATGTTTGTTTATAGATATCTATTTATTTCTTTGGTCTCGTGCCCCATGTCATTTTTTTAAAACATATATAAATATATATATATATAAAAGGAAAAAAAATAAATTGCCCAATTAATGGAGGCTTCATGTGGTGATGACTACCTGCCTTTATCAGTTTCTTTTTTTTGTAAAATAAACGTTAAATCTTAAAAAAAAACAAAAAAAACCCAACATTGTCATCTATCAGTTTTTTTGAGCTCTGTACATGCATGGGGGGGTGGGGGTGGGGTCAATTATATTACACGACTGCACAGACCCACACATCCCAGACTGCATATCTCCAGAACAGGTAGGGAATTCTGGGAGATTCCAGCTCTGAAGCTTCACACTAAGGCTAAGTTCACATTTCCGTTGTTTTCTATCAGTCACATGCGTCGCTTGACGCATGTGACTGATGCGCTGTTCAACGCTGTACAACGGATGACAAAGAACAGAATTCTTTGTCGGATTCCGTTGTGTGCGGGGGGCGGAGTTCGGGGGCAGAGCCGAGTGGGGGGCGGGGCCATGCGCTGAGGATGTCAGTGGAAGTGCTGCGGTCTGCATGGCTGGGGACAGGTGAGTGTATCTGTGAGTGAGTGAGTGTGTGTATGTGCATGTATGTATGTGTGTGCACATGCAAAGTGCGGGAGGGGGCGGAGCCGAGCGGGGGGCGGGGCCAGGCGCTGAGGATGTCAGTGGAAGTGCTGCGGTCTGCATGGCTGGGGACAGGTGAGTGTATGTGTGAGTGTGTGTATGTGCATGTATGTATGTATGTATGTATGTGTGTGTGTGTGTGCACATGCAAAGTGCGGGAGGGGGCGGAGCCGAGCAGGGGGCGGGGCCAGACGAGGGTGTCAGTGCTTGTCTGCATGGCTGGGGACAGGTGTGTGTGTGTGTGTGTGTGTGTGTGTACATACATGTGCGGAGTGCGGGAGGGGGCGGGGCCGAGCGGGGAAGTGTCGGCCTCCCTGCACACGTAAATATCGGGTAACAGCAAAGCACCCGATGTTTACCTTGGTTACCCGATATTTACCTTGGTTACGGGCCTACACCGCTTAGCGCTGGCTCCTTGCACCGTAACCAGGGTAAATATCGGGTAACCAACCAAAGCTGGTGACGTGTGCAGGGAGCCAGAGAGCATGCGCAGCGAAATTCGACGGATCTCGCTGCTCAAAAAACATTACATGCTGCGTTCCCCCCGCCCGGCGGTCAGTCGTTCCACGACTGATCAGTCGGGCGGAGGGTGCAACGCAGCATCATCAGTCACAATCCGCTGCTCATACAAGTCTATGGGAGCAGCGGAATCCGCTAAACGGATTCCGCTGTTTACAAGAGCAGCGGATTGTGACTGATAGATTTTAGCGGAAATGTGAACTTAGCCTAATTAGTGCAATTCTGGAGTTACAATACAGGCTCTTATTCATTCAGGATCCGTGCATGATAAGTAATGTGTGTACACAGTGCTTTCACCAGAAGAATAGTGAGTGCAGCTCTGGGGCATAATACAGGATGCAACTCATTATCAGTTATGTAATGTATGTACACAGGGACTGCACCAACAAGAAAGCAGAAAGCTGGCACTGCATGCCCCCTCCTATATGAAAGTAAACCATTCATGTAATTGGTATATTCACCTGTACATAGTGACTGCACCAGCAGAATAGTGAGTGAAGCTCTGGAGTATAATACAGGATGTAACTCAGGATCAGTACAGGATAAGTAATGTAATGTATATACACAGTGACTTCACCAGCAGAATAGTTAGTGCAGTTCTGGAGTATATTACAAAATGTATCTTAATATAAGTATAGGATAAGTAATGTACAGTTAGGTCCAGAAATATTTGGACAGTGACACAATTTGGTGGAGTTGGACTCTGCATGCCACCACATTGGATTTGAAATGAAACCTCTACAACAGAATTCAAGTGCAGATTGTAACGTTTAATTTAAGGTTTGAACAAAAATATCTGATAGAAATTGTAGGAATTGTCACATTTCTTTACAAACACTCCACATTTTAGGAGGTCAAAAGTAATTGGACAAATAAACCAAACCCAAACAAAATATTTTTATTTTCAATATTTTGTTGCGAATCCTTTGGAGGCAATCACTGCCTTAAGTCTGGAACCCATGGACATCACCAAACGCTGGGTTTCCTCCTTCTTAATGCTTTGCCAGGCCTTTACAGCCGCAGCCTTCAGGTCTTGCTTGTTTGTGGGTCTTTCCGTCTTAAGTCTGGATTTGAGCAAGTGAAATGCATGCTCAATTGGGTTAAGATCTGGTGATTAACTTGGCCATTGCAGAATGTTCCACTTTTTTGCACTCATGAACTCCTGGGTAGCTTTGGCTGTATGCTTGGGGTCATTGTCCATCTGTACTATGAAGCGCCGTCCGATCAACTTTGCGGCATTTGGCTGAATCTGGGCTGAAAGTATATCCCGGTACACTTCAGAATTCATCCGGCTACTCTTGTCTGCTGTTATGTCATCAATAAACACAAGTGACCCAGTGCCATTGAAAGCCATGCATGCCCATGCCATCACGTTGCCTCCACCATGTTTTACAGAGGATGTGGTGTGCCTTGGATCATGTGCCGTTCCCTTTCTTCTCCAAACTTTTTTCTTCCCATCATTCTGGTACAGGTTGATCTTTGTCTCATCTGTCCATAGAATACTTTTCCAGAACTGAGCTGGCTTCATGAGGTGTTTTTCAGCAAATTTAACTCTGGCCTATCTATTTTTGGAATTGATGAATGGTTTGCATCTAGATGTGAACCCTTTGTATTTACTTTCATGGAGTCTTCTCTTTACTGTTGACTTAGAGACAGATACACCTACTTCACTGAGAGTGTTCTGGACTTCAGTTGATGTTGTGAACGGGTTCTTCTTCACCAAAGAAAGTATGCGGCGATCATCCACCACTATTGTCATTCGTGGACGCCCAGGCCTTTTTGAGTTCCCAAGCTCACCAGTCAATTCCTTTTTTCTCAGAATGTAACCGACTGTTGATTTTGCTACTCCAAGCATGTCTGCTATCTCTCTGATGGATTTTTTCTTTTTTTTCAGCCTCAGGATGTTCTGCTTCACCTCAATTGAGAGTTCCTTAGACCGCATGTTGTCTGGTCACAGCAACAGCTTCCAAATGCAAAACCACACACCTGTAATCAACCCCAGACCTTTTAACTACTTCATTGATTACAGGTTAACGAGGGAGATGCCTTCAGAGTTAATTGCAGCCCTTAGAGTCCCTTGTCCAATTACTTTTGGTCCCTTTAAAAAGAGGAGGCTATGCATTACAGAGCTATGATTAATAAACCTTTTCTCCGATTTGGATGTGAAAACTCCCATATTGCAGCTGGGAGTGTGCACTTTCAGCCCATATTATATATATAATTGTATTTCTGAACATGTTTTTGTAAACAGCTAAAATAACAAAACTTGTGTCACTGTCCAAATATTTCTGGACCCAACTGTATGTACACAGTGAGTGCAGCTCTGAAGTATAATACAATATATAACTCCGGATCAGTACAGGATAAGTAATGTATGTACACAGTGAGTGCAGCTCTGGAGTATAATACAATATATAACTCCGGATCAGTACACGATAAGTAATGTATGTACACAGTGAGTTCAGCTCTGGAGTATAATACAAGATATAAATCCGGGTCAGTACAGGATAAGTAATGCATATACACAGTGAGTGCAGCTCTGGAGTATAATACAAGATATAACTCCGGATCAGTACAGGATAAGTAATGTATGTACACAGTGAGTGCTGCTCTGGAGTATAATACAAGATATAACTCTGGATAAGTAATGTATGTACACAGTGAGTGCAGTTCTGGAGTATATTACAAGATATAACTCCGGATCAGTACCGGATAGATAATGTAAAGTATAATTAGGGCCAGAGATATTTGGACAGTGACACAAGGTTTGTCCTTTAATCTGTTTTGAAAACAGTTAAAATATAATTTTATATAGCGCCAACATATTCCTCGGCACTTTACAATTAATACATTTATACAATCAGTATGAGCATAAAGTGCAGACTCTCAGCTTTAATTTGAGGGTATTCACATCCTAAGGATACGGTTCTACTTATGCATAGCTTCCAATGCAAGAGCAACGGGAGCGATATGCTTAATGACCCTCTGCTGCGAGTGTCAGCCGCGGATCATGCGACTGTGATCTGATCTTGCAATCGGGTCACAACTGCGGAGAAGATGGAGGAAGCACTTTCTCCCCATCTCCTTCGCTGCTTGTCTCTGCATACATCGCACTGCGGTCGGATGACATGCGAGTGCAATGCGATGTTTCACACACTCCCATACACTTTTATGGGGGCGTGTGAGCCGAGACTCGCTGCCAAATGCAGCGTGCGTCGATTCACTTCTCAGGCCAATATGGCATGAGAAATCAATCGCAGATGGACACTGCCCCATAGTTTTGCACTGGTGCGAGTGCAGTCCGGTGTTTTATCGGATTGCACCCGTCTGTGAAAAACGCAAGTGGAACCGTACCCTCAATGTGAGTAAATTTAGAAATTACTGGGCTGCATGGGCGATTCCCTCTAATCCATCATCAGCTAAGCAGGTAAAAGGTCTGGCGCTGATTCCAGGTGCGGCATTAACATTTGGAAGCTGTTGCTCTGAAGTCACAACATGCAGTCAAAGGAGCTCTCAAACAGAAGAGAAACAGACCATCATTAGGCTGAAGAAAAAGAAGAAATCCATCTGAGACGACAGAAATAAATGGTCAAATCAACAAATTGGTACGTTCTGCAAAAAAAAAGTGCACTGGTGAGTTGGTAACCCAAAAATGCCTAGACATCCACAAAAGACATCCGTGGCGGATGATCACCGAATTCCTTCCATGAAGAAGAAAAATCCCTTCACAGCATCTACCCAAGTGAAGATGACTCTCCAGGTTGTAGGTGTTCCAGTAGCTAAGTCTGCCATAAAGAGAAGACCTCATGAGATCAGATACCGAGGGTTCACCACAAGGTGCACAACATTAATCAGTCTTAAAAATAGAACGGCCAGATTAGATTTTGCCAAAAAAAAAAAATCTAAAGAAGTCGCCCAGTTCTGGAAAAGCAGAAGAGGACAGGTGAGACTAAGATCAACCTGTACCAGAATGATGGGAAAAAGAAAGTCTGGAGAAGGCTTGGAACGGCTCATGGTCATGACCCACAGCATGTCCTCTGTAACACATGGCGGATACGGTGTGATGGCCGGGCATGCAGGGCTCCCAATGGCCCTGGGGCACTAGTGGATATTGATGATGTGACTGAAGACAGAAGCAGCCGGATGAATTCTGAAGTGCACAGGGTGAGACTTTCTGCTCAGAGTCAACCAAATGCAGCAAGGGGAATTGTACATTTGTCTGTGAAGCGCCGTCCGATGACCCAAAACATCCTGCGAAAGCAAAGAAGAGGAATATTCTGCAATGGCCGAGTCATCACCAGATCTCAGCCCCATCGAGCTGCATAAGACAAAACATAAGGCAGAAAGACCAAGTAACAGCAGCAACTGAAGTCACTGCAGTAAAGGCGGCAAATCCTCACACAGGAGGAAACCAGCGATGGTGACGTCCTTATCTTCCAGACTTCAGGCCGTCATTGCTGCAAAGGATTCTCTACAAAGTATTAAAAGTGAACAATTTATGGTAAAGTTAATTTGTCCAATTACATTTGAGTCTCCTGAAATGAGGAGACTGTACAAAAATGGTTGTAATTCCTAAACGTCTTATAGGATATTTTTGTTCAACCCCTTTAATTAAACCTGAAAGTTTCCACTTCAATTGCATCGCAGTTGTTTCATATAAAATGTTGCTTGCAGAGCTGAAATCATGAAGATTCAGTCACTGTCCAAATATCTCTGGACCTAACTGTATGTACACAGTGACGCCAGCAGAATCGTGAGTGCAGCTCTGAAGCATAGTACAGGTAATTTGTTGGACAAATGTGATCACCCAATAAGGCCGAAGCCTAAGGCGGGCTTTGCACACTACGACATCGCAGGTGTGATGTCGGTGGGGTCAAATTGAAAATGACGTACTTCCGGCGTCGCATGCGACATCGTAGTGTGTAAAGGCTCGATGATACGATTAACGAGCGCAAAAGCGTCGTAATCGTATCATCGGTGCAGCGTCGGCGTAATCCATAATTACGCTGACGCGACGGTCCGATGTTGTTCCTCGCTTCTGCGGCAGCACACATCGCTGTGTCTGAAGCCGCAGGAGCGAGGAACATCTACCGGCGTCACCGCGGCTTCCGTAGAATATGCGGAAGGAAGGAGGTGGGCGGGATGTTTACATCCCACTCATCTCCGCCCCTCCGCTCCGATTAGCCGCCTGCCGTGTGACGTCGCAGTGATGCCGCACGACCCGCCCCCTTAATAAGGAGGCGGGTCGCCGGCCAGAGCGACGGTCGCAGGGCAGGTGAGTGCATGTGAAGCCGGCGTAGCGATAATTTTCGCTACGCCAGCTTTCACAAGATATTGTACCTGCGACGGGGGCGGGGACTATCACGTGCGACATCGCAGCATCGGCTTGCGATGTCGCAACGTGCAAAGCCCGCCTAAGGCTGCACAACTACATTGCACTGTAGTCATAGGAACAGCTTAGGCTAGTTTCACACTTGCGTTGGACGGGATCCGTTGCTATCCGCAGCCTTGAGGAATTACGGTAACCGTTACAGGAAACCGTTATATTTCTCATAGACTTCTATTAGCTACGGATAGCAACGGATGGTCTTGAATTGCATCCGCCCCGCAGCGCATCAGTTGTTTTGACGCTGACCGTCAGTGAGCGTCGAGCGGATGGAACGCTGCATGTAACTTTTTTTGAGCAGCGGAAACCTTTATTTTTCACTGCGCATGTTTTTTTTTTTTTTTTATCACAAACTTTATTTTATTTCTCGGTGGCCGAACGTTCAGCTGAGCGCTCGGCCGCCGGCATGTCAGGGCACTCAGCTGAGCGCTCGGCCGCCGGCATGTCAGGGCACTCAGCTGAGCGCTCGGCCGCCGGCATGTCAGGGCGCCCAGCTGAACGCTCGGCCGCCGGCATGTCTGTGCGCCCAGCTGAGCGCTTGGCCGCAGGCATGTCAGGGCACTCAGCTGAGCGATCGGCCGCCGGCATGTCAGGGCACTCAGCTGAGCGCTCGGCCGCCGGCATGTGAGAGCGCTCGGCCGCCGGCTATTAAGAGCGATCAGCTGATCGTTCACAATAGTCGGCTGCCGGTAAACTGTAATAAGAAAAGAAAAAAAAAAAAAAAAGCTTTCCGTTATTTTGTATGATCCGTAGCATTGCGTTGAGCGCTCGGCCGCCGGCATGTCAGGGCACTCAGCTGAGCGCTTGGCCCCCGGCATGTCAGGGCACTCAGCTGAGCGCTCGGCCGCCGGCATGTCAGGGCACTCAGCTGAGTGCTCGGCCGCCGGCATGTCAGGGCGCCCAGGTGAGCGCTCGGCCGCCGGCATGTCAGGGCGCCCAGCTGAACGCTCGGCCGCCGGCATGTCTGTGCGCCCAGCTAAGCACTTGGCCGCAGGCATGTCAGGGCACTCAGCTGAGCGCTCGGCCCCCGGCATGTCAGGGCACTCAGCTGAGCGCTCGGCCGCCGGCATGTCAGGGCGCCCAGGTGAGCGCTCGGCCGCCGGCATGTCAGGGCGTCCAGCTGAGCGCTCGGCCGCCGGCATGTCAGGGCGCCCAGCTGAACGCTCGGCCGCCGGCATGTCTGTGCGCCCAGCTGAGCGCTTGGCCGCAGGCATGTCAGGGCACTCAGCTGAGCGATCGGCATGTGAGAGCGCTCGGCCGCCGGCTATTAAGAGCGATCAGCTGATCGTTCACAATAGTCGGCTGCCGGTAGACTGTAAGAAGAAAAGAAAAAAAAAAAGCTTTCCGTTATTTTGTATGACCGTAGCATTGCGTTGTGCCACTATATGCAACGCATCCGTTGCATGCGTCACACAACGCAATGCTACGGATCCCGTCCAACGCAAGTGTGAAACTAGCCTTCCTAATCCCGTTCTGACAGGAAGTACAAATTGGGAGGCACCGTTTCCATGACAACTCTGCTGCTGAAAAAAAAATCATAAAATTCCAGCCAGACACGCAGCCAATGAGCTGCAGCGATTCCTTCTTACATCCAATTGTAACGGGGTGCCAGGGGTGCCTCCGGCCTTGTAGTCGTGGCCCTCGGTATCAGGCTTACCCCTGGTTCCACCGTCACTATGGGGACAGGAGCTGACTTGGTGGGGCAGAGTGTGGTCGTGGTGCAGATGTTGTCCGGCGCACAAACACTCTTCAGGCAGGGTACAATGCGATGAACAAACATTCTTTTATTCTTCACAGTTAAAAGTCCAGACAAAGCAATCCGGTCAGCAATAAATCTGGCAGATGACAATTCCTGTGGAGCTGGGAACACCCTGACCAAACGTCACCTCGGGTGGGGATATGCCCTCCGTACTCTACTTCCTTCGGGCACCCACTATTCAGCCAAGCATACACCGGACCCACACCGGCAGAATAGGCTCTGAGGTTACGTCCACCTCCTTCTCTCCGGTGTCCCCTGCTGTTCTGCTCACACACTCTGCCCGACGTGCACACACTGCTGTCCCGGATGCTACTTCTCACAAAGTCCCGAACAAAGCCATAAAGGTGCTGAGACGCTTTCTTAGCTGGGGGAAGCCTGTCCTTGCGTCCCCTCCAGTGGTGATGTGCCTGACTACTCCACTTCGCCCGGCTCCCACTGCTGGCTACCCACAGTCCGGACCCACACCGGACTGCTTCACACTATGAGGTTCCGCTCGCTCCTTTTCTCACCGGCTTCCCTGATTTCCAGCTCCCTTCTTTCTTTCTTGCTTTCTGCCCACTCAGCTCCACACTCTGCCCCGGCTCTGCTGCTCCGCTCCTGTCCCCGAGACAACTGCTCCCTTGATCTAATCTTTTCCTCACACCCTTGTCTCTGCCGGCTCCTCCTCCCCACTGTGGTGACAGCCGTCCCACCCGGCCACTAGGGGGTGCCCTAACACAATGCACATGCACATACAAATAAAACATTTTTATTAATAACATTTCCGGGTTAACTATGCTCCCTTTTGCAGGGGGTCTGCTCACCCACTGCATACCTCCCCTCTTAAAACCCGAGCCTCCCGGCAAGGCTCTTAAACACATAAACACATAAAAACCTTTTGTGTCAGTCCTCAACAGCGGCACCAGTACAGCGGCGCTCCTTCTTTTGAGGGGCGCTTGATGGCGCAGCAGCGCTCCCGGTCTCTGGATAGCGCCCGGAGGCTCAACAGCGCTCCCGGTCTTTGCTGAAGGTGCCCGGAGGCTTCAAGAGCGCTCCCGGTCTTTGCTGGAGGTGCCCGGAGGCTTCAAGAGCGCTCCCGGTCTTTGCTGGAGGGCAACAGGCCCGTCAACGTTAAAGACACTTCTGCCGGCTAAACGGCGCCGGACTTAAACAACAGATCAGCAGTGGTGACTTACTCTGGGGGCCAGGCCCGCTTCCATTCTTCCGCTTGAGCCTGGATGTATGCCCCCAGCGATTGTCCCGGCTGCCGACGGATCCTCTGGAAGGACACAGGGGCGTAGGGTGGCTCCACGGGCGCAGCTGCTGCAGCTCCTCTCGGTGGTGAAGGTGTCCCTGCCCCTGACAATCTTGCTGGTAACGGCGGCGGTGTCAATGCTGAGGCTGGAGGAAGTGGAGGCGGGTCTTCGTTTCCCGCTTTTAAACGGACTCCACCCCCAGCCCCACGCATCATCTTGACTCCTCCGCTGAGGTACTTCTTTTTCCTTTTCTTCGTCTTCAATGCCCTGGAGCTGGCGCCTCCCCTCTTTGGGCGGAGTACTCTGTCCTTTTTCTTCGGCGCCGGCCAGCCCCAGGCTCTTCTTTTGGCGCCAATTCTGCGCGCGCTTGCTGTATCCTCACAGACAACGGCCATCTTGCCGCCATCTTGTGCCCGGTCCTTCACCTCAGGCACTGTTTCTTCTTCCCACCATGGGACTGTAAATCTTCGCTGGGAGTCCGGATCAGGGGCCCTTGGCACCACTTGGTCTCCATCTTCTTGGAGCGGGTCCCCTTGCATACGATCCGGATCCTGCCGACTACGCCACATGTAACGGGGTGCCAGGGGTGCCTCCGGCCTTGTAGTCGTGGCCCTCGGTATCAGGCTTACCCCTGGTTCCACCGTCACTATGGGGACAGGAGCTGACTTGGTGGGGCAGAGTGTGGTCGTGGTGCAGATGTTGTCCGGCGCACAAACACTCTTCAGGCAGGGTACAATGCGATGAACAAACATTCTTTTATTCTTCACAGTTAAAAGTCCAGACAAAGCAATCCGGTCAGCAATAAATCTGGCAGATGACAATTCCTGTGGAGCTGGGAACACCCTGACCAAACGTCACCTCGGGTGGGGATATGCCCTCCGTACTCTACTTCCTTCGGGCACCCACTATTCAGCCAAGCATACACCGGACCCACACCGGCAGAATAGGCTCTGAGGTTACGTCCACCTCCTTCTCTCCGGTGTCCCCTGCTGTTCTGCTCACACACTCTGCCCGACGTGCACACACTGCTGTCCCGGATGCTACTTCTCACAAAGTCCCGAACAAAGCCATAAAGGTGCTGAGACGCTTTCTTAGCTGGGGGAAGCCTGTCCTTGCGTCCCCTCCAGTGGTGATGTGCCTGACTACTCCACTTCGCCCGGCTCCCACTGCTGGCTACCCACAGTCCGGACCCACACCGGACTGCTTCACACTATGAGGTTCCGCTCGCTCCTTTTCTCACCGGCTTCCCTGATTTCCAGCTCCCTTCTTTCTTTCTTGCTTTCTGCCCACTCAGCTCCACACTCTGCCCCGGCTCTGCTGCTCCGCTCCTGTCCCCGAGACAACTGCTCCCTTGATCTAATCTTTTCCTCACACCCTTGTCTCTGCCGGCTCCTCCTCCCCACTGTGGTGACAGCCGTCCCACCCGGCCACTAGGGGGTGCCCTAACACAATGCACATGCACATACAAATAAAACATTTTTATTAATAACATTTCCGGGTTAACTATGCTCCCTTTTGCAGGGGGTCTGCTCACCCACTGCACAATCACAATGAATACAATGAATGCTGAATAGTAGATGTTCTTCGCTCCAAAGAGAATGTCTGAGGCATCTCTGAGAAGGCAAAGATAAGTAACCGGCTGCCATTCACAACATGGCGCAGATTTTCTCCGGCTCTACCATTCAAAACATAGCCAACAACTGCTCGGCGTTTAACCTGTTTGCGTTTTTGCCTTTTTTTCTTCTTATTCCAGGAACCACAACATTTTTTTTAAGTTTTGTTTCCACATAGACATGAGGGCTCGTTTTTCTGGGGAGGAGTTGTACTTTTGAATGACGCCATTCATTTTATCACTTAGAGTGCTGAAAAAATGGGGGAAAAATCCAAATGGAGAAAACCCCCTCAATTCTAATATTTTTTTTTATGAATTGTTTTTATGGTGTACATTTTGTGATAAAAATGACTTTACAATATGATTCTCCTCATCAGTACGGTTACGGCTATACCAAACATCCAATTTTTTTAATTATTTTATCGGTGCAAAAAAATCCTAAATTTGCAAAAATAAAATTGTGGGGTTGTGTCACCATTTTCCAAGACCTATAATGCTTCTATTTTTTTGGTGTATGGAGTTGTGTGATGGCCTTTTATTGTGGGGCGAGATAACGTTTTTACTGATACCATGTTGGAATGGATATGACGTTTTTATCGCTTGTTACAGCATTTTTTGTGTTATTGCAGCCACCAAAAAAACAGAATTTTAACAATCTTGACTTTTTTTTTAGTTCAATGTTTACAGATTGTGTTAATTATTTTTTATTTTGATAGATCTGACTTTTCTGAATGCGGCCATACCATATGTATATGTTTTTTCTTTTTTTATGGTGCAAAAGGGGTTTGACTTGAACCTTTTATGCTTTTTTTTTTTGTTATATTTTGTCCATATTTTTTAAAACTTTTTTTTTTTAATTTTTCTGTTCTTAACCCTTTTCCGGCCTATAACGTACTGGGACGTCCTAGGTTCTTTCACTCCCATTGATGTGGGCTAGCCCGCACTTTTCCCTGCAGATTGGCTGATCTGATAAGCTGACGTTCTTCTGACATCCACGGATGGATCGGAAATCATCGGAAAAAAAGAGGAAACTTTCCAGCACTCTTAGGCTATGTGCCCACGGAAGATTAAACCTGCAGATTTATCTGCGGAAAATCCGTGGATTTTCTAGATAAATCCGCAGGTTTAAGCATGTACAGACACTCCTCAAGTTATCCTATGGGACATGGAGAGTGCTGTGTCCATGCTGCGGATACGTGCGGCTGCGGATACGTGCGGCTGCGGAACATGCTGCGGATGTCCCACAGCTGCACATGATTGCATGTCAATTCTTTCTGTGGAATTACCTGCGGAAATCTCGGCTCTCCACTATGGATATAGAGCCGGGACGTCCGCAGGTAAATCGCATGAATGTCCGCAGGTTTACCGTAGCTATTTCGCTGTACTACCGCAGCTAAAAATAGCTGCGGACTCCAGCAAGCAGCTGTGGGAAACCTGCGGCCGTACCTGCGGATATATCCACAGGTCAAACTCCCGTGGGCACATAACCTTAATACTAGAAATCTAGAGTTAAGATTAAAACATCACGTTTATTAGGTAGCTTAAAACAGAAAACAAGCAATAGACACAGTTTACGCGTTTCGAGAATACAGGCTCTTAATTATGATGTCATGGTTGAGCCTGTGTGCTCGAAACGCGTAGACTGTGTCTTGCTTGTTTTTCTATTTTAATCTACCTAATAAACGTGATGTTTTAATCTCAACTCCAGATTTCTATTATTAAGAGTGTTGGAATTTTCCCTCTTTTTTTCTGAATTCTTCATATCAAGCCAATAAGTCGGACTGGACAGTATCAGAAAAGAGAATAGCAGCTCCCTGGAGAATGATTGATGGGTGCGGTGCTCGGAAATCCTTGTCCGGCTCCCAGGTGAAGACTAAATAAAAAACGAAAAAATCCAGCACCAACATAAATAAAATGAAAAAGTTGATTATAAAAATTAAAAGCCCATTACACATACATGTTTAGCACATAATAGGAACACGGAAACGTCAACGCGTTTCGTGCACCGCCTACAGCAAGACATATTGGAAGTGGTGGTGAGCTGATATTTTTTAACTTTCTTCTTTCTCTGGATCGGAAATCCGCCCACTGCTGTTAACTAGTTAGATCCCGCTGTCAATCTCTGATAGCAGGATTAAACATGTGGTGGCGAGCAGCGCGTCATTCCTTGCTCTGAACTGAAGTGCAATGTCTGCTCCCCTCTGCTCCTATTGACTTTTCTGTTATGGTATATATCGCTGATTACTGTGACTTATGCTATGTCATCTTTACATTATGTTTAATACTCACTGATGTATGACTGTATCGTCCTCTTTGTAAATCTTATCTGATGGTGGAAGGTGTGATATTCTGTAGACTAGAGTCCGGGCGGGGGTCAAGTGTCCTGTTTCCTTCATCATTCCCTGGTGTGATGAGCATTTGTTAATTTCCCCTTACAAGCTGGCCTCCCACAATTCCCCTTACCTACTCCTCTAGTCTGCCCTATGTATCTGGGGGTGACTTAAGGGGTGCATGCATGCGGGGTGTTGCATGCGTGCCATCTTATGCTAAGTGCCTGGCAGTTATTTCAATGGCAGCTAGTCAGGGCAGGAGTTAGCAGGTATACTACTCTTTGACACCTTTTGTGTCAACCATGACCATTTTTTCTATCCTTACCATCCTATTTGCTTTTACCTTTCACTTTCACCGCCCTGTCCCCCCTCCATCACCACTCATCCACATCAGCCCCTCTCTCCTCCCCTCTCCTATGCACAGCTCCCAGGCTCTTTTCACCTATCTGAATAATCTCAATCCATCATACTCCAGGGTCTTGCAGAAAAAAACATGCCACAACTCCAAACACCATCTGACCTTTCTCCTGTTACTTCTACTTCTCTCAGGCGATATCTCTCCTAATCCCGGGCCACCCCATGCTAACTTTACCCCCTCCCCCACCTCCCATAGAAACCCTGCTAACCTTATTGACATTAGTTGTACACCCTCACTTCCCTCTTTTAATTGTGCTCTTTGGAATCCACGGTCTGTATGTAACAAGCTTTCTTATATCCACAACCTCTTTCTCGATAACCCTCTTAACCTTCTAGCCCTCACTGAAACCTGGATTCAGGAGTCTGACACTGCTTCCATTTCTCATGGTGGTTTACACTTTTCACATTCACCAAGACCTGAAAACAGACATGGTGGTGGAGTCGGTTTACTCCTGTCGCCTCAATGCACTTTCCAGGTCATCCCCCGGGCTCCATCACTCTCATTCCCATCCTTTGAGGTACACACCATCAGACTCTTCCATCCCCTTTCCGTCAGAGTAGCTGTCATATACCGTCCACCAGGCTCACCCACCCAGTTCCTTGACCACTTTTCAGCCTGGCTGCCACACTTCATGTCCTCTGAATTACCAACCCTCGTTCTAGGAGACTTCAACATCCCCATGAACAGCCCCTCCTCCCCATCAGCATCCCAGCTTCTATCTCTAACCACCTCCCTTGGCCTCTCACAGCTCTCATCCTCTGAGACACATGAAGAGGGTAACACCCATGACCTGGTCTTTATCCGCTTCTGCTCAATCTCTCACTTTGACAACTCACCTCTTCCCCTCTCTGACCACAACATCCTCTCCTTCAAGCTCACAAACCCTCGTCCGCCCCAGCACACTCCCACCTATCACACATTCAGAAACCTACAGGCCATTGACTCTCAGACACTTACAGACTCTCTACACTCATCACTGTCCCCTATCTCCTCACTTTCCTGTCCTGATCTGGCTTTAAACCACTACAATGAAACACTCAGTAGCACCCTGGACCAAGTAGCACCCGTCACTCTCAGAACCTCCAAACACAGAGTAAAACAACCTTGGCTCACATCCCAAACTCGATTTCTTCAGCGATGCTCCAGGAGTGCCGAACGCCTATGGAGGAAAACCCGCACACCAGAAAACTTCATCCACTACAAGTTCATGCTAAGGACCTACAACTCTTCCCTTCACCTCGCCAAACAGACATACTTTAGCACCCTTATCTCCTCACTAGCCAACAATCCAAAAAAGCTCTTTGACACCTTTCACTCCCTCCTCAGTCCCAAAGCACAGACCCCTATCACAGACCTTCATGCTGACGACCTGGCCTCGTATTTCACAAAGAAAATAAAAAACATCCGCCGAGAGATCAGCTGCCAGCCACCAAGCCTTGTGAATCCCATCCCTCGCCACATCCCGCCCAACTGACTTTCCACATTTGACCCAGTCACAGAGGAGGAAGTCTCCAGGCTCCTCTCTTCTTCTCGTCCTACCACTTGCCCTACTGATCCCTTTCCCTCACACCTACTCCAGTCTCTCTCTCCGGTTGTCACCACTCACCTAACTAAAATCTTCAATCTCTCTCTTCTGGTATCTTCCCCTGTTCCCTCAAACACTCTATCATTACTCCATTATTAAAAAAACCTTCTCTTGATTCGTCCTGCACAAGCAACTACAGACCAGTCTCCAATCTCCCCTTCATCTCCAAACTCTTGGAGCGCCTGGTCTACTCTCGTCTCACCCGCTACCTTTCCACTCACTCTCTTCTAGATCCTTTACAGTCTGGCTTCCGCCCTTTACACTCAACAGAAACTGCTCTTGTCAAAGTGACCAATGACCTACTGACAGCAAAACGTAACGGTGACCACTCTCTGCTTATTCTTCTTGACCTCTCTGCCGCCTTCGACACTGTTGACCACCATCTCCTTCTCTCTATGCTCCATTCTATCGGCCTAAAGGACACTGTTCTTTCCTGGATCTCTTCCTATCTTTCTGGCCGCTCATTCAGTGCATCATTTGCTGGCTCCACATCTTCTCCTCTTCCTCTCACTGTTGGGGTCCCTCAAGGTTCAGTCCTTGGCCCTCTTCTTTTCACCCTCTACACTGCCCCAATTGGAATGTCCATCAGCAGATTTGGCTTTCAGTACCATCTTTATGCTGATGACAGACAGCTATACACTTCAATCCCCTGAGCTCACCCCCGCTGTACTACAGAACACCAGTGACTGCCTGACTGCAGTTTGCAATGTCATGTCTGCTCTCTATCTGAAACTTAACCTTTCCAAAACTGAACTTCTTTTCCCTCCATCTCCCAACCTTCCTACACCTGACATCTCCCTCTCTGTGTGTGGCACAACGATAAATCCTAGGCAGCAAGCCCACTGTCTGGGGGTTATACTTGACACTCATCTCTCCTTCACCTCCCACATACAATCTCTTGCCCTCTCCTGCCGCTTGCACCTCAAGAACATCTCTAGAATCCGCCCCTTTCTCACAATGGAAACGACAAAAAACCTCACCATGGCCCTGCTTCCCTCTCGCCTTGACTACTGTAACTCTCTATTAATTGGTCTCCCCCTAACTAGACTCTCTCCTCTACAGTCCATCCTCAATGCAGCAGCCAGGGTCACCTATCTGGCTAACCGCTACTCGGATGCCTCTGCTCTGTGCCAGTCATTGCACTGGCTGCCCATATATCACAGGATCCAATTCAAACTGCTTGTTCTCACCCATAAAGCTCTCCACAATGCGGCACCCCCTACATCTCCACCCTTCTCTCTCTATCACCCCACCCGTTCTCTACGCTCTGCAAATGACTTTCGACTAACATCCACACTAATTTGAACCTCCCACTCCCGAACCCAAGACTTCTTCCGAGCTGCACCAAACCTCTGGAACGCTCTACCCCAAGAAGTTAGGACGAATCACAACTTACTCAGCTTCAGACGCACCCTAAAAACGCATCTTTTTAGGGCGGCCTATCACAATCCCTAGCCAAACTAATTTCACCTAATCCCTCCACATCTTCTCAGATAAGTACCCCACGTCAAACTCCATGGCACCCAAATGCATCTCAAGGTCCTGGCCAACTGATCCACGAAGCCATTATCTATCCCCCATTTTCTTTGAGATGGCTGGATTGTCATTCTAAATAAGCACTTGTACCTTGCCCCCCCTCCCAATCTCACTGTAGATTGTAAGCTCTCACGAGCAGGGTTGTCTTTTTTCCCTTTAAATATTGTATTTTCGATAACTGTTACTTGTTTGTATATGATCCTTCTGAATTGTAAAGCGCTGCGGAATATGTTGGCGCTATAGAAATAAAGATTATTATTATTATTATTGCTCAGCAGCCCCTTGACTTGATCGCGGGGCGTCGATGGGTCGTCATTAGTGTTAAGCAAGTAGTTAACTATTCGTACTCAGGTCATACCAGCTGATGACCCCTGTGAGCTGTCATGATAAATGTCCT
This sequence comes from Anomaloglossus baeobatrachus, assembly GCF_048569485.1. NCBI lineage: Eukaryota > Metazoa > Chordata > Amphibia > Anura > Aromobatidae > Anomaloglossus > Anomaloglossus baeobatrachus. The sequence goes on along the minus strand of NC_134360.1, from coordinate 57,537,946 downwards.
ATGGACACCGGCTGAGAACGACATTCACAGGAAGTCATCATTTCTGCTGTACAGAGCGGTGCTGACGCTGAAGCATCGTTCTGCACAGCAGAAACGCTCGGAAGATCGCATGCTTTAAGACCCCTTAGGCCAGTGATGGCGAACCTATGGCACGCGTGCCACCAGGGGCACGCTGAGCCCATTCTGGTGGCACGCGTGCTGTCGCCCGATGCTGCAGCTTTGGTCTGCTAGTGTAGTCGCGCCGGCAGATCAAATCTGTGTTGGAGCGGAGGAGACATTTCTCCTCCGCTCTGACACTCCTCCTCCCCCAGGCTGCAGTGGGTTGCCTAGGAGACAGAGGAGCGTCAGAGTGCAGCGCCGGCGCCGATGGAGGAAACATACATGCCAGGATGGAGGAAACATACATGGCAGGATGGGGAAACATACATGGCAGGATGGAGGAAACATGCATGGCAGGATGGAGGAAACATGCATGCCATGATGGAGGAAACATACATGCCAGGATGGAGGAAACATGCATGGCAGGATGGAGGAAACATACATGCCAGGATGGAGGAAACATGCATGCCAGGATGGAGGAAACATGCATGGCAAAATGGAGGAAACATGCATGCCAGGATGGAGGAAACATGCATGGCAGGATGGAGGAAACATGCATGCCAGGATGGAGGAAACATGCATGCCAGGATGGAGGAAACATACATGCCAGGATGGGGAAACATACATGGCAGGATGGAGGAAACATGCATGGCAGGATGGAGGAAACATGCATGCCAGGATGGAGGAAACATGCATGGCAGGATGGAGGAAACATGCATGGCAGGATGGAGGAAACATGCATGGCAGGATGGAGGAAACATGCATGGCAGGATGGAGGAAACATGCATGGCAGGATGGAGGAAACATGCATGCCAGGATGGGGAAACATGCATGCCAGGATGGCGGAAACATGCATGCCAGGATGGCGGAAACATGCATGCCAGGATGGGGAAACATGCATGCCAGGATGGAGGAAACATACATACCAGGATGGAGGAAACATGCATGGCAGGATGGAGGAAACATGCATGGCAGGATGGAGGAAACATGCATGGCAGGATGGAGGAAACATGCATGCCAGGATGGAGGAAACATGCATGCCAGGATGGGGAAACATGCATGCCAGGATGGAGGAAACATACATACCAGGCTGGAGGAAACATGCATGGCAGGATGGAGGAAACATGCATGGCAGGATGGAGGAAACATGCATGCCAGGATGGGGAAACATGCATGCCAGGATGGAGGAAACATACATACCAGGATGGAGGAAACATGCATGGCAGGATGGAGGAAACATGCATGGCAGGATGGAGGAAACATGCATGGCAGGATGGGGAAAGCATGCATGCCAGGCTGGAAGGAAACATGCATGCCAGGATGGAGGAAACATACATGCCAGGATGGAGGAAAACATGCATGCCAGGATGGAGGAAACATGGATGCCAGGATGGAGGAAAACACGCATGCCAGCATGGAGGAAACATACATGCCAGGATGGAGGAAAACATGCATGCCAGGATGGAGGAAACATGCATGCCAGGATGGAGGAAAACATGCATGCCAGGATGGAGGAAACATGCATGCCAGGATGGAGGAAAACATGCATGCCAGGATGGAGGAAACATACATGCTAGGATGGAGGAAACATGCATGCCAGGATGGAGGAAACATGCATGCCAGGATGGAGGAAACATACATGCCAGAATGGAGGAAACATACATGCTAGGATGGAGGAAACATGCATGCCAGGATGGAGGAAACATGCATGCCAGGATGGAGGAAACATGCATGCCAGGATGGAGGAAAACATGCATGCCAGGATGGAGGAAACATACATGCCAGGATGGAGGAAACATGCATGCCAGGATGGAGGAAACATGCATGCCAGGATGGAGGAAAACATGCATGCCAGGATGGAGGAAACATACATGCTAGGATGGAGGAAACATGCATGCCAGGATGGAGGAAACATGCATGCCAGGATGGAGGAAACATGCATGCCAGGATGGAGGAAAACATGCATGCCAGGATGGAGGAAACATGCATGCCAGGATGGAGGAAACATGCATGCCAGGATGGAGGAAACATGCATGCCAGGATGGGGAAACATGCCACGATAGGGTACATTTACCAGGAAGGGGTACATTTACCTGGATGGGGTAAATTAACCAGGATTGGGAACATTTACCAGGAATGGGGTACATGCCGGGATGGGGGAACATTTACAAGGATGGGCAATATGTCAGGATGGGGTACATTTACCAGCATGGGGGAACATGCCAGAATGGGTAACATTTACCAGGATGGAGGACATTTACCAGGATGGGGCCATGATGGGGACAAATATACCAGAATGTAGGAAATATATATCAGGATGGGGGACATGTTTTCCAGGAAGTGGCCGAGGAAGGGGGACAGAACTACACAATGAAAGGGGAGGGGGAGCAACTCGTACGTCTTTATGGGATTTCGAGATGTTCAGACTTTGAAATGTAGATGTGGATTACAGGGTGACATCTGATTGCATTCCAGGCTAAAATCTCTGTCTAATATGCTGCAATTTTTTCCAGAAAGATCAATCCAACTGCTGTGTCTGGAAAGGGCAGGGGCTCAGCTTCAATGTGTGGTAAGCATGAGTGTGATACCCCCTGCTGAAGAGAAGACGGCAAAGGTAAGATTAAGATCAATTATTTACATGATAGGATTGGTTGGCACTTCGGAAAAAAAATTGGGTTTAGGGCTACAGTTTGGGCACTCGGCCTGTAAAAGGTTCGCCATGACTGCCTTAGGCTATGTGCCCACGGGACAATGTACCCGCGGATTTTGCCGCAGAAAACCCGCATATTTATCTGGATTTTCCAGATAAATCTGCAGGTTTAAGCAAGTACAGACACTTCCCATGTTATCCTATGGGATTTGGGGAGTGCTGTATCAATGCTGCGGTATGTGCGGCTGCGGAATAAGCTGCGGATGTCCCGCAGCCGCACATAACTGCAAGTCAATTATTCCTGCGGATTTACCTGCGGAATTCTCACTCCTCCACTATGGAGATACAGGGCGGGAAATCCGCAGTAATTCTGCACGAAATCCACATTTTCTGCAGGTTTACCGCAACAACTCTGCAGAAATACCGCAGCAATGGATAGCTGAGGATTCCGGGGAGCAGCTGCGAGAAACCTGCGGCAAAATCCTGAGGGGACTAGTGAAAACAATAAAAAGTGAAAAAAGAGTTTTAAAAATATGAAAAGAAATACCCATATTTGGCACTGCCATGTTCAGAAATGTCAAAATATGAAATAAATTAATCTGATTAGTAAACAGAATAATGAAAAAAATATTAAATGCCAGAATTACACTTTTTTGGTTGCTGCAACATTGCAACGAAAAGCAATAAGAGGTGATAAAAATATCACATCTACCCAAAAATGAGCCCTAGATCCCAAAAAATGAGAATGTTACGGGTCTCCGAAAATGGCGACAAAACCAGTTTTATTATTATTATTAATTATTATTATTATTATTATTAATAATAATGTCTTAATTTTATTTTTCATCAATTAAATAAAAACAAAGCTATACATGTTTGGTATCTACGAATTCGTACCGACCTGAGAAATTTTAATGAAAGGTCATTTTTACCATATAGTGAACATGGTAAACAAAAAGCCCAAAACAAAACACTATATGGTAAAATTAACTCTTTCTTTGAAAAGTCCAACTCGCCCTGCAAAAAACGCGCTCGTGGAAGAAGGGGAGGAAAACCGAAAATGAAAACTGGCCGAGTGGTGAAGGGGTTAATAGTCCCCACATATATCACAGGCAGGCTGAAGATGAGGCTGCGATGAAAAAGCACCGAGGTGGTCTGCAGCAGACCCCCCCCCTGCTGTCATAGCAACCAATAGGCGCCCCGCAATCATATCAGGGGCGCGTCATGGCCGCTTTGGCGCGCCCTCATGCAGGCGCGTGTTAAATCCCGCTGTCAGAGGTTGACAGCGGGATTTAACAGGTTAACAATAGTGGGCGGAGCTCCGCTCTGCTCCACCTGCGATTGTTAGCGGCAGGTCCAGACTGTAATGCACAGCCATTACCGGCCGGGTATGGGGAGCGATCACCCGGTGACGCTGCGCCATACTCGGTTAAGGACTGAGCCGTGCACGGGCGGGTGTCGTGAAGAGGTTAACGTAGTGATTGGACTTCATTACCCAGACTCCTTTGCGCGCTCGGGGCTGGACGTTCTGTAGAGTGAAAGACAAGGCGCGCTCGCGGTGACGTATGAAGTGTGCGACAGGAGAGCCGAGAGCGTGAGACACTGAGGCCGAGAGGTGAGAGACACTGGAGCGGGTAAGAGCCCGGGGGGAGGGCGAGAGGCACCCGGGGAGAGAACGGAGATAACGGGACTGCTGGAGCAGAGACAGCACCGGATAGAGACAGAAAATACGGGAGAGGAGAGGAGAAGAGAGAGAATAGGAGAGGAGAAGAGAGAGAATAGGAGAGGGAAGAAGAGAGAGAATAGGAGAGGGAAGAAGAGAGAGAATAGGAGAGGAGAGAAGAGAGAGAATAGGAGAGGGGAGAAGAGAGAGAATAGGAGAGGAGAGAAGAGACAGAATAGAAGAGGGAAGAAGAGACAGAATAGAAGAGGGAAGAAGAGACAGAATAGAAGAGGAGAGAAGAGAGAGAAAAGGGGAGAGGAGAAGAGAGAGAATAGAAGAGGGAAGAAGAGAGAGAATAGGAGAGGGAAGAAGAGAGAGAATAGGAGAGGGAAGAAGAGAGAGAATAGGAGAGGAGAGAAGAGAGAGAATAGGAGAGGGAAGAAGAGACAGAATAGAAGAGGGAAGAAGAGACAGAATAGAAGAGGAGAGAAGAGAGAGAAAAGGGGAGAGGAGAAGAGAGAGAATAGAAGAGGGAAGAAGAGAGAGAATAGGAGAGGGAAGAAGAGAGAGAATAGGAGAGGGAAGAAGAGAGAGAATAGGAGAGGGAAGAAGAGAGAGAATAGGAGAGGGAAGAAGAGAGAGAATAGGAGAGGGAAGAAGAGAGAGAATAGGAGAGGAGAGAAGAGAGAGAATAGGAGAGGGGAGAAGAGAGAGAGAATAGGAGAGGGGAGAAGAGAGAGAGAATAGGAAAGGGAGAAGAGAGAGAATAGGGGAGAGGAGAAGAGAGAGAATAGGAGAGGGGAGAAGAGAGAGAATAGGAGAGGGGAGAAGAGAGAGAATAGGAGAGGGGAGAAGAGAGAGAATAGGAGAGGGAAGAAGAGAGAGAATAGGAGAGGGAAGAAGAGAGAGAATAGGAGAGGGAAGAAGAGAGAGAATAGGAGAGGGAAGAAGAGAGAGAATAGGAGAGGGAAGAAGAGAGAGAATAGGAGAGGGAAGAAGAGAGAGAATAGGAGAGGGAAGAAGAGAGAGAATAGGAGAGGGAAGAAGAGAGAGAATAGGAGAGGGAAGAAGAGAGAGAATAGGAGAGGGAAGAAGAGAGAGAATAGGAGAGGGAAGAAGAGAGAGAATAGGAGAGGGAAGAAGAGAGAGAATAGGAGAGGGAAGAAGAGAGAGAATAGGAGAGGGAAGAAGAGAGAGAATAGGAGAGGGAAGAAGAGAGAGAATAGGAGAGGGAAGAAGAGAGAGAATAGGAGAGGGAAGAAGAGAGAGAATAGGAGAGGGAAGAAGAGAGAGAATAGGAGAGGGAAGAAGAGAGAGAATAGGAGAGGAGAGAGAGAATAGGAGAGGGAAGAAGAGACAGAATAGAAGAGGGAAGAAGAGACAGAATAGAAGAGGAGAGAAGAGAGAGAATAGAAGAGGGAAGAAGAGACAGAATAGGAAAGGGAGAAGAGAGAGAATAGGGGAGAGGAGAAGAGAGAGAATAGGAGAGGGGAGAAGAGAGAGAATAGGAGAGGGGAGAAGAGAGAGAATAGGAGAGGGAAGAAGAGAGAGAATAGGAGAGGGAAGAAGAGAGAGAATAGGAGAGGGAAGAAGAGAGAGAATAGGAGAGGGAAGAAGAGAGAGAATAGGAGAGGGAAGAAGAGAGAGAATAGGAGAGGGAAGAAGAGAGAGAATAGGAGAGGGAAGAAGAGAGAGAATAGGAGAGGGAAGAAGAGAGAGAATAGGAGAGGGAAGAAGAGAGAGAATAGGAGAGGGAAGAAGAGAGAGAATAGGAGAGGGAAGAAGAGAGAGAATAGGAGAGGGAAGAAGAGAGAGAATAGGAGAGGGAAGAAGAGAGAGAATAGGAGAGGGAAGAAGAGAGAGAATAGGAGAGGGAAGAAGAGAGAGAATAGGAGAAGAGAGAGAGAATAGGAGAGGGGAGAAGAGAGAAAAGGGGAGAGGAGAAGAGGGAGAATAGGAGAGGGGAGAAGAGAGAGAATAGGAGAGGGGAGAAGAGAGAAAAGGGGAGAGGAGAAGAGGGAGAATAGGAGAGGGGAGAAGAGAGAGAATAGGAGAGGGGAGAAGAGAGAGAATAGGAGAGGGGAGAAGAGAGAGAATAGGAGAGGGGAGAATAGGGAGAATAGGAGAGGGGAGAATAGGAGAGGGGAGAATAGGAGAGGGGAGAATAGGAGAGGGGAGAAGAGAGAGAATAGGAGAGGGGAGAAGAGAGAGAATAGGAGAGGGGAGAAGAGACAGAATAGGAGAGGGGAGAAGAGACAGAATAGGAGAGGGGAGAAGAGACAGAATAGGAGAGGGGAGAAGAGAGAGAATAGGAGAGGGGAGAAGAGAGAGAATAGGAGAGGGGAGAAGAGAGAGAATAGGAGAGGGGAGAAGAGAGAGAATAGGAGAGGGGAGAATAGGAGAGGGGAGAATAGGAGAGGGGAGAATAGGAGAGGGGAGAATAGGAGAGGGGAGAATAGGAGAGGGGAGAAGAGAGAGAATAGGAGAGGGGAGAATAGGAGAGGGGAGAAGGGGGAGAATAGGAGAGGGGAGAATGGGGAGAATAGGAGAGGGGAGAATAGGAGAGGGGAGAATGGGGAGAATAGGAGAGGGGAAAAGGGGGAGAATAGGAGAGGGGAAAAGGGGGAGAATAGGAGAGGGGAAAAGGGGGAGAATAGGAGAGGGGAAAAGGGGGAGAATAGGAGAGGGGAAAAGGGGGAGAATAGGAGAGGGGAGAAGGGGGAGAATAGGAGAGGGGAGAAGGGGGAGAATAGGAGAGGGGAGAAGGGGGAGAATAGGAGAGGGGAGAAGGGGGAGAATAGGAGAGGGGAGAAGGGGGAGAATAGGAGAAGGGGGAGAATAGGAGAGGGGAGAAGGGGGAGAATAGGAGAGGGGAGAAGGGGGAGAATAGGAGGGGGGAGAATAGGAGAGGGGAGAAGAGAGAGAGAATAGGAGAGGGGAGAAGAGATAGAGAATAGGAGAGGGGAGAAGAGAGAGAGAATAGGAGAGGGGAGAAGAGAGAGAGAATAGGAGAGGGGAGAAGAGAGAGAGAATAGGAGAGGGGAGAAGAGAGAGAGAATAGGAGAGGGGAGAAGAGAGAGAGAATAGGAGAGGGGAGAAGAGAGAGAGAATAGGAGAGGGGAGAAGAGAGAGAGAATAGGAGAGGGGAGAAGAGAGGGAGAATAGGAGAGGGGAGAAGAGAGAGAGAATAGGAGAGGGGAGAAGAGAGAGAGAATAGGAGAGGGGAGAAGAGAGAGAGAATAGGAGAGGGGAGAAGAGAGAGAGAATAGGAGAGGGGAGAAGAGAGAGAGAATAGGAGAGGGGAGAAGAGAGAGAGAATAGGAGAGGGGAGAAGAGAGAGAGAATAGGAGAGGGGAGAAGAGAGAGAGAATAGGAGAGGGGAGAAGAGAGAGAGAATAGGAGAGGGGAGAAGAGAGAGAGAATAGGAGAGGGGAGAAGAGAGAGAGAATAGGAGAGGGGAGAAGAGAGAGAGAATAGGAGAGGGGAGAAGAGAGAGAGAATAGGAGAGGGGAGAAGAGAGAGAGAATAGGAGAGGGGAGAAGAGAGAGAGAATAGGAGAATAGGGGAGAAGAGAGAGAGAATAGGAGAATAGGGGAGAAGAGAGAGAGAATAGGAGAATAGGGGAGAAGAGAGAGAGAATAGGAGAATAGGGGAGAAGAGAGAGAGAATAGGAGAATAGGGGAGAAGAGAGAGAGAATAGGAGAATAGGGGAGAAGAGAGAGAGAATAGGAGAATAGGGGAGAAGAGAGAGAGAATAGGAGAATAGGGGAGAAGAGAGAGAGAATAGGAGAATAGGGGAGAGGGGAAGAGACAGAATAGGAGAGGGGAGAAGAGACAGAATAGGAGAGGGGGAAGAGAGAGAATAGGGGAAGAGAGAGAATAGGGGGAGAGGGGAGAATAGGAGAGGGGAGAAGAGGGAGAATAGGAGAGGGGAGAAGAGGGAGAATAGGAGAGGGGAGAAGAGGGAGAATTAGGAGAGGGGAGAAGAGGGAGAATAGGAGAGGAGAAGAGGGAGAATAGGAGAGGAGAGGAGAAGGGACAGAATAGGGGAGAGGAGCAGAGACAGAGTACGGGAGGGGAGAAGAGACAGAATGCTGGAAGGGAGAGGAGAGAGTGTCTGATAGACAGCCATAGGAGACAGGTTCCAGGTCACAATGGGACGATGTCACAATAAGGTGACAGTTTATTACATGGACACTACATGAAGCAGCCAGGAGGATGTTGGGGGTTGTAGCTGCCGCCAGTGACGGCAATCACTGGGTGAGACACAGGCTGGAGACTGCTACGACTTTGGAGACCCTTTGTGACTTTTCAGTCATTGTGGAACTACTGCTCCCAGCATGAGCAGAGCAGTTGTGGACCTGGGATGGAATGTGCGGTTGGGTTATACCATTTCCAAAATTTGGCTGGGGGTGTTTAGAGAGACACTTAAAAAATAATAATTTGACCTGCCCTCTCTTCCCCATGTGACAGCTATCACCTGGATCACCCTCAGTTTGGTGCTGGCTTTCCTCTGACAACACACAGATCTGGCTGCTGTATTTATTAATGGGGTCCCTGTGATTATCGGGGTGTCAGAAAACCTGGAAATCTGCTCTTACAGACTGCACATTCAGATGATGGCTGACCCCTGTAAAGTGATGTGGAGCCACATTCTCCTGCGCAGCCCCCCTGTATGTGTGCGAGGTGTGGGGGTCACTGTGATGACACAAGCACAGGCAGAATTATATTGTGTTATAATACGTTACCGCAGGACGCCCCAGTGCAAGAACAGTGCGATACCGTGAATTTTTATCATTTTTCAACTTTACAGCCACAAACACAGATGTATTGTATTGGGATATTATGTGATATACCAAAACTAAGTGCACCTATTTGTGAAGTGTAAAGGAAAGGATATATGGTTTTCTAAATATTTCAAGCATATAAATTTGAAACTTGTGACGTGCATTAGTATTCAGTCCCCCTGAGTTAATACTTTGTAGGACCATCTTTCAGTGCAATTCCTGCTGCAGGTCTTTTGGTGCAAGTCTCTCCCAGCTTTGCACATCTAGAGGTGATATTGTTGCCCCTTCTTCTTTGCTCTCGCTTATTCAGATTGGATGGAGACGTCTGTGATCAGCGATTTCCCCCCCCCCCCCCGTATTGTCACAGATTCTCTATGGGATTTCGGTCTGGACTGTGACTGGGCCGTTTACATACATGAATAATCTTTAGTCCAAACCATCCATTGTAGCTCTGGCTGGATGATTGGGGTCATTGTCCTGCTGGAAGGTATAGCTCCAGCCATCTTCCGATCATCTCTGATCAGCTTCTCTGCCCCCCGGCGTTCATAGGAGACTGTGATTTCTTCTATATACAACAGTGCTGTTGCATTGCTGTATATAGAACAAGTGATCAGACTATACAGGGTCAAATCCCCTAAGGGGACTATTAAATACAGAACAAAGTAGCAAAAAAATGTTTTTTAAACTATATAGAAGTTCAAATCCCACCCCTCTTTTACCACATTAAGAAATAAAAAAATACAGTATATATACACATTTGGTATTGCTGCATTTGTAAAAGTCTGATCTATCGAAATATAAAATAAATGAATACAATAAATTAACCCCTTCCTGACATTGGACTTACCGGTACGTCCTATTTTGCGGTGCGATCCCGCCAATGAACATACCGGTACATCTTGATGATCGTGCGGGCACAGGAGCTGGGCCCGCACAATCGCAGCCGTGAGCTCAGCTTCAGTGATACCTGTGACCTGGCTGTTTAACCCCCTAAAATGCTGTGATCAGGAGGTTGTAAGAGGGCGTGCGCTTCTTCTACCCACCCAAACGGGACCCCCACCATGTGATCAAGGGATCCCGATCGTTGCCATGGTAACCCAGAACCAAATAATGACCTCCGGGTTACGTGGCTACGGTGGCCTCTAATACCCTGCTCCTTGCATGGTTTAAGATGCTTGGGTCAGTGGAAAATGCACAGGTATAATGTATTGCAGTACATTACACATACAATCAGACTAATAAAAGGTAATGTCCCATATAGAGACCAAGTAAAAAAAGAAAGAAAAAATTGTAAAAATATATATAAAAAATAAATAAATAAATCAATCAGGAAATAAAGAACATAGAAATTTAAAAAAAATTATCAATAAGTACATATATTTATGTAAGAAAAAAAATACACATTTGTTATTGTCGTGTCCGGAACAACCCGATCTATAAAACTGTCACTCTACTGAACCCTTTCAGTAAACACTGTAGAAAAAAACTTAAAAACATTTCCTGAATTGTTGCTTCTTCTTGATTCTGACTCCCAAAAAGCAGAAAACAAAGCGTTCAAAAACGATTATGTGGCCAATATGGTACCAAAATAATCTCCAATTCATCGTGCATAAAACACAAGTCTTCACATGACTGTCGGCAGAAGAAAAAAACAACTATGATCTTCAAAATTCGGTGATGTAAAAAAAAAATAATTTTTTTTTATTGCTACAATTGAGAAAAAAACCCACAAAGTACTGACCTGAGGAACAAAGCCGCCTTATCACTTATACCGCAAGGTGAGCAACATAACAAAATAAAGCCAATTCTTCAACTGCTGTTGATTTGGTCATTCTGTCTCCCAAAGATCGCAGCTCACATTTATCCTGCGCTCTACTCTGAGCGTTTACATTAGGGATTACGTGTGAATCTCTGAAAGATGCGATTGACAAAATTCCCAATGGAGAATTCACTGTAATGAGGCAGATGGAGTCACTTTGAACTTCTGTCTGGTCTGTGGTCACCGCAGCATAGAGGCCGAACAGAGTCCAGAGTAACTCTGCAGCCTCATTAGTGAATTCTCACCTCTCCGCCGCCATCGCGACCATCGCTGGATTTTGCGCATGACCCCAGAGGTTCGGTCATGCGCAGTACTTCAGCTTGAAGCCAGGACGCGTACTCCTGGCTTCATAGTGTGCATGACCGAAACTCCGGGGTCATGCGCACTGAGCCAAAATCCAGCATTGGACGCGATGGCAGCGGAGAGGTGAGTGAGATCATCCTCTGATGCTGCACATTCATTAGCATGTTAGCACACTCACAGGGCGCTCTAACATGCTAATGGAGCCGACTGGCCAGGGGAACCAACGCCCAGGGGACTAGTGCCCTCGCTCATTAGCATATGGTAAAAGATCTTTAGAAATACTTTTCTAAAGATCCCTTTATCTATGCTACTAGATACACGGTTAGGCAGGGATTAGAATACACACCCAGAACTGCTCGTGGTTCTGTGTGCATATTGAACCTGACAAGTTTCCTTTAAGTTTAAAGCTATTTCGTGGTGCATTGGGTACAGAACATTTTGGATCAGTTCACATTTATCCTGTGCTCTATATTGAGCACTTAGATCAGGGTTTCAATCTACATCTTCAAAATACGTGATTCAGATCAAACCCCCGACGGATCCATTCACTAATGAGGCGTAGATTTAGGGCGGCTTTGCACGTTGCAACATCGCACATGCGATGTCGATGGGGTCAAATCGAAAGTGACGCACTTCCGGCGTCACTTTCGACATCGTAGTGTGTAAATGCTAGATGATACGATGAACGAGTGCAAAAGCGTTGTTATCGTATCATCGTTGCAGGCTCCGACTTTTTCATAATTATGCTGCCGCGACAGGTACGATGTAGTTCCTCGCTCCTGCGGCTGCGCACATCGCTGTGTGTGAAGCCGCAGGAGCGAGGAACTTCTTCTTACCTGCCGCCGGCGTCTATGCGGAAGGAAGGAGGTGGGCGGGATGTTTACATCCTGCTCATCTCCGCCCCTCCGCCGCTATTGGCCGCCTGCCGTGTGACGTCGCTATGATGCCGCACGACCCGCCCCCTTAGGAAGGAGGCGGGTCGCCGGCCACAGCGACGGTCGCAGGGCAGGTGAGTGCATGTGAAGCTGGCGTAGCGATAATTTTCGCTACACCAGCTATCACAAGATATCGTACCTGCGACGGGGGCGGGGACTATCGCGTGCGACATCGCAGCATCGGCTTGCGATGTCGCAACGTGCAAAGCCCGCCTTACTCTGGACTGAACCCCAGAGGTTCAGTCACGCGCACTACTTCAGTTTGAAGCCAGGACGCATACACTCTGCTTCATAGAGCGTGGGACCAAAACTCCGGGGTGATGTGCACTAAGTCGAAATCCGGCGTCGGGTGTGATGGCAGCGGAGAGGTGAGTGAGATCATCGTCTGACGCTGCACATTCATTAGCATGTTAGCACGCCCACAGGAGCATACTAACATGCTAATGGGGCCGACTAACAACCAGGGGACTAGTCCCCTCGCTCATTAGCATATGATAAAAGATCTTTAGAAATACTTTTTCTATATATCTCTTTATCTATGCTAGTGTATACAGGGACAGTTAGGCAGGGATTAGCAATATTCACCCAGAACTGCTCGTGGTCCTGGGTGCATATTGGACCTGACAGGTTCCCTTTAACCACGAAAACACAAGTCCCACTCAGTTCCGTTATCTGTTAATGGAACTATGGGGGCTTCACATTACTTGTAGCACAAAGGCATTGGAAAAGTGTAATGGCTACTCCCTAAAAAAAACCCATAAAAAACCCCAGCAAAATCTGCGCTCCCAAATCCAAATGCCCAATGGCACCCTCAAACCATTCCAACTAAATCTGCACTCCGATATGGCGCTCCTTCGCTTCTGACCTTTGCACTGTGCCTCAAAAGTACATTTTGACCACATGTGGGGTATTGATGTGCTCAGGAGGAAATGCACTTTACAATTGTTTGTGCAATTTCTACGGTTCCCCTTGGGAAAATGCAAAAATTGTGGCTAAAGTAACATTTTTGTCGTAAAAAAGTAAAATTTTCATTTTTTTTTTCCCCTTCCACATTGCTTTAATTCTTGTGAAGCACCTAAAGGGTTAATCAACTTCTTAGATGTGCTTTTGAGCAGTTTGAGGGGTGCAGGTTTTAGACCGGTGTCACTTGTGGGTAATTTCTTTCTTTTAGGCCCCTCAAAGACACTTCAGATGTGATGTGGTCCCAAAAAAATAAAATAAAAAAAAATGGTTTCTTTGTCGCTCCATTGGGAGACCCAGACAATTGGGTGTATAGCTTCTGCCTCCGGAGGCCACACAAAGTATTACACTTTAAAAAGTGTAACCCCTCCCCTCTGCCTATACACCCCCCCGTGCATCACGGGCTCCTCAGTTTTTTGCTTTGTGTTGAAGGAGGCACACATTCACGCAAGCTCCACATTTTAGTCAGCAGCAGCTGCTGACTTTATCGGATGGAAGAAAAGAGGGCCCCAGGGCCCCCGGCATGCTCCCTTCTCACCCCACTATGGTCGGCGGTGCTGTTAAGGTTGAGGTACCCATAGCGGGTACAAAGGCTGGAGCCACATGCCGTTATCCTTCCCCATCCCTTAGTGGCTCTGGGAGAAGTGGGATCCTAACCGGTCCCCATGCACTGGGACCGGGCTCCATCCGCAGCCCCTGGGGGAATCTGACGGACAGGAGACCGGGTATCACCAGGGACAGGCCCTGCTTCTCATGAGGTACTCTGTATCCCCTTGGGGACGGCGCATGGAGCGCCTGTGTAACAAACGCTGCAGCAGCTGCTGTGTGTTTTGGGTTGCCGGGACTACCGCGCCGACCGCGCCTGTTTGCCGGCCACGCTACTAAATTTAGTCCCCGGCTTTTGCGGCCTAGTACCGCATACTCCCGCCCCCGGGCCTGCCAGTCAGGGGTAAGGGCGGGACGCTAGACTGGACGTCAGCGGTGAGGGCAGGAGCATACTTAGTATCCTCCTCCCCCCTCACTGAGCACTGTGGGGCACCAGATTCCCGCACTTTCTGAGGCACGCCCACGGCTCCCTCCTCCTCTCAGAACGCTGGCAGCCATTGTTATCATCACTGCTGCAGGGGGAGAACTTCAGACAGAGCTCCACAGCGCTGGGAGGCCCAGGCAGGGAATCTGGTGGACACACAACCGCTGAGGGCGGTCGGTAAGCCGCACCAGTTGTCTGGTGCTGGCCCCCCTGGGTGCCGAAGTGTATATATATATATATATATATATATATATATATATATATATATATATATATATATATATATATATATATATATATATATATATATATATATATATATATATATATATATATATATATCCATATTGTGTATACATTTGCTCTGTTCGGCCGCATTATTTGCTTGGCTATATACCCTCACTGATTGCTCTGATTGCTCTAAGAGGAGACAACAGCATGTCGTCCGCAAAAAGCAAGGGTGCTAAGGCACAGGCTTATTTTGCAACTTGTACCTCTTGTGCGGCTATGTTACCTGCAGGTTCCACCTACCCTCATTGTGTGCAATGCTCGGCCCCTGTAACACTCACTCAGCCGGAGCCTCAGGCACTAGTGGGACCCTCGGCCCAGGTAGAACCACCGGCTGCCACTGTCCAGGTGGCAGGGACAGAGTTTGCAGTGTTGGCTGAGAAACTTTCTGAGTCCCTTTCACAATCCATGGCTCAGTCTATGGACAGATGGTCTGCTAAGATACTAGAAGCTTTGCAGTCCAGACCGGTAACACAGGCCCCGGGCACTGTTGAATCATTGCCCCCAGGCCCCCCTCGGTCGGCGCAGCAAACTGCTCCTGGGGTGACTCCTAGGTCCCACAGGGAGGACTCCGACACAGACCGCAGTCCCAGACCGGCTAAGCGGGCTCGCTGGGAACTTCCCTCGACTTCATCACACTGCTCAGGGTCTCAGCATGAGGACTCTCTGGAGGATGAAACGGAGGTGGCAGATCAGGACTCTGATCCTGACGTGGCTCTCAATCTTGATACACCTGAAGGGGACGCCATAGTAAATGACCTTATAGCGTCCATCAACCAGGTGCTAGAACTTTCTCCTCCAACTCCACAGATAGAGGAGTCAGCTTCTCAGCAGGAGAAACACCAATTCAGGTTTCCCAAACGTACACGGAGTGCGTTTTTCGATCACTCCAACTTCAGAGATGCGGTCCAGAAGCACCGAGCATTTCCGGACAAGCGCTTTACTAAGCGCCTTAATGACACACGTTACCCCTTCCCCACTGACGTAGTTAAGGAATGGGCTCAGTGTCCCAAGGTGGATCCTCCAGTCTCCAGACTGGCGGCTAGATCCATAGTAGCAGTGGCAGATGGTTCATCGCTCAAGGATGCCACTGACAGGCAAATAGAGCTCCTGATGAAATCCATCTATGAAGCCATAGGCGCGTCTTTTGCTCCGGCATTCGCAGCCGTATGGGCACTCCAAGCTATCTCAGCTTGTCTGTCTGAGATTAATGTAGTCACACGTGCCTCTACTCCGCAGGTTGTGTCTTTAACCTCTCAGGCGTCGGCTTTTTCGTCCTACGCCATGAACGCCGTCCTGGACTCTGCGAGCCGTACAGCGGTAGCATCCGCCAATTCAGTGGCAGTCCGCAGGGCCATGTGGCTACGCGAATGGAAGGCAGACTCTGCTTCCAAGAAATTCTTAACCGGTTTGCCATTTTCTGGCGACCGTCTGTTTGGCGAGCAATTGGATGAGATTATTAAACAATCCAAGGGAAAGGACTCGTCCTTACCCCAGTCCAAACCAAACAGACCTCAGCAACGGAAGATACAACCGAGGTTTCGGTCCTTTCGGCCCTCAGCCAGATCTCAATTCTCCACGTCCAACAGGCCACAGAAGGGCTAGAGGAACTCTGATTCATGGCGGTCTAAGTCACGTCCTAAAAAGACCGCCGGAGGAACCGCCCCCAAGGCGGCCTCCTCATGACTTTCGGCCTCCCCAAACCGCATCCTCGGTCGGTGGCAGGCTCTCCCGCTTTTGCGACGCCTGGTTGCCACACGTCCAAGACCGATGGGTGAGAGACATCCTGTCTCACGGTTACAGGATCGAGCTCAGCTCTCGTCCTCCGACTCGTTTCTTCAGAACATCTCCGCCCCCCGAGCGAGCCGATGCTCTTTTTCAGGCGGTAAACACTCTGAAGGCAGAAGGAGTGGTGATCCCTGTTCCCCTTCAAGAATGTGGTCGCGGTTTTTACTCCAACTTGTTTGTGGTGCCAAAAAAGGACTGATCATTCCGTCCCGTTCTGGACCTCAAACTGCTCAACAGACATGTGAAAACCAGACGGTTCCGGATGGAATCTCTCCGCTCCGTCATCGCCTCGATGTCCCAAGGAGACTTCCTAGCATCAATCGACATCAGGGATGCTTATCTCCACGTGCCGATTGCACCAGAGCATCAGCGCTTCCTGCGTTTCGCCATAGGAGACGAACACCTTCAGTTCGTGGCACTGCCTTTCGGCCTGGCGACAGCCCCATGGGTCTTCACCAAAGTCATGGCAACAGTGGTGGCAGTCCTACACTCCCAGGGACACTCGGTGATCCCTTACTTAGACGATCTTCTAGTCAAGGCACCCTCCCGGGTGGCATGCCAACACAGCCTGAACACTGCTCTGGAGACTCTCCAGAGGTTCGGGTGGATCATCAATTTCCCAAAGTCAAAATTGACGCCGACGCAATCCCTAACTTACCTCGGGATGGAGTTTCATACTCTCTCAGCGATGGTGAAACTACCGCTGGACAAACAGCGTCACTACAGACAGGGGTGCAATCTCTCCTGCGAGCCCAGTCACACCCCTTGAGGCGCCTCATGCACTTCCTAGGGAAGATGGTGGCAGCAATGGAGGCAGTTCCATTTGCGCAGTTTCATCTGCGTCCACTCCAATGGGACATTCTCCGCAAATGGGACAGGAGGTCGACGTCCCTCGACAGGAACGTCTCCCTTTCTCGGGCAGCCAAAGCCTCTCTTCAGTGGTGGCTTCTTCCCACTTCTTTGTCGAGGGGAAAATCCTTCCTGCCCCCATCCTGGGCTGTGGTCACGACGGACGCGAGTCTGTCTGGGTGGGAGCGGTCTTCCTCCACCACAGGGCTCAGGGAACCTGGACTCCGACAGAGTCCTCCCTTCAGATCAATGTTCTGGAGATAAGGGCAGTGTATCTAGCCCTAAAGGCGTTCCAGCTCTGGCTGGAAGGCAGGCAGATCCGAATTCAGTCGGACAACGCCACGGCGGTGGCATACATCAACCACCAAGGCGGCACACGCAGTCGTCAAGCCTTCCAAGAAGTTCGGCGGATTCTGCTGTGGGTGGAAGCCACAGCCTCCACCATCTCCGCAGTTCACATCCCGGGCGTAGAAAACTGGGAAGCAGACTTTCTCAGTCGCCAGGGCATGGACGCAGGGGAATGGTCTCTTCACCCGGACGTGTTCAAGAGATCTGTTGCCGCTGGGGTACGCCGGACGTCGACCTAATGGCGTCCCGGCACAACAACAAGGTCCCGGCATTCATGGCACGGTCTCAAGATCACAGAGCTCTGGCGGCAGATGCATTAGTTCAGGATTGGTCGCAGTTTCGACTGCCTTATGTGTTTCCTCCTCTGGCACTGCTGCCCAGAGTGTTACGCAAGATCAGGTCCGACTGCCGCCGTGCCATCCTCGTCGCTCCAGACTGGCCGAGGAGGTCGTGGTTTCCGGATCTGTGGCACCTCACGGTGGGTCAACCGTGGGCGCTACCAGACCGACCAGACTTGCTGTCTCAAGGGCCATTTTTCCATCTGAATTCTGCGGCCCTCAACCTGACTGTGTGGCCATTGAGTCCTGGATCCTAGCGTCTTCAGGGTTATCTCAAGAGGTTATTGCCACTATGAGAAAGGCCAGGAAACCAACGTCCGCCAAGATCTACCACAGGACGTGGAGGATCTTCTTATCCTGGTGCTCTGATCAGGGTTTTGCTCCCTGGCCGTTTGCCTTGCCCACTTTTCTGTCTTTCCTTCAATCCGGAATGGACAAGGGTTTGTCTCTCGGCTCTCTCAAGGGACAAGTATCGGCGCTTTCCGTGTTTTTTCAAAAGCGTCTAGCCAGGCTTCCGCAGGTACGCACGTTCCTGCAGGGGGTTTGCCACATAGTCCCACCTTACAAGCGTCCGCTAGAACCCTGGGATCTTAACAGGGTACTAACGACTCTTCAGAAACCACCTTTCGAGCCGATGAGGGATGTTTCTCTTTCACGCCTTTCGCAGAAGGTGGTCTTCCTAGTGGCAGTCACATCACTTCAGAGAGTGTCTGAGCTAGCAGCACTGTCATGCAAAGCCCCCTTTCTGGTGTTTCACCAGGATAAGGTGGTTCTGCGTCCGGTCCCGGAATTTCTCCCTAAGGTGGTATCCCCTTTTCATCTCAATCAGGATATCTCCTTACCTTCTTTTTGTCCTAATCCAGTTCACCAATGTGAAAAGGATTTGCACTTGTTAGATCTCGTTAGAGCACTCAGACTCTACGTGTCTCACACGGCGCCCCTGCGCCGTTCTGATGCGCTCTTTGTCCTTGTCGCTGGCCAGCGTAAGGGGTCGCAGGCTTCCAAGTCAACCTTGGCTCGGTGGATCAAGGAACCGATTCTTGAAGCCTACCGTTCGTCTGGGCTTCCGGTTCCTACAGCGCTAAAAGCCCATTCTACCAGAGCCGTAGGTGCATCCTGGGCATTGCGGCACCAGGCTACGGCTCAGCAGGTGTGTCAGGCGGCTACGTGGTCTAGTCTGCACACTTTCACAAAACACTATCAGGTGCATAGGCAGATGCCAGCCTAGTTAGGCGAGTCCTTCAGGCGGCGGTTGCCCACCTGTAAGAGGGGGCCGTTTTACGGCTCTTTTTATCGAGGTATTCTTTTACCCACCCAGGGACTGCTTTTGGACGTCCCAATTGTCTGGGTCTCCCAATGGAGCGACAAAGAAGAAGGGAATTTTGTTTACTTACCGTAAATTCCTTTTCTTCTAGCTCCTATTGGGAGACCCAGCACCCGCCCCTGTTCCCTTCGGGCTATTGTTCTTTTGTGTACACATGTTGTTCATGTTGAATTGTTCTTTTGGTTCATGGTTTTCAGTTCTCCGAACATCCTTCGGATTGAATTTACCTTAGACCAATTTATAAGTTTCCTCCTTCCTGCTTTTGCACCAAAACTGAGGAGCCCGTGATGCACGGGGGGGTGTATAGCAGAGGGGAGGGGTTACACTTTTTAAAGTGTAATACTTTGTGTGGCCTCCGGAGGCAGAAGCTATACACCCAATTGTCTGGGTCTCCCAATAGGAGCTAGAAGAAAAGGAATTTACGGTAAGTAAACAAAATTCCCTTCTTTGTAAATTTTTTGTTGGATAAATGAGAAATTGAAAATCCTTCTGGTTTTGTTTTTTTGTTAGAAGTTTAGAATATTGTTTATAAAATTATGCTGATGTAAAGTAATCGTGGGAAATGTTTCTTTTGTGTGACGTGACTCACTGGTTTAAGGGCAAAAAAACTGTTTGAAAATTGCAAAATTTTACACAAAATTCTGACATTTTCACAAATAAACGTAAACAATTTAGAACAAAATTTACTACTCGCATGAAGTGCTAAACAACAATTGAATCATTGGGATCTGTTGAAGTGTTCCAAATTCTTTAGCGTAATGAGAAAAAAAAAAATCAAAACCCTAGAATTGCAGGTTTTGTAGGGTTAATTCTGTTGCGCTGTCGGCCGGAGACGAATTTCCCTTGTGGTCGTTCTCTTCACCTCTGTCCTTCCGGGCCCTGAGCACACTTCACTCTTCTTTTCCTCGTGTGTCCGGTGTGATTGGCGCCACCTAGTGGATGTCTGAGGTCATTGGTCACTCCTTGACAGCTGTTCGCCTCCATCTCACTTGTTAGGGGGCAGTTGTATATAATCTAGCGTCTGTAGAAACTTCTAGATCATTTATAGAATTTATCAATCGTGGTTTAAAGTTTTTCTAATGTAGAAATGGTCACAGTGTGGAGAATCGGCTTACCATTGGGGGATGGTGACCGTAGGACAGGAGTAAACAATCTATTACTCCCTGTGATCAGCCATTACTTGGGGAGGTGACTGCAGGATAGGTGACTACTATCTATTATTCCGTTATCAGCCATTACTGGGGGAAGGTGACTGTAGTCTCCTGTCCTACAATCTATTACTCTCTGTTATCAGCCATTAGGCTGTGTGCACACGTTGCGTTTTTTACCGCGGAAACGCTGCGTTTAGAACCGCAGCGTTTCAGTGGCAAATTGCATGCATTCAGCTTTCCCAGCAAAGTGTATGAGAAAGCCGAAAAATCAGTGCACACGCTGCGTTTCTAAACGCAGAGTTTTGGATTCCAAAAATCGGTGCGGAAAGAAAAGCAGCATGTCACTTCTTTTGTGCGTTGTGGCTGCGTTCTCTCCCCCATTGAAATCAATGATGCGGGTCAGAACGCAGCTACACCACAGTTCGCTGCTTTTTTGTTGCGGTCCGCGGGCTTTGTCGGCATGCCAGAATGCAGGCATTTACCTGGAAGTGAGGTCAAGAGGTTTCCTGTTGACCTCACTTCCTGGCAAAGTTCAGGAAAGCTCCGGTGTCGCCAAAGTGCCCGCCCCGACCCCCGATTCCCCCCCCTCTCGAAAATCCAACATGGCCGTGAGCACAGCAGCGCACCAGCCGCCCTACTCCTGGCGCATGTGCAATAACACATGCGACAGAAAACTGCTCCCCAGGCCCTGCCAGGTCACTCCCTATTCCCCCCGGTGTCCCCCGGTAACCCCCGTACCTGTCACAGCGCTGATCCCCCCCCCCCACACCCCCTGCGGCCCCCTCCTCCTTCACAGTGCGCGCCGGTCACATGTGCCGAGCAGCTGACTGCTTCCTGTGTTCAGTGTGAGCTGCGCTGGCTGCTGCTGCTCGCACTGTGCAGCTGTGACCCGGGGAGAGTGGGTGCAGATTCTTTGCACCCACTCTCCTCAAATGGAGGGTCTGCACTACTAGAAAATGGGGGACACGTTCCCTGAGCGTGCCCCCCATATTCTAGAAGGTCCAGAGGCGATGTGGGACGTCAAAAATGGATACTGTGGACCCAATTTTTTTTCTTTTCAATAAATTGGTGAAAGAGGATATGTTTTTGGGGAGTGTTTTTTCAAATAAATTTTTTTTTTTTTTGGTTGTCAATTTTTTTTGCTATTACTGTCAATTAGTTATGTCTGGTATCAAATAGACGCCGTGACATCACTAATTGCTGGGCTTGATGCCAGGTGACATTACACATCTGGTATCAACCCCATATATTACGCCGTTTGCCACCGCACCAGGGCGCGGGATGAGTTGGGGCGAAGCGCCAGGATTGGCGTATCTAATGGATGCGCCACTTCTGGGGCGGCTGCGGCCTGCTATTTTTAGGCTGGGAAGAGTCCAATAACCATGGCTCTTCCCACCCTGAGAATACCAGACCCCAGCTGTCAGCTTCACCTTGGCTGGTGATCTAATTTGGGGGGGACCCCACGTTTTTTTTTTTTTAATTATTTATAAATAAAAAAAAAAAAGCTTGGGGAGCCCTCCAAATTGATCACCAGACAAGATGAAGCTGTCAGCTGTGGTTTGCAGGCTACAGCTGTCTGCTTTACCCTGACTGGCTATCAAAAATAGGGGGGACCCCACGCCATTTATTGTAATTATTTTTTTTTTAGGGCTAAATACAAGGCTAGGCACCCTTTAGTGCCACATGAAAGGCACTAAAGGGTGCCAGCTTAGAATATGCAGGGGGGGTGGGACGTTATATATATGTTTGACATCCATTGACACATTTTAGGCTGTGTGCCCACAATCGGGGTTTGCAGCGTTATGGGCACAGATTGTTTTCCCTGCGTCCATAACGCTGCGTTGTGCAGTAGAAGCACAGTGGAAGGATTTTTAGAAATCCCGTGCCCACTGGGCTTCTCTTCTCCGCAGCATAAACCGACCAGTGGTGCAGCTTCCCGAGCCTCAGCATGTCAATTTATGCTGCGGAGACAAGAGTGTTCTCTGCAGGTAGCATAGAGCTCCACAGCAGCCTGAACCCAAATCGTGGGCAGCTGCGTTCTCCCGTGGACAACACTCACATCTCTGCAGGAAGGCTGGCACTGTGTACTGGATGTACTGTGGCACTGTCACTGGATCATGTGGTCAAAAACGCACCTGAAGAAAACGCATGCGTTTTT
Organism: Anomaloglossus baeobatrachus; assembly: GCF_048569485.1. Lineage (NCBI taxonomy): Eukaryota > Metazoa > Chordata > Amphibia > Anura > Aromobatidae > Anomaloglossus > Anomaloglossus baeobatrachus. The sequence goes on along the minus strand of NC_134360.1, from coordinate 57,515,456 downwards.
GATGCGTTTTTTCCCAAAACGCATTGTTTGCAATTCTCCCCTCTGCCAGAGGGTGCGTTTTTTTTCCGCGCTGAAAAAAACGCAACGTGTGCACAGAGCCTTACTGTGGGGAGGCGACTGTAGGACGGGTGACTACAATCTATTACTTCCTGTTATCAGCCAATAATGGATTAGAGGCAACTGCAGGACAGTTGACTACAAACTATTACTCCCTGTTATCAGCCATTACTTGGGGAGGTGACTGTAGGACAGGAGACAACAATCTATTACTCCCTGTTATCAGCCATTACTGGTGGAAGGTGACTGTAGTAGGGGTGACTGCAATCTATTGCTCTCTGTTATCAGTCATTACTTGGGGTAGGTGACTGTAGGACAGGTGACTACAATCTATTACTTCCTGTTATCAGCCATTACTTTGGGGAGGAGACTGTCAGTTTTTTGTTCAGATAAGCTTGATCTCTGTGATTTCTCACCATTCTTTCTTTTTACAGACATGGCGTCCATAGGGAACCACGTTGACTCCAAATCCGAGCTGACCTCCCTGTTGGAACAGTGGGAGACGGGACATGGCAGCGGGCAGGACATGGTGCCCATATTAACCAGGTGAGGAGAGATTGACAAATGATGAAAGGAAGCAGAGTCCTGGGGTCAGCCGCTCACAGATAGCGGGGGCTCGAGCTGTGGGGCGATGCGTAACCAAGCTCCTCCATGTTTCTATCTTAGGATGTCAGAACTGATTGAGAAGGAGACAGAGGAATATCGGAAGGGTGACCCTGACCCCTTTGACGACAGACATCCCGGTCAGTGCAGGTCCAATAGTATCACTTGCGTAACGGACAGCGGTAAATTTGCCGAACGATTGATAAAGATGGCGGATCCGCCTGTCCTGCTGCGGTTTGTGTAAATCTTCGCTCGTGGTGTTTATTATTTTTCTATAATACCATTGTGCTGTATTCTCCAGGTCGTGCGAATCCCGAGTGCATGCTGGGACACCTCCTGCGGATTCTCTTTAAGAACGATGACTTCATGAATGCGGTGAGTCGCTGTTTTCCTCCCCGTCGATTATTCTCTCCTGCAGTGTTCCCCTTTATGATACCTCGTCTGTTTTCCCGTCAGCTGGTTAATGCTTATGTCATGACGAGCCGCGAGTCTCCGCTCAACACGGCCGCCTGCCGACTATTACTGGACATAATGCCGGGGCTGGAAACCGCTGTGGTCTTCCAGGAGAAGGTTTGTACGCTCTCCCCAATGACTGACTTTTCTCTCTATTACATCCCCTTATGATATTCTCCCCAGTGTTAACTGTTGGCAGTGAGATGCACCCATCCTTGTATTGGGGAGAATTTGTCTGGAGGATGGGTACAATATCTGTGCTTCATTATTAGGAAGGGATTGTGGAAAACCTTTTCAAATGGGCGCGGGAAGCCGAACAACCCCTCCGCACATACGCCATCGGCCTGCTGGGAGGAGCCATGGAGAATCAAGATATCGCTGCAAATTACCGTGATGAGAACTCACAGATGGTAAGAGCAGTAAAGGGCTACTAATTTATTCTGTATCTGAATACAGGGTACAGAGGGACTGAGGGCATCTAATCACCTCTGAGCACCAATCTACATACACAGCAGAGTAACACTGTATCCTGTATTATACTCCAGAGCTGAACTCTGTATTCTGCTGGTGCAGTCACTGTGTACATACATTATGTACTGATCTTGAATTATATTCTGTATTATACTCCAGAGCTGCATTTACCATTCTGCTGTTGCAGTCACTCTGTACATACTTTACATTACTGATCCTGAGTTACATCCTGTATTATACTCGAGCTGCACTCACTATTCTGCTGGTGCAGTCACTGTGTACATACATTACATTACTTATCCTGTACTGATCCCGAGTTACATCCTGTATTATACTCCAGAGCTGCACTCCCTATTCTGCTGGTACAGTCACTGTGTTCATACATTAAATTATTATCCTGTATTATACTCCAGAGCTGCACTCACTATTCTGCTGCTGCAGTCACTGTGTACATACATTACATTACTTATCCTGTACTGATCCCGATTTACATCCTGTATTATACTCCAGAGCTGCACTCCCTATTCTGCTGGTACAGTCACTGTGTTCATACATTAAATTATTATCCTGTATTATACTCCAGAGCTGCACTCACTATTCTGCTGCTGCAGTCACTGTGTACATACATTACATTACTTATCCTGTACTGATCCCGAGTTACATCCTGTATTATACTCCAGAGCTGCACTCCCTATTCTGCTGGTACAGTCACTGTGTTCATACATTAAATTATTATCCTGTATTATACTCCAGAGCTGCACTCACTATTCTGCTGCTGCAGTCACTGTGTACATACATATGTTCACTCCTTAACCCTTTATCCCATTAGGACTTTGTTCGTCCATTACTGCATTGGTGCTGACACACGAGTTGTGCCCATTTCTTCTGTCATGGCAGCCGGAAATAATACACTACAACGCTCCTATTACCTATGCACTTTAACCCCTCATATGCTGCTGTCAGTAGTGACATAATCTTGTGAGTAGTTTTCCAGAGTGAGAATCCTACCTCTGCTTCTCCATCCCACACTTCATGATTGTGGGTTGCTTATGTACATGCCTGACAATCAAAAACTAAATGAATATTTATCCCACATGGTGAGTAACATAAAAATATTAGAAGCTGTGCCAGTATTGCTGTTTTTTTGGTTATTCACAAAAAATGAAATAAAGTGATCGCTGCGTCCTACTGTACCCAAACATTGCACCAATAACAATTACCGTCCTTGTACATCCCTGGAAATGAAAACCTTTAAATTTTTCTGTGTCTCAGTTTATTATAGAAAAAATGATATTCCTGTGGTTTTCTTGTGCAAAATTTAAAAATAAAAAAAGGTAATCAATTTGGTACCGTCTTGTATCGATTTGTTAAAAAAAATATAATATGGAAAAAAAAATCTAGAATTGTTGTTTTTGCCCCCAAAAGAGTAATAAGTGATCAGAAAGTTGCATGTACCATAAAACGTCCTAATGACGGCTTCAGCCATAAAACCGCTCCAATGAGGGAGGAACGGACGACTAATGGCTGAATGTCGTGACGCAAGAACTACTGATTATGATTTGAGTGAACTTTTTTGTATTTTTTAAAAAAAAGGAAAAAATTAAATTAAACAATATAAATATTGTATTGTGGTGATCGCGGTGACCCATGGAATAAAGGTAATTATAGATGACGACAGAACTGCTGGATCGTGTATTTTCCCCCAAAATGTGTTTTCTTCATCGTTCCTTTTGGGAGACCCAGACCATGGGTGTATAGCTTCTGCCTCCGGAGGACACGCAAAGTACTACACTAAAAAGTGTAGCTCCTCCCTCCTAGCATAAACACCCCCTGGTAGCCAGTCCTAGCCAGTTCAATGCTTTGTGTTCAGGAGGTCACACATGCACACATGCATTCTCATCTGATTTTTCATTTTAAAGAGTTGGAAGAAAAGCGGGTCCAAGCTGGACCCCCGGCATGTCCCTTCTCACCCCACTGTGTCGGCGGTGTTGTTAAGGTTGATTTCAGGGCTGGAGCCTTACATGCCGTGCTCCTTCACCATCCCTCGGGCTCTGGCTTGAAGTGGGAGCCAGCACGGTTCTCCCTGCCTGGCAGGAGACCGGTCTCCATCCGCAGCCCTTTCAGGACCCTGCTGGACGGAGCACTCATCCCTCAGGGACATGGCCCTGCGTCTCACAAGCTAAGTATCTGAGACGTTATTTTCAGGGGGTCCCTTGTACTTTAATGTGGGGGAGAGTGTGCTGTGTATGTATTCTGACATTCCCGGCCGGTTCTCTGGTTTTCACCCGAGAACCGCGCCGATGGTGCCTGTTTGCCGGCCGCATTGTTAAATCTAGGCCCCGGCTTCGCCTGAGGCCTAGTTTCGATTTCACTGCCCCTGCATGTCAGTCATGCAGAGGGACAGTGCGGCTCCGCCCAGCGGCTGTTCGGCACAGGGGAGAGACACTTCTCTCTGAGGAAAGATTCCCTCCCCTGTATATCTCCTTGGCCCTCCGGATCCCGCTCTTAGAGTAGGCCCCGCCCCCTCTCCTCGCTCCGGCGCCATTTTTTCAGCGTTCTTATGCCATGTCTGCACAGCGATCGGCGCTGACTGCAGCATCTCTCTGGGGGTCCGGGCTGTGGGATCTGGAGGGCACAGAGACAATGTCAAACGGTCTGGCAAGCCACAACCTCCGGTTGTGGACCTGCTTATATACTGCTGATATACTGCTTATATACTCTGCTGGGGGTCATTCTGGCTCAGAGCCCCCACTTCAGCAGCATGTCTCACACGAGAAGTAAGGCTGCAAGGCTGCACAATATGCGCTGCATGTAGGTTCGAACTGCCTGTACCGAGCACATAGTAACATTGTGATTCCTGCTCTAACATGGTGGTGCCTCAGCCTGGAGTCCCATCCCCAGTGGTCCCTCCGGCTGCTCCGGCTCCGGTGGCTGAACCCCCGGCTTGGGTAGAATCCTTCTCTCTATGGGACAGCTGTCCCGGACTCTGCTGAGCATGCATTAGCCCCCTTCTCAGGGCGCCTCTGCTGCTACGGCTCGCTCAGCAAGGCCCACAGAGGATTCTTCTTCTGGTCTCAGACCCCGTCCTCCTCACAGGAGACGCAGGGTCCCCTCTCCTTCCTCGTCCCGCGGCTCTGATTCACGAGCTGACTCGCAGGACGAGGAGGATCCCTTTACTGGGGGCTTGGACGCTTCCATGTCCCCCATTGATCTGTCCGAGGGTGACACAGATATTAGTGTTTCGATTGCGTACATTAATTCTGTACTGGACCTCAATCCGCCAGTATCAGAGGAGCAACCCTCTCTGGCAAAAGAGCACAGTTTACCTTGCCTAAGAGAACAAGGAGTGTGTTCCTTAACCACTCCAGTTTTCAGGTCACTGTGACCAAGCCCAGGGTCTGCCCTGACAAACGCTTCCCAAAGCGTGGTTCTGATGACCGTTTTCCCTTTCCACCAGAAGTGGTCAAGGAGTGGGCTCATTCACCAAAGGTGGACCCTCCGGTGTCTAGACTCTCAGCCTGGACAGTTGTATCTGTGGCTGATGGCACCTCTCTCAAGGATTCCACTGACCGTCAGATTGACCTTTTGGCCAAATCTGTATGGAGGCGGCAGGGGCCTCGTTCTCCCCATCTTTTGCAGCAGTGTGGGCTCTCTAAGCCATCTCTGCTTCTCTAGAGGAGATGCATTCCCTCACCAGGGACTCTATGCCCGAAATGGTTGCCTTAACTTCCAGGCTTCAGTCTTTTCATCCTATGCCATGTCTGCCATGCTGGAGGCTTCTCACCGCACTGCGGTGGCCCCGGCTAATTCCCTCGCTATCCGCAGGCTCCTGTGGCTTCGAGAGTGGAAGGCAGATGCTTCTAAAGAAGTACCTTGCTGGGCTTCCTTTTGCTGGGACCAGACTATTCGGTGGACAACTGGATGAAATTATTAAGGAAGCTTTTGGCAAGAAGAGTACTTCCATGCCACAAACCAAAACCAGGAAACCTGTCCAGGGCAGGAACCAGTCGAGGTTTCGTTCCTTTCGTTCCTCCAACTGGTCGTCCTCTAAGCCCTCGGCCTCGTCCACTAACTCAGCCAAGGACCAAAAACCCAACTGGCGCACGAAGCCGCGTCCTCAGAAGACCGCAGGAGCTGCTGCCACTAAGGCAGCCTCCTCCTGACTATCTGGCTGCGCCAGCAACGTCCTCGGTCGGTGGCAGGCTCTCCCACTTTGGCGACGTGTGGTTTCAACACGTCTTCGATCAGTGGGTGCGGGATACCATCTCCCACGGCTACAGGATAGAATTCTATCCAGCCCGCCAAACAGATTTTTTCTGTCAACTCCCCCCTGCTCCAAGGCCGCCGCCTTCTCACAGGCCGTGGCATTCTTGCAGGCCAATGGAGTAATTGTACCGGTTCCCGACTGGGAACGGTTCTGAGATTTCTACTCAAATCTCTTCCTAGTCCCCGAAAAGGACGGTGCCTTTCCGACCTGGATCTCAAGCTTCTCATCAAGCATGTTCAGGTGCGGCATTTTCGCATGGAGTCTCTGCGATCAGTCAATGACCCAAGGAGATTTCCTAGCATCCAGTGTTGGCTACGTTTTGCAATCGGAGTGGAACATTTCCAATTCGTGACTCTTCCCTTGGGGTTAGCCACGGCCCCTCGAGTATTCTCAAGGTCATGGCAGCAGTGATTGCGGTCCTGCACCTCCAGGGGTTGGCAGTGATCCTTTTGTCCTGGACGACCTTCTAGTCAGGGCTTCATCCAGTGCAGACTGTTAGCGGAGTGCCTTGCTCACTCTCGCCACTCTAGCCAATTCGGGTGGCTTGTCATTCTGTCCAAGTCCACTCTGACTCCGACCCAGAAGCTCACGTACCCAGGGACGCAATTCGAGACTCTGCCGGCACTTGTGAAGCTGCCATTAGTCAAACAGCAGTCCCTCCTCTGGCGGTGCGCCCTTTGCTGAGGCCCTGACGTCGTTCCAACAGGCACCTAATGCAGGTGCTGGGTCAGATGGTGGCGTCAATGGAAGCGATTCCCTTGCCCAGTTCCATCTGCGTCCTCTGCAGCTGGACATTTTCCGCTGTTGGAACAAGCGGACTTCCTCCTTCCACGGGTTGGTGGCTTCGCCACAGACCAGGGGCTCCTTTCAGTGGTGGCTTCGGCCCCTCTCTCTTCAGGGACGCTCCTTCCTGGCCCCGTCCCGGGTGATCCTCACCACGGATGCTAGCCTATCCGGCTGGGGAGCAGTATATCTCCACCATGGAGCGCAGGGCACTTGGACTCCGTCCGAAACAGCCCTCTAGATCAATGTGCTGGAAATCAGAGCTGTGCTTCTAGCTCTCTTAGCCTTTCACCATCTGTTGGCGGCCAGGCACATTCGAGTCCAGTCAGACAACGCGACAGCGTTTGCCTACATCAACCACCAGGGCGGGACACTCAGCCGCCTGGCAATGTTGGAGGTTCAACGCATCCTTCAGTGGACGGAGGACTCCAAGTCCATCATATCCGCAGTCCACATCCCAGACGTGGAAAACTGGGAGGCAGATTATCTCAGCCGTCAAACGTGGACAGTGGCGAGTGGGATCTGCATCTGGCAGTGTTTCGGTCAATCTGCCGCAAGTAGGGCTCTCCGGACGTGGATCTTCGCTCCACGATCCTCAGGCTTTTGCAGCAGACGCACTGGTTCAAGATTGGTCCCAGCTTCGTCTGTCTTACGTGTTTCACCCTCTACGTCTTGCCCAGAGTCCTGCGCAAGATCAGAATGGAGGGCCGTCGGGTCATTCTCATTGCTCCAGACTGACCCAGGCGAGCTCGGTACCCTGACCTGCTCCATCTGTCCGTAGAGGTGCCATGGCATCTCCCGGACTGTCCGGACCTTCTCTCACAAGGTCCGTCTTTCCGACAGATTCCTGCGGCTCTCAGATTGACGGCGTGGCTTTTGAGTCCTGGATCTTGACGACTTCTGGTATCCCTCCTGAAGTCATCTCCACTATGACTCGGGCTCGGAAGTAGCCTTTGGCCTTTTTGCTTTGCCGATCCTCCTGTCCTTTCTACAGTCCGGTCTGCAGCTAGGACTATCCCTCAATTCCCTCAAGGGACAGGTCTCTGCTCTGTCAGTGTTGTTCCAGCGGCGTATCGCCCGACTGGCCCAGGTGTGCACCTTCATGCAGGGCGCATCTCACATCATTCCGCCCTGCCGGCGGCCTCTGGATCCCTGGGACCTTAATTTGGTCCTCACGGCCTTACAGAAACCCCCCTTTGAGCCTCTTAGGGAGGTTTCTTTGTTTCGACTTTCACAGAAAGTCGTCTTTCTGGTGGCCATAACTTCTCTTAGGAGAGTTTCTGATTTGGCTGCACTCTCTTCGGAGTCACCCTTTTTTGGTTTTTCATCAAGACAAGGTGGTTCTCCGTCCGACTCCGGACTTTCTCCCTAAGGTGGTTTCTGCTTCCACCTTAACCGGGACATTTCCCTGCCTTCCTTATGCCCGGCTCCTGTTAATCGCTTTGAAAAGGCGTTGCATACTCTGGATCTGGTGCGGGCGCTCCGGATCTATGTGTCTCGCACCGCTGTTCTTAGGCGGTGCACCTCTCTTTTTGTGCTGACCACTGGTCAGCGTAAAGGCCTCTCGGCATCCAAGCCGACCCTAGCTCGTTGGATTAGGTCGGCCATTTCCGATACCTATCAGTGTACTCAAGTGCCTCTCCCTCCGGGGATCAAGGCACACGTGACCAGAGCTGTCGGTGCCTCTTAGGCTTTCAGGCACCAGGCTACGGCTCAGCAGGTCTGTCAGACTGCCACTTGGACTAGTCTGCATACCTTTTCGAAGCACTACCAAGTGCATGCTCATGCTTCGGCAGATGCGAGCTTGGGCAGACGCATCCTTCAGGCGGCTGTTGCCCATTTGTGAAGTGAGGTTTCGCCTACTTCTCAGTTTTTCTGTTTATTCCCACCCATGGACTGCTTTGAGACGTCCCATGGTCTGGGTCTCCCATAAGGAACGATGAAGAAAAAGAGAATTTTGTTTACCAGGGCTGTGGAGTCGGAGTCGTGGAGTCGGAGTCGGAGCTCATTTTGGTGGAGTCGGAGTCGGAGTCGGTATAAAATGCACCGACTCCGACTCTTAAAATATATAATAAATTGGGGACAGGAGTGCAATGCAGAATGTGCTGAATATTTTACTAAATAATAACATTTAGTATAATGCTTATATTTAAGTGAAAAATTTATTGTAGTACAATGTGAACATCAGACATTTAATTGTTTTTATGATACAATAATCAAGATATTTGGATAGAACATAAAATATTTATTGGAATACAACTTTAGAACACAAAAAACTAATAAATTGTAAATATGTAATATATATATGTATATACACACACAAGATATATATGTAATCTACTGTATATTACATAGTGTATTACATATTTACAATTTATTACAGTTTTTTGTGTTCTAAAGTTGTATTCCAATAAATATATTTTATGTTCTATCCAAATATCTTGATTATCGTATCATAAAAATTATTAAATGTCTGATGTTCACATACACATATTCATGTACTACAATAAATTTTTCACCTAACTAAGCAATATATGTAGGAGTCGGAGCCGGAGCCGGAGTCGGAGTCGGAGCCGGAGTCGGAGTCGGTGCAAGAGAATTTGAGGAGTCGGAGTCGAAGGTTTGGCTTACCGACTCCACAGCCCTGTTGTTTACTTACCGTAAATTCTTTTTCTTATAGTTCCGACATGGGAGACCCAGCACCCTCCCTGTTGCCTGTTGGCAGTTTTCTTGTTCCGTGTGTTTTCACCGGCTGTTGTTGTAGACAGAGGTTCCGGTTTTTCCGGGTTTTGCTCTATCTCTACTTGTGGGTGGATGTCCTCCTTCAGCTTTTGCACTAAACTGGCTAGGACTGGCTACCAGGGGGTGTATATGCTAGGAGGGAGGAGCTACACTTTTTAGTGTAGTACTTTGTGTGTCCTCCGGAGGCAGAAGCTATACACCCATGGTCTGGGTCTCCCATGTCGGAACTATAAGAAAAAGAATTTACGGTAAGTAAACAAAATTCTCTTTATTTGTACTATAACGTGATGCCACTGACACGTACAACTCATCACAAGAAAAATAAAATCGGGGAAAAAAAAGAAATATGGACCTTTTTGAGCACGACAAAATAAAATAATTTTTTTTTTTTTTTTAAAAAAAAAATAGTGTGAAAAATAAAAAAAAGTCTTATCATAAAGGCAAAATTCATTTTTGCAGGAAGAGATTAAGGGGTTATTCCCATAATAATAAGTCAAGTCACTTGTGGTCTGACAGCACAGACCCCGAGAATCGGGCCCCGCAGAGCATCGCCTTGAATGCATGCTCCGACCGTCACGTATGTTATGTCTATGGGACCACTGGAAGTAGCCGGACACTGTACTTGGCGGTCTATGGCGTAGACCATGAATGGAGCGGAGGCAGAACCTGTGGATTACATTTAAGAAGGGGCTGCAGAGCCCAGTTCCCGCTTTCCAGGTGCAATCAAAAAGCAATTTTGGATAGGGAATGACATCATATTTTTGGAGTAACCCCTTAAGCCTTAAGATATTTCCCCAATTACCAGTGTAATATTTCATCTGAACTGACTCTTCTCGACTTCTTCTTTTTCGTAGGTTGCGCTTGTTTTGCGCAGGCTTCGCGAACTTCAGACTCGGGAAACATCTAACAAGCCGGAAAGCAAACGTCCCAGTCCACGTAAGCCCCTCGGTGAGCCCCTCCTCCCGCTGGACGAAGAGGCCGTGGACATGGACTACGGAGAGAATTCACATGATACAAGATCAAAGCCGGAAAATATTGACCTCTCTTTCCAGGCAGAGACTACTCCGGGTATTGGGGTCATGGTTAATTCTGATGGCACAGGACCGCCGCGGAGATCAAAACCGGACACCGATTCTCACCGCAAAGTGAAACAGAAACTGAGCTTCGAGTCTGAGCGAGCTCCAAGCGAACTGTCCAACAGCAGCTGGTCCGAGATGTCAGTCTGGGTTATTGGCACCAACTACAGCTTGTGCCCCCTGACTCCAGCCATCGAACAGCGGCTGATCCTACAATACCTCACGCCCCTCGGAGAATACCAGGAGGTGAGGAGCTGGTATTCACTCGCGATCCAGGGGAAATAGGTTGTAGGATCTTGTAATTATGTCCAGGGCGTCTTCTTGAGGATCTCCCCCGGAGGTCCTTGTGTGTCTTACACAGATGTCCTGGGTAGAGATGAGCGGCCCCTTGTTAGTCCAGGTTCGCCATAAAGCATCCGAATTCGAACACTGATTCTTTTTTTAATTCGGAGTATGGTCCAAACACCAAACTTTACTGTTCAGGCTCACTCATCTCTAGTCCTGGGGTGCACGGTCGTCCACTCCTGACACTGATTGGCTTTGTTATCCCCTCTGAGTGCATGTTATCAGTGTCAACAACTTCTTTCTTCCCTAGTTGCTCCCAATCTTCATGCAGATGGGATCCCGAGAGCTCATGATGTATTACATCGATCTGAAGCGAACAAACGATGTTCTCCTCACGTTTGAGGCCTTGAAGGTAAATGTTACTTATTCTCTCCAATATCTTTATTTGTGAATGTTTTTTCTTTCCAAAACGTCTGTATTCTGACGTTATTTAACGCTTTAAGTCAATGCTAAGAAGCATTCCCAGAGGTTGGATTCCTAACCAGCGCAGAGATCTTCTTTCGTTTTCACCGGTTGTGAACATGTGGCATGCAGCCACTTCCCATCTGTTGTGAAGAGACGACGCGTCTTAAGATGTATGTCTCATGGTCCACCAGTGTTTTCAGCCTTCTTTCCTTTATTCTTTTTTTTGCCCAGCATTTGGCTTCTCTTCTCCTTCACAACAAGTTTGCTGCGGAGTTTGTTTCTCACGGTGGTGTCCAGAAACTGCTAGAGATCCCCCGTCCCTCCATGGCAGCAACCGGAGTGTCCATGTGTCTGTACTACTTGTCCTACAATCAGGATGCTATGGAACGGGTGAGTCTGTGATTGAAGAGAAGCAGAACGCAGGTGTAAGACGCTGTATCCGGTGCTCTGCGCTGGACATGACTGTTTTTATTTTATTCTTTGAAAACCATCAGTGATGTTGTACTGAATCCTGGATGAGCTCTTAAAGGAGGTTCCGTCGTCAGATAACTTTATAAAGTATCATACCTTATCAGATAAATGTATTTGACCTGATGAGGCTGTAAACTTACCATGAATTCCATGTCAGAATGTGTAATCAATCTACGGCTGGAAAGTGCATTCTCACCATCTCCTGTCCTCTCCTAGGTCTGCATGCATCCTCACAAGGTGCTGGCGGATGTAGTGAGCTACACGCTCTGGCTCATGGAGTGCTCCCATGCATCAGGCTGCTGCCACGCTACCATGTTTTTCTCCATCTGCTTCTCCTTTCGAGCTGTTTTGGAGCTGTTCGATAACCAGGATGGACTACGGCGGCTTGTTAATCTTGTAAGTTAGGCTGGGAGGTCATGTTAGGAATCTGTGATGGGTCCATGTTTGTATTGTGAGGGGGGAGGGAATAGGAGGTGGTTGGTTTACTCTGCTGTTATGTGCTGGTTCCGGCAGCTGTAGTAGTTTCCCCACGCAGCGGCCATTTATATATCTGAAACTGAGTTGCTACAAAAATATATTTCAATACATGAATATTGAGAATGGCTTCACCTTGTGACAAGTGGGGGCGGCAATCTGAAATGGGGGGGGTTACCGCATAGTGCAATGGGTGAGATGGGTGGAGTCAAAGTGCGACAAGTGAGATGGGAGGTGGAGGCACACAATGCGACGGATGAGATGTGGGAGCCACAAAATGTAACGGGTGAGATGGGGTGGGGGCACAGTGTGACAGGGTTAGATGAGGTGGGGGCTCAGTGTGATAGGTGAGATGGGGATGGAGCACACTGTGTGATGGGGGCACACAGTGCGAAGGGTGAGATGGGATGGAGTCACACAATGAGATGGGGGGACACCATGCAACAGGTGTGATTTTTAAAGGGGTACACAGTGAGATGGGTGTGGGGGTACACAGTGCGACGAGTGAGAGGGGAAGGGTGGCTGCATAGTGTAACTGGTGAGCTGGGGAGGGGGCGGTCACACAGTGCTATAGGGTCAGATGGGGTGGGGGGCACAGTTCGACGAGTGATATCGGGGCATATAGTGCGACAGAGGAGGAGATGGTGGGGTATATGATGCGATGGGCGAGATGGGTAGGGGGAACACGGTCCGACGTCAGTTGAAGAGGCGGAACACTGTGCAGTTGGTGAGGTGGGAGGAGGCACTTTGTAAGAGTAGATTTTTGAAGCGGGTTCCCTCATTCTGTATCTTCTGCTTTTGTCTGCACAGATCAGTACCCTGGAGATACTGAACCTAGAAGACCAGGGAGCTCTGCTTAGTGACGATGAGATTTTTGCAAGTCGGCAAACAGGGAAACATACGTGCATGGCCTTACGCCGATACTTTGAAGCTCACCTCGCCATCAAGGTGGAGCAAGTGAAGCAGTCACTGCAGCGCACAGAGGGTGGTCTGCCAATCCACCCTCCCCCTCCGTACAAGGTGAGCAATGGTGTTCTGAGTGTGTTCAGCCTTCAGGTGCCCATGTGTCCTGTATGTTATATGTATATGATTTGTCCTGGATTTTACAGCGTTGTTTTCTGTTTACAGCTGGTTATTATAGTCGCTGCTTCTTGAAGTTCCCTCTACTCTGTTTAATGATATAAACTCCTTTGTTTTTTTTTCTTAGGCCTGTACTTACACCCGAGAGCAGATCGTGGAGATGATGGAATACCTGATAGCGTTCGGCCCTTCTCAGCTGTACTGGGAACCTGCCGAGGTTTTCCTCAAGCTGTCCTGTGTGCAGCTGCTTCTGCAGCTCATCTCCATCGCCTGCAGCTGGAAGACATACTATGCGAGGTGAGCACTGAGCATGTGGTTTTCTTAGGATATGACATCTCTGGAGCTGTAGTGCCACTACATTGTTCATCTCACACAGCGGTTTGGCCACGTGTGTGCCTTTCTAGGACTGTTTCTAGTGGCCCTTATTGATCAGCTTAGCGGAAAACCTCATGGCTGCTGACACTTCTTAAATCTCATTTACTCTTCAGAAATGACACTGTCCGCTACGCTCTTGACGTCCTCGCAATCCTCACAGTGGTGCCAAAAATCCAGCTGCAGTTATCTGAGCCGGTAGATGTTTTGGACGAGGCGGGCTCCACAGTCTCTACCGTAGGTAAGAAGAGGAGCCTGATGTCATTGTGACTGATCCTTTCATCGTATTAGAGACGTGGTGTTTGTCGTCAAGTTCACCTCTTTTCGTTTTCCTTAGGGATGAGTATCGTCTTGGGCGTTGCAGAGGGAGAGTTTTTCACCCACGATGCAGAGATCCAAAAATCTGCTTTACAGATCATAATCAATTGCGTCTGTGCCCCAGAAACCCGTATCTCCAGCATTGGCAAATATGTCTCTGGCACCCCACGGAGACGGACACCTATCTCTCAAAGCTTTCATCCGCACGGTCGTGGGGGGAGCGGGGAGCCGACGCTTGCCAAGATGTGGAATGTAGTTCAGTCGAATAATGGCATCAAGGTACTTCTGTCTCTGCTGTCAGTGAAGATGCCCATAACAGATGCCGACCAGATCCGCGCTCTGTCCTGCAAGGCTTTGGTCGGCCTCGGTCGTAGTACTTCAGTGAGACAGATCATCAGCAAGCTCCCCTTATTCAGCAGCGGTCAAATCCAGCAACTAATGAAGGAGCCGATCCTACAAGATAAGCGCAGCGAACATGTCCGCTTCTGCAAGTTTGCAGCAGAGCTGATTGAAAGAGTCTCAGGGAAGCCTCTGTTGATGGGCAGTGACGTATCACTGGCACGACTGCAGAAGGCAGATGTGGTGGCACAGTCTCGTATTTCCTTCCCGGAGAAGGAACTCTTGGTGTTAATTCGCAACCATCTCATTTCCAAGGGGCTACAGGAAACAGCAACTGCTTTGACTCGGGAGGCGGACCTGCCTATGACCGCAGCATCGCACTCCTCGTCCTTCCTGCCAGCTGCCACTACCCAGCCACCAGCTACTTCTTCACCTGTTGCCCTGCCGCGGACACCACGCATCCCTGCCCGCTTATCTACCAGTTCTTTGTGCCCTCACCCGCCATCTCGTAACCAGCTTCCACCTCAGTTGTCATCTCCTGTCCCTGCCTCTACAGGTTCCCCTCTTATTGGTCGTATCAGCTTTGTACGAGAACGCCAGTCACCCTGTAATGGAAAGCGATCACGTGTTCTGAGACAGAAGTCTGACCACGGCGCCTACAGCCAGAGCCCTGCCATCAGAAAACAGCTGGAGCGGCATGTGCCTTCCCCACCCACTTTGGACAGTATCATGACCGAATACTTAAGGGAACAGCACGCTCGTTGTAAGAACCCAGTTGCCATTTGCCCTCCCTTTTCACTTTTTACCCCTCACCAATGTCCAGAGCCCAAGCAACGTAGACAAGCACCAACCAATTGCACTTCACGCCTGACTCGCCGCGCCGCCTTCCCAAAATATGGGGGTGTAGATGGAGGCTGCTTTGACCGACACCTTATATTCAGCAGGTGAGGATCATTTGGAAACTGGGCACTTGTATATGGTGGTCCGTTCTGTCCTCACCACTTCTGTCCTCTCTCTTCTTTCAGGTTCCGTCCAATCTCTGTTTTCAGAGAAGCCAATGAGGATGAAAGCGGCTTCACCTGTTGTGCCTTTTCAGCTCGAGAACGTTTCCTGATGTTGGGCACCTGCACAGGGCAACTCAAGCTGTATAATGTGTTCAGCGGACAGGAAGAAGCCAGCTACAACTGCCACAACTCTGCCATAACTCACCTGGAGCCCTCACGGGTATGTACCTGCTGCCCTGCCCGCACGTCTTCTCCCGTGGGTCCAGTCCCCAGATATTTAGTCCTAGGCCCACACCCCTCATCATATGATATCTTTATTTACAGGATGGATCCCTTCTCTTAACTGCCGCCACGTGGAGTCAGCCGCTCTCTGCGTTATGGGGCATGAAGTCCGTCTTTGATATGAAGTGAGTTTGGGTTCTTGGTCAGAGGTGAAGGCCTCGTTGTCCTTAGTGTTGTTGTCCCTTGACTTCATTCTGTGTTCCTGCATTTCCAGGCATTCGTTTACAGAGGATCATTATGTGGAGTTTAGCAAACTGTCCCAGGACCGTGTCATTGGCACCAAGGAAGACGTTGCTCATGTGAGTTATCAGCAGCACTGGAGGCCGGTCAGCCTGGCCCGTATGTCTTAGGCCGATGACCATTGTGGACAGAACTGACTGCTCACCCTCCATAAGAAGGTCCCTTCTAACAGATGATTCTCAGAATCATAAATGGGTCAAATTGCAAAGTTCTTATGAGAACCAGGAACTCTGCAACATTCCTCTTATTAAAAAGCCTCTCTGTTGTCAAGAACAGAGGGATTTTTAATTCTGTTGTTTATACTCGTAGCTATTTTCTCAGGTCACCGACCACCTCACTAGTCTATCAACAGTAAACGATTTCCTGAGAACTGAGCACATACTTGTGAGCTCTTTGGCAAAGAGATTTTAAGTGCCGCTCTGGAGATTGCTGTAGCCGTTCATCTTCAGTCCCCCTGTGCTCCTCCAATGCTCTAGGGGTAATTGGGTCTCTCGACCCAGCATAGAAGAGTACACAATTGCTGGTCCGGACTACCAATCCTCAGGAGTGCACTGCCCCCAACAAGCAGAAAGATGAGAAGCGGTGCGGTACTGATCATTAGTGTGTTCCGGCACTTACATTTGTCATTGGCCCTTTGTGCAAAATACAGTCCTTCTATGCCTCTTGAACTCCAAATTAGTAAGATTTGTTTTACGAGCGCTTGGGAAATCAATACAACACGCATCTAGTATTGGATTTTGTTCTCTCACAGCTACTAGACCACTTTTAGTTGTCTGCTACTTTGTCCAGGATATTACACTTTTCGGGCAGGTTCACACTTGGCAGGTTTTATTGCTTTATATAGTATAAGTGAATGGGATTTGTAGACCTCATTGTGGCGCAGATCTAACCCATCCAGATGAATTCTACAAATTTTACAGAAATTGTTTGCTCAACAATACGTTCTGAGTAACCTGAGCCACGGCCCACACTGCTTCCCAACTACTACAAGGTCACCTTCTGCTACTTTCTATACACTTTGGGTGTCGGACGCTCCATATTTTCTCCATATATCAGCTTGCTGAAAATCTAACCTAACCCCGATCTCACAGGGCAGGGTGGACTATAACCTTCTGTGAGTGAAGGACGACAGAGGATTGGATTTGTAAATGGCGACTGAGTTAGTTGCAGAAATTTCCATTATACAGTGATTGTTTTATTAATCTGTTCCTCAACTCATCCATAGAGGGCTGTGCACACCAGCATGTGATGATTCTCTGTAAGGTGAACTCTGCCACTATTTCTCATTTCTCTATACACTCTGCATCCCCTCCAGATCTATGACATCCAGACCGGACAGAAGTTGCTGACTTTATACAATCAGGATCTGGCCAATAACTACAAGCGTAACTGTGCCACCTTCAACCCCACGGACGACTTGGTGCTGAATGATGGGGTCCTATGGGATGTGCGCTCTGCTCAAGCTATTCACAAGTTTGACAAGTTCAACATGAACATCAGCGGGGTTTTCCATCCAAATGGCCTGGAGGTCATAGTCAACACCGAGATTGTATCCTCTGCCGGGTCACAGCATAGGGCTCTCAGGTTTACATTTAAAGTGAACTTGTTAAGTCCAATATGCACCCAGAATTAGCAGTCCTGGGTGGATCTTTCTAATCCCTGCATAACTGTCCCAGCATCTAATAGCATAGATAAAGAGCTCTTTAGAAAAAGTTGGGTGTATGCGTCCCGGCTTCAGAGATATGACCGGAAGTGCGGTGACTTCTGATCATGCGCACTGAGCCTAAACCCGGCATCTGAGGTTGTGATAATGGACACAGCTACACACGTCACCCTAATCGATTCTGGGACAGTTAGGCAGGGATTAGAAATATATACTCAGAACTGCTTGTGATTCTAGGTGCATATTGGACCTAAAAGTTTACCTTTAAGTTTTCAATATCGCTGCTTGATGTCCGAGAATAGGGACAAGAAGCAAACACTAAATTTACCGTAATTTCTTTATCGTTCCTTTGGGAGACCCATACCATGGGTGTTTAGCTTCTGCCTCTGGAGGACACACAAAGTACTACACTTAAATGTGTAGCTCCTCCCTCTGAGCTTATACACCCCCTGGTAGCCAGTCCTAGCCAGTTTATTGCTTTGTGTCAGGAGCCATACATCCACACATGCATTCTCATCTGATTTGTTTGACTTTTGGAAAGAGTTTGAAGAAAAGCGGGTCCATGTCTGGACTCCCGGCATGTCCCTTCTCACCCCACTGTGTCGGCGGTGTTGTTAAGGTTGATTTACAAGGCTGCAGCCTTACATGCCGCGCTCCTTCACCATCCCTTCTGGGCTCTGGCTTGAAGTGGGAGCCAGCACGGTCTCCATGCCTGGCAGGAGTCCGGTCTCCATCCACAGCCCCTTGAGGATTCTGTTGGACCGGAGCACTCATCCCCAGGGACATGGCCCTGCGTCTCAGCAGCTAAGTACCTGAGACGTTTATGTTGGGGGTCCCGGTTCTTTATTGTAAGGGGAGAGTATGCTGTATGTGATTGTATTAACTTTTCCGGCGGATTCTCTAGCTTTTGCCTGAGGACCGCGCCGATGGTGCCTGCTTGTCGGCCTCGCCGCTTAAATTTAGGCCCCGGCTTCGCCGGAGGCCTAGTTTCATTTTCCTGCCCTCGCATGTCACTCATGCAGAGGTACAGGTTCGGCTCCTCCCGGCGGCTGTTCTACACAGGGGAGGGACACTCCCCACTGCTGGGGCGTCCCTCCTTCCCTGCAGGTCTCTATAGCCCTCCAGTTCCCACTCTTTTATAGGAACGCCCCCTAGTCATTTCTCAGGCAGAGTTCACTCTGCTCTGGGACATCCTGCATTCTGCATCTCTGCTGAGGTGCTGCGACTGGGGGACCGGGCTTCGGGATCTGGAGGGCACACAACACCGCGCTCAGCGGTCTGGTAAGCCACAGCCGGTCTCCGGTTGTGGACCTCTGTATACCAGCAGCATGTCTCACACAAGGAGCAAGGCTCAAAAGCTTTATTCTGCATGCATTGCATGTAAGCTCCTGCTGTGGTCTCTCAGGCTGCTGCTGCACCTGTGATTGAACCCCCGGCCTGGGTAGAGTCCTTTTCTAGGTCCATATCCCAGTCATTTGCTGAGTCCATGGGACTTTTGTCCAGGACTTTGATGAATATGCATCAGCCCCCCTCACAGGGTGCCTCTAATACTCTTGACAGAGGACTCCTATCCTCTGACCTCCGTCCATCAGAGCTCACGGAGGATTCATCATCTGATCCCAGACCCCGTCCTTCTAAGAGAAGGCGCAGGGTTTCCTCCCCCTCCCCATCCCACGGCTCTGTCTCAAGAGCTGACTCTTAAGATGAGGAGGATGCCCTCACTGGGGGCTCGGAGGCTATGTATCCCATCGATTTCTCTGAGGGTGACTCAGATCTTAGTGATTTGATTGCTTCTATTAATTCTGTGCTGGATCTCAATCCGCCAGTGTCAGAGGAGCAACCCTCTCTGGCAGAAAAACATCAGTTTACCTCGCCTAAGAGAGTGAAGAGTGTGTTCTTTAACCACTCCAGTTTTCAGACCGCTGTGACCAAACCCAGGGCCTGCCCTGACAAACGCTTTCCAAAGCGTGGTTCTGATGACCGGTTTCCATTTCCACCTGAGGTGGTCAAGGAGTGGTCTCACTCCCCAAAGGTAGACCCTCCGGTGTCTAGGCTCTCAGCCCGGACCGTTGTGTTGGTGGCTGACGGCACCTCACTTAAGGATTCCACTGACCGTCAGATTGACCTTCTGGCCAAATCTGTGTATGAAGCTGTGGCGGCCGCGTTTTCCCCGTCTTTTGCAGCAGTGTGGGCTCTCAAAGCCATCTCTGCTTCTCTAGAGGAGATGCATTCCCTCACCAAGGAATCTATGCCTGAGATGGTTACCTTAACTGCTCAGGCTTCAGCTTTTTCATCCTATGCCATGTCTGCCATGCTAGAGGCTGCTCACCGCACTGCGGTGGCTTCAGCTAATTCTCTTGTTATCCGCAGGATTTTGTGGCTTCGAGAGTGGAAGGCAGATGCTTCTTCCAGGAAGTTTCTTGCTGGGCTCCCTTTTGCTGGTTCACGGCTGTTTGGTGAACAGCTGGATGAAATCATTAAAGAAGCTACTGGCGGGAAGAGTACTTCCATGCCACAAACCAAGACCAGGAAACCCGCCAAGGGTAGGAATCAATCGAGGTTTCGTTCCTTTCGTTCCTCCAACTGGTCATCCTCTAAGCCTTCCGCCTCGTCCGCTAACTCAGCCAAGGATCAGAAATCCAACTGGCGCCCAAAAGCGCGTCCTCAGAAGACCGCAGGAGGTTCTGCCTCTAAGGCAGCTTCCTCATGACTCTCGGCCCGCTCCAGCCACGTCCTTAGTCGGTGGCAGGCTCTCCCACTTTGGCGACGCTTGGTTGAAGCAAGTCTCCGATCAGTGGGTGAGAGACATCATATCTCACGGCTACAGGATAGAATTCTCTTCCAGCCCTCCAAACGGATTTTTTCTCTCAACTCCCCCCTGCTCCAAGGCTGCCGCCTTCTCGCAGGCCGTGGCGTCCTTGCAGGCAAACGGAGTGATTGTCCCAGTTCCCGCTCAGGAACGGTTCAGAGGTTTTTACTCAAATCTCTTCCTAGTTCCAAAAAAGGACGGTACCTTCCGGCCCATCCTGGATCTCAAGCTTCTCAACAAGCATGTCCGGGTGCGGCATTTTCGCATGGAGTCTCTGCGATCAGTCATTGCCTCTATGACCCAAGGGGAGTTTCTGGCGTCCATCGACATCAGAGATGCCTATCTACATGTGCCAATCGCAGTGTCACATCAGCGTTGGTTACGTTTTGCGATAGGAGAGGATAATTTCCAATTCGTGGCTCTCCCCTTCGGGTTAGCCACGGCCCCTCGGGTATTCACCAAGGTCATGGCGGCAGTGATTGCGGTCCTGCACCTCCAGGGGTTAGCAGTGCTTCCTTAGCTGGACGACCTTCTGGTCAAGGGTACATCCAGCGCAGGCTGTCAGCGGAGTGTTTCGCTCACTCTCGCCACCCTAGCCCAATTCGGGTGGATTGTCAATCTTCCCAAATCCACTCTGACTCCGACCCAGAGTCTCACGTACCTAGGGATGCAGTTCGAGACTTTGCCGGCACTTGTGAAGTTGCCCTTAATCAAACAGCAGTCTCTCCGGCTAGCGGTGCGCTCTCTCCTGAGGCCCCGCCGTTATTCCCTCAGGCGCCTGATGCAGGTGCTGGGTCAAATGGTGGCCTCCATTGAGGCGGTTCCCTTTGCCCAGTTCCATCTGCGTCCTCTGCAGCTGGACATTCTCCGCTGTTGGGACAAGCGGCCTTCCTCCTTACAGAGGTTAGTGGCTCTGTCGCCACGGACCAGGAGCTCTCTTCAGTGGTGGCTTCGACCCCTCTCCCTGTCCCAAGGGCGCTCCTTCCTGACTCCGTCCTGGGTGATTCTCACCACGGATACCAGCCTTTCCGGCTGGGGAGCGGTACATCTCGAGCACAGGGCACTTGGACTCCGTCCGAGTCAGCCCTTTCAATCAATGTGCTGGAAACCAGAGCTGTGCTTCTAGCTCTCCTAGCCTTTCACCACCTGTTGGCGGGCAGGCACATTCGAGTCAATCACCAAGGTGGGACACGCAGCCGCCTGGCAATGTTGGAGGTCCGACGCATTCTTCAATGGGCGGAGGACTCCAAGTCCACCATATCCGCAGTCCACATCCCTGGCGTAGAAAACTGGGAGGCAGATTATCTCAGCCGTCAATCCGTGGACGGTGGCGAGTGGTCCCTGCACCCGGCAGTGTTTCAGTCAATCTGCCGCAAGTGGGGCACTCCGGACGTGGACCTAATGGCATCCCGTCACAACAACAAGGTTCCGGTTTACGTGGCTCGCTCCCACGATCCTCAGGCCTTCGCCGCGGACGCTCTGGTTCAAGACTGGTCCCAGTTTCGTCTGTCCTACGTGTTTCCCCCTCTAGCTCTCTTGCCCAGAGTCCTGCGCAAGATCAGAATGGAGGGCCGTCGAGTCATCCTCATTGCACCGGACTGGCCCAGGCGAGCTTGGTATCCGGACCTGCTCCAACTGTCCGTGGAGATGCCATGGCATCTTCCGGACCGTCCAGACCTGCTCTCGCAAGGTCCATTTTTCTGCCCAAATTCTGCGGCACTCAAATTGACGGCGTGGCTCTTGAGTCCTGGATTTTGACGGCTTCTGGTATTCCTCCTGAAGTCATCTCCACTATGACTCGGGCCCGTAAGTCTTCCTCCGTCAAGATCTATCACAGGACTTGGAAACTTTTCCTGTCCTGGTGTCGCTCTTCCGGCCATTCTCCTTGGCCATTCTCGTTGCCGACCCTTCTGTCTTTTTTACAGTCCGGTCTGCAGCTAGGACTGTCCCTCAACTCTCTCAAGGGACAAGTCTCAGCTCTATCAGTGCTGTTCCAGCGGCGTCTCGCCCGGCTGGCTCAGGTCCGCACCTTCATGCAAGGTGCGTCTCACATCATTCCGCCTTATCGGCGGCCCTTGGATCCCTGGGACCTTAACTTGGTCCTCACGGTATTGCAGAAACCCCCTTTCGAGCCCCTTAGGGAGGTTTCTTTGTATCGTCTTTCTCAAAAGGTGGCCTTTCTAGTTGCCATAACTTCTCCCAGGAGAGTCTCTGATTTGGCTGCGCTCTCCTCTGAGTCACCTTTTTTGTTTTTTCACCAAGACAAGGTAGTTCTCTGTCCGACCCCGGACTTTCTTCCTAAGGTGGTCTCTCCCTTCCACCTTAACCAGGATATTTCCTTGCCTTCCTTCTGTCTGGCCCCTGTTCATCGCTTTGAGAAAGCGCTGCATACTCTAGATCTGGTGCGTGCTCTCCGGATTTATGTGTCTCGCACCGCTGCGCTTAGGCGGTGCACCTCTCTTTTTGTGCTAACCACAGGGCGGCGCAAGGGTCTCTCTGCTTCTAAGCCGACCTTGGCCCGTTGGATTAGATCGACCATTTTGGACGTCTACCAGAGTACTCAGGTGCCTCCCCCGCCGGGGAGCAAAGCACACTCGACCAGAGCTGTCGGTGCCTCTTGGGCTTTTAGGCACCAGGCTATGGCTCAACAAGTCTGTCAGGCTGCCACTTGGACTAGCCTGCATACCTTTTCGAAGCACTACCAAGTGCATGCTCATGCTTCGGCAGATGCAAGCTTGGGCAGACGCATCCTTCAGGCGGCTGTCGCCCACTTGTGAAGTTAGGCTCCGCCTACTTCTTAGTTTTTCTGTTTATTCCCACCCAGGGACAGCTTTGGAACGTCACATGGTATGGGTCTCTCAAAGGAACGATAAAGAAAAAGAGAATTTTGTTACTTACCGTAAATTCTTTTTCTTATAGTTCCGTATTGGGAGACCCAGCTCCCTCCCTGTTGCCTGTTGGCAATTTTCTTGTTCCGTGTGTTATCACCGGCTGTTGTCGTGGACAGAGTCTCCAGTTGTTCCGGTTCTTACTCTGTTCTACTTGTGGGTGGCTATTCTCCTTCAGCTTTTGCACTAAACTGGCTAGGACTGGCTACCAGGGGGTGTATAAGCTCAGAGGGAGGAGCTACACTTTTAAGTGTAGTACTTTGTGTGTCCTCCGGAGACAGAAGCTAAACACCCATGGTATGGGTCTCCCAATACGGAACTATAAGAAAAAGAATTTACGGTAAGTAACAAAATTCTCTTTTTTCAGATTATAAGACGCACTTTTCCTCCAAAATATTTGGGAGGAAAATGAGGAGTGCGTCTTAAAATCCGAATGTAGCTTACCGGGGAGTTGTGGACAGGGGTCACAGGAGGCAGGGGCAATGATGTGCACGGCGCTGCTCTGTGCGGCAGGGCTCTGTGCGGCAGATGGCGAAGTTTTTTGCAGCGGGCAGTAAGGGTCTGTGTGGCAGGCACCAAGGCACGAGCCATTCTGAAGATGTCGGCAGTAATGGATTCATATAATGGCGCCTAGAGTTTGCGCTTGCGCAGATAGACCTCCCGGCTCAAACTCTCATCTGCGCATGCACCAACACTGGCCACCATTTCTTTAAAGCCCACACCGCTGACCTCTTCAGAATAGCCAGTGCCTCACTGCCTGCAGCGATCACCAGCACAGAGCAGCGCCGGCTGGCCCAGCACAGAGCCACAGCCCGCAGTGAGTATCTGGGCACCCCTCTGCACCGCCTGCAACATTGCTGTACTCCAGCTCCGCTCCCGTCTCCTGTGACCGTGCTCCACTACCGCTGCTGCCCCACCTCCTCGGTAAGACACAACCAGATTATAAAACGGACTCCGTATTTTTTTTTGTTTTTTTTTTAACTTTTTTTTTCTTCATCGTTTCTTATGGGAGACCCAGACCATGGGTGTATAGCTTCTGCCTCCGGAGGACACACAAAGTACTACACTAAAAGGTGTAGCTCCTCCCTCCTAGCATATACACCCCCTGGATAACCAAATATAGCCAGTTCAATGCTTTGTGTTCAGGAGGCACACATCCACACATGCATTCTCATCTGATTTTGATTTTTTGGAAAGAGTTTGAAGAAAAGCGGGTCCAAGCCTGGACTCCCGTCATGTCCCTTCTCACCCCACTGTGTCGGCGGTGTTGTTAAGGTTGATTTCAGGGCTGGAGCCCTTCATGCCGCGCTCCTTCACCATCCCTCGGGCTCTGGCTTGAAGTGGGAGCCAGCACGGTTCTCCCTGCCTTGCAGGAGACCGGTCTCCATCCGCAGCCCTTTCAGGATCCTGCCGGATGGAGCACTCATCCCTCAGGGACCTGGCCCTGCGTCTCACAAGCTAAGTATCTGAGACGTTATTTTCAGGGGGTCCCTTGTACTTTATTGTTGGGGAGAGTGTGCTGTGTATGTATTCTGACATTTCCGGCCGGTTCTCTGGTTTTCACCAGAGAACCGCGCCGATGGTGCCTGCGCGCCGGCCGCATTGTTAAATTTAGGCCCCGGCTTCGCCTGAGGCCTAGTTTCGTTTTCACTGCCCCTGCATGCCAATCATGCAGAGGGACAGTGCGGCTCCGCCCAGCGGCCGTTCGGCTCAGGAGAGGGACACTCCTCTCTGAGGAAATGTTTCCCTCCCCTGTATATCTCCTTGGCCCTCCGGATCCCGCTCTTAGAGTAGGCCCCGCCCCCTCTCCTCGCTCCGGCTTGGGCAGAAGCGCCATTTTATCAGCGTTCTTATGTCAGCACAGCGATAGGCGCTGGCTGCAGTATCTCTCTGGGGGTGCGGGCTGTGGGATCTGGAGGGCACAGAGAGGGGTTGGCAGAATGTCAGACGGTATGGCAAGCCACAACCTCCGGTTGTGGACCTGCTTATATTATATACTCTGCTTCTATACTCTGCTGGGGGTCATTCTGACTCAGAGCCCCCACTTCAGCAGCATGTCTCACACGAGCTGCAAGGCTGTACTCAATATGCACTGCATGTAGGCTCCTACTGCCTGTACCGAGCACATAACCACATTGTGATGCCTGCTCTAACATGGTGGTGCCTCAGCCTGGAGTCTCATCCCCAGTGGTTCCTCCGGCTGCTCCGGTGGCTGAACCCCCGGCTTGGGCAGAATCCTTCTCTCCATGGGACAGCTTTCCCGGACTCTGCTGAGCATGCATCAACCCCCTTCTCAGGGCGCTTCTGCTGCTACGGCTTGCTCAGCAAAGCTGGTCTCAGACCCCGTCCTCCTAAAAGGAGACGCAGGGTCCCCTCTCCTTCCTCGTCCCGCGGCTCTGATTCACGAGCTGCCTCGCAGGACGAGGAGGATGCCTTTACTGGGGGCTCGGAGCTACCTCCATGTACCCCATTGATCTGTCTGAAAGTGACGCAGATGCTAGTGATTTGATTGCGTCCATTAATTCTGTACTGGATCTCAATCCGCCAGTATCAGAGGAGCAACCCTCTCTGGCAAGAAAGCACCAGTTTACCTTGCCCAAGAGAACAAGGAGTGTGTTCCTTAACCACTCCAGTTTTCAGGCCACTGTGACCAAGCCTAGGGCCTGTCCTGACAGACGCTGCCCAAAGCGTGGTTCTGATGACCGTTTTCCGTTTCCACCAGAGGTGGTCAAGGAGTGGGCTCATTCACCAAAGGTAGACCCTCCGGTGTCTAGACTCTCAGCCCGGACAGTTGTATCAGTGGCTGATGACACCTGTCTTAAGGATTCCCTGGCGGGAAGAGTAACTGACCGCCAGGTTGACCTTCTGGCCAAATCTGTATTTGAGGCGGCAGGGGTCTCGTTCTCCCCATTTTTTGCAGCAGTGTGGGCTCTCATAGCCATCTCTGCTTCTCTAGAGGAGATGCATTCCCTCACCAGGGACTCTATGCCCGAAATGGTTGCCTTAACTTCCAGGCTTCAGCCTTTTCATCCTATGCCATGTCTGCCATGCTGGAGGCTTCTCACCGTACTGCAGTGGCTTCGGCTAATTCTCTCGCTATGCGCAGGATCTTGTGGCTTCGAGAGTGGAAGGCAGACGCTTCTTCAATGAAGTACTTTGCTGTGCTCCCATTTGCTGGGCCCAGGCTGTTCGGTGAACAACTGGATGAAATTATTTAGGAAACCTGTCCAGGGCAGGAAGCAGTCGAGGTTTCGTTCCTTTCGTTCCTACAACTGGTCGTCCTCTAAGCCCTCGGCCTCGTCCACTAACTCAGCCAAGGACCAAAAACCCATCTGAGGCACGAAGAGCAGGAGCTGCTGCCACTAAGGCAGCCTCCTCTTGACTATCTGGCCGCGCCAGCAATGTCCTTGGTCGGTGGCAGGCTCTCCCGCTTTGGCGACGTGTGGTTTCAACACGTCTCCGATCAGTGGGTGCGGGATATCATCTCCCACGGCTACAGGATAGAATTCTATCCAGCCCGTCAAACAGATTTTTTCTGTCAACTCCCCCCTGCTCCAAGGCCGCCGTGCAGGCCAACGGAGTAATTGTACCGGTTCCCGCCTGGGAACGGTTCAGAGGTTTCTACTGTTGCCCATCCTGGATCTCAAGTTTCTTAAAAAGCATGTTCAGGTGCGGCATTTTCGCATGGAGTCTCTGCGATCAGTCATTGCCTCAATGACCCAACGAGATTTCCTAGCATCCTCGACATCAGAGATGCCTACCTGCATGTGCCAATTGCAGTTTCACACCAGCGTTGGCTACGTTTTGCAATCGGAGAGGAACATTTCCAATTCGTGGCTCTTCCCTTCGGGTTAGCCACGGCCCCTCGAGTATTCATCAGGGTCATGGCAGCAGTGGTTGCGGTTCTGCACCTCCGGGAGTTGGCAGTAATCCCTTTTCCTGGACGGCCTTCTAGTCAAGGCTTCATCCAGTGCAGACTGTCAGCGGAGTGCCTCGCTCACTCTCGCCACTCTAGTCCAATTCGGGTGGCTTGTCCTTTTCCCAAGTCCACTCTGACTCCGACCCAGAAGCTCACGTACCTAGGGATGCAATTCGAGACTCTGCCGGCACTTGTGAAGCTGCCCTTAGTCAAACAGCAGTCCCTCCACTGGCGGTGCGCCCTTTGCTGAGGCCCTGCCGTCATTCCATCAGGCACCTAATGCAGGTGCTGGGTCAGATAGTGGCGTCAGTGGAAGCGGTCCTTTGCCCAGTTCCATCTGCGTCCTCTGCAGCTGGACATTCTCCGCTGTTGGGACAAGCGACCTTGCTCCTTGCACAGGTTAGTGGCTCTGTCGCCACAGACCAGGGGCTCCCTTCAGTGGTGGCTTCGGTCCCTCTCTCTTCAGGGACGCTCCTTCCTGGCCCCGTCCCGGGTGATCCTCACCACGGATGCCAGTCTATCCGGCTGGGGAGCAGTATATCTCCTCCACAGAGCGCAGGGCACTTGGACCCCGTCCGAATCAGCCCTCTCGATCAATGTGCTGGAAATCAGAGCTGTTCTTCTATCTCTCTTAGCCTTTCACCACCTGTTGGCGGGCAAGCACATTCGAGTCCGGTCAGACAACGCGACAGCGGTTGCCTACATCAACTGCCAGGGCGGGACACTCGGCCGCCTGGCAATGTTGGACGTTCAACGCATCCTTCAGTGGACGGAGGACTCCAAGTCCACCATATCCGCAGTCCACATCCCAGTCGTGGAAAACTGGGAGGCAGATTATCTCAGCCGTCAAACCGTGGACAGCGGCGAGTGGGCTCTGCATCCGGCAGTGTTTCGGTCATTCTGCCGCAAGGGGGCACTCCGGAAGCGGATCTTCGCTCCCACGATCCTCAGGCCTTTGCAGCGGACGCGCTGGTTCAAGATTTGTCCCAGTTTCGTCTGTCTTACGTGTTTCCCCCTCTAGCTCTTGCTCAGAGTCCTGCGCAAGCTCAGAATGGAGGGCGTCGGGTCATTCTCATTGCTCTAGACTGGCCCAGGCGAGCTTGGTACCCAGACCTGCTCCATCTGTCCGTAGAGGTGCGTGGCATCTCCCGGACCGTTCAGACCTTCTCTCACAAGGTCCGTTTTTCCGCCTGAATTCTGCGGCTCTCAGATTGACGGCGCGGCTCTTGAGTCCTGGATCTTGACGACTTCTGGTATCTCTCCTGAAGTCATCTCCACTATGACTCGGGCTCGGAAGTATTCCTTGGCCAAAATCTATCACAGGACCTGGAGAATTTTCCTGTCCTGGTATCGCTCTTCCGGCCATGCTTCTTGGCCTTTTTCCTTGCCGACCCTTCTGTCCTTTCTGCAGTCCGTCTGCAGCTAGGACTATGCCTCAATTCCCTCAAGGGACAGGTCTCGGCTCTGTCAGTGTTGTTCCAGCGGCGTATCGCTCGGCTGGCTCAGGTGCGCTCCTTCATGCAGGGCGCATCTCACAGCATTCCGCCTTACCGGCGGCCCTTGGATCCCTGGGACCTTAAGCAGGTCCTCACGGCTTCCAGAAACCCCCCTTTGAGCCTCTTAGGGAGGTTTCTTTGTCTCGTCTTTCACAGAAAGTGGTCTTTCTAGTGGCCATAACTTCCCTCAGGAGAGTCTCTGATTGGACTGCGCTCTCTTCGGAGTCACCTTTTTTTTTGGTTTTTCATCAAGACAAGGTGGTTCTCCGTCCGACTCCGGACTTTCTCCCTAAGGTGGTTTCTCCTTTCCACCTTAACCAGGACATTTCCCTGCCTTCCTTTTGTCCGGCTCCTGTTCATCGCTTTAAAAAAGCGTTGCATACTCTGGATCTGGTGCGGGCGCTCCGGATCTATGTGTTTCGCACCGCTGTTGTTAGGCGGCGCACCTCTCTTTTTGTGCTGACCACAGGTCGGCGTGAGGGCCTCTCGGTTTCTAAGCCGACCCTAGTTCGTTGGGCTGGTCGGCCATTTCCGATGCCTACCAGTGTACTCAAGTGCCTCCCCCGCCGGGGATCAAGGCACACTCGACCAGAGCTGTCGGTGCCTCTTGGTTTCTCAGGCACCAGGCTACGGCTCAGCAGGTCGGTCAGGCTGCCACTTGGCCTAGTCTGCATACCTTTTCGAAGCACTACCAAGTGCATGCTCATGCTTCGGCAGATGCGAGCTTGGGCAGACGCATCCTTCAGGCGGCTGTCGCCCATTTGTGAAGTTAGGTTTCGCCTACTTCCCAGTTTTCTGTTTATTCCCACCCATGGACTGCTTTGAGACGTCCCATGGTCTGGGTCTCCCATAAGGAACGATGAAGAAAAAGAGAATTTTGTTTACTTACCGTAAATTCTTTTTCTTATAGTTCCGTAATGGGAGACCCAGCTCCCTCCCTGTTGCCTGTTGGCAGTTTTCTTGTTCCGTGTGTTTTCACCAGCTGTTGTTGTAGACAGAGGCTCCGGTTGTTCCGGTTTTTGCTCCATTTCTACTTGTGGGTGGCTGTCCTCCTTCAGCTTTTGCACTAAACTGGCTATATTTGGTTATCCAGGGGGTGTATATGCTAGGAGGGAGGAGCTACACCTTTTAGTGTAGTACTTTGTGTGTCCTCCGGAGGCAGAAGCTATACACCCATGGTCTGGGTCTCCCATTACGGAACTATAAGAAAAAGAATTTACGGTAAGTAAACAAAATTCTCTTTTTTTCCTCTAAATTTGGGGTGCGTCTTATAAAACGAAAAGTACGGTAATTGTAGAGCTGTCCGTATTTGGTCAAGATTGTTTTTTCCAACAGTAAACTGTTTATTTTTACTGACAACAAGCAGAAATCTTGATTATTGTGATGGATTGTAGCCAGTCTCTTGAAAAGTTGCAGGACCTTTCCTTTTCGTATGATTGGATTTAATTTTTGTATATTATCTGTGATGTGATTTGAGTTAGTTTCCTTGACCATCTTCTGAAGTGGGACCTGCGAACCTTCCACCTCCTCCACACGGTGCCAGACTTAGACCAGTGCCGCGTTGTCTTCAATAACACTGGGACGGTGATGTATGGAGGTCAGTGTGCGGATCAGCGTCGTCTTCTTCTTTTCTGTCCTGTCCTGTAACGACAGTATCCTCTGTGTTCTTGCAGCAATGCTGCAGGCCGATGATGAGGACGACCTCCTGGAAGAGAAGATGAAGAGTCCGTTTGGTTCCTCTTTCCGCACGTTTAACGCCACAGATTACAAACCCATCGGTGAGTGTTTTGCAGCAAAAAGTGAACAAGTCCTGCACCGCCTGCCCTCAGATTACCTCCAGGTCCAGTGGCTCACGTGCTGATGATTGCCATATAGCGCTGGTTGCAGGCGCAGCGTGCTGGTCAGTAGTGAGCAGCTAGGAGATCCAACAACAGGGAGATGAATAATCGACCGCAAACAGCTGCTATGCCAAACAAATTCTTTTTTATTCAAACGTTCTTTTCATCGGCGCAGATAAAATTGCGGGAGGTGGCTTGGATGCGAGTCCCTCCAAAGGACGACGGCCGTTTCGTCTGTAAGCCAGACTTCTACGGGTCCACCAAAGAGTGGACCCGTAGAAGTCTGGCTTACAGACGAAACGGCCGTCGTCCTTTGGAGGGACTCGCATCCAAGCCACCTCCCGCAATTTTATCTGCACCGATGAAAAGAACGTTTGAATAAAAAAGAATTTGTTTGGCATAGCAGCTGTTTGCGGTCGATTATTCATCTCCCTGTTGTTGCATCGGTGAGTGTTTGACAAACCGGGGAGCATTTTTGGGAACAAAACCAAGGCTTCATAAATACTAACATTCCCACAATTCTCACCCAAAACCTGAACATCGGTGAAGTTACCGACCATTGTCAGTGACATGATGGGTAGGTAGTGCTCGAATACAACGGCCTCCAGGGCCATGGTGTCCCCCACCAGAGCGAAATTATTACACCACTTTCCCCAAGTAGCAGTGATCGTCACCTCTGATGAGATAGGACATGCTGACTATGATCTCCCCGATCTTCTCCTGCTCACATAATATTTTTTTCCTTTATTTTCTCCAATTATTATAGCTCCTATTTTTATTTTAGATTTGCTTGTAAAAAAATATGCGATTTTAATCGTTTTGGATCAGATTTTCCTCCGTGAATGGTCAGTGTCGCTTTTTATCATCAGTTATTTTTAATGTCCAAAAAAAAGGAAAATGTTAACGGTTTACCTACCCATTACAATGTAATAAATGTGTTTCACACGTCTGTGATGTTCATGGTCACACACTTGTATGTGTGATTTTGAGCCATCTTGGATCAAACAAAGACCAGTCCCCATGAGTTGTTTTTTTTTTTGTCTGCAAACCCCTCCCCCCCTCTGAACAGCTCTATAGGCGACAGTTCACACATGTTCTAGCCATTAACATCAAAGATCTGAATGAGTTGTAAACTTTTCTATTTGTTTTACTCCTGTTACTTCTTTTTTCTGGAACTATTGTGTACTTTTCTCTTCAGCCACCATTGATGTGAAGCGGAACATATTCGACCTGTGCACCGACACCAAGGACTGCTACCTGGCTGTCATAGAGGTGTGTTGGGGTCTACACTATTATTGTACAGGGCAACTGTACATTTGTTCTCATATTTATGTGACATTTCTAATCTTAGAATCAAGGAACGATGGATTCCCTGAACATGGACACCGTCTGTCGGCTCTATGAGGTTGGGAGGCAGCGACTTGCAGAGGATGAAGATGAGGAGGAGGATCAGGTAAAGGAACATCTCCACTAAAAATCTTCTATGACCATATTTTGGCACCCATTGCCTACATACGTGGGTGGAGGGTATCCTTCTCTGTCACAGAAGAATGGACATAGGAGAGATTTGTGGCGAGTTCTCAGTTTAATTTATATTTGAAGTTTCTAAGTTGTGGTCCCTTGCTTTAAGGAGGAGGAAGAACAAGAAGACGAGGAGGATGACGATGATGATGATGACTCTGACGATTTGGGACCTCTGCTGGACGCTGAGCTGGAGGAAGAGGAGGAGGCTGGAGAGCAGGCAGGAGAGGACGGAGAGAACGACTTTTCCCCATCCGATGATGAAGAACTTGCCAATCTGCTGGAAGATGAAGAAGATGATGGTGACGATGATGATGGTCACGATGATGACTCAGACATTGACCCAGAAGTGGAGATGATACTGGGAGATTGTAAGTAGTGAACATCACGCCTGCATGGTGGTCTGCGGCACCCCACCAAAAGTAAAAGTGTGTACAAATATCTGCAAACAGGGATTGATGTGACCACCACTCTCTAGTGATGGATAGGCGGCATTCTCAGTGATGTCACCGCTGATCTCTGGCATTCTCAGTGATGTCACCGCTGATCTCTGGTGATGGATAGGCGGCATTCTCAGTGATGTCACCGCTGATCTCTGGTGATGGATAGGCGGCATTCTCAGTGATGTCACCGCTGATCTCTAGTGATGGATAGGCGGCATTCTCAGTGATGTCACCGCTGATTTCTAGTGATGGATAGGCGGCATTCTCAGTGATGTCACCGCTGATCTCTAGTGATGGATAGGCGGCATTCTCAGTGATGTCACCGCTGATCTCTGGTGATGGATAGGCGGCATTCTCAGTGATGTCACCGCTGATATCTGGTACAAGTGCCATTCTCACTGTTCTGACTTTTCTTCTCCTTCCACAGCTGACAGCTCGGATAATTCTGATCTGGAAGATGACATTATTCTAGCACTGAATGAATGAGAAGCTGCAGAGTCCGGGGAGTACACAGGGTCTTTTCTCCTGGAGACAGAAGAGCAGAGCTGTGATCGGCAGACGTCTGCACTTACAATAAACACCTTCTCCCTCTTGTCTGGTCACTTTCCCCTCTGTTCTCACAGACTCCAAGATGAACATTTTTTTTTTCTCTTTTGTAAAACAGAGCTCTTAAAAGAATAGTTTTATAGAAAATAAAAAATAAAAAAACAAACTATAACAAGAAAAATAAATTCTCCCCATGAATGGCGCCCCCTCCCCCTGAGGGCAAAAAATCTTTATCATTTGATCTTTTTTAATGTCGTCTCTGAGGTTTTTTTTTTTTCAAAGGATTATTTAAGGGGGAGGATGATTTTTTTTTTTTCTTAACCTTGACAGGAAAGTATTTTTATGACAGAATTGTAATATATTCCATAGGAAATGTGTATTTTTGTTTCTTTTAAATTCTGTGTATTTTTGGGGGAACTGCCGAAGGAGCCTGGGTCTGTGTGAACAATGACCAGAGATCGATGTGTGTGACGATGAGTTTAATGGGGGGTCGTGCTTTGTTTCTGGGGAGAGACAGAGAGATCGTGTTTCTGCTCAGAGGATCGTTCAGCAGTATTACAGTAATGGGTCTGGGGGGGAATTTAGGGTGAGGTTCACCCCAGCACCCTCCATTACATCACGTAGTACAATCTCTGTACCATCCCCCGATAATCATTCATATCAATTCTCATCTCATTCTTCATGTGAACCACAAACCAGAAGTCATCAATTTGTTTTTTTTCTGTAAATTGTATTTATTTAAAAAATAAATGGAAAAGTCACTGTCTGCCGCTGCTTGCTGTTATCGGCCGAGAGCCACCAAAGCGGTAGTGTTGGAAAGCTGTACAGAGTTCTTGTTCAGTGCGTTTTATACTGCGTGTTTCTGATCATAATATTCCTAACTAGAGATTGGTGAACCCGCAGATGTTCTTGTTCGGCTGGTTCCAACATGTGTGCTGTAAAAGGGGCCATGGGGCTGTGAAGCAGGAGAGTTATACTTACTGAGTCTCCTGTGCGGCTGTCGTACTGCTTCCGGGTCTGTTCATTAGCTCTCATGCATATTCACTGCTTCCCTCGCCCACCCTCCGTGACAGCGGCTGTGATTGGTCACAGTCAGATTGCCGGCATCTGTGATTGGTTGTAGAGGGTAAAAATAAATAATTGGAAAAATAATGACAGTCCCCTATATATTGATGATACCCAGCGCAAATAAAGCAGATGGCTCCAGGCTCCCAGGTGTGTGTGTGTGTGTGTGTGTTTGTGTTGTCTGTATGAAAATGACAGACCCCATGCAGCTTTTTATATAATGTATGTGTGTGTGTGTGTGTGTGTGTGTGTATATGTATAAAAATATATAATTTCAATAGTCCCCACCCATCATTCCCACAGTTCCAGTCCCTATTGTACACTTGCTTTGGCAAAACTAATTTGTATTGGGTCCTGCCAATAAAGCTTATATGATTGATTTGAGAATAATAAAAAAAGGCTTTCGGTGCACTACAGTTTTGATACCCAGGCAGGATAAAGCGGACAGCTGGGGGCTGGTATTCTCTGGCTGTTGAGGCCCATAGTTATTGGGCCCCCCCCAGCCTAAAAATAGAAGCCCCCACAGCCTCCCTGGAATTGTCGCATCAACCGCCTTACCGGGCTCATCCAGGTTTTGCCCTGGAGTGGTGGCAATTGGAGTAATATAAGGAGATAATTACAGCTGTAATTTGTCAAAAAAATCATAGTTGTCATCAAGCCCGAGGTTAGTAATGGGGAAGGGTCTATGAGACCCCCCCCTTTTGCTAACCCTGTAAGTGAAAATAACCACAAAGCGCACACAGCCTTTATTTTAAAAAAAAACAAACAAAAAACACCCTCTTTCACCAATTTACTCCTAAAACACACCTTCAGGTTTGATGTAATCCACAAGAGGTCCCAAGGCGCTCCCGACTCTGCTACATCTTAAGTTTCAGTGCGTAGTCACATTAGAAAAACACATGACCAAGCACTACGGTGTCAGGAACACATTGACGCAGCCGCAGCTGTAAGCGGTGACGTCGCTGAGTTCACAGCTGGAGGTGTCCATGGTACCCCAGCTGTGACCGCAGGTGTTTTGATGTGGTTTCGGTGCCCTTATTTTGCCAGGAAATGAAGATTTGGTGCAGAAATGTCTGGACCCAATTACTCAATATGCACACATGCCTAATACGGTAATCCCACATTGAGTTCAATGACTTTACCTGAAGTGAGATCACAGAGTTCACTTCAGGTCACAGCTGGGACTCCGTCAGTGTGTCTCTGATTCCGCAGTGAGCAGTCACATTTTGTACTCTAACTGTACACTGCAACTTGTAGCAGAGCTGGGATCATCGTGTCTGGATTACGTCAGACTTGCAAGATGTTTTGAGGGTAATAAATTGGAGAAAGAGGGTGTGTTTCTTTTTAAAAGGATTTTTCTCTTTATTTTCTGGGTTTTTTTGGGTTTGTTTTTTTTTCCCTTATAGGGCTAGTAATGGAGGATCTCGATAAACCTCTCTCAATTACTAACCTCGTGCTTGATCACCGCTGTGATTTTTTGACAAATCACAGCTTTCATTATCTCCTTATATTACCCCAATTTCCACCGCACCAGTGCAATCAGGATGATCCAGGTAAAGCGCCGGAATTGGCGCATCTAATGAATGCGACAGTTACACGGTGGCTGAGGGCTGCTGTTTTTAGGCTGGGGAGGGACCAATAACTATGGTCCTCCCCAGCTGTCTACTTTTATTGTTGGCTGGGTATCAAAAGTGAGGGAAGATTGCACACGTTTTTTTTTAATAAAAAAAAGCGCCGCATGGGGTCCCTCGTATTTAGATACACCGTTAAGGTAATGCTCACAGCTGGGGCCTGTATCCGTCTGCTTTATCTGAACTGGGTATCAATATGTGGCGGACCTGATGTAATTTTTTTTCTTTCAATTATTTATTTTTCCACTCCACAAAAAATCACGGACACCGGTAATCTGACTGCAACCAATCACAGACGCTGTCACAGAAGGTAGGCAGGGGAACTGGTGAATATGCATGAAAGCTACTGAGCTGACCCGCAAGCAGTGTGACAGCTGCACAGCAAACTCGGTAAGTAAAATTCTGTTTTTAATTTCTATTTTGCTTCCTTGTAACTTATTTTTTTTTTCTTTGTCGCTCTATTGGGAGACCCAGACAATTGGGTGTATAGCTACTGCCTCCGGAGGCCACACAAAGTATTACACTTAAAAGTGTAAGGCCCCTCCCCTTCTGCCTATACACCCCCCGTGGGATCACGGGCTCCTCAGTTTTCATGCTTTGTGCGAAGGAGGTCAGACATCCACGCATAGCTCCACTGTTTTAGTCAGCAGCAGCTGCTGACTATGTCGGATGGAAGAAAAGAGGGCCCATACTAGGGCCCCCAGCATGCTCCCTTCTCACCCCACTTTTGTCGGCGGTGTTTGTTAAGGTTGAGGTACCCATTGCGGGTACGGAGGCTGGAGCCCACATGCTGCTTTCCTTCCCCATCCCCCTCAGGGCTCTGGGTGAAGTGGGATCTTACCGGTCTCCAGGCACTGAGACCGTGCTCCATCCACAGACCCGGAGAACCTGCTGGATATGGAGCTGAGTATCGTCAGGGACAGGGCCCTGCTACATTAAGGTACTCTGTGTCCCCGTACAAATCGCGCACACACACACCAGCATTGCTGGGTGTGTTAGTGCGCCGGGGACAACAGCGCGGAGCGCTTGTGCTATTACTCACTGCAGCTTAGCTGAGTGAGTTAATGTATTGGGAACTGCCGCGCCGGCCGCTGCTGGCTGTTTTTACACTGCGGCGCGGCTGGGACTTGTGGTGCGCCGGGGACTTCCGCGCTGGCCGTGCACATAGGACGGCCGCGCTTATTACTCGAGTCCCCGGCTTTGCGGCCTAGTTTCGTTTCGTTCCCGCCCCCAGGCCTGCCAGTCAGGGGAGGGGCGGGACGCTGTACAGAACGTCAGCGCCGAGGGCTGGAGTCTGCTTAGCATACTCCAGCCCCCTCACTGGACACAGTGGGACGCCAGTTTCCCGCACTTTGTCTGGGGCACGCCCACGGCCCGCCCCTCTCCACAGGACGCCGGCAGCCATTCCTGTTTGCAGTCTGAGCTGGAGAAGGGAGACAAGCTCTGGGACACCCAGTCACAGGATTCTGGCGACCACACACCCGCTTTTGAGCGGGCGGTAAGCAGCACCTGAAGTGCTTACCCCACTAATGCCGAAGTGTTCATTTGTACTTTATGCTTGTATGCTATACATTGCACTGTACGGTCGCTATTCTTGGCTATATACCCTCCTAGATGGCTAGACAACAGCATGTCGTCCGCAAAAAGCAACAGACTGTTTGGTGAGAGATTGGATGAAATCATTAAACAGTCCAAGGGTAAGGATTCTTCCTTACCCCAGCCCAAACCTAACAAACCCCAACAGAGGAGGGGACAGTCGAGGTTTCGGTCCTTTCGAGGCTCGGGCAGGTCCCAATTCTCCTCGTCCAAAAGGACTCAAAAGGATCAGAGGAGCTCAGATTCTTGGCGGGCTCAGTCACGCCCAAAGAAGGTAGCCGGAGGAACCGCTACCAAGGCGGCTTCCTCATGACTTTCGGCCTCCTCTCTCCGCATCCTCGGTCGGTGGCAGGCTCTCCCGCTTTGGGGACATTTGGCTGCCACAGGTCAAAGACCGTCGGGTGAGAGACATTCTGTCTCACGGGTACAGGATAGAGTTCAGTTCTCGTCCTCCGACTCGATTCTTCCGAACTTCTCCACCTCCCGACCGAGCCGGTGCTCTTCTGCAGGCGGGTGCTCTCTAAAGGCAGAAGGAGTGGTGATCCCTGTTCCTCTTCAGGAGCAAGGTCACGGTTTTTACTCCAATTTGTTTGTGGTGCCAAAAAAGGACGGGTCTTTCCGTCCTGTTCTGGACCTAACACTGCTCAACAAGCATGTGAAAACCAGGCGGTTCCGGATGGAATCCCTCCGCTCCGTCATCGCCTCAATGTCTCAAGGAGATTTCCTAGCATCAATAGACATCAAGGATGCTTATCTCCACGTGCCGATTGCTCCAGAGCACCAGCGTTTTCTACGCTTCGTTATAGGAGACGAACACCTTCAGTTCGTAGCCCTGCCTTTCGGTCTGGCGACAGCCCCACGGGTCTTCACCAAGGTCATGGCAGCAGTAGTAGCAGTCCTGCACTCTCAGGGTCACTCTGTGATCCCTTACTTGGACGATCTACTTGTCAAGGCACCCTCTCAAGAGGCATGCCAACACAGCCTGAACGTTGCGCTGGAGACTCTCCAGAGTTTCGGGTGGATCATCAACTTTTCAAAGTCAATTCTGACCCCGACCCAATCGCTAACATATCTTGGCATGGAGTTTCATACTCTCTCAGCGATAGTGAAACTTCCGCTGGACAAACAGCGTTCACTTCAGACAGGGGTGCAATCTCTCCTTCAAGCCAGTCGCACCCCTTGAGACGCCTCATGCACTTCCTAGGGAAGATGGTAGCAGCAATGGAGGCAGTCCCTTTCGCGCAGTTTCATCTGCGTCCACTACAATGGGACATTCTCCGCCAATGGGACGGGAAGTCGACGTCCCTCGACAGGAACGTCTCCCTTTCTCAGGCGGCCAAGGAATCTCTTCGGTGGTGGCTTCTTCCCACCTCATTGTCAAAAGGAAAGTCCTTCCTACCCCCATCCTGGGCGGTGGTCACGACAGACGCGAGTCTATCAGGGTGGGGAGCAGTTTTTCTCCACCACAGGGCTCAAGGCACGTGGACTCAGCAGGAGTCCACCCTTCAGATCAATGTTCTGGAAATCAGAGCAGTGTATTTTGCCCTACAAGCCTTCCAGCAGTGGCTGGAAGGCAAGCAGATCCGAATTCAGTCGGACAACTCCACAGCGGTGGCATACATCAACCACCAAGGGGGGACACGCAGTCGGCAAGCCTTCCAGGAAGTCCGGCGGATTCTGACGTGGGTGGAAGACACGGCATCCACCATATCCGCAGTTCACATCCCGGGCGTAGAAAACTGGGAAGCAGACTTCCTCAGTCGCCAGGGTATGGACGCAGGGGAATGGTCTCTTCACCCGGACGTGTTTCAGGAGATCTGTTGCCGCTGGGGAATGCCGGACGTCGACCTAATGGCGTCCCGGCACAACAACAAGGTCCCAGCTTTCATGGCACGGTCTCACGATCACAGAGCTCTGGCGGCGGACGCCTTAGTTCAAGATTGGTCGCAGTTCCGGCTCCCTTATGTGTTTCCACCTCTGGCGCTGTTGCCCAGAGTGCTACGCAAGATCAGGTCCGACTGCCGCCGCGCCATCCTCGTCGCTCCAGACTGGCCAAGGAGGTCGTGGTACCCGGATCTGTGGCATTTCACGGTAGGACAACCGTGGGCACTACCGGACCGGCCAGACTTGCTGTCTCAAGGGCCGTTTTTCCATCTGAATTCTGCGGCCCTGAACCTGACTGTGTGGCCATTGAGTCCTGGATCCTAGCGTCTTCAGGATTATCTCAAGAGGTCATTGCCACCATGAGACAGGCTAGGAAACCAACCTCTGCCAAGATCTACCACAGGACGTGGAAGATATTCTTAGCTTGGTGCTCTGCTCAGGAAGTTTCTCCCTGGCCATTTGCATTGCCTACTTTTCTTTCCTTCCTGCAATCCGGGTTGGAAAAAGGTTTGTCGCTCGGCTCCCTTAAAGGACTAGTCTCTGCGCTATCTGTATTTTTTCAGAAGCGCCTGGCCAGACTCCCACAGGTACGCACGTTCCTGCAAGGGGTTTGTCATATCGTCCCTCCTTACAAGCGGCCGTTAGAGCCCTGGGATCTGAACAGGGTTCTAATTGCTCTCCAGAAGCCGCCTTTTGAGCCTATGAGGGATGTTTCCCTTTCTCGCCTTTCACAGAAAGTGGCCTTTCTAGTAGCGGTCACGTCTCTTCGGAGAGTGTCTGAGCTAGCAGCGCTGTCATGCAAATCTCCCTTCCTGGTGTTTCACCAGGACAAGGTGGTTCTGCGCCCGATTCCGGAGTTTCTCCCTAAGGTGGTATCCCCCTTTCATCTCAATCAGGATATCTCCTTACCTTCTTTGTGTCCTCATCCAGTTCATCAATGTGAAAGAGATTTGCATTTGTTGGATCTGGTGAGAGCACTCAGAATCTACATTTCCCGCACGGCGCCCCTGCGCCGCTCGAATGCACTCTTTGTCCTTGTCGCTGGTCAGCGTAAAGGGTTGCAAGCTTCCAAATCCACCCTGGCTCGGTGGATCAAGGAACCAATTCTTGAAGCCTACCGTTCTGCTGGGCTTCCGGTTCCCTCAGGGCTGAAGGCCCTTTCTACCAGAGCCGTGGGTGCGTCCTGGGCATTACGGCACCAGGCTACGGCTCAGCAGGTGTGCCAGGCGGCTACCTGGTCGAGTCTGCACATTTTTACCAAGCATTATCAGGTGCATACCAGAGCTTCGGAGGACGCCAGCCTAGGTAGACGAGTCCTTCAGGCGGCGATTGCCCCCATGTAGGAAAGGGCCGTTTTACGGCCCTATCACGAGGTATTATTTTACCCACCCAGGGATTGCTTTTGGACATCCCAATTGTCTGGGTCTCCCAATAGAGCGACAAAGAAGAAGGGAATTTTGTTTACTTACCGTAAATTCCTTTTCTTCTAGCTCTAATTGGGAGACCCAGCACCCGCCCCTGTTTTTTTGTGTACACATGTTGTTCATGTTGAATGGTTTCAGT
Organism: Anomaloglossus baeobatrachus; assembly: GCF_048569485.1. NCBI lineage: Eukaryota > Metazoa > Chordata > Amphibia > Anura > Aromobatidae > Anomaloglossus > Anomaloglossus baeobatrachus. The sequence continues at coordinate 57,474,812 of NC_134360.1, read as the reverse complement.
TCTCCGATATTCCTTCGGATTGAATTTGCTTAAACCAGTTTATTGGCTTTCCTCCTTCTTGCTTTTGCACTAAAACTGAGGAGCCCGTGATCCCACGGGGGGTGTATAGGCAGAAGGGGAGGGGCCTTACACTTTTAAGTGTAATACTTTGTGTGGCCTCCGGAGGCAGTAGCTATACACCCAATTGTCTGGGTCTCCCAATTAGAGCTAGAAGAAAAGGAATTTACGGTAAGTAAACAAAATTCCCTTCTTTTTTAATCTGGGTGGGTGAACACAAACAGTAACACAAACATCCCTGATAAATCCATGTTCCAGGTCTGTGCATGGACCCCACAGTTCAGGTTCACCCATCACTAACTACTAAGGCTATGTGCCCACGGGTGCTCGTACCTGCGGATGTATCCGCAGGTACGAGCGCATGTTTCCTGCAGCTGCCCGCCAGCGTCCGCAGCTATTTTTAGCTGCGAGATTACAGCGGAATAGCTGCGGGAAACATGCAGACATTCATGCGAATTACCTACGGACGTCCCGGCCTCTATCTCCATAGCGGAGGGCCGGGACATCCGCAGGTAATTCTGTATGAATAATTGACATTCAATTATACCTGCGGATGCGGACATCCGCAGCATGTTCGGCAACCGCACTTTCCGCAGCGTGGACACAGCACTCCCCATGTCCCATAGGATAACATGGGGAGTGACTGTACATGCTAAAACCAGCGGATTTATCTGGAAAATCCAGATAAATCTGCATGTTTTCCGCAGCAAAAAACGCAGATGCAAGCTCCCGTGGGCACATAGCCTAAGGAGCGAGCACCACCATGCTCAGGTACTTGAAACGTGCAGGCCCGAAGGCTTGGATGGCTCCAGTACATAGTATAATGGAAGTCAATGGACAACTCGAGCATTCTGCTGGAAGATTTTCCGGAAAAATGCTAGTTTCCAATTGACTTTACTCGATACTTGAGTTGAGCCTGTCTGAGTGCCCGACCTGCTCGTTTCGAGCATTTTTAGTGCTCGCTCATCACTTTTCCTTATGTTTTATACCTTTTGCTGTTATTTACTTTACTAGGAAGTATCACAGAATTTGCCTGAAGCGGATTAGCCTGTTGGGCTCCGTTTACACCCAACTGCAGGTGTTTATTTACTGCAGGTGTTCTGCACTGATCCGAGCGGAAAATCCACATCATAATAGGAAATTGATGCTACACGTCCTTGAAAGTTCTGTACATTAATATTCAAATTGTCTCTCCAGGAAAGAGACAAACTCTAGCGCCACCTATTGGAAGTAGCAATCCTAAAAGTCAAAAGTGGCCTTTTAACAAGCCTTTTTATATGACTTAGGATTTATACCAAATCAGAACCCCAATTTGCAGACATGGTGTTTTGGGGTGATTGCCCCTCGTCAGTGTAAAGTATGAGATCTGATCTGGCTTATGAGAAGCTATAGTAAGGACCACGGGGAAGACTATTTCCCTTGCGGAGACCTGACAAACCAGTCTGGCTGCCAGTGAGGGGTCTTATAGCTGCAAAGCCCCTCTGGGAAATATTCAAATTGTCTCTCCAGGAAGGAGACAAACTCTAGCGCCACCTATGGGAAGTAGCAATCCTAAAAGTCAAAAGTGGCCTTTGTATGTTAATAGACATGCAGTGTGGGTTTTAGATGCATTTTTCACTGTACCTCAGGCTAGGCTATCCGATAGATGGATGCCGACCCCATCACCGATTAGCTGCCAGCATCGGCCCGACGTAACCAGCACCAATGCACGGTCTTGAAGATCAGCCCCTATTCTAATGATCTGCCTTTCCCCAAAGTGGCCAGTGCAGTGAGACTGGAGCGGTGGGTGCTGTGCTCTCCAGTTACCTCCGGGGCTGCTCATTGATGACTCTTAATGGCGTGGTGTAACGCTCGTGGTGTGTCCCATCACTTCTTGCGAATCCGCATTCGTTTCCAGTGACGTGATGCTTTTGGGGTGATTTCTCATTTTACGGTGAGCAGGGATGGATCTGCCCTATCCTATATTGGCTTATAGGCAACTTGAGCGTGATCCCTGCAGATGGTCACTGGTATTTGCATCTGTCACACAGATGTCCCCTGATTAATAGCAGTTCGCTGGCACATGCTCCTCCACGCTTGACAGGTGCATTTTCTGTGCTTGACAAAATGCAAACCAGATGAAGTGAATGGAAATCATTGTGACGACCGCTGTGAAACTTTTTCCTATCGTCCTGCCCTGACCCATCATCTACTATTCAGCCACTTATAAGGGCATGGCCACCATTTGTGGTTTTACATCTCTTACATGGGAGGTCACTCAGATTACTACTATCCCTGAGAAGCAAATATGCATCTAATATAACTCCGGATAAATCCATTTCTCCATCGTTTCATTGGGGGACACAGGACCATGGGTTATGCTGCTGTCACTAGGAGGCTGACACTAAGTAAACAGAAAAAGTTAGCTCCTCCCCAGCAGTATAACCCCTGAGCCAGAGGCGGACTCAATCAGTTTTTTGCTTAGTGTCGTAGGAGGCTGATGTGGGCCGTCTGGGCCCTCTTCAGCCACTTGATTTTTTGCGTATATTTTTTCTTTTTTCTCTCGGCGACGCTCGTCGCTCTCATCTGTGGTAATTTTCTTTTTCTGCAGGTATCGTTTCTCTACCTCAGCCCTCGCAGCCCGTGTGGGTACCGCTCCCCTGGGTCGCAGAAGCTTGAGTTCTCGGGCCCTCTCCCCCGTCCAATTCCACGGTACCACTCCCGGGTTGGCACGCTGGGCTAATCCTTCCGGGGCACCTCCTATTCACCCTGCGGTATCACCCCAAAGGGTGCAAGGGCATACAGCAGGGACTGGACCTCACAGCGCGTCTGGATGATGATGGGGCCCGCAGCGCTGCTTCAGGGGGCTCCCTGCCCCCACCGGCGTCCACCATCCCTGCCTGCCTGCCTGCCTGCCTGCCTCATCCTTCTGCGGTCCGCAGCCTGCACACTGGCAGAGGCTACGCCGCCGACCAGGTAGGACACCCCCTCCTACCTTCCCCCCAGGCGGTTACAAAATATGGGCCCCGGTCCGGGCCTACTCACCGGGCGCCCCGGCCACGTCCTCTCCCAGCGCTGGAGTCCGCTCTGACGGCCGGTGCACGGATGTCGCTGCCGCGCCGCCGCCCCCACAGGTAGAACCGCCGGTTTCTTCATAATCCGGCGCTGGCTGCTTCCTTTTAGGCTCCGGCCTGGGCCTAGTCACCGGACGCCCCGGGCCGCATCGGGCGACAGAGCGCACGCACTGCCGCCATCCGGTCTTCGCAGCTGCGCCGCAGCCACCGGACAGCCGGCCGGTACTCTCCATGCTCCGGCAGCCTTCAAAATTTAGGCCCCGGCTTCGGCCTTGTCCCCGGCGTCCTAGGCCCGCCTCCTGCCGCAGCGCGATTGGCCGCCGGCCGCTCAATCTCCACCCTCCTCCCAGCCCCAGGCATCACAGGAGAGGGCGGTGGAGGTTTTTTCCCGCTCTCCTCGGCCCCCCCCCCCCCCACTCCCACCCCAGCATTCATTTTAAAAAAGAAAAAAAAAAAAAAAAAAAAAAAAAAGACTGATTATAGCAGTCTCCCTAGTCTGCGGATTGCTGAGGCTTCAGCAACCACTCATAGGGGGGAAAAGTAGCCAACATTAGCCACTGAACGGTAGTGGTTGTTCTGTTCTTTTGTCAGGGGCTCAGTTTATTTCAATATGTAAATTGCTCTTTTTATTCTTAGTAAGAACATACTTTTTGATATTTGCAAAAAGTACATGGTTGCATTCTAGACCCCCCCTTTTTTCTTTGTGTTCAAGGTTATTGTTTGAGTCTGCAATATAAGTTCTAAATAATGGAAATCTGGAAGTGGTTTTTCTATGTACATATATGTATATATATATATATATATATATATATATATATATATATATATAGATTATGTATATTAACTCTTACGAGCTCTTATTCGGGTTCTTGATTTGCATAAGAGGTACAGTTGGTTTAGGGCTGTTCTCTCAGTTATGAATTGCCCCGAACGTTGTCACATTAGTACTCCAGCTTCCGCGGGCCCTGGCACTGCACGCACCGGTATCCCGCACCGGCAGGCGGGTTGGCGCTCTCTCTCTCAGACCCCGCATACCCGTGCTGACGTCCCTCGGGTGGGTGCGCATGCGCTGCGCCCCCGGGCTGTCGCTCTGCCGTAACCGTCCGCAAGACTGGCGCTTTTCCCCCGGTGAGTTGGGTCCCGTACTAAGGATCTTTTCCTCTGCCCAAGGCGGACCCGCCAGGTCTCGTCGTCTGCGCTCCCAGGGTTCACCTTACTCCTCAGGTCCAGACTGCCTCTCCTCTAGTAGTCTTTCGACCTTTCGGGGATGGCCCAGGCGTTTCCTCCTCTGCTGGACTTCGAGCAGGAGTACCGGGATGTTTGGCGCATGACTAATAGCCGGGTAAGGATGGTGAGTCAAGCCTTAAAGGTACGGACAGTCCTTCTCTACGTGCACGCACCGGGGGAGGTGAGTCCCGTACCAGGGTCCTCACCCGCTGCTCGAAGCGTACCCGCCAGGTCTCGCCTTCGGCGCCTCCCCCTGGTTTTTCCTTCATTCCCAGGTCCAAAGCTCCCGCTCGTCCAGAAGCCTTCCGACCTCTCTGGGGATGACCCAGACGTACCACCTCTGCTGGATTCCGGGCAAGCGCCGAGCTTCAGCGCATGACGATTAGCCTGGAAGATACGGTGAGTCAGACCATAAGGCCACGGATAGTTCTCTTCTCCTCTCTGAGCACACAGGTCTCCTTGAAGACTTTTCTAGAGGACCCAGGATGTTTGTCAGTGGACATCCAATAGTTCGCAGAGCTACTGCTCCTTCACAGACATCAGCCAGACTGGACGTTACCAGCGGTAAGTCTTGTTATTCTCTTTATTCATTCTCCAAGGGGCTCCGGAGAGAAGTGGCATGCCCCCCTGCGATCGACTCGCCAGGTTGCCTCTTGGCTGATCATCCCTAAGGTGACGTCTCTCAGGGACCACACGGTCTCCCTACGCAGAGGACTACATTCCATATCTGCCGATCAGAACTGGTTGACATCTTCGGTAAGTCCCTTCTCATCATAGCCCTGGCACTTTCACAGCTTCACGGTCTGAGCCTATAGCAGCAGTGTGACCACACGTCGAGGCCTCTGCCTCAGGAGCGGGATCGCGGAGGCGACATCTAAAGAGTCGCTGACCTTCCTTCCGCCTTTAGGTGAACGTACCTTCGGACATAGGTTAGTCCAGTGGATCCCCTAGACTACGTGAGGGAAGTGTACATCTCTCCATAGGCTACGTGAGGGAAGGGCACATCTCTTCCCAGCATCGGCCCAGACGCTCAGGATCGTCGCCTTCACCGCTCGGCTCCTGTCCGTTCGAGCCGCAACCGTCAGGGCGCCTCTATTTCTCATCGTCATTTCTCGCTACTAGGGCAGCTGTTCCACCGGTTGGAGTCCTTTCAGATCTCGGCCCGGTAGATCATCCCCTTAGGCATGTTTTTCGAGTCCGCCATAGGGAAGTTACTCTTCACGCTGGAGTAGTTTTTCCTTCCCCGCACCAAGTTAGGTTCGATACGTTACTCCGCAGCGGCTGGGGGAGGTGATAGCGGTGGTACACTTACCGGTGTTCATCCTTGCCCTTCCAGAGGTCCCCACTGAAGAACGGAGATAAGTAACCTCCGTCTGCCCCGGGGGATCCGCCTTTCCCTTCCTAGTGGACCAGCTTTCGTGTCCGGTCCCTGGGAAGATCCCCTCTCCGTCTCCTCTGGCGAATAGCATCAGCCATTACCAGTCTCCTATGCTAGGGTGGGCTTGTCCACTTTCCACAGCACGATCCCTAGGAACACCCCCTATGTGTGGTCTCCCCTTCAGCATTCCAGGATTTCAGATCCATCCGGTTAGACTGGTTACGTTTTCTTCACTGGGGCGAGGTTGTTCCAATCAGGTCCCAGTCGGACCATGCCACAGCGGTGGCGTGCATCATCCACCAGGGAGACGCAGGAAGTGTCGTGAATAAGGAAGAGGTCAAGAAGATCTTGCTCTGGGCCGGATCTCGCGCTCTCTAATCTCAGCAGTCCACTTCCCTACCGTGGACGTTTGGACGGCCGTTCTTTTCTCAGCAGGAGGGGCCTCGCCTAGGCAGAATGGCTCCTCAACCGGGTAGTCTCCAGCCAGATCTACGACGAAGGAAGACCTCCAGTAGTGGTCCTATTTGCCCCCGATCCAGCTTCTAGTCAACGGCGCACCTAGGGTGCCCCCCTTTTCTGCGCTAGGTGACGACGCCCTCGCCCGGCTGTGAGGCCGGTTCATTTTTTCATTTTCTTGGGCATCTGCCTACGGCTTCCCATGATCTCGAGCTTCTCAAGAGGGACCGAGGCAGAGGGTGGCTATGGAGGGGCCCAGGCGAGCATAGTTCACAGAAGTCACTCAATCCACTCGCAGAGGCCCTGTGGCGCTTTCCAGACCGTCCAGTTCTTCCGTGTCGAGTCCGCTCTGACACCAGGACTTAGAAGCCCTAAGTTTCCCGACCTTAAGAGCGGATCCCGGGTTCTTGCTCGCACAGGCCGGTTGGCAAGAAGGATGCAGACAATGTTGGAGACCGGGGAGCTGGTTCCCTCGAAAATGTATTACCACACGTGTGGCATTCATCCGGGGGGTAAAAGAGCACATCTTCTTTCCTCTCTCTTTCTCGCTCCTTTCCTGCACTACTGCCATGCTGACAGTCAGATCTGGATGCGGCTTCTAGCGCGTCCCTCTAGGGGCCTGGTGTCGACGCGGTCATTTCAGTTCAGAGGCTTATCACTTATCGTCCCACGACCAAGGTGTTTCACGCAGAGAAGCGTCCATCTGGCTCAGCGGCATCGCCGTCCACTAGTGACGTGGGACCTTAATCTAGCGATGGGTTCACCTCACGGCTCTCGGTTTGAGCTTTTCCGAGGGCTTCTTACTCCCACATGTTTGGATAGGTGGGCTCCTCGTGACCGTCTCCTTGTCTCAAGGGGCATCAGGGCGGACATCTCTCTCTTGTTGCCTTTGTTCCCCCCCTGTTTTTCCAGGTCCTCCAGTAGGGCAAGGGGGGTGCTCCGGCCACTACCCTCCCTTCGGTCCAAGGCAGCCCGCCTTCCTTCCAGATAAGGTGTTTGGGGTTTCGAGTTCGGTTCTGGTACCTTCTCTCAGCCTGAAAAGAGCCTAGTCCGGACCGCACTTTTCGGTATACTCCGACAGTCAGTTCATCTTTCAGGACAGTTCCTCTTTTCATCCGGTCCCAGGAGGCGCATGCTGGCGCCCAGGGCTAAGATTTCCATAGAGATCCTTCCGTCATAGGTGAAGCCTATCGCATGGAAAACGGACCTCCGCCGTTTTTTTCTACCGTCCAAGGAGAGTTTCTTGGATGATTGGACTACAGACGTTGACGGACCGAGGTCTGCCGGGCCTCCTACTGGTCTAGTAGGCAGACCTTTCCTAGTTCCTATCAGGTCACACCCAAGCTTTGGCAGTGGCCAGTCTTGCCGTTATCTTTGCGGGCGGCAGTAGCACACCTGTAACAAGGTAGGTAATTGTAGGTCTGGGTCAAGCCCGACTGGAGGTAGCGGTTTCCTACCGATCTCCGGTGATGGTTCTCTTCCCACCCAGGGACTGCTTTTGGACATCCCATGGTCCTGTGTCCCCCAATGAAACGATGGAGAAAGATAGATTTTTGTGTACTCACCGTAAAATCTCTTTCTCTGAGTCTTCATTGGGGGACACAGCACCCACCCTGCTTGTGTTTTGTTTGAGTTACATTTTACCGGTCTGTTGCCTCAGTGGCCTTATTCCCAGGCCATTGGTCGCACGTCTATTTGGTTAAGGTTTTTTCCTTGTCTTATTCCGGATTGTTTGGTTCTCCTCCTACTGCTTGTGCACTAAACTGATTGAGTCCGCCTCTGGCTCAGGGGTTATACTGCTGGGGAGGAGCTAACTTTTTCTGTTTACTTAGTGTCAGCCTCCTAGTGACAGCAGCATAACCCATGGTCCTGTGTCCCCCAATGAAGACTCAGAGAAAGAGATTTTACGGTGAGTACACAAAAATCTATCTTTTCTTTTGATGCAAGATTAATTAAAAGTTGATATACCCCCCTTCATTGTGTAGAATTGTATGCTCCACAATAATGCAATCTGGAGAACAAACCATTGGTCAGATATCATGGGGGAGGGGGACTACACTTTTGAGGAGTGTTAGCATAGCTATAGTATCATAAACTGAGAGGAATACGGGTGTAAGCCGCGCTAAAACCACAGAGTCCAGAAAATTTAAATAAATCCCTTTATTTTCATGTCTACGCGTTTCAGAGATATATCCATCTCCTTCTTCAGGACAAGGGGAATCAATGTTGATTCCCCTTGTCCTGAAGAAGGAGATGGATATATCTCTGAAACGTGTAGACTTATGAAAATAAAGGGATTTATTTACATTTTCTGGACTCTGTGGTTTTAGAGCGGCTTACACCCGTATTCCTCTCCCCGTTTATGATACTATTAACCTTCGGGGCCGCTGCTGACCACTATCGTTACTTGTGCAGTAAGGAGTTGTGACTGGCACAACCCCAGCAGGTAAGTGCGTTTCTAGCACTAGACTAAATTCCCCATACCGGGTAAGACCCTATTTTGCGCTTTTATTCCACAGTTACATCACGTTCAGCATAGCTATAGTGACATGCAAACGTTTGGACACCCCTGATCAAAATTACTTTTATTGTGAACAGTTAACGAAGTTGAAAATGAAATGATCTCTAAAAGGCATAAAGTTAAAGATGACACATTTCCATTGTATTTTAGACAAAGAAAATTAAAAAAAAATTTTTACATTTTAAAATTAACAAAAAAAAAGGAAAATGGGCCAATGCAAAAGTTTGGGCACCCTGCATTGTTAGTACCTAATAGCACCCCCTTTGGCAGGTATCACAGCTTGTAAACGCTTTTTGTAGCAATTCTTGTTTGAGGGATTGTAAAACATTCAGCTTGTGCCTTTTCAGGTCGTCTATTGTGGAGGATCATTATCCATTTGTAGAAGTCATCCTCTTTTCATCTTCAGCTTTTTTACAGATGGTGTTATGTTTGCATCAAGAATTTGTTGAACTTTCATTGCATCCTTTCTTCCCTCTACCCGTGAAATGTTCGCAGTGCCATTGGCTCCAACACAACCCCAAAGCATATTTGACCCACCACCATTCTTAATGGTTGGCGAGTTGTTCCTTTCCTGAAATTCTGTTCTTTTTCTCCACACATCTTTAATCAGTTGGTCAAAGAGTTCTAGTTTAACCTTATCAGTCCACAGGACTTGTTACCAAAATGCATCAGGCTTGTTTACATGTTCCTTCATATACTTCTGATGCTGAATTTTATGGTGAGGTCGCAAGAGAGGTTTTCTTCTGATGACTTTTCCATCAAGGATATATTTGTGCAGGTATCTCTGAACAGTAGAACAATGTACCACAACTCGAGTCTGATAAATCTTCCTGAAGGTCTTTTGCAGTCAAGTGGGGATTCTGATTTACCTCTCTATCAATCCTATGAGCAGCTCTCAGATAATTAGCTTGGTCTCCAGACCGTATCTTTATCTCCACTGTTCCTGGTAACCGCCATTGTTCCTGGTAACCGCCATTTCGTAATTTCATTTCGAACTGTGGGAAGGGCAACTCAAAAACACTTTGCTATCTCCTTATAGCCTTCTCCTGCTTTGTGGGCCTCCATAATTTTTATTTTCAGAGTGCTAGGCAGCTGCTTAGAAGAACCCATGACTCCTGTTTTTGGTACAAGGTTAGAGGAGGCTGGGCTTTTATAAAACTGAGAAATTTGCATCACCTGACCTTTCCTAACTATGATAGTGAACAAGCCATAACCCTAAGGCTATGTGCACACAGGACGTTTTGCAGCATTTTTTCCTGGGAGGCATCTGTGGTTTTGGTGGTATTTTACAGCGTTTTTTTTCTGTGATGTCAAGACCTGCAAGGGTTCAAGAGCACCCGAGGGCATAAAACCAAGGCAAATCTGCAGCGAAAAACGCTGCAAAAACGCCCAGTGTGAACATAGCTTAATAAGCTTGTTAGGCTATGTTCACACTGGGTGTTTTTGCGCTCTTTTTAGCTGCAGATTTGCCTTGGTTTTATGCAAATCCAGACTAATAAAACGCTTCTTTTTACAGTCCCAGCAAAGTCTGAGATTTCTGAAATCTCATGTACACACACAAACACGTGAGGATTTTTTCCTGTTTTGTGAAATACCTCCGGTTTTGCTGCGTTCTGAAAAGAATGAACATGTCAATTCTTTTCAGCGCTTTTGCTACGGTTTTCACCCTAGTGACAGTTGGACTTGCAGATACCCTGGATCGGTGGGTGTAACCGGGTTAATAGAAAACCCAGTTCTGGCCCGGAATTGATCCAGGATATCTGGCCGGCACTTAAATGGTGGTGGGAGACAGGGGGATCGGACCAGACGTGGTATATTTACCGAATCCCTGGCGTTGCTGTACTCTCCCACGGCTCCTCCACTTCCCCGCTCATTTCATATTCACTGCTTCATCTGTGATTGGTTGCAGTCAGACGTGCCCCTAGGATCTGACTGCAACCAATCACAGACCCGATCTGAGTGTCTATACAGAGAATGAGTGAGCCTCGCATACAGTGGTGTTCTCACTCAGGCAATTTATGGTCACAGGTATCGCCAGCTGTGACCAGAAATCACCTGAGTGAAGTGACCGGTGATCGTGCGACTCATTCATTCTCTGGAGCTCACAGCGGGCAGTCCTGTTCTGTGACTGCTTACTGTGATCTTCAGATGTAGCAGAGCTGAATCGCTGTGGGACCTCATGTGGATTACGTCAGACCTGCAGGGGTGATTATGGGGTTAATAAAGTGGTGACAGAAGGGGCTTTTTGTATTTTATTGCAAATAAAGGACTTTTTCAGTTTGTGTTTATTTCTTATCACTTATAGACTGGTAATGGCAGGTGTCTGAGATCCCCCTCCCCCCATCACCAATCTAGGGCTTAGTCACAGCTATGAGGTGCGATTAACCCCTTATTACCCCGATTGCCACAGCACCTGGGCAATTCGGGAAGAGGCAAGCAAAATGCTAATGGATGAGACAATCCTGGGCGGCTGCAGACTGATATTTTTAGGCTGGATCTTTCCAGCCTGAGAATACCAGCCTCCAGCTGTACACTTTATCTTGGCTGGGCATCAATATTGGGAAGGGGGGGTGGGTGACCGCACAGGTTTTTTTTTTTTTTTAATTATTTAAATAATTTAAAAAAATCAGCATGGGGTACCTTTTATTTTGATATCCAGCTAAGATAAAGCCCGTGGCTGTAGGCTTTATCTGCTGGGTATCAAAATATGGGGGGACTCTACCTCTTTTTTTTTACTTTTTACTGTACGATAGACCCGCAGACTACAGTGGGAGGGGGAAGCAGTGAATATGCATGAGGCTAATGTGCGGCACCGGAGGTAGGAGGGGCTTCGGGAGCAGGTACAGATGATCCTAGAATGTATGGGCTTCTTCCAGGTTAGTGGGAGTGACCAGCTGGGTTAGTGAGCTCGGCCATGTTTCTCCCCCCTGCCCTCCATGTGATAGGGGCCTGTTGAAGACGTCATACCTGGAAGGAGTCCATACACTGTAGCATCTACCGGAAACTGGTAAGTATAGCGCGCTTGCTGTACTTTTGTTTTTTTCTTTCGTTCTACCTTTTTTTTTTTAAACTGCCAGAGTGCCAGATCCAGGTCAATACCAGCCCGGCCCAGCACTCTGGTACTCTTGAACCCTTGCAGGTCTTGACATCACAGAACAAAAACACTGTAAAAAAGTCACAAAAAATGTCACAAAAACCGCAGATGACTCCCAGGAGACGTCCTGCCACAAGGTCAGGTTTTGGTCAGGAAAAAAAACGCTGCAAAAATGTTGTGTGAACATAGCCTTAAGGTCTGATACCTTGGTCGAAGTTATCTGAGAACACAAAGCTCCAAGGGGGTCCAAACTTTTGCATCGGTCCATTGTCCTTTTTGTAATTTTTAAAATGTAAAAGATGAAAATATTTTCTTTTTCTTAAAATACAAAGGGAATGTGTCATCTTTAACTTTATGCCATTTCAACTTGCATAACTGATCACAATAACAGTAATTTTGACCGGGGTGCCCACGTTTCCATGCCACTGTATATTAATGATATAACTGAAGACTTAGTGGTATGTATACAGACGGGGCAGAGATGTGTAGGGACGTTATATATTCTTGACCTGGGATAATAGTGCTTTTCTTCATTATTAGTATTTGATATGAAACGGCGATCGCAGTTTTTTTTTTATCCCTTAAATATTTCCATTTATTTATTTTCGCCTCTTCTATAGCACTATAAATGCCAGTGCTTTAGACATTATCCTGCATCTGTTTATTAATATGGGGTCTTGATAAAGGAGGGGATGGGCTGCAGCAAGTTAACTCATGTTAATTGTATGAGTGACAAAAAGACCCTTTTATGTTAGAAATTATACTTATATTTGTTGACTTTTTGTTTTTGTGTATACAGGGTCCGTGCAAAGCAATGTGTATCCATGATTGCAGACAAGAAACAAACCCTGTAGTCTGCTCCCTCGATCGTGTGTTAGTCTCTACCTTTTCTTCTTGATAGCAAAGCAGGAAGGTATCCAGATTCAGCATAAAATAGCTTCTGCATTCCCTACCTTGGCTTTTATACTGTCATGCAAGGTATGAGCATACGGCTACAGGGAATAGAAACCCTGTCTCTAGGGAAGGGGGAGATGGTGCCCCCTGACCAAACCTTTTGCTGACCCCTGGCTCCCCTGATCACCCTGGAAAGGTACAGCACCTATGCGCCGAGGATACTGGCCCTTGCTTACCCTGAACTGGGCCCTAGGTAGGGATGTGTCTCCATGATTGCAGACAAGAAACAAACCCTGTAGTCTGATCCCTCGATCGTGTGTTAGTCTCTACCTTTTCTTCTTGATAGCAAAGCAGGAAGGTACTACACCGACATAGATCTGCACCTGCGCTGCATACATAAAGCGGGAGATGGATTTTATATTATAGGAATAAAAAGCATTTCTGTAGAAACTTCACTCACAATGTAGATTGTAAGACACCTCCATCAATAACTGCTGCACGTGACAATGTGTCATGTTAAAAACCCCTGCCTGATTATACAGTATATCACAAAAGTGAGTACACCCCATCACATTCTTGTAAATATTTATTTTTTTCATGTAACACTGAAGACACATTGATACAATGTAGTCAGCTTACAGCCCATATAAGTGTAAATTTAGTGCCCTCTAAACTCAGCACACAGCCATTAATGTCTAATTTGCTGGCAACAAAAGTGAGTACACCTCTAGGTGAAAATTGCCAAATTGGGCTCAATTAGCCATCCCCCCCCCCCCCCCCCCCCGGTGTCATGTGACTGTTACAAGGTCTCAGGTGTGAATGGGGATCAGTGTGTTATATTTGGTGTTATCGCTTACACACTGTCTCATACTGGTCATTGGAAGTTCAGCATGGCTCCTCATGGCAAAGAATTCTCTGAGGATCTGGAAAAAAAAAATTGTTCCGCTACATAAAGATGACCAAGGATATAAGAAGATTGTCAAGACCCTGACCTTCAGCACAGTGGCTAAGACCATACAACGGTTTAACAAGACAGGATCCGCTCAGAACAGGCCGCGCCATGGTCATCCAAAGGAGTTGAAGGACGTGCTCAGCGTCATATCCTTAGGTCGTCTTTTCAAATTAGATGTATGAGTGCTGCCAGCATTGCTGCAGAGGTTACAGGGGGGGTGGGGGTGTCTGCCTGTCAAGTGCTCAGACCATATGCCACACCCTGCATCACATTCCTTTGCGAGGCGGTCATCCCAGAAGGGAGACTATACTAAATATGATGCACAAAAAGCCCAGTTTGCTGAAGACAAGGAGACTAAAGAAATGGATTACTGGAACCATGTTCTGTGGTCTGATGACAGCAAGATGACCTTATTTGGTTCACATGGTGTCAAGTGTGTGTGGCGCCAAGCAAGTGAGGTGTACAAAGACAAGTTCCTGCCTACAGTCAAGCATGGTGGTGGGAGTGTCATGGTTTGGGGGCTGCATGAGTGCTGCCGGCTGTGGGGAGCTACAGTTCATTGGGGAAACCATGAATGCCAACATGTACTGTGACATACTGAAGCAGTGCATGAGCCCTCCTCCGTTCAGACACTGGGCCACAGGGCAGAATTTCAACATAACCTCAAGTGCACCTCCAAGACGGTCACTGCCTTGATAAAGTTGCTGGACTGGCCAAGCGTGTCCAGACCTAAACCCTATTAAGCATCTGTAGGGCATAAACAAAAGGTGGAGGAGCACAAGGTCTAACATTTATCAGCTCCGTGACATCGTGAGAGGATCCAGCTGAGCAGTGCTTAAAAATAATTGACACTTTGGGTACAAATTGTTCATTTTCACTTAGGGGTGTACTTACTTTTGTTGCCAGTGGTTTAGACATTAATGGCTGTGTGTTGACTTATTTAGAGGGCAACAAATTTACAGTTATACAAGCTGCACACTGACTCAAAGGGTCAGATCTTCAGTGTTGTCTCCTGAAAAGAAACTATTTACAAAAAATATGACGGTGTACTCACTTTTCTGATATACTGTATGTGTACACTATAACCTCAAAAGAATCATATGGCGTTCACTGTTACTTGGTATTAGAGCTTCCATTATGTTCTCTGCTCCATTCACTCGTAAAGCTGCATACACAAATTTTGCAGCTGTCAAAATATTACAACAAAACTGTCAGACTGACATGTTAAAAGGAATCTGTCACCAGGGTTTCGCTCCCCCATCTGAGAGCAGCAGAATGTAGAGGCAGAGACCCTGATCCCAGCGCTGTCACTTACTGAGCTGATAGATTTTATCAAAATGACAGCAATGTTTTCACTGCTGCAGATCTAGCAGTTATACAGGGGTCATGAATATATTGGACTACCTGGCATCAGGACAAGTAGTCCTCTAATGATAATCTCATGCTAATTAAACAGTGGTATTATAAAAGCTACAGTAAGTGACACATTGCTGGAATCAGAGTCTCTGCCCCTACATTCTGATCTCAAATGAGGTGGCCAAAACCTGGTGTCAGATTCCCTTTAAGGCACTGTGTCACCGTGAAATGCAGCTCTGGCTGTGACTAGAGTACAATTGTTCAGCTGTGTGCTGGTAGATGTAGAGATTTATGGCCAGATTCACTGATATAATGCATGAAGCCGCCATGAATCTGAAGAGGAAGTGCGAAGGTGAACTCCCACGTGGCAGAAATCCCGACACCTGCTGCACAGACCGTGATCTTCTCCTGTAATGAGCCCATTGCAAAAATGTGTGAATTTACCCAGAGAAGAACAATCCTGACCTGTGAGTGAAGCCGAACCATCCTGTGATTGTCTAACACTTTCAATTCCTCCCCATTTTTCAAAATCTGTGCTTGCTGCCAGTGAATAAAAATGTTATTTTCAGAAGCTTCCAACGTCTTGTCCTAGACCTGCCCCTGATGAAGGCTTGTTACACGGTATCACGGCTGCTGGAAGCATAGATATTGAGAATTGGGAACATATCATTTATGTTTTGCCCCTTTTTAAGTCTTGTGGTCGTTGTTACTCGAAATTCTTTGAAACGGCACAGGCCTTTCATCAATTTTGCACAAAATAAAAAAAAAAAATGCAATTTTTTTTGCACCTTCGTAATACAAAAAACAAAGTTATTCCACATATGGACTGGAGAACCTCTGCGTACAAAAATGTGACTTTACAAAATGCCAATTGATTAATCAGTCAAAAACTTCTGGAAACCTGAATTCCTGACCACAGTGACGGATGTAAAAACACAATAAAAGAAAAAAAAAAAAAAAAAAAAAAACACTAAAGAAAAAATGGGGCAAATGCAAAAATGAATCTGTCAAATCTATTCGGAATTTGCAGAACTTTTCGTGATCTATGGATTATTTACAGAAGCTGCGGCCCCTTTAGTAGATATTGTATGTTGTGGTTTCATCGTGCCAGGTGCCATGCAAATCACCGATCCCCTCGTCTCTGCCGCTAGAATAACTTGTGACGCCAGTGGCCGATGACTGATGCCCGGGGTCATGTGACCCTTTCCCCGATAATGGAGAAACGTACACACAGGACATGTTGGAGAGGAGCTTTTAATATATTCTGAGGCGTCTGCTCTATACGAGTAAGTGCTCAATACAAACAGGCCTGGGACACTACATAGAAATCACAGATCAGTCCTGGAAGAGGTGGTATGTGCCCCCCGCCACGCTACTGGACAAGGTCATAGGAGGGTACACCGGCTGCAGGGACAAACGTGAAAGGTGCAAATCCACAGGGATAGGGTCCTATGTGCAGCAGCCACCGCACCCTTTACATTAGAAATGTGTGCACTGAATATAAGGGGGTGACACATGGCACTGGGCTACTAAGGAGCATCCGTCACTAGGACGTCTCAGCCAATTCATAACAGCTCCCCACAAGGGGGACACTGCAGACAGGTCCTGAGATTTAATGCCATGCCGCACCCCTCCATATGGGTCTGTGGGTGGAATACAACCGCCTGGATGGGTAAAGCCATTTTTAAAGAGTATAGACGGAAACCACTGACGTAATACAGAACGGTAATGATGAGATGAACAAACAGGCAGCGCACAGCTCTCCTCTAGGACCTGGGGGACACACAACTCCAAAAAGTGCTACTGCAGAGAAATGTCACACCACAGAAGCAAATGCAACACATTCCTGCAGACGAGTCGTTACAGTGTTTCAGAGCAGCGATATCAAGAACCTGATCATTTATATTCTGGGGCTTCCTGCTGGGATTTGTAGTTTTACACTAGCTGAGAACCACCAGATAGCAAATCACCACCGTATATACCCCCAACACCCTCGCTAATGACAACTAAGGGCAAGGTTACGCAGAAGACACCGATTCAAACAAGGCCAATCTCCCCATGTAATCCATATGGCCACCTGGCAGCCTCTGCAGATCGTACATGTATACAAGGATCTCTATCATGTGCATATAGGGGGTCTGCATCCCGCTCATGTATGATCCCCCCCATCCTCAAGATTCTTTATATGACCCTAGTGCCCCTGTAACTCTGCCATCAGCGGATACATCACTGAAATGAACACACGTGACACTTGTCCATTCTGGGAGCTTTACTAATCACATTCAAGACCCATCCACAAAAAAAAATAAAATAAAATTATATAAGCGTGAGCCAGAAATCAGCAGTGCCAAAGAATCAGCCATTTCATGTCTGCTGAACTATAAGACCCATAAACTAATCATAGTCTAACGGTGCTGCCAATGCCTGGTGACGGGACAGTAATGGAGAACAGGTGGCACAGACACCCACAAATCGATAGGACAGTCTAATAAAGGCCCCTGCACCCCTCAGCTTATCCAGAGATCCAAAGGGATAAGAATAGATCTTGTGTAGAGATCCTGCCCATTGACCTGGGGGAGGCACTGCAGGAATGATTGGACATGCCTGGTGTTTATTGATTAAATCTATGAAGAACGCTAATCAGTTCAGACATGACCAATCAATTCTGCAGGCAGTTCATGGAAACAATGAGCCGCAGGGTCAATATTTAGGGAACGACTCCCTAGCTGCTGCAAAACAGGGTCACCCCCTCATGCACCCTGAACCAGACAATTCCTCTTACAGAATCCTGTAACTGCGGAGTACTCCCTTAAAAACTATACCAGACACGTTCTCTCTCTGGGTGATGCACTCAAACGCGAGGGTCCGACGTCCCCATTCCCCACCAGCCTTAATGAGATGGAAAAACGTGATAATGAATAAAGTTGTCGGGTGTCGTACATATGACCGTCCCACACAGCGCTGGGCCCTGGGCAGCTTCATTACTCCGCTGGGATTTGCAGTCCTTATTTAGCGCAAGACCGAAACCTGACCCGAGTCATCGTGATTTCTTGCCCTCAACGATTCCAGCACTACCTAGATTTTATCCCCTCTGGGTCCCAGCCTTCCACACGTGTCCTCACACACGTTAAAATTACAGACCATGAGTACACCAGACACGACACCGATAAGCCAATCATATTGCCAAGTATTGAGATACAGACGGTCCACCAACAGCTGGAAACTCAGCTACAACTCCGCCTGGGACCACACATTACGTGCCTGACTCCCGACCGTTCTACAGAAAGGGTACAGTGGTCGACATTGCCTGGCAGTGACAGGGTTAATAGTGATTGTAGCTGCAGGTACCGGGCTGCGCAATCTCAGGGCGCGACACCTCATTACAAGATAACGAGCGGCTCCGATCCCCAGAGGTTTCTACTGGTTATAAACAGGGAGACAGTGAGCCGCTAATAGGAGCCCAGGGGGGGTGTCCGCTCCCCTCCCCCGCACACACACATCCGCGTCACATAGACAATAAGGCACTCAGGGGACCCCGCTACCCAAGACTCCAGAACACACAAACCTAAAAACAGTATGAGCCCCCCCACCCCAAGAAACTAATATACATTCCCCCCCAAACCAGAAAACAACCAGTGAGGGGCCCCGGGAAGAACCGGAGGAGAAGAAAACATCAGGGGTGGGGGGTGAAAGGAACAATAAAAAGGAAAATTATCTGTCCAGCAGCAACGACTGGGAGAGTTCAGCTTTTATAAAACATGGACCTGATGTGACGGCTGCTCTGCCCACCACCCATATGTACACAGCAGATACTCCACCTTAACCCTGGAAATGCTGGAAGAGCCCAGACTGCACCAATGATCCGCAGAGAGGATACCACCAGCATTTAAATGGTTAATGTCGCAACCATAAACCTTGTAACAGAGGGGGGAGACCTCAGGAGGGCAGTGGTCCTGCATGGGAGGGGTCAGGCATTGTCTTTTACCAACACAATAATCATGTTCTCCTCTAGCTTGCCCACAGCTCGCTGGGCGCCCTGCTGGTACAGTTGGTGGAAGTCACAAGGGGGGAAGGCGTAGAGCATGCCGCTGGGGTCCCTGCCTTTGCTGCTCACCCCCACAGGGAGGCTGATGACCCCGGCCGCCTGCTTCTGTTTTAGGTAGGAGACCAAGTTCCTGAGCAGGCGACGCTGTAATCCGGACTCCCCAGGCATCACCCCTTCATTCTGAGGGGCCTGGATAGCGACAAGTACAGCATAGCCTCCTGTGGTGCCCAGCCTCACCCTGCGGGTCACCTCCTCTAGTTTAGGCTGGTCAAGTCGAAGTCTCTGAGCTATTTTGAGCTGTGTCAGACTCCCTGCTCCGGGGGCGGTGCGGTCTCTGAGAAGGGCAGCAGGGACGTCGCGATCACCCTCCAAAAAGTGAAGGTAGGTAGGAAAACAGCTGTTCTTCAACACCAGGTGACCACACCAGACGGGCGGCAGCGTCCGTCCTTTCTCCACCACCGGTGAGGATTGTCTTTCTGCAGGTGGTTCTGGGGGTCTCGGGTGGTGGTTCCTCCGGGGCTGCGGCGGCTCAGGAGTTGGGGGTCGGGGCTTGTCCTGTGCTGGGGTGCGGTGATTGTGAGGTGGTGATGGAGGGGTGCTTGGCTCTCGGTCGGATAAGTCCCTCCTGGGACGGTCCGGACTGCGCTCAATTCTGCTCCGTGCTCTGTCCCCGGACAAGCTGCGCCGTCGTCGTCTCTCCTCTCTGCTCTTAGAGCTGCTCCCTCCTCCTCGGTCTCCACTGCGGCTGCGCACACCTTGCCCAGCACTGCGTCGCTCAGAGTTTAGCCAGCCCGCCTCCACAAACGGCCTCTCACGGTCAGAGTAGAGAAGATGCGGGGGTGTACGGTCTCTGACACGTAGATCGGGCTCCAGTGCTGCCCGGTGGCGGCTGTAGGCCTCAGATTGTAGCAATTCATAGGAGAGAGGCAGTGGGTATGGAGTGGGCTGGATAGGCGTATAGCGGGAAGATGCCACAGCTGCTGCTGCTTCCTCTGGTGTCACATTTGCAAAGTCCACACGCAGCCGGCGGTCCCCGAGTGTGAACCCCCTCATCTGGGTGCAGGCAGCCTGGGCAGCGTCCAAGCTCTCATATTGGATGTAAGCGAAGCTGTCGCCTTTCACGTAATCCACGGTGCGAATGCTTCCAAAGCGATCAAACTCACGGGCGAGAGCGGCCAGGGAGGTGTTAGGGCCCAGACCCCCCACCCAGAGCCGAGTGCTGGGGTTGGCTTTGCCGTACCCGATTTTCATAGCGTTCCTCCCCAGCAGACGGCCGCTCATCGCCAACTTTGCCCGATGGGCCATGTCCAGGTTCTGGAACTTGAGGAAGGCGTAGGCAGCGCCTTGGGTGCGGGCTGGACGTTTGATCACCACCTCCTCGATTGGGCCGTACTTGTCGAAGGTGTGGCGCAGGTCTGTCTCTGTCACTTTGTGGTCTAGGTTCCCGATGAACAGATTGCGAGTGGCACGGTAGTCGTCCTCGGGGGCCAGCTGCTCGTTGTCATCGGTGGCCCCGCGGGCCCTGTCCTCGTACAGGCTCTGGTAGTAGGCCTCGGCAGAGGCGCTGCTGCTGCTGGACGCGCTCAGGGCCGGGGGCAGCAGCAGGTGCCGGGGGGCCGGCAGGGCAGCTCTGCTCAGGGGCAGGGGGCGGCTGGGCTGCTGGGTGAAAACGGGTTCCACCGTCAGGGGCCGGTCGTATAGCAGGGGCCGCAGCTTGGCATGCCGGGCCTGACGCGCCTCTGCCGGCCGCCGGAAGTTGATGTAGGCCACTCGCCCCAAGTCCGGGGTGTGAGACAATTTGACGCTGATTTCTCCGAAGCGCTGGAAATGTCTGAAGAGCCAGTCCTCAAGCAGCGGCTCCGGCAGCGCAGTGCCCAGGTTACTGATCAGCAGCGTCTTGTACTCCGGCACATCCGCCTGGCTGGGCAGGAGCAGCGGCCGGGGCGGAGGATTGTCGCGAGGCCGCCGGGAGGAGGAGGACGAGGAGGCCCCGGCCTGGTTGGGCCTCTCCCGCCTCCCTGAGCTCTTGTGGTGTCCACTTCCGGCCTCCTCCCGTCGCTCCCGAGCCCGCTTAGCACGGCCGGGACTGGACTCCCCTCTCTCGCTTTGCCGCTTCATGCTGTTCCCAGACTCGCCGTGCGGGAAAAACGCGCTCACTTTGCGGCCGCCATCTTCCACAATGAGTCGAGAGGGAGAACGCCTGACGTCATCAGGGGGCGCCGGGGACAGGGCGTGACACGACATTGTCATGTGACCTGCGCGCCAAAGATTTCTTTCGAAATTCGACCTCCCTGAAGGGGCGTGCCTAGTGTGACGTCATTGACAGAGATCCCGGTAGTTATGGAGACGGCCAGTAAGAATGATAGGCTGTCAGCGAGTCTCTCGAGAAAATGGCGCGAATGAGACGTGAGGCGGCGGTGTTCTCCCAGGGTCACAGGACTCCCGGTGTCCCCGCGTTATTGCGGTCAGTGCGAGGATTCCTCTGTAGCCGGAAAGTGACAGCTGTTACCGTCATCCCGGCCATTTATATAGGACTCGAAATACAGACCCCTAAATACACAGACCCCCTAATAATGACACAGTTCACACTTTCCAACATTTTAAAGGGAATGCGTTATTAGAAAAGGAAAAAAAACAGAAAACCACAACATGATGCTGAAGCTGGTTTCTTATTCAGCCATTTTTTTGACCCCCAGAATAAACCCGTCCTGTCACTGACACCGCATGGTGAACCGCGCAAAAATAAAAAAAATCCCACTGTCTATTCATTCTGCCTCCAAAAATCGGAGTAAAGGCTGACATTTATCCTGCGCTCTCTCTGCTGAGCACTTGCATCGACGTTTCGATGTAAATCCCAAAAAATGCGATTCAGACAAACCCCCCCCCGTTGGACGCACTCACTATAATAAAGCAGATGGAGACGCTTTGGACTCTGTCTGGTCTCTGTTCTGTCCTGACAACGTACCATCGTCTTTTTAGCACAAAAAAAGGTTATGACCGCAGCTCTGTGCACGACTAAAAAGATGGACACCAGCGAAACATGCCAAACGGAGTCCAAAGTGTCTCCATCCTCTTCATTAGTGAGTGGTGCCATCCTCTGAATCACATTTTTGGGGGATTCACATGGAAACCCCGACATAAGTGCTCAGTGCAAAACATAAGAATGTGATCCCAGCCGTATACTGAAAGCGATCAAAAAATGTTCTATACCCAAAAATTTTACTAATAAAACCCCTAACTTATCCCGCACAAAACCAGCCCCCACTTAGGTTCGTCATCTGTCACTGGAAATTTTATTTCTGGGAGAACAAAGATCCTGGGAAAGCAATATGGCTCCCACCACCAAATAAAATCCAAGGTCGTCTGCTCAGTGTCAGACTGGCCCACCGAAGCACCGGGGAATCCTCCGGTGGACCCCGGGTTTCCAGTGTACCCCCATGCTTTATATTGTATGGGGTACCGGGGGCTTGTTATTGCGGGCTGAGTGTTTCTCAGGGCCAGCGTTAGAGCGGGCAGACTGGCCCCCACGCTCTGAGGAGCCCCCAGCCTTTTCATCATAAGCTGCAGTGATCACAAATTCTGTGCGATCTCTGGAGTTTCCACAGTTGCAGAATGACCTGTGATGACATCACAGTCATGTGACTCATCAAAGGTCCTTGTACTGCGGCAGTCCTCAGGCCTGCACAACATGAGGTGCGCGCAGGACCTGCAGACTTTGCCTCTCATATTCAAATGTATGCGCGTCTTTCAGGCACACATACATTTGAACAGTGCAGCGCTACGACTGAGGCGGAGGAACTGTCATCACTGGGGCCGCATGGAAGAAGGGGACGCGCAGGCACCAGGTAAGCGCTCCTGAGGAGCCGAACATGACATGGAGAATCATTTTAGATGCAGGGGGGATGAGCGGTGTCATTTTACAAGTGACATTATCGAGCAGTGGGGAACATGATAGGGCAATGGAAGACATTATTGGGCAATGTGGGATATGATAGGGCAATGGGGAACAGGATGGGGCAATGTGGGACATGATAGGGCAAAGGGGGAAAGGATGGGGCAATGTGGGACATGATCGGGCAATGGGAGAAAGGATGGGGCAATGTGGGACAGGATGAGGCAATGTGGGACAGGATGAGGCAATGTGGGACATTGTAGGAAAATTGGTGGACATAATGAGGCAATTAGGAAGCAGGGCTGTGGAGTCGTAGTCGGTGTTCATTTTGGTGGAGTCGGAATCGGTGTAAAATGGACCGACTCCTAAAATATATAATAAATTGGGGACAGTAGTTCAATGCAGAATGTGCTGAATATTTTTTCATAGGAATTTAGGAAAGTTATGAAATGTCCTATAAATGGCTGTTCTATTCCTGATCTAAGGCTACATTCACACACAATGTTTTTGCTGCGTTTTTTGAGAATACGTTTTTCAGCTGCAAAAGCAGATCAGCTTTTTTAAAAAACGCATCACCTGAAAGGTTTTTGAGCTCATAGATAATGTTTTCAATAGCAAAAGCAGATTAGAAAAACGCCACAAACTGACATGCTCATTCTTTGTGAGGATCCGATTTTTTTAGCTCAAAAACGGATCCTCACAAAACAATGCTTCAAACATGATAAGTACAATTAAACTGATGAATGAGAGTAATGAACAACAGCTAGAAGAAAATTTAGGATTCAGTATGTGTGAGATGGAAGGCCACAGCGCTGTTCATGTAACTGAGGAACAAACAGATATTACAACAGAAGAACAGCAAAATTATACTTTAGAATTAGATGATCTTGTTGAAGCTGCTTCAAAACACTTTCATATTCATCACATGCGCTGTGTTGTGCACATGCTGCAGCTGGCAATAAGAGATAATCTGCAAGAGGGACATGCTGGAAATCTGATTGGAAAAGTGAGGAAATTGGTTATTGCCAATAGAACCCCTAAAATTGATTCCATCTTGAAGAGACGTGCTGAGAAAGGGGCAATTGTCGATCAAGCCACTCGGTGGGCCAGCACTTATTTAATGATTGAGCGATTGCTTGAAATAAAACTGTTTCTTATAGATATGACGAACCCTCAGGTAACCCTAAATGAAGGTCAATGGACATAGGTGGCTGATTTGAAGGAATTGCTTAATCATCCATTTACGGTGCTTAAAAATTACAAGCTGAGGATTTAACTCCTGGCATTTTCATAAGGGAGTGGAAGAACTTGCTATTTTGCCTGTCCCAAAGAGGAGGTTTAATCACAGATGGCATTTCTGCTTTAATGAAACGGAGAGAGAGACAGCTATTAAAAAATAAAATTCTTCTGGCAGCTGTTTATGTGGACCCAAGTCATTGTATACTGCTAGATGAGCAACAGCTTACTAAAGGAAAATAAGCTCTAACTGAGGTAGCAGTTAGGATGAGTGGCCTACAGGATTGCCAGGCGCAAGAGGAATTGGGTCCTGACAGTGCTACTGCTGCCATATCTTCATCCTCATCAGATGAGGAGTTTAACTTTGACAAGTATTTGGATGACATGGAGCAGGCAAAGCATTGCCACAAGGAAAAATATTTCACTCCATCTCCTATAGCAGCAGATTGACCAGATTTCAGCAAAATAGAAAACCTCAACTGTTCATCAAAACTGACTATGCATGAGGCAATTACTTTATATCTGGAAATTGTTAAGGCCACTTTACACGCAGCGTCATCGCTAGCGATGTCACTGCGGATCGCACCCGCCCCCGTCGGTTGTGCGTCACGGGCAAATCGCTGCCCGTGGTGCACAATATCGTTAGTCCCCATCACACATACCTGCCTAGCGACGTCGCTGTGGCCGGCGAACCGCCTCTTTTTTAAGGGGGCGGTTTGTGCGGCGTCACAGCGACGTCACACGGCAGCCATCCAATAGAAGCGGAGGGGCGGAGAGCAGCCGAAAGAAAGACATGCCCACCTCGTTGCTGGAGGACGCAGGTACGGTGTTGTTCCTCGTTCCTGGGGTGATACACGTAGCGATGTGTGCTGCCTCAGAGAATGACGAACAACCTGCGTCCTGCAACAGCAACGATATTTGGGATTAGAACGACGTGTCAACGATTAGGTGAGTAATTTTGATCCTCAGCGGTCGTTCGTACGTTTCACACGCAACAACGTCGCTAACAAGGCCGGATGTGCGTCATGAATTCCGTGACCCCAACGACATCTCGTTAGCGATGTCGTTGCGTGTAAAGCCCCCTTTAGAGTTGCCCATGTGGTTACGGCTTTGCCTCCAACCCAAGTTACTGTAGAGAGGTTGTTCTCTAGCCTTAAAATTATGAGGTCAGATTTGATGTCATCTATGAAGGAGGATCTGATGGAGGCAATTCTATTTCTTACAACAAATTCATAGACTGCACAAATGTTATTTAGTATATTTTTGTTGAAAACTTTTTTTCCATTTACATAGTTTATTACATAGTGTTATTTATATATATATATATATATATATATATATATATATATATATGCAATCTATATTAAATATTGTATTACATATTTACAATTTATTACAGTTTTTTGTATTCTAAAGTTGTATTCCAATAAATATATTTTATGCTCTATCTAAATATTTTGATTATTGTATCATAAAAATGATTAAATGTCTGATGTTCACATTGTACTACAATACATTTTTCACTTAAATATAAGCATTATATGTGGGAGTCGGAGTCGTGGAGTCCAAATCCAAATGCCCCCCTCCTTCTGAGCTCCATAGTGTGCTAACCCACAGTAAGCAGCCATGTGTGTGATCAGAAATGTGAAGAAACTTTCGCAATTTTCAAACTTTGAATTTGAAACTTGCCACTTACCACTATCATGATGTACAATATTTCACGAAAAAAACAGTCACAGAACCACTGGGATCCATTGAAGCGTTCCAGAGTTATTACATCATAAAGTGACATTGGTCAGATATCTAAAATTTCACCTGAGCATTATGGTCAGAATTGGCTCAATCATTACGGCTGCTTTCACATCAGCGTTTCTTTTGTCTGTATGTATGTGACACCCCATGGACTATTCAGGTCGTCACAGGGTACTGCACAAACTGCCCTCCCCGTGCAGTATTCAACCCCCCATGGTTCTGGGTCTCTATCCTGCAGTACTGCCTCCACTAGCATTCACAAATCCTAGATACACTTTGCACCACACCTGTCAGGCACACCAGTGGGCTGCTTAAGCAGGAATAGGGCCGCCCACCTAGGGGTCAGGCAGGGAGTTGGGAGGTGTCAAGTTAATCCAGTGGTAACCCTCGAGGAAGCTGAGAGTTGGAGCTCCCAGGGGAGAAGTAAACTAGGTCGCAGACTGTGGTCTGGACCTAGAGGAGTCGGACCCCTGGTTGCAGGGGATTGAGGCTAGGTGCCTGGAAGCCGTCGAGAAGGACGGTCAGCAGCCTGGTCTTATCACTGATCCTGTGCCGAAGGCATGTCGGGGTACATAGACCCTAGGTCGGGGAGAAGCTTCAGGTGACCCGGCAATTTAGCTGCGGAGGACAAGGCCTTTATGGACTGTTCCCACCAGCTCCAGAATCGGGGCACTAGCACAACGAGAGGGATAGGGCTTTCCTAGCAAGCGGCCCACTAAAATGCCAAGCGTGAGCACTGAGAGCAGGCTCCTTCACTTAGCCATAGTGGGGAGCGGGGCCCGGAAAGCTCCAAGCTACCGGGCCACAACGGACAATCTAAACTTTTGTGCCAGGAGGCAGGTTACGGACCACCGGCAGTGCTGCAGGGGAAGGGACCTGGACGAGCTCCCGTCGAGAGGCAACGGCAACCAGAGACTTGGTTTACCCTATTGTCAGCGTCTGCTTCATTGCTGAGTGAGTACCTGACTGACCCCTGCACTGCGTCCCCGCATCGCCATCCAGAGTCCCGGGGCCTATCCCTACCCGTGGAGGGTAACGTCATCTTGCTGCCCCACTCCATCACCCCGGGTATTTCCAATGGCAGCGGCGGTACTCCCAATTACCATACACCACGGGTGACGTCACTAACTATACCAAATCCCCTGTAAATAACCCCCCTTTTTACATTTGAGTGTAGCCCCTTGCCCTCGAGTCCGGAGACCCTCGAGCCACGAGTAATCACCACCCCCGGATTCGAACGGTTCGATCCGCTGCAGGGGCGGCACATGTAAAATACCGGAAACTGCATTTGACCGGATCCTGTGCATTCCAAGTGCAACGCATGTTACCCAATTCACCGGTACGTTATTTTACCGGATCCTTCTACTTTTTATGGCTGCTGCGATGGATGCAGCAGGACACAGAATTTAATCGGCTGTCACTGGAGTCAGCTGATCGGGAGTCAGCTGAACGTCTGATCTCACAGCCCGCACACACTGCGATGGATGCAGGTTAACAGCAGTCACTGCCTTCTGCCAATCACGTGTGACCTTGTGCGGGCTGTGTGGTCAGTTCAGATCAGCTGACTCCAGTGCCGGACGATTACTTGTTCTGTGTCCCCCTGCATCCATCGCAGCATGTGCGGGCTGTGGAATTCAGCTAAGTTCGTCTGGCACTGTAGTCAGCAGATCTGAACTCCTGACCTCATAGCCAGAAGAACAAGTAATCAGATCAGCTGATTCCAGTGGCGGACGATTACTTGTTCTGTGTCCCGCTGCATCCATTGCAGAGTGTGCGGACTGAAGTTCAACTGATTTCGGAACAGCTGACTTCAGTGCCGGCCGAACTCAGCTGACCTCACAGCCCACACATGCGTCGATGGATGCAGGAGGACACAGAACAAGTAATCGTCCGGCACTGGAGTCATCTGATTACTTGTTCTGCTGGTTGTGTGGTCAGAAGTAGGGATGAGTGAGCAGTAAAATGCTCAGGTGCTCGATGGGCTAAGCCCATGTCGATTTTATTTTTTAAATTCATTAAAAAAATAAAAACCCAAACACATAACCCTAACCCTAGGGTTAGGGGTAAAAAAAAAATGTGTGGGCTCCCGCTGCATTTTCTATTGCTAATGGTAAAGCAAGCAGCTACTGGCTGCTAACCCCCACTGCTTGGTGTTACCTTCACTGGCAATAGAAAATCCAGGGAAGCCCTTTTTTTTTGCCAAAAAACTAAAAACAAAATGACGTGGGCTTCGCTATATTTTTGTATGATAGCCAGATACAGCAGGCAGGTACGGGTTGCCCCCAGCTGCCTATTTGTACCCGGTTGGGAACCAAAAATATAGGAAAGCCCTTCTTTTAATTATTTCATGAATTTCATGAAGTAATTAAAAAAACGACGTGGGCTTCGCACAATTTTTGTGCCTAGCCGGGTACAACTAGGCAGCTGGGGATTGGAATCCGCAGCGCAGGGTGGCCCAAGCTTTCTGCCCCCCCCTCCCCGCTGCGAATTGCAGTCCGCAGCCACCCCAGAAAATGGCGCTTTCATAGAAGCGCCATCTTCTGGCGCTGTTATCAACTCTTCCAGCGGCCCTGGTGCCGGAATGGCACGCAGGGTAATAAGGGGCTAATACCAGCTTTGTTTTACCAGCTGGTATAAAGCACGAAATTCTTAGTAAAAGGAGAGAAAAATATTATTTTCAGCCTACCGTAATGACTATGATTTAAGTCTAAATGTGATGCACAGATAACACCAGGATTGGGGTTCCCAGAACAGAGCAGCAACAAGAATGGAAGTAGATTCCAGCACCAGATAGGAAACCATCCAAAAATAGTGTAAAAATGTAAATTTCTTTATTGGATCTTCATGTTAAAAAACAACATACAGTCAAAAGTCCATGAATAACACCTGACGCGTTTCGGATCTGTAAGTTAGATCCTTACTCATAGGTGATATTATGCAAATAAAAAACACATTTATAAAGACCCAGAGGCAGAAAGACAGTGGGCGGAAGTCTGAAAGGTAAACCCACTTAGAATAATCAGCATAATCCCATTAAACAGGAGTGGGTATCAGACCTGTTGCATAGATATATCAAGAATAGAAATCTGGAAAGCCATGTAAAGAAAATCCCTTAAGTACAGTGAAATATATACAATAAAACACATTATTGCACAGATTTACATCAAAACATAAATGCACTTAGCAGACGTGATATGCATCAATAGCACAGTGTAATTAACATGAAAAAATGCAGAATTAAATAGAAATAATTTCAATAAAACATATCTGCTTAAATATATCCAACTCAGAAAATAAAGTTTAAATCATTTCTGCCATTTAAACTGTGGGGGATCCTGGCTTTTAACGCCAAAATCCAGTGAACTTCCCAAACTCTAACCGCCAGTCACCTCCTCTTTCCAATTTTTTTTTCTTTTTTTTCTTTTAAATGTTTTTATTAATTTAACACAAAGTAATATGAATATAACCAGACATGTTATGAAAATATACATTGCTGATTTTAGTAAACAACACATGTCAATATTCTAGGTTATAGAATGTTACTTTTAAATTTAACCACTACATACTAAACTACTACAACAATAAAATACATTAACTTTTAATCTGTCTTCCTTACTCATTGGAGTGGAAATCACTAAATTACAACATATCGATCAATCATAACCACAAGGATATTTTAGAAACGTAAATTATTAAATATATAAATGGGAGAGGGAAAAAAAAAACAAAAAAACCCCACAGGTTTAAATAGAGTTACTTATCATTAGGTTATTCCATCTTTCCCAAATTTTTTGGTATTTTGGGTATCGATTATTAAAAGTGGCGAAACGTCTCTCATAATTATTATGAAGTATTATCGTTTCTTTAATTTCTGTAATAGATGGTATTTTTAACTCTTTTTCCCATTTTATCATGAATGGCCTTTTTTCAAAGAGAATGTCTTTGTTGAATATTTCATATATACATCTAGTTTGCCAAATAATATTATTATTGGCATTACAGATAAGATTACAGGATTGTTCAGTTAATAAATGGTTGTCTTTTAGTAAAGCGGAGATAATTTTTCTGATGGATAAATAGCTGTAGAAATCAATATCTGGTAAATCATGTTGTTTTTTTAGAGTTTGAAAAGAAATAAAATTACTCCCATCATGTAAATCCAAATTTTTTTTAAGATTTCTGTTCCTCCATAATTCTGGAGTTTTGACTTCTGGGAGCCAATTGAAAAAGGTAAGGGGGATATTCTTTATTTGCTCATATTTATTACTTTTTTGATTTAATGCCGCTAATTTTCTCCATGTTAAGATAGTTGCACATAAAATGGGAGATTCAGGAAGAGGTTGATAAGGATTCATTAGATTATGAATGATTAATGAATATAAAGGAATATTATTATGTAAGTCAGTTTCAATCTCCTTCCATGTAGTAGTAAGATTATCTCTTACCAATTTTTGTTCACGTTCAATACCAATTTCCTGCAAGGTCTGAACATTGCCATAGTGGATTTCCTGAAAATGTTTGGAGAGCATGGACAAAGATTTCGATGTAGTGTTGGAAGTGGTTGCAGAACCTGAAATATGCTCAGTAATGCGTTTTTTTTTAATGTACGTATAGTACAACCTACATAATATTTCTTACAGGTAGTACATATTGCCAGATACACTACATGAGTAGTTGAAAAATGTATAAATTCTTTTATTATGTAAACCTTTCCACTATTATAAAAAAATTGTTTCGTTTTCTGCATACAGTATATTTGCATAGAATGTATGTGTCTGATCCACATTTAAAAGAACCTTCAAATGTAACCAAGTATGTCTACCGTAGTAGATCTGCTTGAAAATAGACTAGGTGAAATTATATTGGCTACTTTTTTTTTTTGGTACAAAATTAATGCCATTATTTAGTATTTTAGCCAAAACAGGATCCTGATGTAGCATGGGGGTATATTTCTTAATTAATTCTACTATGTCATAGTAGTCCATACTGTAAGGAGTAGAAAAAGTGTTTTTTTTGTTCATGCAATGTTTGTGCTGTTTATCACACAGTAGTGAATCTCTAGTTCTATTTAAAGCTACAGTGCCGTACAAAAGTATTTGGCCCCCTTGAATTTTTCAACATTTCAGGATTCAAACATAAAGATAAAAATGTTAATGTTATGGTGAAGAATCAACAACAAGTGGGACACAATTGTGAAGTTGAACGAAATTTATTGCTTATTTTAAACTTTTTAAAAAAATAAATAACTGAAAATTGGGGAGTGCAATATTATTTGTTCCCTTTACTTTCAGTGCAGAAAACTCACTCCAGAAGTTCAATGAGGATCTCTGAATGATCCAATGTTGTCCTAAATGACTGATGATGATAAATATAAGCCACCTGTGTGTAATGAAGTCTCCGTATAAATGCACCTGCTCTGTGATAGTCTCAGTGTTATGTTTAAAGCACAGAGAGCATCATGAAGACCAAGGAACACAACAGGCAGGTCCGTGATACTGTTGTGGAGAAGTTTAAAGCAGGATTTGGTTACAAAAAGATTTCCGCAACTTTAAACATCCCATGAAGCACCGTGCAAGGGATCATATTGAAATGGAAGGAGTATCATTCCACTGCAAATCTACCAAGACCCGGCCGTCCATCCAAATTTTCACCTCAAACAAGGAGAAGACTGATCAGAGATGCAGCCAATAGGCCAATGATCACTCTGGATGAACTGCAGAGATTTACAGCTGAGGTGGGAGAGTCTGTCCATAGGACAACAATCAGTCGTACACTGCACAAATCTGGCCTTTATGGAAGAGTGGCAAAGAGAAAGCCATTTCTCAAAGATATCCATAAAAAGTGTCGTTTAACGTTTGCCACAAGCCACCTGGGAGACACACCATACGTGGAAGAAAGTGCTCTGGTCAGGTGCAACCAAAATCAAACTATTTGGGCACAATGTCAAACGATATGTTTGGCGTAAAAGCAACACAGCTTATCACCCTGAACACACCATCCCCACTGTCAAACATGGTGGTGGCAGCATCATGCTTTGGGCCTGCTTTTCTTCAGCAGGGACAGGGAAGATGGTTAAAATTGATGGGAAGATGGATGGAGCCAAATACAGGACCATTCTTGAAGAAAACCTGTTGGGAGTCTGCAAAAGACCTGAGACTGGGACGGAGATTTGTCTTCCAACAAGACAATGATCCCAAACATAAAGCAAAATCTACAATGGAATGGTTCACAAATAAACGTATCCAGGTGTTAGAATGGCCAAGTCACAGTCCAGACGTGAATCCAATCGAGAATCTGTGGTAAAAGCTGAAAACTTCTGTTCACAAACGCTCTCCATCCAACCTCACTCAGCTCCAGCTGTTTGCAAAGGAAGAATGGGCAAGAATTTAAGTCTCTCGATGTGCACAACTGATAGACACATACCCCAAGCAGGTTGTGCTGTAATCGCAGCAAAAGGTGGCGCTACAAAGTATTAACTTAAAGGGGATGAATAATATTGCACGCCCCAATTTTCAGTTATTTATTTTTTAAAAAAGTTTAAAATAAGCAATAAATTTCGTTCAACTTCACAATTGTGTCCCACTTGTTGTTGATTCTTCATCGTAACATTAAAATTTTTATCTTTATGTTTGAAGCCTGAAATGTGGGAAAAGGTTGAAAAATTCAAGGGATCTGAATACTTTCGCAAAGGCACTGTATGTGTTTGGCTTGGTAAATGTCTGATTTTTTGTAGCCAGTGGCTGTCAAGCGTTGGTCAATGTGTCGACACTCTACCCTAAAGGACTCATCAGATGAACAGAGTCTGCGGGCTGTAATAAAGTCCCCTAGTGGCAAGTTTCTTAAAGTGTGGAGAGGATGGCCTTCTTAATGTCAGGCCAAGTTTGACCCGCCCATTTAGAATCTCCAATAAAGGGTTAAAAAAAAATCACACAGAGAAAAAATACTTTATTAGAAATCAATACACAGACACACTTAGGGACTCCATCTTTATTTCTCCCTCTCACCCCTCCACTATCCTGGTCTTCTGTCCTCTTTCTTCTTCAACCGATGCAGCTCTACTGTATCAGAAAGCACGGAGGGAGGCAGAACTACTTTCTGGGCATGCTCAGTACAGACAACAGGATCCTGCCTATCAGAATGCGGTGACTTCAGGTAGAGCAGGATCCGGCGCTCATTGAAATGCATTGCAGCAAGCGCCGCAATATGACGGATCCAGTGAGATGCAGTATTTTGTGTGAGGTCAAAAACACTATAAGTAGCGGTTTTCAAACAAAATTAAATACCACAAAACAACGGATCCAGTGTATGACGCACGCAAGTGCATGTGACCGCATCCTGCCGCAATTCCATTGGAAATTAATAGAACTGACAACGCATTTGTAAAGGATCTGGTTTTGCAGAAAAAAATCCATTCATGCCGCAGTTAAAAAAACGCTGATGTGAAAGCTGCCTAAGAGAATAAGACTCTACCTGAACCCCTAAAGTTGACTGACAATGGCATCACCACTCAACAACGACTGCACCCCAAAGACATTCTAGAATGTCCCTACGAATAGTATACAGCAATGTGAACAAAATATATTTTCTTCAGCGCTCTATTGGGAGACCCAGACGATTGGGGTATAGCTACTGCCCTCTGGAGGCCACACAAAGCACTACATCAAAAGTGCAAGGCCCCTCCTCCTCTGGCTATACCCCCCCGTGGTATCACGGGTACTCCAGTTTTAGCTTTGTGTGCGAAGGAGGTCAGACATCCATGCATAGCTCCACAGATTTTAGTCAGCAGTAGCTGCTGACTATTTCGGATGGAAGAAAAGAGGACACATATAGTGTCCCCAGCATGCTCCCTTCTCACCCCTGGATGGTGTTGTAAGGTTGAGGTACCTATTGCTGGTACAGGGCTGGAGCCTGACATGCTGTTTTCCTTCCACATCCCCTGGTAGGGCTCTGTGGAAGTGGGATCCTGCCGGCCTCTCAGCTCTGACGCCGGGCTCCATCCACAGACCCATTAGAACCTGATGGAGACGGAGCAGGAGTACGATCAGGGACAGGCCCTGCATCATACAGGTACTCTGTGTCCCCGGCAGGCACAGACACACTCCGGGCTGGCTGGGTGTTGTAGTGCGCCGGGGACCGCAACGTTGGAGTTAGTGTCCCTACAGATTACTGGGGGATTTTTTGTGTATGGGAACGCAGCGCCGACCCCCTCTGGACCGGGCGGCGCTGCTGTGACTTGTGGTGCGCCGGGGATCCGCCGTCCGCGCTTTTACGGCGGCGGCGGTTATAAATTGAGTCCCCGGCTTTTTGGGCCTAGGACGCCGGCAGCTCCGATTCGTTCCCGCCCCCACCCTGTCATTCAGGGTAGGGGAGAGACGCTGTTCGCTAGCAGCGACGAGGGCTGGAGCCTGATTTACATGCTCCAGCCCTCACACTAGGCACAGAGGGAAGCAGGCTTCCCGCTCTTAGCCAGGAACGCCCAGGGCCCGCCCCCCTTCTCTCTCAGGACGCCGGCAGCCATTACATGCAGTCTGGCTGGAGGAAGGACGCAAGGCTCTGGGAGACCTGGACTAGGGGCTATCTGGCGACCACACACCCGCTTTTTAAGCGGGCGGTAAGCGATTTTTCTGTGCTGGTCCCTCTAGTGCCTCACGGTGTATCGGTGTACTGTGTACAGATATATAGATATTGTATTTCTTGCACTGTGAGGTCGCTTCTGGCTGCATCTCCCAGATCCCTCTGTGGAAGCAGCAACATGCCATCCTCAAAACGCAAGGCTGCCAAGGCCAGGGCTGTGTGTACTGCGTGTGCTGCATGTGGGGCTAATCTACCAGCAGGCTCCCATTGTGTGCAATGCTCCGACCCGGTGCTGCTTCGCCAGCCGGAGTCAGGAGAGGTAGTGACCCAGGCTGAGACGCTTGTAAGTTCTGCCCCGGTGACAGGGACAGACTTTGCAGTTTTTGCTGATAATATGTCTATGTCTATGGCAAAAATCCTTGAAACCTTGCAATCTATGCATGGGGCTCAGTCTTTGGGCACGGCGAGGCCTCTGTCCTCAGGTCCCCCTCACTTGGAATTAATCCAGCCCACAGGGGGGTCCCCGGCTTCACAGGCCGAGGATTATGACTCAGATGATAGCCCCAGCCACCCTAAGCGAGCTCGCTGGGAAAGACCCTCGACGTCATCACACTGCTCAGGGTCTCAGCGCAATCAGTCTCCCTGTGATGTGTCTGATGAGAGTGATCAGGAATCCATTCCTGGAACCCCTCTCAACCTGGATACCCCTGATGGGGATGCCATGGTAAACGACCTTATCTCAGCCATCAATAGGCTGTTGGATATTTCTCCCCCAGCTCCTTCAGCAGAAGAGGCGGCTGCGGAGCAGGAGAAGTTTCGTTTCCTTTATCCCAAGCGTAAATTGAGTGCTTTGTTGGATCACGCTGACTTCAGAGAATCAATCCAGAAGCACGACGCTCACCCAGAAAGGCGTTTCTCTAAACGATCTAAAGATACGCGTTTCCCTTTCCCCCCTGAGGTGGTCAAGCGCTGGACACAGTGTCCAAAGGTAGACCCCCCGATTTCCAAACTTGCAGCTAGATCCATAGTTGCAGTGGAGGATGGCGCTTCACTTAAGGATGCCAATGACAGACAGATGGACCTTTGGTTAAAATCTGTCTATGAAGCTATCGGCGCGTCGTTTGCTCCGGCATTCGCAGCCGTATGGGCACTCCAGGCTATTTCAGCTGGCTTAGCAAAAGTGGATGCTATCATACATCCAGCAGTGCCGCAAGTGGCGCACCTTACCACGCAGATGTCGGCGTTTGCGTCTTACGCTATCAATGCGGTCCTAGAATCTACCAGCCGCACCTCAATGGCGTCCGCCAATTCGGTAGTTTTGCGCAGAGCCTTGTGGTTAAAGGACTGGAAAGCAGATGCTGGTTCCAAAAAATGTTTAACCAGTTTGCCTTTATCTAGAGATAGACTGTTTGGCGAGCCATTGGCTGATATCATTAAGCAGTCCAAGGGTAAAGACTCCTCTTTACCACAACCCAGAACAACCAAACCTCAGCAGAAAAAGTGGCAGCAGAGGTTTCAGTCCTTTCGAGGTTCGGGCAAGACACCATTTACCTCGTCCAAAGGGACTCAGAGGACGCAAAGAAACTCAGATTCGTGGCGGGCTCACACGCGCCCCAAGAAAGCAAATGGAGGTACCGCTTCCAAAGCGGCTACCTCATGACTTCCAGCCCCCTCCCTCCGCATCGCCGGTCGGGGGCAGGCTCTCCCGCTTTTTCGGCATTTGGATGTCACAGGTCAAAGACCGGTGGGTGACGGACATTTTGTCTCGCGGGTACAGAATCGAGTTCAATTCTCGTCCTCCAGCTCGGTTCTTCAGAACCTCCCCACATCCAGACCGAGCAGATGCTCTGCTGCAGGCGGTGGACTCCCTAAGAGCGGAAGGAGTGGTGATCCCAGTCCCTCCTCAGGAACAAGGGCAAGGGTTTTACTCCAATCTCTTTGTGGTTCCAAAAAAGGACGGCTCGTTCCGTCCTGTTCTGGACCTAAAACGGCTCAACAAACATGTGCACGCCAGGAAGTTCCGGATGGAAACCCTGCGTTCTGTCATTGCCTCAATGTCCAGAGGAGACTTCCTTGCCTCAATAGACATCAAAGATGCTTATCTCCACGTGCCAATTGCTACAGAACATCAACGTTTTCTACGTTTTGTGATAGGAGACGACCATTTTCAGTTCGTAGCTCTGCCATTTGGTCTGGCGACAGCCCCACGGGTCTTCACCAAGGTCATGGCGGCGGTGGTAGCAGTCTTGCACTCTCAGGGACACTCGGTGATCCCTTACCTAGACGATTTATTGGTCAAAGCTCCCTCTCAAGAGGCATGTCAGCACAGCCTGAATGCTACGCTGGAGACCCTACAGTCTTTCGGATGGATCATCAACTTTCCAAAGTCGATCCTATCACCGACTCAATCACTAACGTATCTTGGCATGGAGTTTCATACTCTAGCAGCGATAGTGAAGCTTCCGCTGAACAAGCAGCGGTCACTACAGACAGGGGTGCAATCTCTTCTGCAGGGCCAGTTGCATCCCTTGCGGCGCCTCATGCATTTCCTAGGGAAGATGGTGGCAGCCATGGAAGCAGTTCCCTTTGCGCAGTTTCATCTGCGCCCACTTCAATGGGACATTCTCCGCCAATGGGACGGGAAGTCAACGTCCCTGGACAGGAAAGTCTCGCTTTCCCAGACGGCCAAGGACTCCCTACAATGGTGGCTCCTTCCCACCTCATTGTCTCAGGGAAGATCCTTCCTGCCCCCATCCTGGGCAGTAGTCACGACAGATGCGAGTCTGTCAGGGTGGGGAGCAGTATTTCTCCACCACAGGGCTCAGGGGACGTGGACTCCGCAGGAGTCCACCCTTCAGATCAATGTTCTGGAGATCAGAGCAGTGTATCTTGCTCTACTGGCCTTCCAACAGTGACTGGAAGGAAAGCAGATCCGAATCCAATCGGACAACTCCACAGCGGTGGCATACATCAACCACCAAGGAGGGACGCGCAGTCGGCAAGCCTTCCAAGAAGTCCGGCGCATTCTAATGTGGGTGGAGGACAGAGCATCCACCATATCCGCGGTTCACATCCCAGGCGTAGAAAACTGGGAAGCAGACTTCCTCAGTCGCCAGGGCATGGACGCAGGGGAATGGTCCCTTCACCCGGACGTGTTTCAGGAAATCTGTCGCCGCTGGGGAGTGCCGGACGTCGACCTAATGGCATCCCGGCACAACAACAAGGTCCCGGCATTCATGGCGAGGTCGCGCGATCAAAGAGCTCTGGCGGCAGACGCCTTGGTTCAAGATTGGTCGCAGTTTCAGCTCCCATACGTGTTTCCGCCTCTGGCGCTCTTGCCCAGAGTGCTACGCAAGATCAGATCCGAGTGCAGCCGCATCATACTCGTCGCTCCAGACTGGCCGAGGAGGTCGTGGTATCCGGATCTGTGGCATCTCACGATCGGTCGACCGTGGTCACTGCCAGACCGACCAGACTTACTGTCCCAAGGGCCGTTTTTCCATCAGAATTCTGCGGCCCTGAACCTGACTGTGTGGCCATTGAGTCCTGGATCCTAGCATCTGCAGGATTATCTCAAGGAGTCGTTGCCACAATGAGACAAGCTAGAAAGTCGAATTCGGCTAAGATCTACCACAGAACGTGGAAGATTTTCTTATCCTGGTGCTCTGCTCAGGGAGTGTCTCCCTGGCCATTTGCATTGCCCAAGTTTCTTTCCTTCCTGCAATCGGGGTTAGAAAAGGGCTTGTCGCTCAGCTCCCTTAAAGGGCAAGTTTCGGCACTATCCGTGTTTTTCCAGAAGCGTCTAGCACGTCTTTCTAAGGTGCGCACGTTCCTGCAGGGGGTCTGTCATATTGTGCCCCCGTACAAGCGGCCGTTAGATCCATGGGATCTGAACAGGGTACTAGTTGCTCTCCAGAAGCCGCCCTTCGAGCCTCTGAAGGAAGTTTCCTTTTCTCGGCTGTCACAGAAAGTGGCGTTTCTTGTTGCGATCACATCGCTTCGGCGAGTGTCTGAGCTGGCAGCTCTGTCATCCAAGGCTCCCTTCCTGGTGTTCCACCAGGACAAGGTAGTGCTGCGCCCTATTCCGGAGTTTCTCCCTAAGGTCGTATCCTCTTTTCATCTTAATCAGGATATATCCTTGCCTTCTTTTTGTCCTCATCCGGTTCACCGGTATGAAAAGGACTTACGTTTGCTAGATCTGGTGAGAGCACTCAGAATCTACATTTCCCGCACGGCGCCCATGCGCCGTGCCGATGCACTTTTTGTCCTTGTCGCTGGTCCGCGCAAGGGGTTGCAGGCTTCTAAAGCCACCCTGGCTCGATGGATCAAAGAACCAATTCTAGAGGCCTACCGTTCTGCGGGGCTTCCGGTTCCGTCAGGGCTAAAAGCCCACTCAACCAGAGCCGTGGGTGCGTCCTGGGCATTTCGTCACCAGGCTTCGGCTCAACAGGTGTGCCAGGCAGCTACCTGGTCCAGTCTGCACACTTTCACCAAGCATTATCAGGTGCATACCTATGCTTCGGCGGATGCCAGCTTAGGTAGAAGAGTCCTGCAGGCGGCAGTGACACCCCCGTAGGGGAGGGCTGTTTTGCAGCTCTAACATGAGGTATTTCTTTACCCACCCAGGGACAGCTTTTGGACGTCCCAATCGTCTGGGTCTCCCAATAGAGCGCTGAAGAAGAAGGGAATTTTGTTACTTACCGTAAATTCCTTTTCTTCTAGCTCTTATTGGGAGACCCAGCACCCGCCCTGTTGTCCTTCGGGATGTTTTTTTGTTGTTTGCGGGTACACATGTTGTTCATGTTGAACGGTTTTTCAGTTCTCCGATGTTATTCGGAGTTAATTTGTTTAAACCAGTTATTGGCTTCCTCCTTCTTGCTTTGGCACTAAAACTGGAGTACCCGTGATACCACGGGGGGGTATAGCCAGAGGAGGAGGGGCCTTGCACTTTTGATGTAGTGCTTTGTGTGGCCTCCAGAGGGCAGTAGCTATACCCCAATCGTCTGGGTCTCCCAATAAGAGCTAGAAGAAAAGGAATTTACGGTAAGTAACAAAATTCCCTTCGTTTCTACTGTACTCACGTTTCTCTGTACTGTCAGTAGAGTCATTATAGAGAGTCTTCGAGGCACGGATGTCATTGTGCGGGGGTGCTATTGTTATCCAACTTTGGGGTGCCTTCCTTTGCGGTCAGGTAGGGTCTTATATTTTGGACTAAGAAAAAGACTGATGGCACTTCTTAACTTGCTAATGTGAACAAGTGCCTACTGAGCATGAAACATAGTAACAAAAAAGAGACAGTTGCACTCTGTAGTGTTAAGATATGTGTAACAGTGAATATAGGAATATAGACAAGCAATACTGATAGGAAAAACATATGAAAATTGAGATTTTTAGCACACAAAAATGTACCTGTTCACATGAGAAAGTTAGGAAGTGCCATCAGTCTTTTTCTTAGATTATAGTGTCATGCCTTCTGATTGAGGGCTCCTCTTCTTCAGCCTTAGGCTATTTTAATTCTTTATTTGCAGGTTCCTGTCCTTACATAAATTGGAGTTTTTGTTTTGTTTTTTTTTTTTAACTCAAGCAGGGACCCAACAATAATAGGTTGTCTTGGCGTTGGCTGTTGGGCTCAAATTAAACTGGCCATTTTTGTGTGCAAAGTATCTACATTTTTATGTTTTTCATAGCAGTATTGTCCATAGTCATACTATATTCATGGTTACACATATCTTAGCACTACAGAGTTCAACTGTCTCTTATATTGGGGACTGTCATGAGTGTGTCACAGCCTGATGTGATCTCAGGGGGATCCGGGATCAAAAGATCACAGCATATTGTTCATCACAGACCTGCTTTAGTGCTCCGCTCATTATTTAACCTGAGTTGGAACATATTTAATTCCATCCAGTACTTAAGGAGTTAGGGGTACATTACACGTTGCGACATCGCTAGCATTTGCTAGCCATGTCCAGCGCGCTAGTACCCGCCCCCGTCGCACATGCGATATGTGGTGATTGCTGCCGTAGCGAACATAATCGCTGTGGCAGCTTCACACGCACATACCTGGTCGGCGACGTCTCTGTGACCGCCGAACAATCCCTCCTTCAGGGGGGAGGTGCGTTCGGCGTCACAGCGATGTCACTGCGACGTCACTAACGGCCAGCCAATAGAAGCGGAGGGGCGGAGATGAGCGGGACATAACATACCGCCCATCTCCTTCCTTCCGCATTGACGGTGAACGCAGGTAAGGAGATGTTTGTCGCTCCTGCGGCTTCACACACAGCGATGTGTGACGCCGCAGGAGCGACAAACAACATCGTACCTCCTGATGTAGGGACATTATGGAAATGAACGAGGTTACACAGATCAGTGATTTTTAACGCTTCTGTGCTCATTCCCTGACGAAGCAACACCCCCTAGTGGCGATACGCGTGGGGTTCACCACGCTAACCCCTGTAACCTGTTTGTTTTCTTCACCCATGCATTAGAATAGGGACCCTGTCTTCTTGTCAGTACCTATTTAGGTCTTGCTGCTGAGGTACAGTCATATGAAAAAGTTTGGGCACCCCTATTAATGTTAACCTTTTTTCTTCATAACAATTTGGGTTTTTGCAACAGCTATTTCAGTTTCATATATCTAATAACTGATGGACTGACTAATATTTCTGGATTGAAATGAGGTTTATTGTACTAACAGAAAATGTGCAATCCGCATTTAAACAAAATTTGACCGGTGCAAAACTATGGGCACCCTTATCAATTTCTTGATTTGAACACTCCTAACTACTTTTTACTGACTTACTAAAGCACTAAATTGGTTTTGTAACCTCATTGAGCTTTGAACTTCATAGGCAGGTGTATCCAATCATGAGAAAAGGTATTTAAGGTGGCCACTTGCAAGTAGTTTTCCTATTTGAATCTCCTATGAAGAGTGGCATCATGGGCTCCTCAAAACAACTCTCAAATGATCTGAAAACAAAGATTATTCAACATAGTTGTTCAGGGGAAGGATACAAAAAGTTGTCTCAGAGATTTAAACTGTCAGTTTCCACTGTGAGGAACATAATAAGGAAATGGAAGAACACAGGTACAGTTCTTGTTAAACCCAGAAGTGGCAGGCCAAGAAAAATATCAGAAAGGCAGAGAAGAAGAATGGTGAGTACACTCAAGGACAATCCACAGACCACCTCCAAAAACCCGTAGCTTCATCTTGCTGCAGATGGTGTCAATGTGCATCGGTCAACAATACAGCGCACGTTGCACAAGGAGAAGCTGTATGGGAGAGTGATGCGAAAGAAGCCATTTCTGCAAGCACGCCACAAACAGAGTCGCCTGAGGTATGCAAAAGCACATTTGGACAAGCCAGTTACATTTTGGAAGAAGGTCCTGTGGACTGATGAAACAAAGATTGAGTTGTTTGATCATACAAAAAGGCGTTATGCATAGAGGAAAAAAAACACGGCATTCCAAGAAAAGCACTTGCTACCCACAGTAAAATTTGGTGGAGGTTCCATCATGCTTTGGGGCTGTGTGGCCAATGTCGGCACCAGGAATCTTGTTAAGGTTGAGGGTCGCATGGATTCAACTCAGTATCAACAGATTCTTGACAATAATGTGCAAGAATCAGTGACGAAATTGAAGTTACACAGGGGATGGATATTTCAGCAAGACAATGATCCAAAACACTGCTCCAAATCTACTCAGGCATTCATGCAGAGGAACAATTACAATGTTCTGGAATGGCCATCCCAGTCCCCAGACCTGAATATCATTGAACATCTGTGGGATGATTTGAATCATGCTGTCCATGCTCGGCGACCATCAAACTTAACTGAACTGGAATTGTTTTGTAAACAGGAATGGTCAAATATATCTTCATCCAGGATCCAGGAACTCATTAAAAGCTACAGGAAGTGACTAGAGGCTGTTATTTTTGCAAAAGGAGGATCTACAAAATATTGTCATTTAGGTGCCCATACTTTTGCAGCGGTCAAATTTTGTTTAAATGCGGATTGCACATTTTCTGTTAGTAAAATAAACCTCATTTCAATCCAGAAATATTACTGAGTCCATCAGTTATTAGATATATGAAACTGAAATAGCTGCTGCAAAAACCCAAATTGTTATAAAGAAAAAAGGTTAACATTAATAGGGGTGCCCAAACTTTTTCATATGACTGTACATCTGGTAACTATACTGCTATATAACATGCTATTTTCCTCTGAGCTGTGATGAATGCTTGCTGGCATGGCTGTTCCCTCCCTGTATCACTAATAGGCTAGTCAGTTTACTCGGGATTAAAGTGACCACAGTGTCATGAGTCTGTGAGGTTCTCTGTGTTTAACCCATTGGTGACTGGGTCAGGATCATTGGAGACTCTGATGTGGAAAATTGTACTATCTTATCTCTTCCCTCCCCTTGTGACCTGGGCTGATGATCTGGACCCAATAAGTGCTGATTCAAGGTCTAATCTGATATCTGTCGAGATGCCTCACTAAACCTATGCTGACGTATATGTACCTGTTCTGGACTGTTGAGTGTCTGGCCAGCCTATGAAAGATAAGGTTCAATATCAATAATGAAATGGCATGTTTGATACTAATTCACCACTGATTTAAATATATGTATTGAATTCCATGCTACAAAACAGTGGACTTTAGTTGTACCAACTTTTTGATGAATTTTCAGACCTGATACAGGCTTTACAGTGACCAATACAGGATAATGCATGTTAAAAGAGGATATTGAATGTAAAATCCTCAGTGGGGCCTTATTTATTATATATGAGAACTGCTATTTGACACATAACAGTGTTGATATTCATGTTGGGGTTAGCTTGTTCAGCAACCATACCCTATTTGGGCACTTGTTTTAAATGTTTTTAATGTTTCAATGTGTGTTTTCCTTTGTACATGAATCCTTGTGCTCTGTGTTCAATTGTCCCTTGAGCCATTCTTTTGTACACTTATGATATAATAAAGTTTCTTTCAATTTCCTAAAAAAAACATTTCTTCTGGTGATCCCTGTTGTGGCATACTCGTTTTTTTTTCTTTGTTTGTCTATGACGTTGCTGTATGCCAGGAGATCCCGGAGGGTGATGCCCTTCTCATATCTAGTCTCTCCCGCTTCTGCGCTCGTTCATCGTCGCACATAGGATTTACACGTTGCGATGTCGCTACCGGCGCCGGATGTGTGTCACTAACGACGTGACCCCGATGATATAACGGTAGCGATGTCGCAACGTGTAAAGCCCGCCTTAAGGTTTATTTCTGTCCTGCAGTGATCTAACAGGTAGTTGCAATCTCAGCTGCAGCCACTTCCTTCTGCTATAAATATCCACTCCTCACGCCTCCCCATGCCGGCTATAGCTCATATCTATACTGTCCACTTTGAAGGAGCCAGTGTCTGGAAAAGCTGAGGTTTTGCTTCTGCTGCAGCTGAGAAGTTCTTGCTGAGACGATGAAAAGTGTTATTTGTTGTGTCTGTCCCCATCTATTTGTCTTACCTTCCTCATGTTGGCTTATTGCAGTGGTGAGACTAGCATCTCGCTGACCTTCACTTGTCACGGTGAGTTCAAGGCCAGTGAGGGCCTAGTCATGTGACTGTGCACTGGAGGAAG
The DNA here is from genome assembly GCF_048569485.1 of Anomaloglossus baeobatrachus. Classification (NCBI taxonomy): domain Eukaryota; kingdom Metazoa; phylum Chordata; class Amphibia; order Anura; family Aromobatidae; genus Anomaloglossus; species Anomaloglossus baeobatrachus. Next base: position 57,430,706 of record NC_134360.1, on the reverse strand, counting down.
AATACGTCTAAGGACATTAGAGAGTGCAGGGATCAACCTCAGGTGAGTGTTAGGTGATGACCCCGCTCCTCTCTCCCTAGCTCCTTGGCCTTCCCATGTATTGCTACCCTGGTGTTCCCTCTGTATTGCGCTGCTTGCCCAGAGTCCTCTAGTACCAAACCTGATACCTGCAGTCACATTATGACAGGGACTCATAGGGTTTTAGTAGTTCTTTTCTCAGGTTTATGGTTTTGGTTGGGCCCGATAAGGTCATAAGTTAAATTATTTTCCTGGTTGTGTTTTGGTCATCAGAAAAGGACCATTCAAAAAAAACAATAAATAAATAAACAAGCCATCCATTATCCCAGGGTAAGGGAAACTTGCTGATCATTAGTGTCCAGCCCTTCAGCTCTGGATTCTCCTTTTTTTCCCCCCAATATTGTTTATTGATTTGAAATTTTACAGGGAACAAGAAAAATTGACTAAGCACAAAACTACCTGTAGGCTAGGAGAAAGGGAAGTCCAGGGAAGGGGATGGGTGGGGAAGGAAAATAAAACTACTTTGGATGGGGAAAGGTGAAGGATATGAGAAAAATGTACGCAGCAAGTATACATTCATTAACCTAGCCTATATGTCAGTAAAATGTTCAATAAGAGGAACTGAATTGCTTAGGTACAATAAAGTGATAAACTTATAAAATTAACATAAAAGTTCTTTATCTATTTAAAGCTTAAAAAGAACAACAAGTACAGTAAAAGGTGTTAGTAGTCAAGTCAGCAGAGCTGTTTCAGTCTGCGCAGGGACCTGTAGGGGTTGCGCAGCTGGGACCTCTAGTCTGTACAAGAACCAGGCATGTCAGGTTTAGTAATTTTAAGGAAGACCTTATTTTACATTATTTACCACGTGTGCACTTCAGTGCGCATAACACCAGATTCAAGGCATATTTCTTTTTGCTGGGTCCCTACCTAAGTGCCTCTACCCGGGCTGAAGCCTACAATTTTATGGGGGGAGGGGGTGGGGCAGGAACCTGCCTTAAGGACTTTGAGGCACTAGAGTGCAAACATTTTTTTATGTGCTAAGTGTCTCAATTTTTAAATTTGTTTCCCTAGCAGTAATGAATGTTAAAATTCCCATATTCAATGTTTGCATACCTTAGTGACTTAGAGTGCAGCTGTATATTTGTTACAAGCACTATGTCTGGCCCATGTGCTCAACTTAGTGGTTCAGCGGTTCCTGAAAACCTACCCTGATATGCATGAGCTGCTTGTCAAACTACGCCGCATGTGCGCCCATTTCCGCAAGTCACCTACAGCTGCAGCCAGTCTGGCAGTGTTGCAGCAACTCCTGCAAGTGCCAGCTGACTGACTGGTTTGCGACTTGATCATGCACTGGAACTCAACATTACATATGTGTCCAGGTTTTGTGAGCAGCAGAGGGCCGTAGCTGAATACCAGTGTCATGGTTACACCTCCCCATCCACATGGCTAGGGGGCGGAGCCTTCTCTCGGGCCTCACTTCCGGAGCTTGGATGCTTAAATTCTTTCATCTCTGGTGAACCAGCGCCGGCTATAAGCTTAGCACTGTTTTGCCTGTGATTGCTGGTCCCTGTAAGTGTTACCTGCTCCGTCCTTTCACTGTGCTCTGTGTTACGTCCCACCTCCTTCCTTCCCACAATAGCCCCAGTCGTTCCCCCTTCTCCTACCTCCCCACTCAGTTGCTTCCTCTGGTACTGACCCCGGCCTGACCACGACCCTGCTTTTGCTCGTTCCTCCAGTCTTCTTTCTTACCGTACTGTGTATGACCTGGCCTGCCTGACCATCTCCCGTACGCCCCGTGGCCTCTGTATTCTGGCTGACTCTGGAGGGCAGTGCTCCAGCACACACTGTGTCCACCTCCATGCTGATTCAGCTCTGTGTAGTGTCTTTTCCTGCAGGGCTCCAGCTCCCCCTGGTGGTAGCCTGATAACCAGCTACAACATGCCCGTCGGTATTCCATTCAGCCTCTGCACATAAGAACCGACGAGTGGCCATGGATGTCTCACATCTATGCGGTTCTCCAAAACTTTGAGGAATCAACCAGGATGGTGAGTGGCGATCTTGGCATAATCAGGGTAACTATCCCGCTTCTGTGTCTACTCAAAGACTCTTCGCACAATTAAAGAGGAAGCTCTGCATGCGGACTAGGTGGAGATGGAGGAAGAAAGTACACAGGGCGATCCTACTCAACCCAACCTCATCTCATCAAGAATTGGGTAATAATGAGGAAGAGGAGGCTGAGGAGGAACATGAGATGGTTGCCTGTGCTACACAGGGTACTACCAACACCAGCTTCTCGTCTATTCAGTATGGATGGACTGAAGAGGAGAAGATAAGTCGTCCTGGTGGGGACAGAGAAGTCTTGCCTGTTGGGAGACTGGCACACATGGCAGACTGTATGTCCCATGCCTTTTCTACATTTTGGCCAACACGATTACTGGTTCTTCACCCTTCTCAACCCACACTAGAAAGAGAACCGTTCATCTCTCCTTCCTGAGGCAGAGAAGGATACTAAAATGGTGCAATACCAGAAAGTCATAGTTGAAGAATTGGTCAATAAATTCCCATATGACAACGTTGTTCTTTAGATGACCAAAAAGGAGAGAGGAGGGAGACACACCAGTTGCAACAGAAGCAGGGGAACACTATCAAAGGTCTGGGGCAGTTTCATTAGACCCTCCCAGCACTCAGGCCCTGATACGTGGGGTATTCTGAAAAGGAGGGAAAAGTTTATGAAGATGGTGAAGGAGTACATAGCCCACCTACCAGTGTAGGACACGTGGCATGAACTGTCCCTCTATGCCTTGGAGATGCTGGCCTGTCCTGCCGCTAGTAGTTTTGTCAGACCACATTTTTAGTGCTGCCAGAAGCATAAGAGATAAAAAAGCTGACAGGCTGACTTATCAAAATGATCAAGGCCTGGATTAGCTCAGACTTCTCAACCCCATCGGATGACAGCTGCAGATCATAAAGTTAACTAAATTGTTCCTTTTTTCTGGTGTATTCCCATGCACCCCTTCCCACCCAAACAAGTCTATACATTTCATGATTTCTTCATTTTCGGGCCCTCCTCCTCCACCATATCCACAGGGCGATTATGCAACCCTGATTTTAATTGGTCAAAGGTGTGTATGATACCCTTCACAATTTTTAGAGGCCAACCTTGAAAATTCTCATTATATACACTATATACACTACAGTTCAAAAGTTTGGGGTCACCCAGACAACTTTGTCTTTTCCATGAAAAAATCATACTTTTATTTATGAGATGAGTTGCATAATTAATAGAAAATATAGTCCAGACATTGACGAGGTTAGAAATAAGGATTTTTACATGAAATAATAATTTTCTCTTCAGACTTTGCTTTCGGCACAGAATGCTCCTTTGCAGCAATTCCAGCTTTGCAGACCTTTGGCATTTTAGCTATTAATTTGCGGAGGTAATCTGGAGATATTTCACCACATGCTTCCCCCCTCCCACAAGTTGGATTGGCTTGATGGGCACTTTTTGCATACCCTACGGTCAAGCTGCTCCCACAACAGCTCAATATGGTTGAGATCTGGTGACTGGGCTGGCCACTCCATTACAGATAGAATACCAGCTGCCTGCTTCTTCCCTAAATAGTTCATGCATAATTTGGAGGTGTGCTTTGGGTCATTGTCCTGTTGTAGGACGAAATTGGCTCCAATCAAGCACTGTCCACAGGGTATGGCATGGCGTTGCAAAATGGAGTGATAGCCTTCCTTATTCAAAATCCCTTTCACCTTGTACAAATGTCCCACATTTTCCAGCACCAAAGCAACCCCAAACCATTACATTACCACCACCATGCTTGACAGATGGCGTCAGGGACTCTTCCAGCATCTTTTCAGTTGTTCTGCATCTCACAAATGTTCTTCTGTGTGAACCAAACACCTCAAACTTCGATTCGTCTGTCCATAACACTTTTTTCCAATCTTCCTCTGTCCAATGTCTGTGTTCTTTTGCCCATATTAATCTTTTCCTTTTATTAGCCAGTCTCAGATATGGCTTTTAATAAAAAAAAAAAAAAAAAAGGACGAGCGATTCACCTCTGCGGCACCACAGATTCATGTCAGCTACCTCTATTCCCTCCATGCCCATGGACCTCTCCTCCAGGCCATACCTCTGAGGGCACTAGCTAAAGCAACAATCAGACTCATCACTCTGATTATAAACGTGAGCCCTGGACCCTGTCTCCATACTACAGGAGCTGCACTTTACATGACTCTCTCATGATCATTAACCTTACGGACCTCCCTCCTGGCTATACCACTGAAGCCACTAGGTACAATCCTCTGTCTCCTGGCATGATCCGTGGACCCTGTCTCCATATCACAGGAGCTGCCCTTGTTAAATCCCAAGAGACTTATTTGAGTCCAACGGACCTCACACTGGACTATAGCACCTAAGTTAAATTGGAGCTACCTGATCTCTACTTGGTTGCCAGATTATCCAAACACCTGGACGCTCAAACAAAAGACATATACTATTACTGAGATCTCCTCATTAGAAGCCACACATATTCTTAGGGCCTGATCCCGTATACCGGCATTACCAAGGGACTCCATAGATGTTGTCTCCACTCGGAGGTCTCTATATCCTGGCAAATCATCCTACATATTTACTAGACTACTTTCCAATATTGGTCAAGTCTGTCCGACCTGATGAAGGCTTGCTAGCCGAAACGTCGACTCCTGGCGGACAATTGTACAGCACATTTTTTCACGTTTTGCACTAACAAAATAAAAGAAAAAAGATTTTGATATCCAACTATTGCATTCATTTTTGGTCTATGGGAAATTTTAGTGTGCCGGAGTTAATCTTTTAGTGTCAGATATGGCTTTTTCTTTGCCACTCTGCCCATAAGACCAGCATCTCGGAGTCGCCTCTTCACTGTAGACTAGAGATGAGCGAACCGGTCCCGGTTCGGCTCGAGGTCGGTTCGCCGAACGGAGGTCCCGTTCGAGTTCGGCTCGTCGAACGTTCGACGAACCGAACTCGAACTGCATAGGAAACAATGGCAGGCAATCACAAACACAGAAAAACACCTAGAAAACACCCTCAAAGCTGTCCAAAAGGTGACAAACAACTCACAACACAACACAAACACATGGGAAAGTGACAAGGACATATACTCATGCGAAAACAAAACAGCTGGACAAGGAAAAAGAGGAGGACACACAGATATAGGCATGGTACTTCCTTCTAAAATCATGTAAAACACCGCAAGGTGACTCCAAGCGTAGTCTCCCTTTTTTTCCAAAAATTGGGCCCCACACACACCCACCCCTTCAGTGGCAGCAGTTGTGCCCCAGTTGTACAATTCACAGCTAGATTTGCATCAAGCACATTCAAAAATACGCCATTCTTATCCGTCCCCAGGATCACACCGGGGTAGGTAGCAAAGTCTTTCCTGACCACAGCTCTGTTCATCTTGGATCATTTTTAAAAAACACAGCAAGCAAGGGTTACTCCAAGCGGAGTCTCCCTTTTTTCCAAAAATTGTGCCCCACACACACCCACCCCTTCAGTGGCAGCAGTTGTGCCCCAGTTGTACAATTCACAGCTAGATTTGCATCAAGCACATTCAAAAATACGCCATTCTTATCCGTCCCCAGGATGACACCGGGGTAGGTAGCAAAGTCTTTCCTGATCCCAGCTCTGTTCATCTTGGATCATTTTAAAAACACAGCAAGCAAGGGTTACTCCAAGCGGAGTCTCTCTTTTTTCCAAAAATTGGGCCCCACACACACCCACCCCTTCAGTGGCAGCACTTGTGCCCTAGTTGTACACTTCACAGCTAGATTTGCATCAAGCACATTCAAAAATACGCTATTCTTAACCGTCCCCAGGATGACACTGGGGTAGGTAGCAAAGTCTTTCCTGATCCCAGCTCTGTTCATCTTGGCTTCTTTTAAAAACACATCAAGCAAGGGTTACTCCAAGCGGAGCCTCCCTTTTTTCCAAAAATTGTGCCCCACACACCCACCCATTCAGTGGCAGCACTTGTGCCCTAGTTGTACACTTCACAGCTAGATTTGCATCAAGCACATTCAAAAATACGCTATTCTTAACCGTCCCCAGGATGACACCGGGGTAGGTAGCAAAGTCTTTGCTGAACCATGACTTGTTCATCTTGGCTTCTTTTAAAAACAATGGAAGCAAGGGTTACTACAAGCGGAGTCTCCCTTTTTTCCAAAAATTGGGCCCCACACACACCCACCCCTTCAGTGGCAGCAGTTGTGCCCCAGTTGTACAATTCACAGCTAGATTTGCATCAAGCACATTCAAAAATACGCCATTCTTATCCGTCCCCAGGATGACACCGGGGTAGGTAGCAAAGTCTTTCCTGATCCCAGCTCTGTTCATCTTGGCTTCTTTTAAAAACACATCAAGCAAGGGTTACTCCAAGCGGAGTCTCCCTTTTTTCCAAAAATTGTGCCCCACACACACCCACCCCTTCAGTGGCAGCACTTGTGCCCTAGTTGTACACTTCACAGCTAGATTTGCATCAAGCACATTCAAAAATACGCCATAATTAACCGTCCCCAGGATGACACCAGGGTAGGTAGCAAAGTCTTTCCTGATCCCAGCTCTGTTCATCTTGGCTTCTTTTAAAAACACAGCAAGCAAGGGTTACTCCAAGCGGAGTCTCCCTTTTTTCCAAAAATTGGGCCCCACACACACCCACCCCTTCAGTGGCAGCAGTTGTGCCCCAGTTGTACAATTCACAGCTAGATTTGCATCAAGCACATTCAAAAATACGCCATTCTTATCCGTCCCCAGGATGACACCGGGGTAGGTAGCAAAGTCTTTCCTGATCCCAGCTCTGTTCATCTTGGATCATTTTAAAAACACAGCAAGCAAGGGTTACTCCAAGCGGAGTCTCCCTTTTTTCCAAAAATTGTGCCCCACACACACCCACCCCTTCAGTGGCAGCACTTGTGCCCTAGTTGTACACTTCACAGCTAGATTTGCATCAAGCACATTCAAAAATACGCCATAATTAACCGTCCCCAGGATGACACCGGGGTAGGTAGCAAAGTCTTTCCTGATCCCAGCTCTGTTCATCTTGGCTTCTTTTAAAAACACAGCAAGCAAGGGTTACTCCAAGCGGAGTCTCCCTTTTTTCCAAAAATTGTGCCCCACACACACCCACCCCTTCAGTGGCAGCACTTGTGCCCTAGTTGTACACTTCACAGCTAGATTTGCATCAAGCACATTCAAAAATACGCCATAATTAACCGTCCCCAGGATGACACCAGGGTAGGTAGCAAAGTCTTTCCTGATCCCAGCTCTGTTCATCTTGGCTTCTTTTAACCCCATTACGACCGCGTTACGTTTTAAAACGGCACTAAAAAAGGGTACTTATTCCTTTCTGCCGTTTTAAAACGGCGGTCGGAAAAAAGGATCTAGCGCCCCCCAGAGTCAGAAAATTTCCGGGGTCTCAGCTGCCGGGGGTAGCTGAGACCCTGGAGATCATGATTCGGGCCGGTTTTTCCGGTCCCCGCTCACCTGATGACCGGTATACACCGTATACCGATCATCAAGTTATAGTAAATGACCGCGCCGGTAAAAAATCATTTATCTCCCATCTGGCATGATCAAACATGCCAGATGGGAGATAAATCTTTTTCCCGGTTCCCTCCGGTCCCCTCGGTATCCCCAAAGTGCCCCCCCGACCCCCAACCCCCTCCCGAAAATCCAAGATGGCCGCGCGCATCGGAGAGCACAGCAGCGCGCCGGCCGCATTTACAGTGTTCCTATGGTTTCTGTCGTATGTGCCATAACACATACGACAGAAACCTGCTCCCCAGGCCCCGCCGGGTCCCCCCCTGGTGTCCCCCGGTGTCATACATACCGGAGCGCTGATCCCCCGCGGCCCCCTCCTCCGGCTCCTTCTCTGCAGACGCCGGTCACATGTGCAGAGCGCAGCTGTCAGCTTCCTGTGTTCAGGACGCTGGCTGCGCTGCTGCTGCTGCACAGAGTCTGCAGCTGTGACCCGGGGAGAGTGGGTGCAGATTCTTTGCACCCACTCTCCTCAAATGGAGGGTCTGCCCTCCTAGAAAATGGGGGATACGTTCCCTGAACGTGTCCCCCATATTCTAGAAGGTCCAGAGGCGACGTGGGACGTCCAAATGGATTACAGTGGATTTTTTTTTCTTTTCAATAAATTGGTCAATCAGGGAATGTTTTGGGGAGTGTTTTTTCAAATAAATTTTTTTTTGTTGTCAATTTTTTTTTTATTACTGTCAATTAGTTATGTCGGGTATCTGATAGACGCCGTGACATAACTAATTGCTGGGCTTGATGCCAGGTGACATTACACACCTGGTATCAACCCCATTCATTACCCCGTTAGCCAACGCACCAGGGCGCGGGATGAGCTGGGGCGAAGCGCCAGAATTGGCGCATCTAATGGATGCGCCACTTCTGGGGCGGCTGCGGCCTGCTATTTTTAGGCTGGGAAGAGTCCAATAACCATGGCTCTTCCCACCCTGAGAATACCAGACCCCAGCTGTCAGCTTCACCTTGGCTGGTGATCTAATTTGGGGGGACCCCACGTTTGTTTGTTTTTTTTAATTATTTATTTATAAATAATTAAAAAAAAAAAAAACAGCTTGGGGAGCCCTCCAAATTGATCACCAGCCAAGGTGAAGCTGTCAGCTGTGGTTTGCAGGCTACAGCTGTCTGCTTTACCCTAGCTGGCTATCAAAAATAGGGGGGACCCCACGTCATTTATTTTAATTATTTTTTTTTTTGGGCTAAATACAAGGCTAGGCATCCTTTAGTGTCACATGAAAGGCACTAAAGGGCGCCAGCTTAGAATATGCAGGGGGGGTGGGACGTTATATATGTTTGACATCTATCCATTCATCCATTGTAGCATTTTAGGCTATGTGCCCACAATCAGGGTTTGCAACGTTTTGGGCGCAGAGTGTTTTCCCTGCGTCCATAACGCTGCGTTGTGCAGTAGAAGCACAGTGGCAGGATTTTTAGAAATCCCGTGCCCACTGTTTCTTTTCTCCGCAGCATAAATCGACCTGTGGCGCAGCTTCCCGAGCCTCAGCATGTCAATTTATGCTGCGGAGATGAGTGTTCTTTGCAGGTAGAATAGAGCTAAAGTCCACAGCAGCCTGAACCCAAATCGTGGGCATGGGCAGCTGCGTTCTCCCGTGGACAACACTCACATTTCTGCAGGAGGCTGACACTGGGTACTAGACGCCGTGTCGCTGGATCATGGCCACATAGCCTAAAGGCTACTTTACACGCTGCGATATCTGTCCCGATATCGCTAGCGTGGGTACCCGCCCCCATCTGTTGTGCGACAAGGGCAAATCGCTGCCCGTGCCGCACAACATCGCGCAGACGCATCACACATACTTACCTGCCCGGCGACGTCGCTGTGACCGGCGAACCGCCTCCTTTCTAAGGGGGCGGTCCGTGTGGCGTCACAGTGACGTCACTGAGCGGCCGCCCAATTGAAGCGGAGGGGCGGAGATGAGTGGCCGGAACATCCCGCCCACCTCCTTCCTTCCTCATAGCGGCCGGGAGGCAGGTAAGGAGAGCTTCCTCGTTCCTGCGGCGTCACACATAGCGATGTGTGCTGCCGCAGGAGCGACGAACTACATCGTTACTGCTGCAGTAACGATAATCGAGAATGGACCCCCATGTCACCGATGAGCGATTTTGCACGTTTTTCCAACGATGCAAAATCGCTCATCGGTGTCACACGCAGCAACATCGCTAATGCGGCCGGATGTGCGTCACCAATTCCGTGACCCTAACGACTCCGCATTAGCGATGTCGCAGCGTGTAAAGCCCCCTTAACAGTGAGAAATTTGTTGCTACAGCAACATTTTTGTGAAGTACCTGTGGATTCAAAATGTTTACTATACTCCTGAATAAAATACTTGAGGGGTCCAGTTTCCAAAATGAGGTCACTTGTGGGGGGTTTCTGATGTATAGGTACCCAAGGGGCCCTGCTAATGTGACATGGTGCGCGCAATTTACTTCAACTTTTCCAAAATTCAAATGGTGCTCCTTCCATTCCAAGCCCTCCCATTTATCCAAACAAAGGTTTTTGGCCACATGTGGGGTATCCCTGCGCTCACAAGAAATTAGATAACAACCTGTGGGGTACACGTTTTGTTGTTGCCTCTTGAAAAAGTGAAAAATGTGTCGCTAAATCAACATTTTTGTGAAAAAAATGAAAATTTCAATATGGCAACCTAAGCTTATCAAATTCTGTGAAGTATTCGTGGATTCAAAATGCTCAATATACACCTAGATTAAAGCCTTGAGGGGTCTTATTTCCAGAATGGGGTCACTTGTGGGGGACCTCCACTGCTTAGGCACCTCAGGGGCTCTCCTAATGCAACATGGCGTCCGCTATTGATTCCAGCCAATTTTGCAGTCAAATTGCACTCCTTCTCTTCTGAGCCCTGTAGTGTGCCCAAACAGTTGATTTCCACCACATGCAAGATATCAACAAACTCAGGAGAAATTGCGCAATAAATTTCATGGTGATTTTTTTCCTGTTACCCTTGTGAAAAAAAAGCTACCTGGTTGAAGTAACAATTTTGTGGTAAAATTTTATTTTTTTATTTTCATGGCTCAACGTTATAAACTTCTGTAAAGCACCTGGAGGTTCAGGGTACTCACCAAACATCAAGATAAATTCCTTGAGGGGCCTAGTTTCCAATATGGGGTCACTTGTGGTGTTTTTTTGCTGTTTACGTACCTTAGGGGTCCTCCAAATGCGACATGGTGCCCGCAATCTTTTTCAGCCAAATTTCCTTTCCAAAATTCAAATATTGCTCCTTCCGTTCCAAGCCCTCCCATTTCTCCAAACAAAGGTTTCAGACCACAAGTGAGGTATCACCGCGCTCATAAAAAAGTGGGTAACAAACATTGGGGTCAAATTTTTGGAATTACCTCTTGAAAAAGTGAAAAAATTGATGCTAAAGCAACATTTTTGAGAAAAAAATGAAAATTTTCAATGTGACAACGTAACGTTATCAAAATCTGTGAAGTACTTGTGGATCCAAAATGCTCACTATACCCCTAGATAGAAGCCTTAAGGGGTCTAGTTTCCAAAATGGTGTCACTTGTGAGGGGTTTCTGCTGTTTAGGTACCTTAGCGGACATGTAAATGCAACATGGTGCCCGCAATCTATTTCAGCCAAATTTGCTTTCCAAAATTCAAATATTGCTCCTTCTGTTCCGAGCCCTCCCATTTGTCCAAACAAAGGTTTATGACCACATGTGGGGTATTGGCGCGTTCATAAGAAAGTGGGTAACAAGTTTTGGGGTTCATTTTGTTGTGTTATTTCTTCTAAAAGTGAATAAATTTGGGGTAGAGCAACATTTTGGGTAAAATTTTATTTTTTGCTTTTCTCATTCCACTTTGCTTTAGTTCCTGTGAAGCACCTGAAGGGTTAATAAACTTCTTGGATGTGGTTTTGAGTACTTTGAGGGGTGCTGTTTTGAGAATGGTGTCACTTTTAGGTATTTTCTGTCACTTAGGCCTCTCAAAGTCACTTCAAATGTGATGTGGTCCCTAAAAAAATGGTTTTGTGAATTTTGTTGAAAAAATGGGAAATTGCAGATGAACTTTGACCCCTTCTAACTTCCTAACCCCAAAACATTTTGTTTCAGAAATTGCGCTAATGTAAAGTAGACATGTGGGAAATGTTATTTATTAACTGTTTTGTGTGACATAACTCTCTGGGTTCAGGGCATAAAAATTAAAAGTTTGAAAATTGCAAAATTTTCAAAATTTTCATCAAATTTCCGATTTTTTCACAAATAAAAGCAAAAAATATCGTTCTAAATTTATAACTATCATGAAGTACAATATGTCACGAAAAAACAATGTCAGAATCACCGGGATCCGTTGAAGCGTTCCAGAGTTATAACCTCATAAAGGGACACTGGTCAGAATTGCAAAAAATGGCCTGGGCATTAAGTACAAAACTGGCTTCGTCCTTAAGGGGTTAAAAACACAGCAAGCAAGGGTTACTCCAAGCGGAGTCTCCCTTTTTTCCAAAAATTGGGCCCCACACACACCCACCCCTTCAGTGGCAGCAGTTGTGCCCCAGTTGTACAATTCACAGCTAGATTTGCATCAAGCACATTCAAAAATACGCCATTCTTATCCGTCCCCAGGATGACACCGGGGTAGGTAGCAAAGTCTTTCCTGATCCCAGCTCTGTTCATCTTGGATCATTTTAAAAACACAGCAAGCAAGGGTTACTCCAAGCGGAGTCTCCCTTTTTTCCAAAAATTGGGCCCCACACACACCCACCCCTTCAGTGGCAGCAGTTGTGCCCTAGTTGCAAACAGGATGTTTTGATTTGCATCAAGCACATTAAAAAATACGCTGTTCTTAACCGTCTCCAGGATGACACCGTGGTAGGTAGCAAAGTCTTTCCTGATCCCAGCTCTGTTCATCTTGGCTTCTTTTAAAAACACATCAAGCAAGGGTTACTCCAAGCGGAGCCTCCCTTTTTTCCAAAAATTGTGCCCCACACACCCACCCATTCAGTGGCAGCACTTGTGCCCTAGTTGTACACTTCACAGCTAGATTTGCATCAAGCACATTCCAAATCCACAAGCATTTACTCTCACCAGGATGACACAGTGGTAGTAAATTCCTTCTGGATCCATGACTTGTTCATTTTGATGAACGTCAGTCTGTCCACATTGTCACTGGACAGACGCGTGCGCTTATCTTTCAGCACACACCCAGCAGCACTGAAGACACGTTCAGAGACAACGCTGGCAGCTGGACACGACAAAATCTCCAAGGCGTAACTGGATAGCTCTGGCCATTTTTCTAGATTTGAAGCCCAAAATGAGCAAGGCTCCATTTGCAAAGTCATGGCATCGATGTTCATTTGTAGATACTCCTGTATCATCCTCTCCAGCCGTTGACTATGTGTCAGACTTGTTGTCTCTGGTGGCCTTGCAAAGGAGGGTCTAAAAAAATTATGAAAAGATTCCATAAAATTGCTGTTACCAGCACCAGATACGGTCCTACTGGTACGTGTAGACTGTTGAAGATGACGAGACCGTCCCATGTTTGTCAAGTTACAACTGGGAGATTCACTCCCTGCACCTGCACGGTTGTTTGGTGGAAAAGCGGATCTAAGATCGAGTAACAGCTTCTGCTGATACTCCTGCATACGTGCGTCCCTTTCTATGGCTGGAATTATGTCACAAAATTTGGACTTGTACCGGGGATCTAATAGTGTGGCAAGCCAGTAGTCATCATCACTTCTAATTTTGACAATACGAGGGTCATGTTGGAGGTAGTGCAACAAGAAGGCACTCATGTGTCTTGCGCAGCCATGCGGACCAAGTCCACGCTGTGTTTGTGGCATAGAGGTGCTAACCGTTCTTTCTTCCTCTGACATCTCCCCCCAACCTCTTTCAACTGAAATTTGACCAAGGTCTCCCTCATCTGCTGAGTCTTCCATGTCCATGGACAGTTCGTCCTCCATTTCTTCATGTCCTCCTGCACCTTCCTCAACATCTCGCCTGCTACCATGCGCCCTTGTTGATCCCTGTCCCCCATGTTCCCATGCCTGGCGCCTTGGTGATGATGAACGTCTGGACCTTGGTGATGTTGTTGTGTCTTGCGCATATGAATCCTCCTGTAGTTCATCCCCTTCCTGTTGTCCCACCCCCTGACTCCGAATAGTGTTTAGCGTGTGCTCCAGCATGTAAATGACTGGAATCGTCATGCTGATAATGGCATTGTCAGCGCTAAACATATTCGTCGCCATGTCGAAACTGTGCAGAAGGGTGCATAGGTCCTTGATCTGAGACCACTCCATCAGGGTGATCTGCCCCACCTCTGCATCTCGTTGGCCCAGGCTATACGTCATGACGTATTGCACCAGGGCTCGGCGGTGCTGCCACAGTCGCTGTAACATGTGGAGAGTTGAATTCCAGCGTGTCGCCACATAGCATTTCAGGCGATGAACCGGCAGGCCGAAAGACTTCTGGAGCGATGCAAGTCTCTCAGCTGCGGCGCTTGAACGGCGGAAGTGAGCAGACAGTTTTCGTGCCCTGTTCAGAAGGCCATCTAGGCCGGGATAGTGTGTTAAAAATTGCTGCACGACAAGGTTCAACACGTGAGCCATACAAGGTACGTGTGTCACCTTGCCCAGGCGAAGGGCCGCACCCAGGTTTGCAGCATTGTCGCACACGGCCTTACCAGGCTGCAGGTTGAGTGGAGACAACCATTTATTAAACTCAGACCGCAGAGCTGACCACAACTCCTCAGCTGTGTGACTCTTATTTCCAAGACATTTCAAGCTAAAGACCGCCTGATGCCGTTGCGCTCTGCTGCCAGCATAGTAATGAGGGGTGCGTGATTCCTTCTGCGCAGTGAGAACGCTGGTGGCCTGACCAGGCAGGCTTGGGGCGGAGGTGGAGGACCCAGATGAGGTGGAGGATGCAGAAGCAGTGGCGGAACTTGGACAGACAGAGGATTGACACACAAGTCGTGGGGACGGCAAGACTTGTGCAGCAGACCCTTCACCATCTATCACCATAGTTACCCAGTGCCCAGTGAGCGACATATAACGTCCCTGTCCATGCTTACTGGTCCAAGTATCGGTGGTGAAATGCACCTGTTCACACACAGAGTTTCTCAAGGAAGCGGTGATGTTGTGTGCGACATGCTGGTGTAGCGCGGGCACACCTTTCTTAGAGAAGTAGTGGCGACTAGGCATCTGGTACTGGGGCACAGCGACAGACATAAGGTCTCTAAAATCCTGTGTGTCCACTAGGCGGAAAAGCAGCATTTCGGTAGCCAACAGCTTACAGAGGGATAGAGTCAACCTCTTAGCTTTGTCATGGGTCGCAGGAAATGGCCTTTTATTTGTCCACGTCTGAGGGACAGAGATCTGGCTGCTGTGTGTAGACGGTGTTGAGTAGGGTGTCCCTGGAAAAATGCAGGTTTGTGAGGAAAGTGCAGGCGGAGACATGATGTTGCCTTCATCCAAAGTTGGTGCTATCGATGTCTGAAAGAGCTGTACACACTCACTTGTTTCCCCTTCCAAAACAACTGACGACCTACCAAGCAAACTGCCTGTTGCGGTTACAGTAGTGGAAGTTGTGTGTGGAAAAACAGGTGTGACAGCTGTCCCCACAGTCCTAGAAGATGACGAGCGCGCGGATGCACTGGAAGGGGCAGGCAGTGGATGGTTCGCTCCGCTAGGCCGCATTGCAGCACGGTGAGCTTCCCACCGGGCCATATGATATTTATTCATGTGACGATTCATGGAAGAAGTTGTCAAACTGCTGAGGTTTTGACCTCTACTAAGAGAACCATGACAAATTTTACAGATCACATAATTTGGGCGATCTTTTTCTATGTTAAAAAAGGACCAGGCTAGGCAAGGCTTAGAGGCCATGCGACCTGTTGATCCACCCCGAATAATGCTCAGAGGCAGAGTGGTGGCTGAGGATGCAGTTGTAGATGTGCTACCAGTACTCCGACTCTGTCCAGGAAGGCGCAAGGTAACTTCGTCATCAGTTGCATCCTCCTCCACCACCTCTGTTGACCTCCTCGAGTGCCTGACTTTGGGTTGACAGTAGGTGGGATCTAGAACTTCATCATCAATTGTTGTGTTTGCACTCCCCTCCCCCTCAGACCCAATCGGGTATCTGAATCTCATCTTCATCAGTATGTTCCTCATTGTCTATAACCACAGGTGTTACAGTGTGTGACAAAGGGTCAACATTATGCTCCGAAACTTGGTCCTCACGGCCTGAATCAGAGTCACAAAGGTTCTGTGCATCACTGCAGTCCATTTCCTGTTCTGTACTCACTGTAGCTTGGGAGCAGACCTCTGATTCCCAGGCTATAGTGTGACTGAACAGCTCTGCAGACTCAGCCATCTCAGTTCCACCATACTGTGCAGGGCTGATGGAGACTTCAGAGCTGGGAGAAATCAAGTTTGATTGGGATGACAACTCAGAGGACTGGTGTTTTTTGGATGCGGTACTTGAAGTGGCTGAGAGGGCACTTGTTGGACCACTTGAGATCCATTCAAGCATTTTCCTTTTTTGGCCATCATCTACCTTTGTTCCTGTTGTTCGTGTCCGTAAAAAAGGGAGCACATCAGATTGTCCACGGTAAGTAGTAGACATCTTACTTTTGCTGGAAGATGGTCTATCTTCAGCAGATGATAATGGAGCTTTGCCACCTTCCCCACGGACAAAACCTTTTTTGCCTTTTCCACCACGCCTCTTCCCCTTTCCACCAGCATCTGTCATTTTGCCACTCATGTTGATTGCGACAAGATTGTGGACTGAAAATGTGGTAGTAAAAATTGAGAGGTGGTGTAGATTGCAGTGGTGGTCTAGCTTTATTAACAGCAGAATAATAAAGAATAAATATCCCTGACAATGCAACTACGGCCCTTAAACTGGCAGCAAAAATTGCTAGTATAATGGCTTAGTTATCATGAGTTGGAGTGTGCAATGCAGGCAGAGGTGCTGCAAATGTCTTTGCACTAGTGGGACTATAGCAAAGTCCAATAGCCACGTTTAGGATGCCACTAGATACACTGAGTGTTTGCTAGTATAATGGCTTAGTTATCATGAGTTGGAGTGTGCAATGCAGGCAGAGGTGCTGCAAATGTCTTTGCACTAGTGGGACTATAGCAAAGTCCAATAGCCACGTTTAGGATGCCACTAGGTACACTGAGTCTTTGCTAGTATAATGGCTTAGTTATCATGAGTTGGAGTGTGCAATGCAGGCAGAGGTGCTGCAAATGTCTTTGCACTAGTGGGACTATAGCAAAGTCCAATAGCCACGTTTAGGGTGCCACTAGGTACACTGAGTGTTTGCTAGTATAATGGCTTAGTTATGAGTTGGAGTGTGCAATGCAGGCAGAGGTGCTGCAAATGTCTTTGCACTAGTGGGACTATAGCAAAGTCCAATAGCCACGTTTAGGATGCCACTAGGTACACTGAGTGTTTGCTAGTATAATGGCTTAGTTATCATGAGTTGGAGTGTGCAATGCAGGCAGAGGTGCTGCAAATGTCTTTGCACTAGTGGGACTATAGCAAAGTCCAATAGCCACGTTTAGGATGCCACTAGGTACACTGAGTGTTTGCTAGTATAATGGCTTAGTTATCATGAGTTGGAGTGTGCAATGCAGGCAGAGGTGCTGCAAATGTCTTTGCACTAGTGGAACTATAGCAAAGTCCAATAGCCACGTTTAGGATGCCACTAGGTACACTGAGTGTTTGCTAGTATAATGGCTTAGTTATCATGAGTTGGAGTGTGCAATGCAGGCAGAGGTGCTGCAAATGTCTTTGCACTAGTGGGACTATAGCAAAGTCCAATAGCCACGTTTAGGATGCCACTAGGTACACTGAGTGTTTGCTAGTATAATGGCTTAGTTATCATGAGTTGGAGTGTGCAATGCAGGCAGAGGTGCTGCAAATGTCTTTGCACTAGTGTGACTATAGCAAAGTCCAATAGTCACGTATAGGATGCCACTAGGTACACTGAGTGTTTGCTAGTATAATGGCTTAGTTAAAAAGAGTTGGAGTCTGCAATGCAGGCAGAGGTGCTGCAAATGTCTTTGCACTAGTGGGACTATAGCAAAGTCCAATAGCCACGTTTAGGATGCCACTAGGTACACTGAGTGTTTGCTAGTATAATGGCTTAGTTATCATGAGTTGGAGTGTGCAGAGGACAGGAGGGTACAGTGCCAGGATTGTGGGGCTCTGGGTAGAGGAAAGGAAGCCTGCCTTTCTATTCCCTCCTAATAGGGAAATGCAGGGAGGAAATCCCTGACCTTTGCTACACAGACGCTGTCGCTGTTTTCAGGACCTGTCACCTATGGCTCTGACCCTGCCGGTTTGAGCCCTTAAAAGGACTGATAGAAAGTGCTCTCCCTAAGCTGTCTAGTGCTGTGTATGGAGCGCATACAGCTGTATCAGCGATAGGACAAAGGACGGAGCTGCGACAGTGATGTCTGACACCAAAGACGCAGAAGAGATAATGGCGTCCTGGAGGAAAATGTCCGGTTTTATAATGCAGGGAGATGTGACATGGACATCCTATCACACATGCCGTTGCTTCTCTGGCTAAAAGTCCACTTAGCTGTGTGTGTGTCTGGGATTGGCTGACATGCTGGCCCGCCCCACAAGACGCGCGCGCTTAGGGAAGGAAGACAAGGAAAAAAAAAAAAAATGGCGATCGCCATTATAGAAACAGCAGTGATCTGAAGGCGCTGTTCCCGCACACTATACACTGAAATGTCATAATAGTGTGATTCACAGAGTGACTTACACTATTACAGCGGAAACCAAGCTAGGATTTAGCTGTTTTTTTGCTGCTAGAACCGTTCTCGAACGTTTCTAGAACTATCAAGCTTTTGCAAAAAGCTCGAGTTCTAGTTCGATCTAGAACAGGCCCCAAAATCACTCGAGCCTAGAACTGGAGAACCTCGAACCGCGCTCAACTCTACTGTAGACATTGACACTGGCGTTTTGAGGGTACTATTTAATGAAGCTGCCAGTTGAGGACCTGTGAGGCGTCGATTTCTCAAACTAGAGACTGTAATGTACTTGTCTTGTTGCTCAGTTGTTCAGCGGGGGCTCTCACTTCTCTTTCTACTCTGGTTAGAGCCTGTTTGTGATCTCCTCTGAAGGGAGTAGTACACACCGTTGTAGGAAATCTTCAGTTTCTTCGCATGGAATATCCTTCATTTGTAAGAACTAGAATAGACTGTCGAGTTTCACATGAAAGTTCTTTTTCTGGCCATTTTGAGAGTTTAATAGAACCAACAAATGTAATGCTTCAGATTATCTACTAGATTAAAGGGAGGTTGTCATGGTTCCACTTCCCCGTCCACATGGATAGGGGGCGGAGCCTTCTCTCGGGCCTCACTTCCGGAGCTTGGATGCTTTAAATTCTGTCATCTCTGGTGAACCAGCGCCAGCTATAAGCTAAGCACTGCTTTGACTGTGATTGCTGGTCTCTGAAAGTGTTTCCTGTTCCGTCCTTCCCCTGTACTCTGTCTGTGTTCCGTCCCACCTCCTTCCTTCCCACTATAGCCCCAGTCGTTCCGCCTTTTCCTACCTCCCCACTCGGTTGCTTCCTCTGGTACTGACCTCGGCCTGACCTTGACCCTGATTTTGCTCGTTCCTCCAGCCTTCTTTCTTACTGTACTGTGTATGACCTGGCCTGCCTGACCATCCCCCGCACGCCCCATGGCCTCTGTATTCTGGCTGACTCTGCAGGGCAGTGCTCCAGCACACACCGTGTGTCCACCTCCATGCTGATTCATCTCTGTGTAGTGTCTTTTCCTGCAGGGCTCCAGCTCCCCCTGGTGGTAGTCTGACAGAGGTCATTTTTTTAGCTTCTCTGATCAGCAAAACTGTTTTCAGCTATGCTAACATACTTGCACAAGGGTTTTCAAGGGATTTCTAAACATCCATTAGCTTGCTAACACAGTTAGCAAGCACAATGTACCATTAGAACACTGGAGTGGTGGTTGTTGGAAATGGGGCTCTATACACCTATCTAGATATTGCATTCAAAACCAGACGTTTGAAGCTAGAATAGTCATTTACCACATTAACAATGTATAGAGGGGACTTCTGTTTAATTTTATGTTAGCTCCATTGAAAAAAAATGTGCTTTCCTTTAAAAAATAAGGAAATATCTAAGTGACCCTAAACTTTTGAACTGTAGTGTATATATATACACACTGTAAATATTTATATATATATATATATATATATATATATATACACACACAGTATATATAATATATATATATATATAAAATATATACCCCCTAGGGGTAATTGTTTTTCAATTCTTGCAGTTAGTGCATAGGCTTTTCCAGTCCAGGAGTTCTACTCCTTCATAAACTAAAAAATTGTTTTTTTTGAGGCTCTCTTCTACGTGTCTTCCAGGGTGTATTGGAGCACCACCTAATTTTTGGCAGTCCTTGCATACAGTGCATAGGATTTACTAGTGTAGGCGTCCCACTGTTTTTAAACCTGTCCCCAAATTTATTCTGAGGCCCTCCTCTACACGTCTTCCAGGCTGTATTGCAATCCCCCCTTTAAATTTTTACTAGGACTTGCACTTAGTGCATAGGTTTTACCACTGTCGGATTCCCACTAGTTTAAAATTATCAAAAAAAGTCCCACCTTCTAATTTTTGACAGCCCTTTCACAAAGTGCACAGGCTTTATGAGTTTCAGAGTCCCACTACCTAATAATTTTAATAGAATGTGTATGAGGACCTCCTTTAGGTATAATACTGGTTATATCACATAGGTTTTGTGACTTTCAGAGTCGCTCCTTTATAAAGCAGAATTTGTCTGACCATGTCACACACACTACATGCCCAAATAATGTAGAAAAATGCTGAAATTACATTTACTGGTGTATTTTTCACCATTGAAAGCAATGGGAGTGCAAAAATGCAGAAAAACCCTACATGTGAACATAGCCTAAGGGGCGAAGGAGGCTTTTTTTTTTTAATTTGCCTTATATGCAAATCATTATACAGGACGTTTCCTAACATTTTTTTTTCCTCTTGAATAGATTTCATCTTCAGTTTTGTATGTTTTATTGTCAATCCGTAAAAGTGGAGCAATACCATGACAACATGTTTTCCAGCAGCGACCAGGGAGTCAGAGATGCGTCCAGGTGTCTTCCTCATGCTATTCCCATTCCATTTGAGCGGTGCTTCCACCCATTTCAGTGATTTTCTTGCCCCCCCCCCCCCCCCCCCCCCCCCCCCCCCTGACCTGTTAGGGTCTTCAGGAAACATGCTTAAGTTTACCATTGAATTCCATTATACTTGTTACTCAAATTCAGCCCATCCAAGAATCCGACCTGCTTGCTTTGAGTAATGAGCATTTTAGTGCTCACTTATCACTAGTAGTAAACTTTGCACTAGGTAAGAGCGCTGATAAAGTTGTTCCCCTTTTTATGTATGGGAATTACTGACAGGGACTTCCAAGTGTGTACGTATCTTGTAGGCCCCTTGACTGTGCAATATATCCTTTATAGTGCAACATTGATTCATTTATGTGCAATAGGCCCTGCTCTTGCTCCTATATACTTTTGTGCAATAGTCACTTTATATGTGCAATAGGATTTAAATTGGTGCAATATTTTCCTATGGTGCAATATTGATTTATTTATGTGCAATTTGCCATATATCTTGCTGCTATTTATTCTTATTGGTGCTATATTTATATGTATAAGGCCCTCTATTTTCTGCAGTATCAATCAACTTGTGCAATATATAAGGAATTTTTTTGCAATATTTTTACATCTGTGGATTAGTGCAATGATTTTTTTATAAAACTATTTTTGTATGTTTTTGAATTTATTTATTGCATTTTGCTAATATTGTATTCTATATGCACTTTAGTACATGAGTGTTTCCTTAGGGAATTTCTGAAAATTTTCAAATAAACATTTTTTTGAGTATTTTTCTCAAAGGGTTTTTTTTCCAATATTTTTTTAGCACACATTTTGCAGCTTGATTTTTTGTGAGCATTCCATTTTTCCATGCACGCCTTTTTGGATTTTTATTTTGTTGTCACGTTCTACTTTCCTCTCTGATCCCTAAACCCAGTAATGAGCTGGTCATCTCTTCATCCATCTCAACCTTTACTCAGATCTGTTCCTTCATTTTATACCGTATCTCCAGACACACACGACCACCTCACGTCCTCTTCTGCGCCCACTTAACTAACTCTCTCTGCTTTTCCTGACTGCTGGAGATATCTCCCCCAATCCTGGTCCTCCTCACCACATCCCCATTGTCACTTCAAACCCTCATCCACAATCTATGACAAATTTTTGCAACCTTTCTAACCTTATACCAATTTACCCAGCCCCCACTCCCACTAACAGGAGCTCTATGGAACGCTCACTCCGTTTGCAACAAACTTGCCTACACCCATGATCTTTTCATCACTAATAAACTTTCTTTCCTCGGTCTCACTGAAACCTGGCTCACCCCCTCTGACACAGCCTCTCCTGCTGCACTTTCTTATGGTGGTCTCCATCTGTCTCACACCCCCCCGCCCCACTAACAAGAATGGTTTGCTTCTGTCCGACCAATGCTCCTAGACACCAATTCCACTGCCACCCTCTGTTACTCTCCCCACTTTTGAGGTGCACTCTGTCCGCATCTACTCCCCCTCCACACTGGTTGTCATCTATTGCCCGCCAGGGCCAGCCACCGCCTTTTTGACCGTTTCATGAACTGGCTACACTTCCTTTCCACCGACATCCTCAATATCATCATGGGCGATTTCAACATCCCCACTGACACCTCTCACTCATCAGTCTCTAAACTTTTAACACTCACTTCCTCCTTCAGCCGCACTCAATGGTCTTCTTCAGCTACTCACAAAGATGGCCACATACTGGACCTCATCTTCACTCTGCTCTGTTCCTTATCATCTAACCTCTCTAACTCCCCTCTCCCCAGTCTGACCACAACCTGCTCACATTCTCTTCCCTCTCTTCTCCAAATACACAACCCCCCCCCCTTTCAAAAACTTTTCACCCTAGGAGAAATCTCAATCACCTTGATTTACACTCCCTTTCTCAGTCCCTTCTCCCTATTGCAGACATTGCTTTCTTACACGATGCAAATGCTGCAGCCACTTTATATAACACTACTATCTCTGCAGCTCTTGAATTGCCGACCCCCCTCACACACACCAAAAGCCGCACGATCAACAGGCAACCTTGGCACACGAGCCAGACTAAAGAACTGAGACGGGCTTCAAGAATTGCTGAACGCAGATGGAAGAGGTCTCATTTCACTGAGCACTTCATTGCATATAAAGAGTCTCTCACCACTTTCAAGTCTGCACTCACTACTGCAAAACAAACCTACTTCTCATCCCTCATATCCTCTCTCACAACCCTAAACAGCTATTCAACACTTTCAATTCTCTCCTCCGTCCCCCGACACCATCTCCCTCTCCTCCCATTTCAGCTGAAGACTTTGACAACATCACAGCAAGCTTTGGCCCACAATCACCACAGCCCCTCATCATAGCTACTGAGCCCTCTTCCTCCAAATCCAGCTTCTCCCCCATGACAGAAAACAATCTCTCCACTCTACTCTCAAGATCACATCTAACCACCTGTGCACTTGACCCCCTCCCATCGCACCTCATCCCCAACATCACCGCAGTCCTCATCCCAGCCCTAAACCATCTTTTCAACCTATCACTATCAACTGGTGTATTCCCTTCATGCTTTAGACATGCTTCGATCACACCCATCCTTAAAAAGCCCTCTCTTGACCCATCCTCTCTGTCTAGCTACCACCCCATATCCCTTCTCCCCTATGCCTCAAAACTACTGGAACAGCATATGCATCTTGAACTGTCCTCATACCTCTCCTCCCTCTTTGACCAGCTACAATCTGGCTTCCGACTGGATCACTCTACTGAATCTGCCCTAACCAAAGTCACTAACGACCTACTAACCGCAAAAGCCAAGCGACACTACTCTGTCCTCCTTCTCCTGGACCTCTCCTCTGCCTTCGACACAGTAGACCACTCCCTCCTATTACAGATTCTCTCCTCTCTGGGCATCACAGACTTGGCCCCATCTTGGATCTCCTCATACTTAACCGACCGAACTTTCTGCATCTCCCACCACCTCCTCTTTCCACCCTCTATCCGTTGGTGTGCCCCAAAGTTCAGTTCTTGGACCCCTGCTGTTCTCCATCTACACCTTCAGCCTGGGACAGCTCATAGAGTCCCTCGGCTTTCAGTATTATCTATGCCGATGATACTTAGATCTACCTCTCTGGACCTGACTTTACCTCCTTACTAACCAAAATCCCACAATGTCTCTCTGCTATTTCATCCTTCTTCTCTGCGCGATTCCTAAAGCTTAACATGGACAAAACAGAATTCATTGTCTTTCCTCCTCATCATTCAACTCCTCCATCACACCTATCCATCAAAGTTGATGGCTGCTCACTCTCCCCAGTCTCACAAGCTCGTTGCCTTGGAGTAACCCTCGACTCTGCTCTATCCTTCAAGCCACACATCCAAGCCCTCTTCACCTCATGCAGACTACAACTCAAAAATATCTCCCGGATCCGTGCTTTCCTTAACCAAGATTCAGCAAAAACATTAGTACATGCCCTCATCATCTCCCGCCTCGACTACTGCAACCTCCTGCTCTCTGGCCTCCCTTCCAACACTCTTGCACCCCTCCAAACTATGCTGAACTTTGCAGCCCGCTTAATCCACCTCTCCCCACGCTATTCCCCAGCCTCGCCACTCTGCCAATCCCTTCTCTGGCTTCCCATTTCCCAAAGACTCCAGTTCAAAATATTAACCATGACCTACAAAGCCATCCACAACATGTCTCCTCCTTCTATCTGTGACCTAGTCTCCCAGTACCTACCTGCACGCAACCTCAGATCCTCACAAGATCTCCTTCTCTACTCCTCTTCCGCCAATCGCATCCAAGATTTCTCCCGTGTGTCCCCCATACTGTGGAACGCTCTACCCCAGCAAATTAGACTCTCTCCTACCGCGAAAAGCTTCAAGAGGGACCTGAAGACCCACCTTTTCCGACAAGCCTACAACCTACAATAACCCTCAGTCCAGTACACCACTGCGCAACCAGCTCTGTCCTCCCCTATTGTATCCTCACCCATTCCCTGTAGACTGTGAGCCCTCGCGGGCAGGGTCCTCTCTCCTCCTATACCAGTCTAGTTTTGTACTGTTAATGATTGCTGTACTAGTTTTTATGTATATCCTTTTTCACTTGAAAAGCGCTATGGAATTAATGGCGCTATAATAATAATAAATAAATAATAATAAGAGGATGATACGATATAGACCTGCGCGTCTCTGCTGCCGAGTACTGGAGCCAGCTCTGCTTTTGATAACGGAGCAGAGTCGTCTCAGACCAAGCAAAGCTTCAAATTTGTTTGAAAAATATAATAATCCTATATAGCCTCCAAACACTTGTGATTGAGAGAACTTCACACCGGAAACAAGTCTGCTAAATCTGAATTGGAAGGAAAATAGAAGACTAGAAGATATAATGGAGTGGACAGAATCGGTGAAATTTAATGTTAGCAAACTCCACAGAGAAACAGAAGATGAACCGTGATTACAATAAATAGGGTGAAACTGCAGATCTGCTCGCTGGTGGACCAGTCAGCAGATGAACGCACAGCACAGAGTTGTCATCACTGTCAGTGACATCCTCACAGATATATAGTGATTTGCAAAATGCTTCACTTAGTTACATCAAGAGCTGCATTCACAATTCTGCTGCTCACACGTTAGCTCTCAAATAGCTGGGCCGGATGTTTTATTGTAGCTGCCTGTCTTGCTAGTGCACTGTAGAGCAGTGCATTGTGTGATCTCTTCTCGGGCAGTAGCAGAATTAGGAGTGCAGCTCTGGATCTACTGGAGTAAATAATATAATAGGTGAATCATGATTGCTGCACAACATTGAAGTACGTGATCAGTAAAGTTCAAAATTGATGCCTCATTATTGGAGCTACACTCAGTCTCAGGGTTCGCTCTGCTGTGCCCTCACCACACTGCACGGCGAACAGATGTAGCAGAGTTGAGTTTTCGCCATGATTTGGCTGATAGGAGTGCTGAGCAGCATTAGGAATGTCTTCTTAAATACACTGTCTGCGCGTGTCAGTAATACATAGAGACAAGTGCAGATGAATCCCCCTATCATAACTGTACACGGCGCTTCCCCCCCCCCCCATCATGGAATACTGATGATAACATCCAGCCAGTAATTGGATAAAGCTGCACCGCGCCCGGCCGACAAACACGTCTGAAGAGATGTGGAGAAGATAGACAAGCAGGAGTAATGCGCCGCCGCTCTCCATAAGCCCCGGGGCAAGACGCCATTAGCAGAAAACAGTGGATTCTTTTATTTTCATAGAAAAAAAAACTGCCACTCGAAGAGATCAAACTAATTCATAACCCACCACTGTGAGCCCACCCGCGACCGAGAGGAGGGATCATCCACCGCAGACCGCGCTCTCCAACGTCCGGCGTCCTCCAGCCAGACAGAAAAGAAAAAAATTCTATTTTTTTTTTTTTTTGTAAAAAGTAAATTAAGCTAGTATTTATCTCCAGTCTGTAACTTGGGGTTAGTGTACGAGTCCAGCTGGCTCAGAGGTCCGTCCGTGCATGTGCTGCATTGGGAGCGTATTTTGGCATCAGCTCGTTGATCTTGCGGATGTAATCTGACTTCTCTGCACAGCCCTTGCACGTCTCCCCCCAGTCATCCAGGATTTTCTTCAGCTCCTTCACCCTCAGCTTCTTCAGATCCACTGTGCTCAGATCAATCTGTTTGTCTGAAGAGAGAAGAGACAGGTAACCCTGCACTCCGGGCTCCGACAGCCCTCCCGAGCACTCTGCCCCCGCTGTACTCACCATATTTCAGCTCACAGATTCTGACTGTCCTTCTTCTTCAGCTTCTCACAGATTTTCTCAACAGGGATGTGGTGACTGAGCGGCTTAGATACCTCGTTAGTGATTTTTGTGGCTGCGTCTTTGGTGGCTCCAATGTAATAGCACTAAAAAAAAAAAAAAAAAAGCAGACGCTGAAGGTTAGGAGGTCACAGTCTTTAAAGGGCTCCTGAGATACTCAACCGATCACAATTATGACAACGAATCTGACCAAGCATCATCTGTGTACATGCGAGTACAATCTATATCACTGTAATAGAAATTCCCTTAAAGAGGTTGTCAGGTCTAGAATGAAAAGTCTACAGTCGCATTGCCATTGGAGACATGTGAATCCTCCCAGCACACTCATTGAGCACTGCAAGGATTGGTCAGTCTGTTGACCACTGTTCCCGCTAAAGACACCGAAAAATCCGCACAGTACTCAGTGCAAGCGCTGGGAGAATTCACAAGTCTGCAGTTACACAGTGTGACTGCAGACTTTTCATTCTAGACTGGACAACCCCTTTAAATAAATATTCTACACACAGCCATAATATCACAAGTTTAGAATTTCTGCAGCCACCACTAGGGGGAGCTGTATACAGAGATATATGATAAGATTCTGTCTGCAGCCACCACTAGGGGGAGCTTTCTGTATACAGAGATATGTGATAAGATTCTGTCTGCAGCCACCACTAGGGGGAGCTTTCTGTATACAGAGATATGTGATAAGATTCTGTCTGCAGCCACCACTAGGGGGAGCTCCCTGTATACAAATATATAAGATTCTGTCTGCTGCCACCACTAGGGGGAGCTCCCTGTACACAGAGATACATGATAAGATTCTGTCTGCAGCCACCACTAGGGGGAGCTCCCTGTATACAGAGATACATGATAAGATTCTGTCTGCAGCCACCACTAGGGGGAGCTCCCTGTATACAGAGATACATGATAAGATTCTGTCTGCAGCCATCACTAGGGGGAGCTCCCTGTATACAAATATATAAGATTCTGTCTGCAGCCACCACTAGGGGGAGCTCCCTGTATACAGAGATACATGATAAGATTCTGTCTGCAGCCACCACTAGGGGGAGCTCCCTGTATACAGAGATACATGATAAGATTCTGTCTGCAGCCACCACTAGGAAGAGCTCCCTGCTGGTTTTATTTTTCGGTCAGTGCGATTATAGTGACACCACATTTACATTGTTAGTATTTTTTTTAGGATTTCTACTCAACACAGTAATTTTTTGAATTTTAAATAACTGTTTTTATTTTCTTCAGCAACAGCCAAGTGAGAGATTGTTTTTCTTTTGGACAAGTTGTTGACACTGACACAGCACGTTAGTTTCTACTGATGGGGTGTAAGAGGCCACTGCACCCCAATGGTGTTACATAACCTCGGGTTGCAATACTAACTAGTGGCACCTGTGATTACAGGGTGCAGCTATTGTTAAACTTCTAAAAACATACGGAGATCAATGCTGCAGGGTGGTAGCTGTCACATACAGCCGACATCTGCGCCATTTTTGGCTGCCTGGTTGCTAAACACAAATTTCCAAATGCTGTAAGAAAAAGAGGTCCCTAACTGACGGCTGTTAAAGGGCATAGTGTAAATACCACATGGTGTAAATGCCGATTTTCTGTGCAGCCGTGTAGAAGCTATGTGAAGAAATCTCATGCACAGGCTGCAGAATCCGCACAGTGGATGTGAAATGTCAGTTTCTGCTGCGGATGTCCGTGCACATTTCAATCAACCCATGTAACAGAAAAGGTGAAACATGCAGCTCACTGCACCGGTGATAGACGCAGCGGTACAGAGCACTGCGAGCAGCGCTGCAGCGGGAGATCCACAGCGGAAATTACACTAAAATCCTACGTCCTATGACAACACAAGATGGCAAATCCGCTGAGAAATGTGAGTGACACCGGCAGGAGAGAAGAAGCAGAGTATAACATAACGGACTATCTGCTGCCTGAGCATTCCCCTTACAGAGTAATAATACCACACATCAGCTGGTCGCCATTCACACAGTACATACAAATCTGTTCTCTTTCCCTTTGGCAGCGTTACACGATTTGTGCAGCTCATTCTCCACCGCGGTCGGTGTAAAGTCCACATCATTCTCTTTAAGGAACTCGTAGAAGCGGCTCAGGAAGGAGACACAGACTGCAAGAAACAAGCACAGTGTCAGAATTAGTGCATAGCAAAAGACCACATATGACGGCCCACCAGGGAGAAGGCTGAGGGGCGACACCAGTGAAGAGACCGCACCATCCCCCACCCTGTATAGTGGTCACAAGAAGGCATGTACCACGCCTCGTGCTCAGGAACAGGCGGAGTCCACGCTGGTAATGTCAAAGGACAAGCTCCATCCTGGGGGACGGCAGAGACCTGCAAAACACATCACTTACAGGGGTCTCCTAATGATGAGTTGAGTGCAGGGAGAATGGGGCTCCCCTGAACCCCCCCAACAACAGGGGAAGTCACACCTCATAAGACCAGCAACGAACGCAAGGCCCAAATGTGAGTGATACATAGATAACATCACCCCCCCCACACTGGGAGTCATCATCTCATCACCCCCCCACACTGTGATGCCTCATCACCCCCCCCCACACTGTGATCCCTCATCACCCCCCCCCACACACTGTGATCCCTCATCACCCCCCCCCACACACTGTGATCCCTCATCACCCCCCCCCACACACTGTGATCCCTCATCACCCCCCCCACACACTGCGATCCCTCATCACCCCCCCCACACACTGCGATCCCTCATCACCCCCCCCACACACTGCGATCCCTCATCACCCCCCCCACACACTGCGATCCCTCATCACCCCCCCCACACACTGCGATCCCTCATCACCCCCCCCACACACTGCGATCCCTCATCACCCCCCCCACACACTGCGATCCCTCATCACCCCCCCCACACACTGCGATCCCTCATCACCCCCCCCACACACTGCGATCCCTCATCACCCCCCCCACACACTGCGATCCCTCATCACCCCCCCCCCACACACTGCGATCCCTCATCACCCCCCCCACACACTGCGATCCCTCATCACCCCCCCCCACACACTGCGATCCCTCATCACCCCCCACACACTGCGATCCCTCATCACCCCCCCCCACACACTGCGATCCCTCATCACCCCCCCCACACTGCGATCCCTCATCACCCCCCCCACACTGTGATCCCTCATCACCCCCCCCACACTGTGATCCCTCATCACCCCCCCCACACTGTGATCCCTCATCACCCCCCCACACACTGTGATCCCTCATCACCCCCCCACACACTGTGATGCCTCATCACCCCCCCACACACTGTGATGCCTCATCACCCCCCCACACACACTGTGATGCCTCATCACCCCCCCCACACACACTGTGATGCCTCATCACCCCCCCCCACACACACTGTGATGCCTCATCACCCCCCCCACACACTGTGATGCCTCATCACCCCCCCCACACACTGTGATGCCTCATCACCCCCCCCACACTGTGATCCCTCATCACCCCCCCCACACTGTGATCCCTCATCACCCCCCCCACACTGTGATCCCTCATCACCCCCCCCACACTGTGATCCCTCATCACCCCCCCCCACACTGTGATCCCTCATCACCCCCCCCACACTGTGATCCCTCATCACCCCCCCCCACACTGTGATCCCTCATCACCCCCCCCCACACTGTGATCCCTCATCACCCCCCCCCACACTGTGATCCCTCATCACCCCCCCCCCACACTGTGATGCTTCATCACCACCCCACACACTGTGATGCCTCATCACCCCCCCCACACACTGTGATGCCTCATCACCCCCCCCACACACTGTGATGCCTCATCACCCCCCCACACTGTGATCCCTCATCACCCCCCCACACTGTGATGCCTCATCACCCCCCCACACACTGTGATGCCTCATCACCCCCCCACACACTGTGATGCCTCATCACCCCCCCACACACTGTGATGCCTCATCACCACCCCACACACTGTGATGCCTCATCACCCCCACACACTGTGATCCCTCATTTCATTACTCCCCCAACAATGTGACCCCTCATCTCAATAACCAACCCCACACACACTTTGACCCCTCATCTCGTAACCCCCCAGCACAGCCCCATCATTCCATTATTCCCAGCCAATCTGTTGCCCCGCATACTCACCCTCGCATTCCCCGGGTCGCAGCGCTTGTCCCCTGCCTGGCAGGAGGAGCAGGATGCCGGTCACCGTCAAGGCGCAAACAGTCCTCATCGTGGTCCGCTCTGTTCACACTGCGCTCACCGGCAACTATGGCTCCGCTTCTCCTAGCAACCCCTCCCGCCCCCGCTCACTCACCATTGGCCAAATGGCGCAGTCCGCTTCCACGACGCAAACACCGATTGGATGTATGTCCCTGCCCGTAACACGTCCTGTTATCTTATTGGCTATTGCATAAGACACGTCATGCGCGGATGCACTATAGTTGTCCACCGTTGATTGGCTGTGACGTGTCCATTCATTGGCGGAATGTTTGTAGTGAATGCGGAAGTGTGCCGCCATGTTTACTAAGGGAAGAGGCCTGCGGCGCTGGACAGTGCAAAGCTGCCGAGGGGACTAAAGTGCTAGAAAACAGCTCTGGTCCAGTGCAAAATTGCTGTCTTATCGACTGGGACCACAAGAGGGCGACAATGTCATATATACAAAGAGAGGACGCTAGAGGGCGCCAATGTAATGTTATACACAGAGAGACCACTAGAGGGCGACAATGTAATGTATACAGAGGCCGAACACTAACGGGTGACAATGTGATGTTATTTACAGAGAGCACTAGAGGGCGACAATGTGATGTTATATCCAGAGACCACTAGAGGGCGACAATGTGATGTTACATACAGAGACCACTAGAGGGTGACAATGTGATGTTACATACAGAGACCACTAGAGCCACAATGTGATGTTATTTCCAGAGACCACTAGAGGACGACAATGTGATGTTATATCCAGAAAACACTAGAGGACGACAATGTGATGTTACATACAGAGACCACTAGAGGGCGACAATGTGATGTTACATACAGAGACCACTAGAGGGCGACAATGTGATGTTACATACAGAGACCACTAGAGGGCGACAATGTGATGTTACATACAGAGACCACTAGAGGGCGACAATGTGATGTTACATACAGAGACCACTAAAAGGCGACAATGTGATGTTACATACAGAGACCACTAGAGGGCGACAATGTGATGTTACATACAGAGACCACTAGAGGGCGACAATGTGATGTTACATACAGAGACCACTAGAGGGCGACAATGTGATGTTACATACAGAGACCACTAGAGGGCGACAATGTGATGTTACATACAGAGACCACTAGAGGGCGACAATGTGATGTTACATACAGAGACCACTAGAGGGCGATAATGTGATGTTACATACAGAGACCACTAGAGGGCGACAATGTGATGTTATATCCAGAGACCACTAGAGGGCGACAATGTGATGTTACATACAGAGACCACTAGAGGGCGACAATGTGATGTTACATACAGAGACCACTAGAGGGCGATAATGTGATGTTACATACAGAGACCACTAGAGGGCGACAATGTGATGTTACATACAGAGACCACTAGAGGGCGATAATGTGATGTTACATACAGAGACCACTAGAGGGCGACAATGTGATGTTACATACAGAGACCACTAGAGGGCGATAATGTGATGTTACATATAGAGACCACTAGAGGGCGACAATGTGATGTTACATACAGAGACCACTAGAGGGCGACAATGTGATGTTACATACAGAGACCACTAGAGGGCGACAATGTGATGTTACATACAGAGACCACTAGAGGGCGATAATGTGATGTTACATACAGAGACCACTAGAGCCACAATGTGATGTTACATACAGAGACCACTAGAGGGCGACAATGTGATGTTACATACAGAGACCACTAGAGGGCGATAATGTGATGTTACATACAGAGACCACTAGAGGGCGATAATGTGATGTTACATATAGAGACCACTAGAGGGCGACAATGTGATGTTACATACAGTGACCACTAGAGGGCGATAATGTGATGTTACATACAGTGACCACTAGAGGGCGACAATAATATGTTATGCACAGATAAACCAATAAAGGACAATATGTTTGCGACCACTAGAGGGCGACAACTTGATGTTATATCTAGAGACCACTGAAAAACGACAATGTGATGCTACATCTAGAAAGACCACTAGAGGGCGACAGTGTCATGTTACATCAAGAGAGGACTAGAGTTCGACAATGTGATGTCTCATACAGAGACCGCTAGAGGGCGACAATGTGATGTCTCATAAAGAACTAGAGGGCAGGCATGTAATGTTATATCCAGAGAGACCACTAGAGGGCGAGAACGTGATGTTATTTACAGAGAAACCAATAAAGGGGGTCAGTGATGTTATATCAAGCCCTCTAGAGAGTGAGCATGTAATGTAGAAAGATCTTATGGTCACTGTCCTCCAATCTGCTCAGATTGTAAGCGCTTGTTCTCCTCTCTCCTCGTGGATTGTAAGCTCTTGTGCTCAGTGTCCTACTCTCTCCTCATAGATTGTAAGCTCTTGTGCTCCGTGTCCTCCTCTCTCATCATAGTTTGTAAGCTCTTGTGCTCAGTGTCCTCTCTCCTCCTAGATTGTAAGCTCTTTTGCTCAGTGTCCTCTCTCCTCATAGATTGTAAGCTCTTTTGCTCAGTGTCCTCTCTCCTCATAGATTGTAAGCTCTTTTGCTCAGTGTCCTCTCTCCTCATAGATTGTAAGCTCTTTTGCTCAGTGTCCTCTCTCCTCATAGATTGTAAGCTCTTGTGCTCCGTGTCCTCCTCTCTCATCATAGTTTGTAAGCTCTTTTGCTCAGTGTCCTCTCTCCTCATAGATTGTAAGCTCTTTTGCTCAGTGTCCTCTCTCCTCATAGATTGTAAGCTCTTTTGCTCAGTGTCCTCTCTCCTCATAGATTGTAAGCTCTTCTGCTCAGTGTCCTCCTCTCCTCATAGATTGTAAGCTCTTGTGTTCAGTGTCCTCTCTCCTCATAGATTGTAAGCTCTTGTGCTCAGTGTCCTCTCTCCTCCTAGATTGTAAGCTCTTTTGCTCAGTGTCCTCTCTCCTCATAGATTGTAAGCTCTTTTGCTCAGTGTCCTCTCTCCTCATAGATTGTAAGCTCTTTTGCTCAGTGTCCTCTCTCCTCATAGATTGTAAGCTCTTGTGCTCAGTGTCCTCCTCTCTCCTCCTAGATTGTAAGCTCTTTTGCTCAGTGTCCTCTCTCCTCATAGATTGTAAGCTCTTTTGCTCAGTGTCCTCTCTCCTCATAGATTGTAAGCTCTTGTGCTCAGTGTCCTCTCTCCTCATAGATTGTAAGCTCTTCTGCTCAGTGTCCTCCTCTCCTCATAGATTGTAAGCTCTTGTGTTCAGTGTCCTCCTCTCCTCATATATTGTATACTCTTGTGCTCAGTGTCCTCTCTCCTCATAGATTGTAAGCTCTTGTGCTCAGTGTCCTCCTCTCCTCATATATTGTATACTCTTGTGCTCAGTGTCCTCTCTCCTCATAGATTGTAAGCTCTTTTGCTCAGTGTCCTCTCTCCTCATAGATTGTAAGCTCTTTTGCTCAGTGTCCTCTCTCCTCATAGATTGTAAGCTCTTGTGCTCAGTGTCCTCCTCTCTCCTCATAGATTGTAAGCTCTTGTGCTCAGTGTCCCCTCTCCTCATAGATTGTAAGCTCTTGTGCTCAGTGTCCTACTCTCTCCTCATAGATTGTAATCTCTTGTGTTCAGTGTCCTCCTCTCCTCATATATTGTAAGCTCTTGTGCTCAGTGTCCTCTCTCCTCATAGATTGTAAGCTCTTGTGTTCAGTGTCCTCCTCTCTCCTCCTAGATTGTAAGCTCTTGTGCTCAG
Source organism: Anomaloglossus baeobatrachus (assembly GCF_048569485.1). NCBI lineage: Eukaryota > Metazoa > Chordata > Amphibia > Anura > Aromobatidae > Anomaloglossus > Anomaloglossus baeobatrachus. Next base: position 57,396,228 of record NC_134360.1, on the reverse strand, counting down.
TGTCCTCTCTCCTCATATATTGTAAGCTCTTGTGCTCAGTGTCCTCTCTCCTAATAGATTGTAAGCTCTTGTGCTCAGTGTCCTCCTCTCTCTTCCTAGATTTTAAGCTCTTGTGCTCAGTGCCCTCATCTCTCCTCAGATTGTAAGCTCTTGCGCTCAGTGTCCTACTCTCTCCTCATAGATTGTAAGCTCTTGTGTTCAGTGTCCCCTCTCCTCATAGATTGTAAGCTCTTGTGCTCAGTGTCCTACTCTCTCCTCATAGATTGTAAGCTCTTGTGTTCAGTGTCCCCTCTCCTCATAGATTGTAAGCTCTTGTGCTCAGTTTCCTACTCTCTCCTCCTAGATTGTAAACTCTTGTGCTCAGTGCCCTCATCTCTCCTCAGATTGTAAGCTCTTGCGCTCAGTGTCCTACTCTCTCCTCATAGATTGTAAGCTCTTGTGTTCAGTGTCCCCTCTCCTCATAGATTGTAAGCTCTTGTGCTCAGTGTCCTACTCTCTCCTCATAGATTGTAAGCTCTTGTGTTCAGTGTCCCCTCTCCTCATAGATTGTAAGCTCTTGTGCTCAGTTTCCTACTCTCTCCTCCTAGATTGTAAACTCTTGTGCTCAGTTTCCTACTCTCTCCTCATAGATTTTAAGCTCTTGTGCTCAGTGTCCTCCTCTCTCCTCCTAGATTGTAAGATCTTGTGTTCAGTGTCTTACTCTCTACTCCTAGATTGTAAGCTCTTGTGCTCAGTGTCCTCCTCTCCTCATAGATTGTAAGCTCTTGTGCTCAGTGTCCTCCTCTCCTCATATATTGTATACTCTTGTGCTCAGTGTCCTCTCTCCTCATAGATTGTAAGCTCTTGTGTTCAGTGTCCTACTCTCTCCTCATAGTTTGTAAGCTCTTGTGCTCAGTGTCCTCTCTCCTCATAGATTGTAAGCTCTTGTGCTCAGTGTCCTCTCTCCTCATAGATTGTAAGCTCTTGTGTTCAGTGTCCCCTCTCCTCATAGATTGTAAGCTCTTGTGCTCAGTTTCCTACTCTCTCCTCCTAGATTGTAAGCTCTTGTGCTCAGTGTCCTCCTCTCTCATCATAGATTGTAAGCTCTTGTGCTCAGTGCCCTCATTCTCCTCAGATTGTAAGCTCTTGTGCTCAGTGTCCTCCTCTCTCCTCCTAGATTGTAAGATCTTTTGCTCAGTGTCCTCTCTCCTCATAGATTGTAAGCTCTTGTGCTCAGTGTCCTACTCTCTCCTCCTAGATTGTAAGCTCTTGCGCTCAGTGTCCTACTCTCTCCTCCTAGATTGTAAGCTCTTGTGTTCAGTGTCCTCTCTCCTCATAGATTGTAAGTTCTTGTGCTCAGTGTCTTACTCTCTCCTCCTAGATTGTAAGCTCTTGCGCTCAGTGTCCTACTCTCTCCTCATAGATTGTAAGCTCTTGTGCTCAGTGTCCTCCTCTCTCATCATAGATTGTAAGCTCTTGTGCTCAGTGTCCTACTCTCTCCTCCTAGATTGTAAGCTCTTGTGCTCAGTGTCCTCCTCTCTCATCATAGATTGTAAGCTCTTGTGCTCAGTGTCCTCTCTCCTCATAGATTGTAAGCTCTTGTGCTCAGTGTCCTCCTCTCTCCTCCTAGATTGTAAGATCTTTTGCTCAGTGTCCTCTCTCCTCATAGATTGTAAGCTCTTGTGCTCAGTGTCCTACTCTCTCCTCCTAGATTGTAAGCTCTTGCGCTCAGTGTCCTACTCTCTCCTCCTAGATTGTAAGCTCTTGTGTTCAGTGTCCTCTCTCCTCATAGATTGTAAGTTCTTGTGCTCAGTGTCCTCCTCTCCTCATATATTGTATACTCTTGTGCTCAGTGTCCTCTCTCCTCATAGATTGTAAGCTCTTGTGTTCAGTGTCCTCCTCTCCTCATAGATTGTAAGCTCTTGTGTTCAGTGTCCTCCTCTCCTCATAGATTGTAAGCTCTTGTGCTCAGTGTCCTACTCTCTCCTCCTAGATTGTAAGCTCTTGCGCTCAGTGTCCTACTCTCTCCTCCTAGATTGTAAGCTCTTGTGTTCAGTGTCCTCTCTCCTCATAGATTGTAAGTTCTTGTGCTCAGTGTCCTCCTCTCCTCATATATTGTATACTCTTGTGCTCAGTGTCCTCTCTCCTCATAGATTGTAAGCTCTTGTGTTCAGTGTCCTCCTCTCCTCATAGATTGTAAGTTCTTGTGCTCAGTGTCCTCTCTCCTCATAGATTGTAAGTTCTTGTGCTCAGTGTCCTCTCTCCTCATAGATTGTAAGCTCTTGTGCTCAGTGTCCTCCTCTCCTCATATATTGTATACTCTTGTGCTCAGTGTCCTCTCTCCTCATAGATTGTAAGCTCTTGTGTTCAGTGTCCTACTCTCTCCTCATAGATTGTAAGTTCTTGTGCTCAGTGTCCTCCTCTCCTCATAGATTGTAAGCTCTTGTGTTCAGTGTCCTACTCTCTCCTCATAGATTGTAAGCTCTTGTGCTCAGTGTCCTCCTCTCCTCATAGATTGTAAGCTCTTGTGCTCAGTGTCCTCTCTCCTCATAGATTGTAAGCTCTTGTGTTCAGTGTCCTACTCTCTCCTCATAGATTGTAAGCTCTTGTGCTCAGTGTCCTCCTCTCTCTTCCTAGATTTTAAGTTCTTGTGCTCAGTGTCCCCTCTCCTCATAGATTGTAAGCTCTTGTGCTCAGTGTCCTACTCTCTCCTCATAGATTGTAAGCTCTTCTGCTCAGTGTCCTCCTCTTTCTTCCTAGATTGTAAGCTCTTGTGTTCAGTGTCCTCTCTCCTCATAGATTGTAAGCTCTTTTGCTCAGTGTCCCCTCTCCTCATAGTTTGTAAGCTCTTGTGCTCAGTGTCCTACTCTCTCATCCTAGATTGTAAGCTCTTGTGTTCAGTGTCCCCTCTCCTCATAGATTGTAAGCTCTTGTGCTCAGTGTCCTCTTTCCTCATAGATTGTAAGCTCTTGTGCTCAGTGCCCTCCTCTCTCATCATAGATTGTAAGCTCTTGTGCTGAGTGCCCTCATTCTCCTCAGATTGTAAGCTCTTGGGCTCAGTGTCCTTCTCTCTCCTCATAGATTGTAAGCTCTTCTGCTCAGTGTCCTCCTCTTTCTTCCTAGATTGTAAGCTCTTGTGTTCAGTGTCCTCTCTCCTCATAGATTGTAAGCTCTTTTGCTCAGTGTCCCCTCTCCTCATAGTTTGTAAGCTCTTGTGCTCAGTGTCCTACTCTCTCCTCATAGATTGTAAGCTCTTGTGCTCAGTGTCCTCCTCTCTCTTCCTAGATTGTAAGCTCTTGTGCTCAGTGTCCTCTCTCCTCATAGATTGTAAGCTCTTGTGCTCAGTTTCCTACTCTCTCCTCCTAGATTGTAAGCTCTTGTGCTGTGTCCTCCTTTCTCTTCCTAGATTGTAAGCTCTTTTGCTCAGTGTCCTTTCTCCTCATAGATTGTAAGCTCTTTTGCTCAGTGTCCCCTCTCCTCATAGTTTGTAAGCTCTTGTGCTCAGTGTCCTACTCTCTCCTCAGATTGTAAGCTCTTGTGTTCAGTGTCCTCCTCTCTCATCATAGATTGTAAGCTCTTGTGCTCAGTGTCCTCCTCTCTCATCATAGATTGTAAGCTCTTGTGCTCAGTGTCCTCCTCTCCTCATATATTGTAAGCTCTTGTGCTCAGTGTCCTCTCTCCTCATAGATTGTAAGCTCTTGTGCTCAGTGTCCTCTCTCCTCATAGATTGTAAGCTCTTGTGCTCAGTGTCCTACTCTCTCCTCATAGATTGTAAGCTCTTGTGCTCAGTGTCCTCCTCTCCTCATATATTGTATACTCTTGTGCTCAGTGTCCTCCTCTCTCCTCATAGATTGTAAGCTCTTGTGCTCAGTGTCCTCTCTCCTCATAGATTGTAAGTTCTTGTGCTCAGTGTCCTCTCTCCTCATAGATTGTAAGCTCTTGTGCTCAGTGTCCTTTCTCCTCATAGATTGTAAGCTCTTGTGCTCAGTGTCCTCCTCTCTCCTCCTAGATTGTAAGATCTTGTGTTCAGTGTCTTACTCTGTACTCCTAGATTGTAAGCTCTTGTGCTCAGTGTCCTCCTCTCCTCATATATTGTATACTCTTGTGCTCAGTGTCCTCCTCTCTCCTCATAGATTGTAAGCTCTTGTGCTCAGTGTCCTCTCTCCTCATAGATTGTAAGTTCTTGTGCTCAGTGTCCTCTCTCCTCATAGATTGTAAGTTCTTGTGCTCAGTGTCCTCTCTCCTCATAGATTGTAAGCTCTTGTGCTCAGTGTCCTCTCTCCTCATAGATTGTAAGCTCTTGTGCTCAGTGTCCTCCTCTCTCCTCATAGATTGTAAGCTCTTGTGCTCAGTGTCCTCTCTCCTCATAGATTGTAAGCTCTTGTGCTCAGTGTCCTCTCTCCTCATAGATTGTAAGCTCTTGTGCTCAGTGTCCTCTCTCCTCATAGATTGTAAGTTCTTGTGCTCAGTGTCCTCTCTCCTCATAGATTGTAAGCTCTTGTGCTCAGTTTCCTACTCTCTCCTCCTAGATTGTAAGCTCTTGTGCTCAGTGTCCTCCTCTCTCTTCCTAGATTGTAAGCTCTTGTGCTCAGTGTCCTCTCTCCTCATAGTTTGTAAGCTCTTGTGCTCAGTGTCCTCCTCTCTCATCATATATTGTATACTCTTGTGCTGAGTGCCCTCATTCTCCTCAGATTGTAAGCTCTTGTGCTCAGTGTCCTCCTCTCTCCTCATAGATTGTAAGCTCTTGTGCTCAGTGTCCTCCTCTCTCCTCATAGATTGTAAGTTCTTGTGTTCAGTGTCCTCTCTCCTCATAGATTGTAAGCTCTTGTGCTCAGTGTCCTCTCTCCTCATAGATTGTAAGCTCTTGTGCTCAGTGTCCTCTCTCCTCATAGATTGTAAGCTCTTGTGTTCAGTGTCCTCTCTCCTCATAGATTGTAAGCTCTTGTGCTCAGTGTCCTCCTCTCTCCTCCTAGATTGTAAGCTCTTGCGCTCAGTGTCCTACTCTCTCCTCCTAGATTGTAAGCTCTTGTGTTCAGTGTCCTCTCTCCTCATAGATTGTAAGTTCTTGTGCTCAGTGTCTTACTCTCTCCTCCTAGATTGTAAGCTCTTGTGTTCAGTGTCCTCTCTCCTCATAGATTGTAAGTTCTTGTGCTCAGTGTCCTACTCTCTCCTCCTAGATTGTAAGCTCTTGTGTTCAGTGTCCTCCTCTCCTCATATATTGTATACTCTTGTGCTCAGTGTCCTCTCTCCTCATAGATTGTAAGCTCTTGTGCTCAGTGTCCTCCTCTCTCCTCATAGTTTGTAAGCTCTTGCGCTCAGTGTCCTACTCTCTCCTCATAGATTGTAAGCTCTTGTGCTCAGTGTCCTCCTCTCTCCTCATAGTTTGTAAGCTCTTGTGCTCAGTGTCCTCTCTCCTCATAGATTGTAAGCTCTTGTGCTCAGTGTCCTCCTCTCTCATCCTAGATTGTAAGCTCTTGTGCTCATTGTACTACTCTCTCATCCTAGATTGTAAGCTCTTGTGCTCAGTGTCCTACTCTCTCCTCATAGATTGTAAGCTCTTGTGTTCAGTGTTCTCCTCTCTCTTCCTAGATTTTAAGCTCTTGTGCTCAGTGTCCTCCTCTCCTCAGATTGTAAGCTCTTGCGCTCAGTGTCCTCTCTCCTCATAGATTGTAAGCTCTTGTGTTCAGTGTCCCCTCTCCTCATAGATTGTAAGCTCTTGTGCTCAGTGTCCTACTCTCTCCTCATAGATTGTAAGCTCTTGTGTTCAGTGTCCCCTCTCCTCATAGATTGTAAGCTCTTGTGCTCAGTGTCCTACTCTCTCCTCATAGATTGTAAGCTCTTGTGCTCAGTGTCCTACTCTCTCCTCATAGATTGTAAGCTCTTGTGTTCAGTGTCCCCTCTCCTCATAGATTGTAAGCTCTTGTGCTCAGTGTCCTACTCTCTCCTCATAGATTGTAAGCTCTTGTGCTCAGTGTCCTACTCTCTCCTCCTAGATTGTAAGCTCTTGTGCTCAGTGTCCTCCTCTCTCCTCCTAGATTTTAAGCTCTTGTGCTCAGTGTCCTCCTCTCTCATCATAGATTGTAAGCTCTTTTGCTCAGTGTACTCTCTCCTTATAGATTGTAAGCTCTTGTGCTCAGTGCCCTCATTCTCCTCAGATTGTAAGCTCTTGGGCTCAGTGTCCTCCTCTCTCCTCCTAGATTGTAAGCTCTTTTGCTCAGTGTCCTCTCTCCTCCTAGATTGTAAGCTCTTGCGCTCAGTGTCCTACTCTCTCCTCCTAGATTGTAAGCTCTTTTGCTCAGTGTCCTCCTCTCCTCATAGATTGTAAGTTCTTGTGTTCAGTGTCCTCTCTCCTCATAGATTGTAAGTTCTTGTGCTCAGTGTCTTACTCTCTCCTCCTAGATTGTAAGCTCTTTTGCTCAGTGTCCTCCTCTCCTCATAGATTGTAAGCTCTTGTGCTCAGTGTCCTCCTCTCTCCTCATAGTTTGTAAGTTCTTGTGCTCAGTGTCCTCCTCTCTCCTCATAGATTGTAAGCTCTTGTGCTCAGTGTCCTACTCTCTCCTCATAGTTTGTAAGCTCTTGTGTTCAGTGTCCCCTCTCCTCATAGATTGTAAGCTCTTGTGCTCAGTGTCCCCTCTCCTCATAGATTGTAAGCTCTTGTGCTCAGTTTCCTACTCTCTCCTCCTAGATTGTAAGCTCTTGTGCTCAGTGTCCTATTCTCTCCTCCTAGATTGTAAGCTTTTGTGCTCAGTGTCCTCCTCTCTCATCATAGATTGTAAGCTCTTGTGCTGAGTGCCCTCATTCTCCTCAGATTGTAAGCTCTTGGGCTCAGTGTCCTTCTCTCTCCTCATAGATTGTAAGCTCTTTTGCTCAGTGTCCTCTCTCCTCATAGATTGTAAGCTCTTCTGCTCAGTGTCCTCCTCTTTCTTCCTAGATTGTAAGCTCTTGTGTTCAGTGTCCTCTCTCCTCATAGATTGTAAGCTCTTTTGCTCAGTGTCCCCTCTCCTCATAGTTTGTAAGCTCTTGTGCTCAGTATCCTACTCTCTCCTCATAGATTGTAAGCTCTTTTGCTCAGTGTCCTCTCTCCTCATAGATTGTAAGCTCTTGTGCTCAGTGTCCTCTCTCCTCATAGATTGTAAGCTCTTGTGCTCAGTTTCCTACTCTCTCCTCCTAGATTGTAAGCTCTTGTGCTCAGTGTCTTCCTTTCTCTTCCTAGATTGTAAGCTCTTGTGCTCAGTGTCCTCTCTCCTCATAGATTGTAAGCTCTTGTGTTCAGTGTCCTCCTCTCTCCTCATAGATTGTAAGCTCTTGTGCTCAGTGTCCTCCTCTCTCCTCATAGATTGTAAGCTCTTGTGCTCAGTGTCCTCTCTCCTCATAGATTGTAAGCTCTTGTGCTCAGTTTCCTACTCTCTCCTCCTAGATTGTAAGCTCTTGTGCTCAGTGTCCTCCTCTCTCCTCATAGATTGTAAGCTCTTGTGCTCAGTGTCCTCTCTCCTCATAGATTGTAAGCTCTTGTGCTCAGTTTCCTACTCTCTCCTCCTAGATTGTAAGCTCTTGTGCTCAGTGTCCTCCTTTCTCTTCCTAGATTGTAAGCTCTTGTGCTCAGTGTCCTCTCTCCTCATAGATTGTAAGCTCTTGTGTTCAGTGTCCTCCTCTCTCCTCATAGATTGTAAGCTCTTGTGCTCAGTGTCCTCCTCTCTCCTCATAGATTGTAAGCTCTTGTGCTCAGTGTCCTCTCTCCTCATAGATTGTAAGCTCTTGTGCTCAGTTTCCTACTCTCTCCTCCTAGATTGTAAGCTCTTGTGCTCAGTGTCCTCCTCTCTCATCATAGATTGTAAGCTCTTGTGCTCAGTGTCCTCTCTCCTCATAGATTGTAAGCTCTTGTGCTCAGTGTCCTCTCTCCTCATAGATTGTAAGCTCTTGCGCTCAGTGTCCTACTCTCTCCTCATAGATTGTAAGCTCTTGTGCTGTGTCCTACTCTCTCCTCATAGATTGTAAGCTCTTGTGCTCAGTGTCCTCTCTCCTCATAGATTGTAAGCTCTTGTGCTCAGTGTCCTCTCTCCTCACAGATTGTAAGTTCTTGTGCTCAGTGTCCTCTCTCCTCATAGATTGTAAGCTCTTGTGCTCAGTGTCCTCTCTCCTCATAGATTGTAAGCTCTTGTGCTCAGTGTCCTCTCTCCTCATAGATTGTAAGCTCTTGTGCTCAGTGTCCTCCTCTCTCCTCATAGATTGTAAGCTCTTGTGCTCAGTGTCCTCTCTCCTCATAGATTGTAAGTTCTTGTGCTCAGTGTCCTCTCTCCTCATAGATTGTAAGTTCTTGTGCTCAGTGTCCTCTCTCCTCATAGATTGTAAGCTCTTGTGCTCAGTGTCCTCTCTCCTCACAGATTGTAAGCTCTTGTGCTCAGTGTCCTCCTCTCTCCTCATAGATTGTAAGCTCTTGTGCTCAGTGTCCTCTCTCCTCATAGATTGTAAGCTCTTGTGCTCAGTGTCCTACTCTCTCCTCCTAGATTGTAAGCTCTTGTGCTCAGTGTCCCCTCTCCTCATAGATTATAAGTTCTTGTGCTCAGTGCCCTCATCTCTCCTCAGATTGTAAGCTCTTGCGCTCAGTGTCCTCTCTCCTCATAGATTGTAAGCTCTTGTGCTCAGTGCCCTCATCTCTCCTCAGATTGTAAGCTCTTGCGCTCAGTGTCATACTCTCTCCTCCTAGATTGTAAGCTCTTGTGTTCAGTGTCCCCTCTCCTCATAGATTGTAAGCTCTTGTGCTCAGTGTCCCCTCTCCTCATAGATTGTAAGCTCTTGTGCTCAGTTTCCTACTCTCTCCTCCTAGATTGTAAGCTCTTGTGCTCAGTGTCCTCCTCTCTCTTCCTAGATTGTAAGCTCTTGTGCTCAGTGTCCTATTCTCTCCTCCTAGATTGTAAGCTTTTGTGCTCAGTGTCCTCCTCTCTCATCATAGATTGTAAGCTCTTGTGCTGAGTGCCCTCATTCTCCTCAGATTGTAAGCTCTTGGGCTCAGTGTCCTTCTCTCTCCTCATAGATTGTAAGCTCTTCTGCTCAGTGTCCTCCTCTTTCTTCCTAGATTGTAAGCTCTTTTGCTCAGTGTCCCCTCTCCTCATAGTTTGTAAGCTCTTGTGCTCAGTATCCTACTCTCTCCTCATAGATTGTAAGCTCTTTTGCTCAGTGTCCTCTCTCCTCATAGATTGTAAGCTCTTGTGCTCAGTGTCCTACTCTCTCCTCCTAGATTGTAAGCTCTTGTGCTCAGTGTCCTCCTCTCTCTTCCTAGATTGTAAGCTCTTGTGCTCAGTGTCCTCTCTCCTCATAGATTGTAAGCTCTTGTGCTCAGTTTCCTACTCTCTCCTCCTAGATTGTAAGCTCTTGTGCTCAGTGTCCTCCTTTCTCTTCCTAGATTGTAAGCTCTTGTGCTCAGTGTCCTCTCTCCTCATAGATTGTAAGCTCTTGTGTTCAGTGTCCTCCTCTCTCCTCATAGATTGTAAGCTCTTGTGCTCAGTGTCCTCCTCTCTCATCATAGATTGTAAGCTCTTGTGCTCAGTTTCCTCCTCTCTCCTCCTCTCCTCATATATTGTATACTCTTGTGCTCAGTGTCCTCCTCTCTCCTCATAGATTGTAAGCTCTTGTGCTCAGTGTCCTCTCTCCTCATAGATTGTTAGCTCTTGTGCTCAGTGTCCTCTCTCCTCACAGATTGTAAGTTCTTGTGCTCAGTGTCCTCTCTCCTCATAGATTGTAAGCTCTTGTGCTCAGTGTCCTCTCTCCTCATAGATTGTAAGTTCTTGTGCTCAGTGTCCTCTCTCCTCATAGATTGTAAGCTCTTGTGCTCAGTGTCCTCCTCTCTCCTCATAGATTGTAAGTTCTTGTGCTCAGTGTCCTCTCTCCTCATAGATTGTAAGCTCTTGTGCTCAGTGTCCTCTCTCCTCATAGATTGTAAGCTCTTGTGCTCAGTGTCCTCTCTCCTCATAGATTGTAAGCTCTTGTGCTCAGTGTCCTCTCTCCTCATAGATTGTAAGTTCTTGTGCTCAGTGTCCTCTCTCCTCATAGATTGTAAGCTCTTGTGCTCAGTGTCCTATTCTCACCTCATAGATTGTAAGCTCTTGTGCTTAGTGTCCTCCTCTCTCCTCATAGATTGTAAGCTCTTCTTCTCAGTGTCCTCCCCTCTCCTCATAGATTGTAAGTTCTTGTGCTCAGTGTCCTCCTCTCCTGATATATTGTAAGCTCTTGTGCTCAGTGTCCTATTCTCTCCTCATAGATTGTAAGCTCTTGTGCTCAGTGTCCTCCTCTCCTCATAGATTGTAAGCTCTTGTGCTCAGTGTCCTCCTCTCTCCTCATAGATTGTAAGCTCTTGTGCTCAGTGTCCTATTCTCTCCTCATAGATTGTAAGCTCTTGTGCTCAGTGTCCTCCTCTCCTCATAGATTGTAAGCTCTTGTGCTCAGTGTCTTACTCTCTCCTCCTAGATTGTAAGCTCTTGTGTTCAGTGTCCTCCTCTCCTCATAGATTGTAAGCTCTTGTGCTCAGTGTCCTCCTCTCCTCATAGATTGTAAGCTCTTTTGCTCAGTGTCCTCCTCTCTCCTCATAGTTTGTAAGTTCTTGTGCTCAGTGTCCTCCTCTCTCCTCATAGATTGTAAGCTCTTGTGCTCAGTGTCCTACTCTCTCCTCATATATTGTATACTCTTGTGTTCAGTGTCCTCCTCTCTCCTCATAGTTTGTAAGCTCTTGTGCTCAGTGTCCTCTCTCCTCATAGATTGTAAGCTCTTGTGCTCAGTGTCCTCTCTCATAGATTTTAAGCTCTTGTGTTCAGTGTTCTCCCCTCTCCTCATAGATTGTAAGCTCTTGGGCTCAGTGTCCTTCTCTCTCCTCATAGATTGTAAGCTCTTCTGCTCAGTGTCCTCCTCTTTCTTCCTAGATTGTAAGCTCTTGTGTTCAGTGTCCTCTCTCCTCATAGATTGTAAGCTCTTGGGCTCAGTGTCCTTCTCTCTCCTCATAGTTTGTAAGTTCTTGTGCTCAGTGTCCTCCTCTCTCCTCATAGATTGTAAGCTCTTGTGCTCAGTGTCCTACTCTCTCCTCATATATTGTATACTCTTGTGTTCAGTGTCCTCCTCTCTCCTCATAGTTTGTAAGCTCTTGTGCTCAGTGTCCTCTCTCCTCATAGATTGTAAGCTCTTGTGCTCAGTGTCCTCCTCTCCTCATATATTGTATACTCTTGTGCTCAGTGTCCTCCTCTCTCCTCATAGTTTGTAAGTTCTTGTGCTCAGTGTCCTCTCTCCTCATAGATTGTAAGCTCTTGTGCTCAGTGTCCTACTCTCTCATCCTAGATTGTAAGCTCTTGTGCTCCTTGTCCTACTCTCTCATCCTAGATTGTAAGCTCTTGTGCTCAGTGTCCTACTCTCTTTTCATAGATTGTAAGCTCTTGTGTTCAGTGTTCTCCTCTCTCTTCCTAGATTTTAAGCTCTTGTGCTCAGTGTCCTCCTCTCCTCAGATTGTAAGCTCTTGCGCTCAGTGTCCTCCTCTCTCCTCATAGATTGTAAGCTCTTGCGCTCAGTGTCCTACTCTCTCCTCATAGATTGTAAGCTCTTGTGCTCAGTGTCCTCCTCTCTCCTCATAGTTTGTAAGCTCTTGTGCTCAGTGTCCTCTCTCCTCATAGATTGTAAGCTCTTGTGCTCAGTGTCCTACTCTCTCATCCTAGATTGTAAGCTCTTGTGCTCCTTGTCCTACTCTCTCATCCTAGATTGTAAGCTCTTGTGCTCAGTGTCCTACTCTCTTTTCATAGATTGTAAGCTCTTGTGTTCAGTGTTCTCCTCTCTCTTCCTAGATTTTAAGCTCTTGTGCTCAGTGTCCTCCTCTCCTCAGATTGTAAGCTCTTGCGCTCAGTGTCCTACTCTCTCCTCATAGATTGTAAGCTCTTGTGTTCAGTGTCCCCTCTCCTCATAGATTGTAAGCTCTTGTGCTCAGTGTCCTACTCTCTCCTCATAGATTGTAAGCTCTTGTGTTCAGTGTCCCCTCTCCTCATAGATTGTAAGCTCTTGTGCTCAGTGTCCTCCTCTCTCCTCCTAGATTTTAAGCTCTTGTGCTCAGTGTCCTCCTCTCTCATCATAGATTGTAAGCTCTTTTGCTCAGTGTACTCTCTCCTTATAGATTGTAAGCTCTTGTGCTCAGTGCCCTCATTCTCCTCAGATTGTAAGCTCTTGGGCTCAGTGTCCTCCTCTCTCCTCCTAGATTGTAAGCTCTTTTGCTCAGTGTCCTCTCTCCTCATAGATTGTAAGCTCTTGTGCTCAGTGTCCTACTCTCTCCTCCTAGATTGTAAGCTCTTGCGCTCAGTGTCCTACTCTCTCCTCCTAGATTGTAAGCTCTTGCGCTCAGTGTCCTACTCTCTCCTCCTAGATTGTAAGTTCTTGTGTTCAGTGTCCTCTCTCCTCATAGATTGTAAGTTCTTGTGCTCAGTGTCTTACTCTCTCCTCCTAGATTGTAAGCTCTTGTGTTCAGTGTCCTCCTCTCCTCATAGATTGTAAGCTCTTGTGCTCAGTGTCCTCCTCTCCTCATAGATTGTAAGCTCTTTTGCTCAGTGTCCTCCTCTCTCCTCATAGTTTGTAAGTTCTTGTGCTCAGTGTCCTCCTCTCTCCTCATAGATTGTAAGCTCTTGTGCTCAGTGTCCTACTCTCTCCTCATATATTGTATACTCTTGTGTTCAGTGTCCTCCTCTCTCCTCATAGTTTGTAAGCTCTTGTGCTCAGTGTCCTCTCTCCTCATAGATTGTAAGCTCTTGTGCTCAGTGTCCTCTCTCATAGATTTTAAGCTCTTGTGTTCAGTGTTCTCCCCTCTCCTCATAGATTGTAAGCTCTTGGGCTCAGTGTCCTTCTCTCTCCTCATAGATTGTAAGCTCTTCTGCTCAGTGTCCTCCTCTTTCTTCCTAGATTGTAAGCTCTTGTGTTCAGTGTCCTCTCTCCTCATAGATTGTAAGCTCTTGGGCTCAGTGTCCTTCTCTCTCCTCATAGATTGTAAGCTCTTCTGCTCAGTGTCCTCCTCTTTCTTCCTAGATTGTAAGCTCTTGTGTTCAGTGTCCTCTCTCCTCATAGATTCTAAGCTCTTTTGCTCAGTGTCCCCTCTCCTCATAGTTTGTAAGCTCTTGTGCTCAGTGTCCTACTCTCTCCTCATAGATTGTAAGCTCTTGTGCTCAGTGTCCTACTCTCTCTTCCTAGATTGTAAGCTCTTGTGTTCAGTGTCCCCTCTCCTCATAGATTGTAAGCTCTTGTGCTCAGTGTCCCCTCTCCTCATAGATTATAAGTTCTTGTGCTCAGTGTCCTCTCTCCTCATAGATTGTAAGCTCTTGTGCTCAGTGTCCTACTCTCTCCTCCTAGATTGTAAGCTCTTGTGTTCAGTGTCCCCTCTCCTCATAGATTGTAAGCTCTTGTGCTCAGTGTCCCCTCTCCTCATAGATTGTAAGCTCTTGTGCTCAGTTTCCTACTCTCTCCTCCTAGATTGTAAGCTCTTGTGCTCAGTGTCCTATTCTCTCCTCCTAGATTGTAAGCTTTTGTGCTCAGTGTCCTCCTCTCTCATCATAGATTGTAAGCTCTTGTGCTGAGTGCCCTCATTCTCCTCAGATTGTAAGCTCTTGGGCTCAGTGTCCTTCTCTCTCCTCATAGATTGTAAGCTCTTCTGCTCAGTGTCCTCCTCTTTCTTCCTAGATTGTAAGCTCTTGTGTTCAGTGTCCTCTCTCCTCATAGATTGTAAGCTCTTTTGCTCAGTGTCCTCTCTCCTCATAGATTGTAAGCTCTTGTGCTCAGTGTCCTACTCTCTCCTCCTAGATTGTAAGTTCTTGTGCTCAGTGTCCTCCTCTCTCTTCCTAGATTGTAAGCTCTTGTGCTCAGTGTCCTCTCTCCTCATAGATTGTAAGCTCTTGTGCTCAGTTTCCTACTCTCTCCTCCTAGATTGTAAGCTCTTGTGCTCAGTGTCCTCCTTTCTCTTCCTAGATTGTAAGCTCTTGTGCTCAGTGTCCTCTCTCCTCATAGATTGTAAGCTCTTGTGTTCAGTGTCCTCCTCTCTCCTCATAGATTGTAAGCTCTTGTGCTCAGTGTCCTCCTCTCTCATCATAGATTGTAAGCTCTTGTGCTCAGTTTCCTACTCTCTCCTCCTCTCCTCATATATTGTATACTCTTGTGCTCAGTGTCCTTTCTCCTCATAGATTGTAAGCTCTTGTGCTCAGTGTCCTACTCTCTCCTCAGATTGTAAGCTCTTGTGTTCAGTGTCCTCCTCTCTCATCATAGATTGTAAGCTCTTGTGCTCAGTGTCCTCCTCTCTCATCATAGATTGTAAGCTCTTGTGCTCAGTGTCCTCCTCTCCTCATATATGGTATACTCTTGTGCTCAGTGTCCTCTCTCCTCATAGATTGTAAGCTCTTGCGCTCAGTGTCCTACTCTCTCCTCATAGATTGTAAGCTCTTGTGCTGTGTCCTACTCTCTCCTCATAGATTGTAAGCTCTTGTGCTCAGTGTCCTCCTCTCCTCATAGATTGTAAGTTCTTGTGCTCAGTGTCCTCTCTCCTCATAGATTGTAAGCTCTTGTGCTCAGTGTCCTCTCTCCTCATAGATTGTAAGCTCTTGTGCTCAGTGTCCTCCTCTCCTCATATATTGTATACTCTTGTGCTCAGTGTCCTCCTCTCTCCTCATAGATTGTAAGCTCTTGTGCTCAGTGTCCTCTCTCCTCATAGATTGTAAGTTCTTGTGCTCAGTGTCCTCTCTCCTCATAGATTGTAAGTTCTTGTGCTCAGTGTCCTCTCTCCTCATAGATTGTAAGCTCTTGTGCTCAGTGTCCTCTCTCCTCATAGATTGTAAGCTCTTGTGCTCAGTGTCCTCTCTCCTCACAGATTGTAAGTTCTTGTGCTCAGTGTCCTCTCTCCTCATAGATTGTAAGCTCTTGTGCTCAGTGTCCTCTCTCCTCATAGATTGTAAGCTCTTGTGCTCAGTGTCCTCTCTCCTCATAGATTGTAAGCTCTTGTGCTCAGTGTCCTCCTCTCTCCTCATAGATTGTAAGCTCTTGTGCTCAGTGTCCTCTCTCCTCATAGATTGTAAGTGCTTGTGCTCAGTGTCCTCTCTCCTCATAGATTGTAAGTTCTTGTGCTCAGTGTCCTCTCTCCTCATAGATTGTAAGCTCTTGTGCTCAGTGTCCTCTCTCCTCACAGATTGTAAGCTCTTGTGCTCAGTGTCCTCCTCTCTCCTCATAGATTGTAAGCTCTTGTGCTCAGTGTCCTCTCTCCTCATAGATTGTAAGCTCTTGTGCTCAGTGTCCTACTCTCTCCTCATAGATTGTAATCTCTTGTGCTCAGTGTCCTCTCTCATAGATTGTAAGCTCTTGTGTTCAGTGTCC
The DNA here is from genome assembly GCF_048569485.1 of Anomaloglossus baeobatrachus. Taxonomy (NCBI): domain Eukaryota; kingdom Metazoa; phylum Chordata; class Amphibia; order Anura; family Aromobatidae; genus Anomaloglossus; species Anomaloglossus baeobatrachus. The sequence goes on along the minus strand of NC_134360.1, from coordinate 57,380,886 downwards.
TCTCTCCTCATAGATTGTAAGCTCTTTTGCTCAGTGTCCCCTCTCCTCATAGTTTGTAAGCTCCTGTGCTCAGTGTCCTACTCTCTCCTCCTAGATTGTAAGCTCTTGTGCTCAGTGTCCTCCTCTCTCCTCATAGATTGTAAGCTCTTGTGTTCAGTGTCCCCTCTCCTCATAGATTATAAGTTCTTGTGCTCAGTGCCCTCATCTCTCCTCAGATTGTAAGCTCTTGCGCTCAGTGTCCTCTCTCATAGATTGTAAGCTCTTGTGCTCAGTGCCCTCATCTCTCCTCAGATTGTAAGCTCTTGCGCTCAGTGTCATACTCTCTCCTCCTAGATTGTAAGCTCTTGTGTTCAGTGTCCCCTCTCCTCATAGATTGTAAGCTCTTGTGCTCAGTGTCCCCTCTCCTCATAGATTGTAAGCTCTTGTGCTCAGTGTCCTCCTCTCTCTTCCTAGATTGTAAGCTCTTGTGCTCAGTGTCCTATTCTCTCCTCCTAGATTGTAAGCTCTTGTGCTCAGTGTCCTCCTCTCTCATCATAGAGTGTAAGCTCTTGTGCTGAGTGCCCTCATTCTCCTCAGATTGTAAGCTCTTGGGCTCAGTGTCCTTCTCTCTCCTCATAGATTGTAAGCTCTTCTGCTCAGTGTCCTCCTCTTTCTTCCTAGATTGTAAGCTCTTGTGTTCAGTGTCCTCTCTCCTCATAGATTGTAAGCTCTTTTGCTCAGTGTCCTCTCTCCTCATAGATTGTAAGCTCTTGTGCTCAGTGTCCTACTCTCTCCTCCTAGATTGTAAGCTCTTGTGCTCAGTGTCCTCCTCTCTCTTCCTAGATTGTAAGCTCTTGTGCTCAGTGTCCTCTCTCCTCATAGATTGTAAGCTCTTGTGTTCAGTGTCCTCCTCTCTCCTCATAGATTGTAAGCTCTTGTGCTCAGTGTCCTCCTCTCTCATCATAGATTGTAAGCTCTTGTGCTCAGTTTCCTACTCTCTCCTCCTCTCCTCATATATTGTATACTCTTGTGCTCAGTGTCCTCCTCTCTCCTCATAGATTGTAAGCTCTTGTGCTCAGTTTCCTACTCTCTCCTCCTCTCCTCATATATTGTATACTCTTGTGCTCAGTGTCCTCTCTCCTCATAGATTGTAAGCTCTTGTGCTCAGTGTCCTCTCTCCTCATAGATTGTTAGCTCTTGTGCTCAGTGTCCTCTCTCCTCACAGATTGTAAGTTCTTGTGCTCAGTGTCCTCTCTCCTCATAGATTGTAAGCTCTTGTGCTCAGTGTCCTCCTCTCTCCTCATAGATTGTAAGCTCTTGTGCTCAGTGTCCTCTCTCCTCATAGATTGTAAGCTCTTGTGCTCAGTGTCCTCTCTCCTCATAGATTGTAAGTTCTTGTGCTCAGTGTCCTCTCTCCTCATAGATTGTAAGCTCTTGTGCTCAGTGTCCTCCTCTCTCCTCATAGATTGTAAGCTCTTGTGCTCAGTGTCCTCTCTCCTCATAGATTGTAAGCTCTTGTGCTCAGTGTCCTCTCTCCTCATAGATTGTAAGCTCTTGTGCTCAGTGTCCTCTCTCCTCATAGATTGTAAGCTCTTGTGCTCAGTGTCCTATTCTCACCTCATAGATTGTAAGCTCTTGTGCTCAGTGTCCTCCTCTCTCTTCCTAGATTGTAAGCTCTTCTTCTCAGTGTCCTCCCCTCTCCTCATAGATTGTAAGCTCTTGTGCTCAGTGTCCTCCTCTCCTGATATATTGTAAGCTCTTGTGCTCAGTGTCCTATTCTCTCCTCATAGATTGTAAGCTCTTGTGCTCAGTGTCCTCCTCTCCTCATAGATTGTAAGCTCTTGTGCTCAGTGTCCTCCTCTCTCCTCATAGATTGTAAGCTCTTGTGCTCAGTGTCCTATTCTCTCCTCATAGATTGTAAGCTCTTGTGCTCAGTGTCCTCCTCTCTCCTCATAGATTGTAAGCTCTTGTGCTCAGTGTCCTCCTCTCCTCATAGATTGTAAGCTCTTGTGCTCAGTGTCCTCCTCTCCTCATAGATTGTAAGCTCTTGTGCTCAGTGTCCTCTCTCCTCATAGATCGTAAGCTCTTGGGCTCAGTGTCCTCCCCTCTCCTCATAGATTGTAAGCTCTTGTGCTTAGTGTCCTCCTCTCTCCTCATAGATTGTAAGCTCTTGCGCTCAGTGTCCCCTCTCCTCATAGATTGTAAGCTCTTGTGCTCAGTGTCCTCATCTCTCCTCAGATTGTAAGCTTTTGTGATCAGTGTTCTTTGTGTATCATTGGGCATCAGATTTGCTCGCCTGTCGTGGGCAGTAATTTTGCAGTTTTTTAGGGTGGTAAACTTTATTTTCATATAACAACCATCTGAAGGAAAAAAAAAAATCTCACAACAAAACAGTGAATCGTATTTACACACAGACCGGACGGCACGCGGTGCGCGGGGACATGCGGACACCGTATATACACACACCCTGCGGGAAGCGGAGCATCAAAGACACAACACAGCACCGCCGGAGCCGACAATATGGAGACAAATAACGAGGGTGCCCGACCCGTCTGATGGTGACGGAGGGGGGCAATGTTACCAATCCTCGCTACCCTCGTAGACATCAAGAGGTGACACCCGGGTGTGGAAGCACCGAGCACTGACGGGGGTCGAATGTGCCAGAGTCTGGGGCGGTGCAAGAGACAAGCTGGAAATAACACAGATGACAGGATGGAGCGCAGGGGCGAGAGGAGCCGAATCATCATCCTCATCATCCGTGAGCCAAAGACACAAAATACAGCAAGGGCTAATTGATACCAAATACATTCTGTTACCTCATACACTGACCCCCTCACCACCCCATACAACCCCTCATACACCCACCTCTCACCCCCAACCTCATACGCAGACCCCCTCCCCTATAGAGAGACTACTCAACCCATACTCCCTCACATATACTGAACCCTCCCCATAACCCTCCAATACACTGACTCCTCACCCCATACAACCCCCTCATACACTGACCTCCCCCCCATAACCCTCCCATACACTGACCTCCACCACTCCCCCCCATACACTGACCCTCTACCACCTCTCACCCCCTATATACTGATACTTCACCCCACACAGCCCCCTCATACACTGACCTCCCCCCCATAACCCTCCCATACACTGACCTCCACCACTCCCCCCCATACACTGACCCTCTACCACCTCTCACCCCCTATATACTGATACTTCACCCCACACAGCCCCCTCATACACTGACCTCCCTCACTTTTCAACCTTCCATACACTGACACCCACCACCTCTCACCCCCATATACTAATTACTCATCTTTCACCCAATAAAACCCCCTTATAGACTGATGCTCACCCTATACAACCACTTCTCTTCATCATACACTGCACCCCCACCTTAAAACACCTCCCATACACTGACCCCTTACCTCATACAATCCTCTCATACACTGAACCCTCACCTTCCATACACTGGCCTCCCATACACTGACCCCTATCTCCATACACACGCTTCTCTCCCCCACCATACGCTGCTCCCCCACCTCTCACCCCCCATACACACCACACACCTACCTCTCTACCCCCCCATACACTGCCAACCCTTCCCCGACCCATACATTGACCATTCATCCTCCTATTCGTCCAAACATCACAGGACACACCGATTGCACCATCCCCTCCAGCCCCTGCACGCTCCACACATAGACAACTCTGGCCCCCAGGCTCTTCCACTTCAGTCCATGACTATGGTTTGCCCATGTTGTGATCCCATCCGACTCGCGCCGCTTGCTCTTTGGCCATGTGGCAGTTCCTCCTGGCTCTTCGTAGCCGGTCGTGCTCTGTGTTCCCCTCATCGTGCTCCCCGCAGGGAGATCGGGGTGGAGTGACCCCAGTGGGGGCTGAGTGGCTTCGACAAGGTTGGACCTTAGGAGCTTCCAGCCCATTGGGGTCAGACAGACTGTACCGCACTGGAGGGTAGTGCTGGAAACATCCGCTCTGCTGATCCTCAGTCCGGGGGTCTGTGCTTGGGGTCCCATCCGGACAGCCAGGAAAGGTGCCTTCACTCAGGGATGAGACCCCACTGCTGGCGCTGCCCGAGAGTGGAGAGTTACTGCCATCAAGGCAAGATTGGGGGCTGGTGGGAGAGGCTGGGATCGTGTGCAGGGGGCTCTGCAGAGAGGAGAGAGTAATAACCAGATTAATGTAGAGTCACGCATACTCACCCCACTACAGAACCATAACCTAGTGTTCATCCTGGACCTCCTGCTTTAGGAAAAGATTGACCGGGACAGAATCGGGACAGAAAAGGGGCGAATGGCGTGTAATGTCACCCTACATACTGATTACTTATGAGTCATAGCAGTACCTTGCGTAAGGATCTGCTGGGTAATGCAGGACCCCCATCGCCTACAGAGGGGTGAAATGCGTCAAAGTGCAGAGAGTAATGGCCTGCAGAGAGAACAAATCAGGAGGTAAAGGCATAAAGGTAACAACAAATGTCATCAGTAATTGTCTCCATACTGAGCAGTCACTGTACATACACTACCTATCCTGTATTTTACTGCAGAGCTGCGCTCACTACTCAGCTGGTGCAGTCACTGTACATACACTACCTATCCTGTATTTTACTGCAGAGCTGCACTCACTACTCAGCTGGTGCAGTCACTGTACATACACTACCTATCCTGTATTTTACTGCAGAGCTGCACTCACTACTCAGCTGGTGCAGTCACTGTACATACACTACCTATCCTGTATTTTACTGCAGAGCTGCACTCACTACTCAGCTGGTGCAGTCACTGTACATACATTACCTATCCTGTATTTTACTGCAGAGCTGCACTCACTACTCAGCTGGTGCAGTCACTGTACATACATTACCTATCCTGTATTTTACTGCAGAGCGGCACTCACTACTCAGCTGGTGCAGTCACTGTACATACACTACCTATCCTGTATTTTACTGCAGAGCGGCACTCACTACTCAGCTGGTGCAGTCACTGTACATACATTACCTATCCTGTATTTTACTGCAGAGCTGCACTCACTACTCAGCTGGTGCAGTCACTGTACATACATTACCTATCCTGTATTTTACTGCAGAGCGGCACTCACTACTCAGCTGGTGCAGTCACTGTACATACACTACCTATCCTGTATTTTACTGCAGAGCTGCACTCACTACTCAGCTGGTGCAGTCACTGTACATACACTACCTATCCTGTATTTTACTGCAGAGCTGCACTCACTACTCAGCTGGTGCAGTCACTGTACATACACTACCTATCCTGTATTTTACTGCAGAGCTGCACTCACTACTCAGCTGGTGCAGTCACTGTACATACAGTTAATTCTAGAAATATTTAGACAGTAATAAGTTTTGGCATTTTAGCTGTTTACCAAAACATATTAAAGATACTTTTCTATAATAAATCTGGGCTTAAAGGCAACCTGTCACCAGTTTTTTCACTACAAGTGAGTGTGTGAGAGGGTGTGGGACACTCACTTGTAGTTTTTGATACCCCGTAGGTATATATTCTGTTACCTGTTCTGTCATTAGTTCTTTGGAACTATTGTATCTTTCTTATAACACACTTGTGTCACTATATATATATCTATCAGTACATTTTTTTATTCATATATATACCATTACTATGTTTTATACGGGGTGACACTAATTATGTGACCTTTTTTGGGGTTCCCAACATAATAATAAGCTTTGATACAATTTTAACCCCTTCTGAGGGGCTTGCTTTCTTGAGACATCCTGTTCTTTTTAATATTTTATAATCAATAAAAGTTATTTTTTATATTGACTATATTTTTCTTGCTGGTGCAGTCACTGTGTATATACGTTACATTACTTATCCTGTACTGATCCTGAGTTACATCCTGTATTATACTCCAGAGCTGCACTCACTATTCTGCTGGTGCAATCACTGTGTATATACGTTACATTACTTATCCTGTACTGATCCTGAGTTACATCCTAGACTTCAGAGCTGCACTCAGTTTTCTGCTGGTGCAGTTGCTATGTACGTACCCTGTGTCAGGCCTCTGGTGGTCCCTGTTGGTGTCAGGACGCTCCCGACGTGAGATGTGAGGAATGGCAGAGACTCTCTGGTTCCACTATCCAGACTCCAGCTGCTGGGAGCCGCCAGGACTGTGACATCAGGATGAGCAGAGGGGGCGCCGGTGAGCCATGCAGGGATTAGAGGGAGGCAGAGAGACCAGATTAGAGATGATATAATATTCAATGAAGTTGTAATAACCTTATAATATACAGGAATAATGACTGAATTATAACTCCACCCACTTGTGACAACCACAACCCTACCCACTTCTCAAACCCCTCCCACTGAGTACTATAGTCAGTCACATGACTAGTTGGCTGTCTTCCCTGTGTATGTGGTGGGGGAGGTCTTCACCTTTCTCCGCTACAGACAGGTTGGGGTCACTGCATGGCTTGCATGGTCCAAGGACCTGCTGGAACAGAGCTCTGGGGTAGACGCAGCGCTGAAAGACCACCAGAAAAGAGAAACGTAAGGAGAGCAGAAGTGAGGGCCCCCGCTGAACTGAATTGTGAGAGATGTCGAGAGCCCGGTGTAGACACATCTGCTGGTGCGCACACACCGTACAGACTAACAGATCCAGCAGAATTGTGAATACTGCTCTGGATGTGCCTGTGATGAGACCTGGAGCCTAATACATGGGGCTATATCTCAAAATGTCGATATTAACCATTACCTGGCCGCTCTCCGGGCCGCTCTGGTACATGGCGCTGCTGGGCCGGTCTCGCGGAGCAGGAAGCAGCATCACCAAGTCACGAGAATGTCGATATTTATCCGGAAGCGAAGGGGAACCTGAGGGGAGACTATGATCAGTACATCTTGATTCCCAGCTACGCTCATGTCAGGACCCCGAAGTCCACATTACCTCGTGTGCTGGAGGGAGCAGAGTTAATGAGCTGTGATGGTGCAGAATGGGTGGAGCTGAGGCTGGAGGAGGAGGGGCTTGTGTAGGAGGAGGAAAGCGCAGAAACGTTGGTGATGGATCCAGCATGGAGGGAGTGTGGGAGCAGCATCTGCAATAAAGCGAAGAGTCACTGAGTGCGGAGAGTCACTGCACAAGCACATCATACACACACTCTGTGTCAATACAGTTTTATGGGGTTTTTTTGCCCACGATCATCACCTGCATGGTGTACGGATCCTCTGTCTCACTGTCTACCGCGGTGGGCGTGGTGCCAGTATCGCTGGAGGCGTGTGACGAGAGGGAGGATGAGGAATGGCGGACCGAACTCAGGACTACGAGAGGGCTGAAGAGAGAGCAGACGCGAAGATGTCTAATATCTCACAGAGTGTCATAGAAACATTTACTGTGCAGTCTCTCCTCCCCCCATGTGCAGCCTCACCAGCATATGCTCTCACGTGCAGCCTCTCCCCCCATGTGAAGCCTCTCCTCCCCCCATGTGCAGTCTCTCCCACCCCATGTGTAGCTTCTCCCCCACTCACGTGCGCTTACGTGCAGCCTCTCCCCCTGTCACATGCAGCCTCTCACGTGCAGCCCTTCCCCTTCCCCTCTCACGTGCAGCCCTTCTCCCTCTCACTCCGCCTCTTGCGTGCAGCCCCTCCGCCTGTCGCGTGCAGCCCCTTCGCCTCTCGCGTGCAGCCTCTCTCTCTCCCTATGTAGCCTCTGTATTGTACCCGGTGGTTACCTGTGCCGATGCAACATCCTCATACTGTCATTATTCAGGGCGCCATGTGATAATAAGACATTGCTGCGCGGTAATGGCGCACACGAGGGGTTCATTTTCTCCAGCATAGGGAACTCCTGCAGAAACAGCAGTGGTTAGAATAATCTGGAGATGATGAAATCACACTTTCATATGTATAAGGCACACACCATTCTGCTACATCGTGCCACCTACACTGCTAAGATGTGCTCCGCACACACCGCCTAGCTACATTGTTCTCCCCACACACTGCCCAGCACGTTGCGCTCCACACACTGCCCAGTTCTGTCGCGCTCCACACACACTGCCCAGCTCTGTCGCGCTCCACACACACTGCCCAGCTCTGTCGCACTCCCCACACACTGCCCAGCTACGTCACGCTCCAATCACTGCCCAGCTACGTCACGCTCCACACACTGCCCAACTATGTGGCCCTCCACACACACTGCCCAGCTATGTCGCGCTCCCCACACACTGCCCAGCTACATCGTTCTCCCCACACACTGCCCAGCTACATCGTTCTCCCCACACACTGCCCAGCTACATCGTTCTCCCCACACACTGCCCAGCTACATCGTTCTCCCCACACACTGCCCAGCTACATCGTTCTCCCCACACACTGCCCAGCTACATCGTGCTCTGCACACACTGCCCAGCTACATCGTGCTCTGCACACACTGCCCAGCTACATCCTGCTCTGCACACACTGCCCTTCTGCATCACGCTCTACACACACTGCCTAGCTATGTCATGCTCCACACACTGCCCAGCTACGTTGTGCTCTGCACATACTGCCCTGCTACGTCGCGCTCCACATACACTGCCCAGCTATGTTTCACCTCGTACATTCTGCTCTGCAATATGGCGCTTCGCACACATCGCTGCCTTATACAGTGAGTTCTGGACAGGGCAGGGCTGTGGTTCTGCTCACAGAGACCCTGTGGTGAGCGAGCTCCATGGGTACAGTTATAATTTATAGGAACTGTCAGTAGACAGGAATCGGCCAAATCTGCTGCGGCTCACCTTAGGCTATGTCCGCACGCTGCGTTTTGGTTTGACACCAAAAATGCACCCTCTGGCAGACTCTTGACAAATGTAAACACTGCATTTGACAAAAAAAACGCGGTAAAAACGCATGCGTTTTCACTGCGTTTTCCCTGTGTTAGGGCTGCATTTTGAACAGTGCGTTTTTAAAGGAGAAATAAAATAGGATAGGATTTGATAGATAGCTAGAATAGATGGATAGATAGAAACAATAGATAGCATGACTGCCCACAGACAGAGACAGAGCCATGCGATGAGAATGAACTCGGGTGAACCTCTGAGGTCAGTGCCACGACAAAGGCAGTAGTGCGGGGCCCGCAGCTGTGACGTCAGAGCTTCACCCGAGTTCACTGTCATCGCGTGGCTCTGTCTCTGTGTTGCGGCCTGATTTGTGGTCACAGGTGAAGGACTCACCTGTGACAACAAATCACCTGAGTGAGGGCACCGCCGATAGCGTGTCTCACTTCAGTCCCTCAGGCGACTTGCTGTCACAGATGGAGGACTCCAGCTGTGGCTACGGGTAAATCTGAGTGACGTCCCCGCTGATAGCGCGACTCACTTCAGTTGCTGTGTGGAGCTCACAGCTAGCGGTTGTGCTGTATGGCCGCTCGCTGTGAGCTTCTTATGTAGCAGAGCTGGAAGCGTCGTGGGACCTCGTGTGGATTACGTCGGACCTGGAAGAGTGTTTGGGGGTTAATAAAGTGGTGAAAGAGGGTGTTTTGGGTTTTTTTTGTCTTTTATTCCAAATAAAGGTTTTTTTGGTGTATGTGTTTATTTACTTTCACTTAGATTAATCATGGAGGGTGTCTCATAGAAGTCTGTAATGATTAAACTAGGACTTAGTGGCAGCTATGGGCTGCCATTAACTCTTTATTACCCCGATTGCCACCACACCAGGGTAATTGGGAAGAGCCGGGTATGATCCCAAGACTGTCGCATCTAATGGATGTGGCAATTCTGGGCGGCTGCTGGCTGATATTTTTAGGCTGGGTGGCAGCCTAAAAACGATAGGCCTCGCCAGTCTGAGAATACCAGCCAGAAGCGGTGAGGCTTTATCTTGGCTGGGTATCAATTGGGGAGGACCACACACCGTTTTTTAAAATTACTTATTTTACTCCACTATATAGACCCGCCCACCGGCGGATGTGATTGGTTGCAATGAGACAGCTGTCACTCTGCATGGGGGCGTGTCTGACTGCAACCAATCATAGGCGTCGGTGGGTGGGGGAAGCAGTGAATATGAGATGAGCTTAATGAGCAGCCAGCACTTTCAGATGTAGGAGTAGCCGTGGGAGCAGTGTGACAGCCGCTCCGGTGATTGGTGAGTATGAAAGCGGGACAGAGGGGGAGAGACCGACTGACAGAGAGAGACAGAAAGAGAGAGAGAGAGACTAAGACCGATAGAGAGAGAGAAGACAAGAACGCATCCAAAATGCAGCCAAAATGCAGTGCAAGCGCACAGCTAAACATTTTGGTTGTGTTTTGACACACCTCATTCATTTCAATTGGTGGAAAATGTTCACAAAACGCAGTGAAGAAGTGACATGCTGCTTTTTTTATGCAACAATTTTGACAAATATTTGCCAAACAAAACGCTGCCGAAAAAAAAAAGCAACGTGCGCATGGAATTTTGTGACTTGTCATAGACTTTGTTGGGGAAGCAAAGCGCATGCATTTCGTCATTGACACGGTGCAGTTTACAGTGCAACCAAAACGCAAGAAAAAATGCAACGTGTGCACATTGCCTTAGTCTCCACACCTGATTTCTATTGCTTGCTATTAAATAATCTAAAAGATTTTTCCATGAAGTGCTGCGTGCCGCCATCTTCACTTCTACTACTTGAGACTTTCAATGGCTTTTTGTAAATGATCGATGATTATCACAGTAGCCAGCGATGTGCATGGACTACATCTTTGTATATCACTGCGCACTTGTGTGAAGAAGACAGTGGTTTCAGGCGGTGGTCTGTTTGTCTCACCTGGTACAGACTGGAGCGCATGACCTGGAACTGATCCACCAGCTTCTTGTGAAGAGGCCTCATTTCTGGGTGGACGCAGCGCTCGTGTACCGCCAGACCCACTCCTAGGACGTGCACCTGTGGGGCAGAAGGCAGGGTCATCACCAGCTGCATTATCACACTGCATCTTTCTACTTATCACCCTTCATTATAAGGAATGAGCACTTTGGATTAGTGTTCTCCTACCTGCAGCCACGGACCAGTGCAATCAGGTCAGGAGGTCAGAGGGGGGCAACACCTACCTGCTCCAGCATAAGCTCCTTCAGCGCACTGATTTTGTCTGCATCCTCGGGGTGCTGCGTGATGTAATCCTTATCAAAGAACGCCTGTGCATGGAAGGAGACAGTGAGAGGGGGACACAGAGCGGGGGACAAAAAGAGACATCGAGATGGGAACACAAAGAGAGGGGTGGACAGAAAAGAAAGCAAAAGAGTGATACAAAGATATCGAGAGGGGGACACAAAGAGAGAGAGAGACAGTGAAAGAGGGGCACCGAGAGAAAGTAAAAGGGGGAAATAGAGACAGCAACATGGGGATACAAAGATATCGAGAGGGGGACACAAAAAGAGAGGGGTGGACAGAAAAGAGAGCAAAAGAGTGACACAAAGATATCGAGAGGGGGACACAAAGAGAGAGAGACAGTGAAAGAGGGGCATCGAGAGAAAGTAAAAGGGGGAAACAGAGACAGCAACAGGGGGACACAAAGAGATAGGGGGAGACAAAAAGAGGAAGCCAACAAGGCGGACACAAAGAGCATGTGAGAGGGGGACACAAAGAAGGGGGGGCAGAAGAGAGAGCAATATGGGGATACAAAGATATCAAGAGGGGAACACAAAGAGAATGTGGGCCAAAGAGAGAGACAGCAAGAGGGAGACACAATGAGAGGGGGACACAATGAAAGAGAGACAGGAAAAGGGGGACATAGGCACTGTGAAAGAGGGGAGAAAAAGAGACAGCGAGAGGGGGACACAAAGAGAGCGGGAGGTGATACAACGTGGGGGAGACAAAAAGAGGAAGACAGGAAGGTGGACACAAAGAGCACATGGGAGGGGGACAGACATAGTAAAAAAGGACACAGAGAGAGGGAGTGACAAAGGAACAGCGTCAGCAAGAGGGGCATATATAGCGAGACAGTGCAAGGGGGCAAATAGAAAGCGACAGTGGTTGGGGTGAGCTACAGACAGATATACAGAGGGAGCTACACAGAGAATACTAAAAGACAGACCAATGGAGACATATAGGGGACCTGTAGGCGTTATTCGCAGTTCTCGCACCTCCTGGTATCGAGTGATCCCCCCATTGACGGCGGCATCGATGACCCCATTCAGACACATGCTGAGCAGGTTGATGTTGCCGTGCAGGTTGTGGTGCTGGTACTGGGTGATCAGCGCTCTCAGCTCCTGTGTCTTGTTCCCCAGAACTTGCAGCGCGTTCTCCAGAGGACTCACCTCCACCTGCGAAACCCACCAAGATTATTACAAAACACGTCTGATGTGAGATTACCACCCCCTGCGGCTGCAGATGCCTTACCAGCTCTCGCTTCTGGACTTCAAACCAGCAAGAGATTCCCGGGAGACTGTGAGACAGCGTGAGAGTGCTACGCTCTATCCATAGACTCTGGTAGAGACACATGAGACAGTGTGAGAGTGCTACGCTCTATCCAAAGACTCTGGTAGAGACACATGAGACAGTGTGAGAGCTATGCAAAGAGTCTGATAGAAGAGACAGTGAGAGTGCTGCACTCCATCAATAGGCTCTGATTGTGACAGATGAGACACTGTGAATGTGCTGCGCTCTATCCATAGACTCTGATAGAGACAGATGAGACAGTGTGAGAGCGCTGCACTCTATCAAAAAGCTCTATTAGAGACATTAGAGACAGATGAGACAGTATGAGAGTTCTGTGCTCTATCAGTCCGGTGTTGGCTCTCAGCTCTCACCTTGAATTCGTTGTCTTTGTCGCGGGAGCCGCGATGGAACGGTCGGTCGTACCGAAACCTGCGGACGTTGTTTACGCGGTAAAAGCTCTTTATCCTCTCGGGGACCTGGTCCATGTTCAGTACTCTCGGGGTGTCGGGGAGAGGGGTGACTGCATAAATCTGCAGGTCTGAGAGAGACAGTCAAGGTAGGAACCATCAGAGCACCCTGGAAAAATGAAGAACCAAACTCTGCGAACGAATGGCCGTGACCCACTGTAACAAACCCACCCACTGCGTAAACCCAAAAACGGTGAATGATTTCATTCACTGACTAAAAGCAGATAAGGTAAGTAATGAAGGATACACTGGGAGTCGCTCTGCAGGATGGTGTCATCGGGATGGTTGAGATGCTGCATCGCGATGGCCTGCGGGAACTCGCTGAGCATCCGCTGCTGGAACGCCTCCAGCCGCTCATAGTCGTGACCGCGGCACACAAACTCTTTATTCTGCAAGACAAGGAGAACACGACTGGTGAGAAACGTAAATATCTACATCACATGGAGGGTACACAGTCAACGAGGGATCCGTGTGTACTGGAAGAGGAGGAGACACACAGGGGACGGTACAGGGGGGCTGTATACATGTAACGAGGGACCTGTCCATAGTAGAGGAGGGGGCTGTATACATGGAACGAAGGACCTGTCTGTACTGGAGGAAAAGGGGATATACAGGGGACAGTGTGGAGGGGCTGTATATATAGAACAAGGAACCTGTCTGTACTGGAAAAGGAGGAGACACACAGGGGACGGTGCAGGGAGACTGTATACATGTAACAAGGGACCTTTCTCTTGTGGAGGAAGGGGGTATACAAGGGACAGTGCAGGGGGCTGCATACATTTAACAAATGACCTGTGTCTACTAGAGGAGAGGATGTACAGAGGACGGTGCAGGGAGGCTGTCTACATGAAAAGAGGGACCTGTCTGTAGTGGAGGAGGAGGGGGTAAACAGGAGACAGTGCAGGGGGGGGCTGTATACACAGAACGAGGGACCTATCCGTAGTGGAAAAGGGAATATACAAGTGACGGTGCAGGGTGGCTGTATACATGGAACAAGGGACATGTCTACACTGGAGAAGGAGAGGATATACAGGAGATAGTGCAGGGGGGCTGTATACATGGAACAAGGGACATGTCTACACTGGAGAAGGAGAGGATATACAGGAGATAGTGCAGGGGGGCTGTATACATGGAACGAGGGACCTGCTTGTACTAGAGGAGGGGATATACAGGGGAAGGTGCATGGGGGATTATCTGTACTGGCAGAGGAGGGGATATACAGGGGACGGTGCAGGGGGGATTATCTGTACTGGCAGAGGAGGAGATATACAGGGGACGGTGCAGGGGGGGGATCATCTGTACTGGCAGAGGAGGAGATATACAGGGGACGGTGCAGGGGGGGTTATCTGTACTTGTAGAGGAGAAGATATACAGGGGACGGTGCAGGGGGGGGTTATCTGTACTGGTAGAGGAGGAGATATATAGGGGATGGTGCAGGGGGACGCTATACATAGAACGAAGGACCTGTCTGTACTGGAGGAAAAGGGAATATACAGGGGACAATGTGAAGGGGCTGTATATATCGGGCAAAGAACCTGTCTGTGCTGGAGGAGTGGATATACAGGGGGGCTGTCTGTACTGGTAGAGGAGGAGATATACAGGGGTCTGAGCAGTGAGGCTGTATACATGGAATGAGGGACCAGTCCGTAATGAAGGAGTGAAGAGAATTTACCCGCAAGAAAAACGGAAACTTCTTTCCATAGAACCCTACTCTGAAGAACTCGGGCTCCAGCCGCTGCTGGTCCATGATGTGATCGTAGTATGACGCCTCCATTTTCTGCAGATTAAGAAGCAAAAAAAAAGAAAGAGTCACAGGCCGGAGATTGGCGAGGACACCCCTAAAGCACCGACACCCCTAAAACAGCTGCTTTATATGGAGGAGAGAAGGTGGCCCCTTATAACTTTAATGGTGCAGACAGCATCCAGCACCACAGCGGCTCCACGCAATTCTCCCCAGCACCATAGCGGACGCCACTCAATTCTGCCCAGCACCATAGCGGACCCCACTCAATTCTCCCCAGCACCACAGCGGACCCCACTCAATTCTGCCCAGCACCACAGCGGACCCCACTCAATTCTACCCAGCACCACAGCGGACCCCACACAATTCTTCCCAGCACCACAGCGGACCCCACTCAATTCTCCCTAGCACCACAGCGGACCCCAGTCAATTCTCCCCAGCAGCAGACACATAGGACTCACCAGGATCCAGCTCAGGCTCTGGTAATCGTACAGCTTCTCATACTGAGCGGCCAGCTCCCTGCACAGAGGAATCCCATACTCCCAGCACTGAGCAAGGGAGAGTCAAAGGAAGAGGAGAAAAGACAAAGTTTACAAGTATTATTTTCACTTCCTGGCCACCAGGTGTCGCTGTCTCCGAGCTGCCTCCCCCTGCAGCAGTGCCACCTGCAGCATTGGGAGGGTACTGCAGCTCATGTACAGAGGAGGAAGAATTACCCAATAATGAATTGTGTAATTGTCGTTACCTTGCCCTTGTTGAAGTAGTGGATGATTTTGCGGCTCAGACTTTCTTTCCTCTGCCACTCGCTCTGGGCGGGATAATGAAGGAACTCCCGTAGGGAGCGATCTTCCCACTGCAGCGTCTCCCAGTACAGGAGCAGAGTGAATGCAGCTTCTAGAGGAGGAAGAACACAGATGAATCTGTAGGTTAGAGATGGCAGAGCATTGGGGGTTGTAATACTAGTACATGGAGGAGCAGCAGCGCTGCGCACAGTACACAGACACCGTGTCGCTATCATGTGTATAGGCGCCAGGCAGTGTCACCTCAGTACTAGTACAGCAGTGTTCCCCCCGTACCTGTGTAGCTTTCGGCCTGCAGATGGAGGTCGCACAGCTTGTGAATATATCGGATGTACATCTCCTCCTTATTGATCTCAGATTTGTAGAAATTCTGTGAAAAAGAAAGAAAAACAAAGAGTTAAATTCCCCACTGACAGACGCCCACCAGGGGGCGCCACCAGCAGAGGAACGTCAGCAGCGCTCACCATCAGATTCACTGTGCAGCCGATCTTCTTATTCTCCGTCTCTTCACCTTTCATACAGTCCCTGCAACAAAACACCAAGTGTGAGAAAAGAAAAAGCAAAGCTGCACGTATATCAGCGGTCATGCTCCATTCACCTCCAGAGCTGTAGTCTCTACTCTGCTGTTATATCATGTCTTATCCACGAGTTATCTCCAGAGCTGCGGTCACTATTCTGCTGTTACAGCATGTCTTCTCCTCTATTCACTTCCAGAGCTGCGGTCATTAGTCTGCTGTTACATCATGTCTTATCCTCCAGTCACCTCCAGAGCTCTGGACACTATCCTGCTGTTAGATCAGGTGTCATGCTCCAGTCATCTCCAGAGCTGCAGTCACTATTCTGCTGTTACATCGTGTCTTATCCTCCATTCACCTCCAGAGCTGTGGTCACTATTCTGCTGTTACATCATGTGTTATCCTTTATTCACCTCCAGAGCTGCGGTCACTATTCTGCTGTTACACTGTGTTATCCTCCAGTCATCTGCACAGCTGGCATCATTATTCTGCTGTTACATCATGTCTTATCCTCTATGCACCTCAAGAGCTGCGGTCAATATGCTATTGTTACATCATGTCTTATCCTGCAGTCACATCCACGGCAGCGGTCACTATTCTGTTGTTACATCATGTCTTGTCCTCCAGAGCTGCAATCACTATTCTGCTGTTACACATTGTCTTATCCTCCAGTCACCTCCAGAGCTGCAGTCTCTATTCTGCTATTACATAATCTCTTATCCTCCAGTAACTTCCAGAGCTGCAGTTACTATTCTGCTGTTACATCATATCTTATCCTCCAGTCACCTGCAGGGGACCGCACATCGTTTTTTTAAATTATTATTTATTTATTTTACTGCATGATATAGACACACCCACTGGCTGTGATTGGTTGCAGTGAGACAGCTGTCACTCATCGTGGGGGCGTGTCTGACTGCAACCAATCATAGGCGCCGGTGGGCGGGGAAAGCAGTGATTACGTGATGGAAAAATGAGCGGCCGGCATTTTCAAAAGAGGAGAAGCAGCCACAGTGTGAACGCCGTGCAGCGCCGCGCTGGTGATCGTGGATCGGTGAGTATGAGAGAGGGATAGACCGACATGGACAGAGAGAGAGATAGAGACAGAGAAAGAGACCAACCGACTAACAGGGAGAGAGAGAGACCGACTGACAGAGATAGAGATTGACCGACATTGTCAGACCTCACTCATTTCCAGTGTTTTCTGCAACATGCGATAAATGTATTTAGAAAAACGGATGTCACTAGGATGGTGTGTGTGCCGTCCGTGTGACATCAGTTTATTTACCCGCTCCCATAGAGTTGCATTGGAGAAACTCGCCATAACGCAGCATGCTGAGATTTGTTTCTCAGTCCGATTTGGACTGAGAAAAAAATAGCAGATGGGAGCTGCCACATTGATTAACATGGGTCCGAGTGCAATGCGAGAATTTCTGGCATTGCACTCGTGCGAGTTAATCGCAAGTGTGAAGCCGGCCTTAGGGCTGCATTGAACATAACTTCCAGGGTCTAATGAAATAAACATGCTACATCTTCACAATTCAGTACAGCAGATCAGTGACTGCAGCTCTGGAGGTGACTGGAGCATGGCACATGTATATCGCACCTGTAGTCCAGCAGTCTCTCCATGAGGCGAGTTACAGAGGTCACAAAGGAAGCGCCCGGCTCTCTCCAGGTCTCCTGCTCGATTTTCTCCAACAAACTGAAGGTAAAAGAGAAAAGTAGATAAAACTCCAAAACCTGGAAATTGAGTAATGTAAAAATGGCAAAAATCTGAGAAAAACAGAGATGGGTTCGTCAGGGGACGCACAACTAACTGAAGGACAGGCATATTCCTGTAATCTGGCAGAGCCGCAGTGCTGATCCCCGGATTGTGCCCACCAGAGCCGGATTACAGGGATGTTCTCGTACACCACAGATAAACAGCACAATATAGAACGGAGCACGTACCTGGGGTACGGACCAAACAGCTGAGAGCTGCTCCGGCAGCGGGGGAAGGGGACAAACACAAATATATCACAATGTGCCACAAATCACCGCACCCTACAGTTATATACAAGAGCCGACCCCTGCAGGATACACATGCCCTGTGCTGGAGAACCACAAGTCCCAGATTCACAATGGATACATGACAATAGAGCAACCCCGGCTGCCATGATCCGTAAACCACCTGATCCTGGGGCAATCTAAGAGAAGATACTGTATCATTACATGCACCATTCTCAGGATCACTGCTTGCGGTCAGTGAATAAGAACATTTTAGAAGCAGAAAATTCAGCCGCCTGACCATTAGTTACAATGTGTCCAGTCCAAGTGAAGTGCAGACTGATACATTGAAGCGGCACAGGGGCGAGCTCTGCAGTGCGGTTTAGCACACAGAGGATTGTCTGCATTAGCCGAAACAGAAGAGGATGACAGAAAGCAGAGATCTTGAAAACAGTGAAACATGGAAGAAAAAAGCTTATTAGAGAACCATCTATTCTGTACGAATCAGGCTTTATTTAGACCACACAGCGGACCTTTAATAAGGCGGATTACCCCTTTATCCCCCATATAAACATGTGTGCCGGGCGGATGAGGACGCTTAGACTCACAGGAGACTGAAGAGCTCTCGGTAATTTTCGTCGCCTTTCCCCTCAGACACCAGAGAGTCCAGCTTATCAATGAGCTCGGCCTCCACCTGAGGAAATGTAGGGGCAGGATGATCATATTCGAAGAGTTCTCACCCCCCCACCGCACCCCACCCCCGGACCTCATTGCACCAATTCTGCGGCCGCTACTTACCTGCTTGAAGTTCCCGTTGCGCCGCTGTTCACAGTCCATCATGTCGTGGAATATGGGGATCATGATGTTTCGCACCTCCGGCTGCGGGACCAGGGACACCCCCAGAAAGGGGCCGATCATGCCGGGTATGAAGTGGTATTTGTGCTCTCCTGGAAAGTGAGCGGAGAAGAATGAGACCAGGATCGGGGGGGGACACGGACAGACAGAAGACCCCTGAAGTCACTCACCTAGGTTTTGCCACATGTTAAACAGCTCGTATGTCATCATTACCCGCATATCGCCGTACCTGGAGAGCGAAGAGGGGTATACAAGTCAGTAACATCGTCACAGTCACATCCTACTCACACAGCTGAGGGATCGTTGCAATGTATCACTGCAGACAAGCCCCTAGAAATATAGCACTGCACTGACACATTGTAAGAAATCCTCACAACTAGGATTCATACAATGAACATTCTCATTCACTGACAACAAACACAGATGTTCAATAAACAAAGCGGCTCAAAAGATGCAGACACGAAGCTCCACACGATCAATATTATCTCGGGGGGCACTTACTTATCCAGGATCCTTCGTCTCTTCCCCACTGCAAAGTTCTCCAGCTGCAGACTGGGCTGGTTGATGAAGAGGACGGCCAGACTGAAGTACGAGTTCCACACCTAGAAGGTGAAGGACAAATGAACCCGTGAGCAGCGCCCTCTCCTGTAGGATTCATCTTCACCCTAATATTACAGGGGGGAATCTATAATGGGGGAGTTTTACCTTAAAGTCAAAATCCTCTTCACAGAAGTTCTTGTGCACGGCGGGGGACACGTACTGGACGGTCGTCACGATGATGCTGCGGGAAGACGTAGAGATAAGTCTATATAGTGAATGATGACTGCCAAACCTTGCCTTACAGACCCCAGGTTTAAAGGGCATTTACTGGGTATATGGAAATACATGTCATTATTCCAGATCCAAACATTCTGAAATAGTCACTGGCAGCAAGCACAGATCCTGAAAATGAGAGGGTTGCAGAACTTGTTAAACTTTATTTACATGAGCTAAAAAAGTTTTCTTTGTCGCTCCTTATTGGGAGACCCAGACAATTGGGGTGTATAGCTTATGCCTCCGGAGGCCACACAAAGTATTACACTAAAAGTGTAAAGCCCCTCCCCTTCAGCCTATACACCCCCCGTACTGCTACGGGCTCATCAGTTTTTATGCTTTGTGCGAAGGAGGTCAGACATGCACGCACAGCTCCACAGCTTAGTCAGCAGCAGCTGCTGACTATGTCGGATGGAAGAAAAGAGGGCCCATAACAGGGCCCCCAGCATGCTCCCTTCTCACCCCACTCTTGTCGGCGGTGTTGTTAAGGTTGAGGTATCCATTGCGGGTACGGAGGCTGGAGCCCACATGCTGCTTTCCTTCCCCATCCCTCAATTAGGGCTCTGGGTGAAGTGGAATCCCATCGGTCTCCAGGCACAGGAGACCGTGCTCCATCCACAGCTCCTGAGGACCATGCTGGATAGGAGCAGAGTATCGTTCAGGGACATGGCCCTGCTACTTTGAGGTACTCTGTGTCCCCGTGGGGACTGCGCACAGCAACACTCCAGCATTGCTGGGTGTGCTAGTGCACCGGGGACAGCAGCGCTGACTGCGTTTGTGCCATTACACACTTCAGCGTCGCTGAGTGTGTTCGTGTAGGGGGACTGCCGCGCTGACCGCCGCTGCCATGGTTATCACTGCGGCGCGGCTGGGACTGTTAGTGCGCCGGGGACTTCCGCGCCGACCGCGCTTATACGGCGGCCGCGCTTATAACTCGAGTCCCCGGCTTTTGCGGCCTAGTCTCGTTTTCTTCCCGCCCCCAGCCCTGCCAGTCAGGGGAAGGGCGGGACGCTGTACAGGACGGCAGCACTGAGGGCTGGAGCATGCTTTGCATACTCCACCCCCCTCACTCTGCACAGTGGGGCACCAGTTCCCGCACTTTTCTGGGTCACGCCCACAGCTCCCTCCTCTCCTCAGGACGCCGGCAGCCATTCCTCTCAGCTCTGCTAACGCTGGAGAGGAGAGACAAGCTCAGGGAGACCCAGGCAGGATTTCTGGTGCCCACACAACCGCTTTGCGAAGGCGGTAAGCAGCACCTGTGGTGCTGGCCCCACTAGTGCAGAAGTGTACTTATAGATTATATGATTATAGACTATACTTTACACTGTATGGTGCACTGTTGATTTTTGTCTATATACCCTCCTGTATTGCTCAGAGGAGACAACAGCATGTCGTCCACAAATAGCAAGGGTGCCAAAGCACAGACTTACTATGCTGCCTGTGCAGCATGTACGGCTATACTACCGGCAGGTTCCACTGACCCTCATTGTGTGCAATGCTCGGCCCCTGTGGCACTTTCTCAGCCGGAGCCTCTGCTAAGGGCGGCCCAGGGAGAACCACCTGTTAACACTGTCCAGGTGACAGGGACGGAGTTTGCAGTTTTTACTGAAAGACTTTCTGAGACTATGGCTAAGATATTAGAAGCCTTGCAGTCCAGGCCGGCATCTCAAGCCAGGGGCACTGTGGAATCATTGCCCCCTGGTCCCCCTCAGTTGGAACAGCAATGTCCTCCCGGGGTGTCTCATGGATCCCAGGGTGAGGTCTCTGACACGGACCGCAGCCCCAGACCGATTAAGCGAGCTCGCTATGATATCCCCTCGACATCATCACAATGTTCAGGGTCTCAGCGAGAGGACTCTCTGTATGATGAAGCGGAGGTAGCTGATCAGGATTCTGATCCTGAAGCCGCTCTCAACCTTGATACTCCTGATGGTGACGCCATAGTGAATGATCTTATTGCGTCCATCAATGAAATGTTGGATATTTCTCCCTCAGCTCCTCCAGTGGAGGAGTCAGCTTCTCAGCAGGAGAAATTCCGTTTCAGGTTTCCCAAGCGTACAAAGAGTATGTTTCTGGACCACTCTGACTTCAGAGAGGCAGTCCAGAAACACCGAGCTTGTCCAGATAAGCGTTTTTCCAAGCGCCTTAAGGATACACGTTACCCTTTCCCCCCTGACGTGGTCAAGGGCTGGACTCAGTGTCCCAAGGTGGATCCTCCAATCTCCAGACTGGCGGCTAGATCCATAGTTGCAGTGGAAGATGGAGCTTCACTCAAGGATGCCACTGACAGACAGATGGAGCTCTGGTTGAAATCCATCTATGAAGCTATCGGCGCGTCTTTTGCTCCAGCATTCGCAGCCGTATGGGCACTCCAAGCTATCTCAGCTGGTCAGGCGCAAATTGACGCACTCACACGTACGTCTGCGCCGCAGGTGGCGTCTATAACCTATCAAACGTCGGCATTTGCGTCCTACGCTATTAATGCTGTCCTGGACTCTGCCAGCCGTACGGCGGTTGCAGCCGACAATTCGGTGGCAATACGCAGGGCCTTGTGGCTGCGGGAATGGAAGGCAGATTCGGCTTCCAAAAAGTGCTTAACTGGATTGCCATTTTCTGGCGACCGTTTGTTTGGTGAGAGATTGGATGAAATCATCAAACAATCCAAGGGAAAGGAAACATCCTTACCCCAGGCCAAACCAAAAACACCCCAACAGAGGAGGGGACAGTCGAGGTTTCGGTCCTTTCGGGGTGCGGGCAGGTCCCAATTCTCCTCGTCCAAAAGGCCTCAGAAGGATCAGAGGAACTCCGACGCATGGCGGTCTAAATCACGCCCTAAAAAGACCGCCGGAGGTGCCGCTACTAAGGCGGCTTCCTCATGACTTACGGCCTCCTCACACCGCATCCTCGGTCGGTGGCAGGCTCTCCCGCTTTTGCGACACCTGGCTGCCACAAGTAAAAGACCGTTGGGTGAGAGACATTTTGTCTCACGGTTACAGGATAGAGTTCAGCTCTCGTCCTCCGACTCGATTCTTCAGAACATCTCCGCCTCCCGAGCGAGCCGAGGCTCTTCTGCAGGCGGTGGGCATTCTGAAGGCAGAAGGAGTGGTGGTCCCGGTTCCTCTTCAGCAACAGGGCCACGGTTTCTACTCCAACCTGTTTGTGGTTCCAAAGAAGGACGGGTCCTTCCGTCCTGTTTTGGACCTAAAACTGCTCAACAAACACGTAAGGACCAGGCGGTTCCGGATGGAATCCCTCCGCTCCGTCATCGCCTCAATGTCCCAAGGAGATTTCCTAGCATCGATCGATATCAAGGATGCTTATCTCCACGTACCAATTGCTCCAGAGCATCAGCGCTTCTTGCACTTCGCCATAGGAGACGAACACCTTCAGTTCGCGGCACTGCCGTTCGGCCTGGCGATAGCCCCAAGGGTTTTCACCAAGGTCATGGCTACAGTAGTTGCGGTCCTCCACTCTCAGGGTCACTCAGTGATACCTTACTTAGACGATCTCCTGGTCAAGGCACCCTCTCAAGAGGCATGCCAACACAGCCTCAACGCTACTCTGGAGACTCTCCAGAGTTTCGGGTGGATCATCAATTTTCCAAAGTCAAATCTGACACCGGTCCAATCGCTGACATATCTTGGCATGGAGTTTCATACTCTTCCAGCGATAGTGAAGCTTCCGCTGGACAAACAGCGTTCACTACAGACAGGGGTGCAATCTCTCCTTCAAGGTCGGTCACACCCCTTGAGGCGCCTCATGCACTTCCTGGGGAAGATGGTGGCTGCAATGGAAGCAGTCCCTTTCGCGCAGTTTCACCTGCGTCCACTTCAATGGGACATCCTACGCAAGTGGGACAGGATGCCGACATCCCTAGACAGGAACGTTTCCCTCTCTCAGGCAACCAAAGCTTCCCTTCGGTGGTGGCTTCTTCCCACTTCATTATCGAAGGGGAAATCCTTCCTACCCCCATCCTGGGCGGTGGTCACGACGGACGCGAGTCTGTCAGGGTGGGGAGCAGTTTTTCTCCACCACAGGGCTCAGGGTACGTGGACTCAGCAAGAGTCCTCACTTCAGATCAATGTTCTGGAGATCAGGGCAGTGTATCTTGCCCTAAAAACATTCCAGCAGTGGCTGGAAGGCAAGCAGATCCGAATTCAGTCGGACAACTCCACAGCGGTGGCATACATCAACCACCAAGGTGGGACACGCAGTCGGCAAGCCTTCCAGGAAGTCCGGCGGATTCTGCTGTGGGTGGAAGCCACAGCATCCACCATATCCGCAGTTCACATCCCGGGCGTAGAAAACTGGGAAGCAGACTTTCTCAGTCGCCAGGGCATGGACGCAGGGGAATGGTCCCTTCACCCGGACGTGTTTCAGGAGATCTGTTGCCGCTGGGGGATGCCGGACGTCGACCTAATGGCGTCACGGCACAACAACAAGGTCCCAACATTCATGGCTCGATCTCAAGATCACAGAGCTCTGGCGGCAGACGCCTTAGTTCAGGATTGGTCGCAGTTTCGGCTTCCTTATGTGTTTCCTCCTCTGGCACTGTTGCCCAGAGTGTTACGCAAGATCAGGGCCGACTGCCGCCGCGTCATCCTCGTCGCTCCAGACTGGCCGAGGAGGTCGTGGTACCCGGATCTGTGGCATCTCACGGTCGGCCAACCGTGGGCACTGCCAGACCGACCAGATTTGCTGTCTCAAGGGCCGTTTTTCCATCTGAATTCTGCGGCCCTCAACCTGACTGTGTGGCCATTGAGTCCTGGATCCTAGCGTCTTCAGGATTATCTCAAGAGGTCATTGCCACTATGAGACAGGCTAGGAAACCTACGTCCGCCAAGATCTACATTTCTCGAACGGCGCCCCTGCGCCGCTCGGATGCACTCTTTGTCCTTGTCGCTGGCCAGCGTAAAGGGACACAAGCTTCCAAGTCAACCCTGGCTCGGTGGATCAAGGAACCAATTCTCGAAGCTTACCGTTCCTCGGGGCTTCCGGTTCCCTCAGGACTGAAGGCCCATTCTACCAGGGCCGTGGGAGCGTCCTGGGCCTTGCGACACCAGGCTACGGCTCAGCAGGTGTGTCAGGCAGCTACCTGGTCGAGCCTGCACATTTTCACGAAGCACTATCAGGTGCATACCTATGCTTCGGCAGATGCCAGCCTAGGTAGGCGAGTCCTTCAGGCGGCAGTTGCCCACCTGTAGGACAGAGCCGTTACGGCTCTATTATGAGGTATTATTTACCCACCCAGGGACTGCTTTTGGACGTCCCAATTGTCTGGGTCTCCCAATAAGGAGCGACAAAGAAGAAGGGAATTTTGTTTACTTACCGTAAATTCCTTTTCTTCTAGCTCCAATTGGGAGACCCAGCACCCGCCCCTGTTTTTGTATAACACATGTTGTTCATGTTAAATGGTTTCAGTTCTCCGATATTCCTTCGGATTGAATTTACTTTAAACCAGTTTATAATTTTTTCCTCCTTCTTGCTTTTGCACCAAAACTGATGAGCCCGTAGCAGTACGGGGGGTGTATAGGCTGAAGGGGAGGGGCTTTACACTTTTAGTGTAATACTTTGTGTGGCCTCCGGAGGCATAAGCTATACACTCCAATTGTCTGGGTCTCCCAATTGGAGCTAGAAGAAAAGGAATTTACGGTAAGTAAACAAAATTCCCTTCATTTATTCCATACAAATAAATAATTAACACTGACATATACTGGGCAGATATATGGAGATATGATTCACTGAGGTTGTTAGCCTCAGTGATTTCAATCTGGAAGCATCCTCCAACAATATGAGAGGCTAAATGGCAATGATGAGGGCCGGATTTTTGAACAGTTGGGTGGGATGACTCTTCACATATCTCCACCCTAGAGGGTGGCTCAGCAGGTAAAATCAAGGTCTCTGGATTCACTCAGTGTGTGTGTAAGGAGGTGAGCAGACCTCCAAAGCTGTGCTCATACTGAAGCAGCTAAACCATTTGTCTGAGCGTGTGGACCCTGCAGTGGTATAGACTGTTAAGAGCCGGACAGGCTGTATTAGTTTATTTTTGTCCTGGTTTATAAAATCCTAATAAACCAGTGGAAGATTTAAACAAAAACCATTCCTGTGTCTACCTTATTAAGTAGCCAAGTAACTGATCTACCAAAATATACTGTATAAAGAAATACACACACACACACACACACACACACACACACACACATATATATACTGTATATATACACACAACGGTGCAGTAATACACCCCTGAACAATATATTGATGACATCACTCTATTACACTGATGATATCACTGATATTACACTGATGACATCACTCTATATGACACTGATGACATCACTCTTTATTACACTGATGAGATCACTCTATATGATACTGATGACATCATTCTATATTATATTGATGAAACCACGCTATATGACACTGATGACATCACTCTGTATTACACTGATGACATCACTCTATATGACATTGCTAACATCACTCTATATGACACTGATGACATCACTCTATATCACACTGATGATATCACTCTGTATTACATTGATGAAACCACTCTATATGTCACTGATAACATGGACTCTAAATTACATTGATGACATCCCTCTATATGACACTGATGACATCCCTCTATATGACACTGATGACTTCATTCTATATGACACTGATGACATCACTCTATAGGACACTGATGACATCACTCTATAGGACACTGATGACATCACTCTGTATTACATTAATGACATCACTCTGTATTACATTAATGACATCACTCTATAGGACACTGATGACATCACTCTACAGGACACTGATGACATCAATCTGTATTACATTAATGACATCACTCTGTATTACATTAATGACATCACTCTGTATGACTGATGACTTTATGACTGATGACTCTATATTACACTGATGACATCACTCTGTATTACACTGATGACATCACTCTATATGACATTGCTAACATCACTCTATATGACACTGATGACATCACTCTATATCACACTGATGATATCACTCTGTATTACATTGATGAAACCACTCTATATGTCACTGATAACATGGACTCTAAATTACATTGATGACATCCCTCTATATGACACTGATGACATCCCTCTATATGACACTGATGACTTCACTCTATAGGACACTGATGACATCACTCTATAGGACACTGATGACATCACTCTATAGGACACTGATGACATCACTCTATAGGACACTGATGACATCACTCTATAGGACACTGATGACATCACTCTGTATTACATTAATGACATCACTCTGTATTACATTAATGACATCACTCTATAGGACATTGATGACATCACTCTACAGGACACTGATGACATCAATCTGTATTACATTAATGACATCACTCTGTATTACATTAATGACATCACTCTGTATGACTGATGACTTTATGACTGATGACTCTATATTACACTGATGACATCACTCTGTTTTTCACTGGTGACATTACTTGCTGTGGGAGCATCTTACTTGCTGGCCAGAAGTCTCATCACCGTCCAGTCTGGAGGAAAGACGCTCAACTTCAGCAAGTTCCGAAAAACACAGAAAATCTTAAGCAGGAATTCCTGGAGAAAGAGGAAGCAGATTATTGAGTGTCGTCTTCTGGATTAAATCCATCTATTTCTTTGCTTATAATAGTCCTACAAAACCTGGGAGACCTCCAATATTGCACCCCTAGGGGGATCCACACAGCTTTCCTGACACATATAAGGTTAATATCTCCCAATGTTCCAGCACCCAGGAAAGCTGGGTGACCGCAGTGAGACTGTCATGGTGGCTGCTGCCGTTCGGCTCACCTTCAGCTCCTCTTTGCTCTGGAAGTTGTGCAGCAGATGCTGATAATGAGTATCCGACATCAGACGAAGCAAAGAAAGGAGACATGAAACATACTCCCCCTAATGGGGGACAAGAGTCAGTGCAGAGGTGGTGTGCGGGGGAGGGTATACAGGGTGACAAGGGTCAGAGGTCACACTATGAGGATGATCATCATATATCTATAAGGTCCATGCAGGATCTATCACCGATAGGGAGGAGAATTTATATTCTTGTCTGTGACTGGCGCCCCCTGCAGTCAGGATTTCAGCAGTGCACAGTCCTCTGGCTGCTGCGGGGACCGGTCAGTCCTATATGGGTACAATGATGAGGATGCTGAGGGTGATACGGAGGATGATGAGGGAAGGATTAGAGAGAAGATAAATGAGTTAATTACTAACAGTGATCTCTGCTGTACACTGCGGGCAGCGCTGGCCTCTTACCGCCTCCTGGGACTGAGATTTACTCATTATAATGAGCAGAGTCTGGAGCAGAACGTCCAGCAGACTCTCCTGTAACATCTGCACCTCCTCCCCCACGTCCACCTCCTGCCGGAAGAGAAGATGGGGTCACACTCATCCCAGGACACGGGGGCACACACATCCGAAGACACGGGGGTCACACACATCCCAGGACACGGGGGTCACACACATCCCAGGACACGGGGGGGGGTCACACATCCCGTAACATGGGGGTCACACACATCCCAGGACACGGGGGTCACACACATCGCAGGACACAGGAGGGGGGGGGGGGGGTCACACATCCCAGGACACGGGGGTCACACACATCGCAGGACACAGGAGGGGGGGGGGGGGGGGTCACACATCCCAGGACACGGGGGTCACACACATTTGGGGACACAGGGTTGTCACAAACATCCGAAGACACGGGGTTCACACACATCCCAAGACACGGGGGTCAGAAACATCCATCCCGGGACAGAGGGGGGGGGGTCACACTCATCCCGGGACAGAGGGGATCGCACACATCCCGGGACAGAGGAAGGGGTCACACACATCTCGGGACAGAGGGCGGGGTCACACACATCCCGGGACAGAGGGGGGGGGGTTTCACACACATCCCGGGACAGAGGAGGGGGGTGGGTGGTCACACACATCCCGGTACAGAGGGGGGGGTGGTCACACACATCCTAGGACAGAGGGGGGGGTGTCACACACATCTCGGGACAGAGGGGGGGGGTCACACACATCCCGGGACATGGCAGTGTGGTGGGTGGTCACACACACCCTGGTAGAGAGGGGGGGGGGTCACACAAATCCCGGGACAGAGTGGTGGGTCACACACATCTCGGGACAGAGGGGTGGGTCACACACATCTCGGGACAGAAGGAGGAGGTCACACACATCTCGGGACAGAAGGAGGAGGTCACACACATCCCCGTACAGAAGGGGGGGGGGGGGGTCACACACATCCCGGGACAGAGGGGGGGGTCACACACATCTCGGGACAGAGGGGTGGGTCACACACATCTGGGGACAGAAGGGGGGGGGGGGAGTCACACACATCACAGTACAGAGGGAGGGGATCACACACATCCCGGGACAGAGGGGGGGGGGTCACACACATCTCGGGACAGAGGGGGGGGGGTCACACACATCTCGGGACAGAGGAGTGGGTCACACACATCTCGGGACAGAAGGGGGGGTCACACACATCCCGGTACAGAGGAAGGGGGGGGGTCACACACATCCTGGGACAGAGGAGGGGGGGGTGGTCACACACATCCCGGTACAGAGGGGTGGGTGGGTCACACACATCCTGGGACAGAGGAGGTGGGTGGGTGGTCACACACATCCTGGTACAGAGGGGGGGGGGGGTCACACACATCCCGGGACAGAGGGAGGGGGGGGCACACACATCACGGTACAGAGGGGAGGTCACCCCCACATCTCGGGACAGAGGAGGGGGGGGTGGTCACACACATCCCGGGACAGAGGGGGGGGTCACACACATCCCGGTATAGAGGGGAGGTCACCCACATCTCGGGACAGAGGAGGGGGGGGGGGTCACACACATCCCAGAACAGAGAGGGGGGGTCACACACATCCCAGGACATAGGGGGGGGGGTTCACACACATCCCAAACAGACCCAGGACAGAGGGGATTCACACACCCCCTGGGATCTGGGAGTCACCCACATCCCAGGACACGAGGGTCACACACATGCTGGAACACATTCCCTCACCGTGGAGCTGCTTTTGATGATGGAGAAAATACTGCTGAGTATCCCAGAGCAGACAAGGAGCTCTTTCTGCTGCCGCAGGTGGAGGTGGATGTGGTGTAGCACAACTGGTAAGAGGATGCGGCGAGCTTCTGTTGGGGAGGACACAGAACATGCAGCAAATATTAGGCAGGATACAATTAAGCATTCAATATAAGACGCCCCTACATTCTGGGACATTTCCATTCACTCATACTAGAGTTGCAAGACCCCAAACCTGCAGCATCGTAATGCCCTCCAAAATCCTCACATGGTCATGTGACTTGAAAACAAAATCCCAATCGTTCTGCTCGCACCTGGGTAGGAGAAGAGTCGGCAGTCCACGGTTCGGCCAATTGACTGCAACTTCACCACATCCATGGACTGGCCCAGGTGCAGGGTGCTGGGCAGACTGCTGAGTGTCCCACGTACAAACTCCGCCACCTCCGTCACCGTAAACATGGCTAGCAGCTCCTCAAAGATGGCAGGAAAGGAACTGAGGAGGGCAGCCTGGGGAAAACATCAAAGTATCACAGACTGGAGCAACACGACAACATATCCCAGACCAGAGGGACAACGTATCCCAGACCTGAAGAACAACGTGACCTAAGCGACAACGTATCCCAGACCGGAGCGACAACGTATCCCAGACCTGAACAACAACGTGACCTAAGCGACAACGTATCCCAGACCGGAGCGACAACGTATCCCAGACCTGAGCGACAACATGACCTGAGTGACAATGTATCCCAGACCGGAGCAAGAACGTATCCCAGACCAGAGGAACAACGTATCCCAGACCAGAGGAACAACGTATCCCAGACCAGAGGAACAACGTATCCCAGACCAGAGGAACAACGTATCCCAGACCAGAGGGGCAACATATCCCAGACCGGAGAGACAACGTATCCCAGACCGGAGAGACAACGTATCCCAGACCGGAGAGACAACGTATCCCAGACCGGAGAGACAACGTATCCCAGACCGGAGAGACAACGTATCTCAGACCGGAGAGACAACGTATCCCAGACCGGAGAGACAACGTATCCCAGACCGGAGAGGCAACGTATCCCAGACCAGAGGGGCAACATATCCCAGACCGGAGAGACAACGTATCCCAGACCGGAGAGACAACGTATCCCAGACCAGAGGAACAACGTATCCCAGACCAGAGGAACAACGTATCCTAGACCAGAGGAACAACGTATCCCAGACCAGAGGAACAACGTATCCCAGACCAGAGGAACAACGTATCCCAGACCGGAGGGGCAACATATCCCAGACCGGAGAGACAACGTATCCCAGACTGGAGAGACAACGTATCCCAGACCAGAGGGACAACGTATCCCAGATTGAAGCGACAACGTATCCCAGACCGGAGCCACAACGTATCCCAGACCGGAGCAACAATGTATCCCAGACCAGAGGGACAACGTATCCCAGATCGAAGCGACAACGTATCCCAGACCGGAGCAACAACGTATCCCAGACCGGAGCAACAACGTATCCCAGACCGGAGCAACAACGTATCCCAGACCGGAGCAACAACGTATCCCAGACCGGAGCAACAACGTATCCCAAACCAGAGGGACAACGTACACCAGACCGGAGAAATAACGTATACCAGACCGGGGGATAACGTATACCAGACCGGGGGATAACGTATACCAGACCGGGGGATAACGTATACCAGACCGGAGGGATAACGTATACCAGACCGGAGGGATAACGTATACCAGACCGGAGGGACAACATATCTCAGACCAGAGTGACAACGTACCCAGACCGGAGCAACTTTTTATCCCAGTCCAGAGCGATATATACATATACATATATATATGAGGTGTTATATTGTGGTCATAACATCACAGAGCAGATACTGTATAAAGTTTGTGGACAGTGAATAATCGTGGCCATGTAATGTATCAGTGCCCCCTGCCCAGGACATGCTCCATGCACACAACACAGCAGTACAGGATCTAATAACGTTAGGACATATACAGTGTATACACACAACATATCTGTAATTCTAATTTCATTGAGCTCCACAAATGCCGCCGCAGACGTCCTGTTAGCCCTCAGGAGCTGGGACTTTACACCGTCTGTTGCAGTGCAATCTGGGATATGTATTGTTTCCACATATAACATTGAAGAGTCCATGAAAAGTGGATTGGGTGACGAATGGTTGCAGTATATGGGGCAGTGCTCAGACGTGGGGGTCGGGACAGCGCTCAGGTGGGCACATAGGGAGAAGTGAGGAGATCTCATCGATATATTAGGGATTTGCTTCAAAAACAATTCCCTCATATTAAGGTAACACTGGAGGCTCCTGATCGCCGAGTGATAACATTACACTAAGGAGTGACGCAGGTGAGGGAGTGACGGTCCATCCACGCGGCAGGTCCTGGTGCAGGGTGCAGGCGGTGGGACTAGAAGGGGGTGCAGGACGACTTTACTTACACAGCAGACTGTCGGTGGGCTTGTAGAGCCCGCAGTCTTTTGGGAATCGGCCTCCCCCGTTCCGCTCACCTGTCCTCCGGCTGCCGGCTGCTTCTGATGTATCGGGTAGAATTAGGAGCAGAGAGGGTGTAAGAGGGGGCAGCAGAGGGGCCGGGGAGAGCAAATGTAAAGCAAATATTCACCGAACAGAGAGAAACATCAGAAAAAGTCCACATCGCAGCACTTCTGCTCATCACCGCTGCTGACCAGTGCGCTAATCACACCCAGAGCTGCATATACATTACATAGCACTGCTGGGGGTCAGCTGCATTACATATTTCAGCAGAATAGTGACTGCAGCACTGGATGTGACTAGAGTATGACACAATATAACTGCAGAATAGTGGCTGCAGCTCTGGAGGTGACTGTAGAATAAGACATGATGTAGCTGCAGAATAGTGACTGCAGCTCTGGATGTGACTGGAGAATAAGACATGATGTAACTGCAGAATAGTAACTGCAGCTCTGGATGTGACTGGAGAATAAGACATGATGTAGCTGCAGAATAGTGACTGCAGCTCTGGATGTGACTGGAGAATAAGACATGATGTAACTGCAGAATAGTGACTGCAGCTCTGGATGTGACTGTAGTGTAACAGCAGACGTGACTGCAGCTCTGTATGCGAGTGGAGTATTAGACATGATGTACCGTATTTTTCGGACTATAAGACGCACCCTGGTTTTAGAGGAGGAAAATAGGAAAATAAAATTTTAACCAAAAAATATGGTCATGACACACTGTTATGGGGCGAGGATCTGCTGCTGACACTGTTATGGGGGTAATGTCCCCAAATTCTCTACTAAGGTACCCCATTCTGATAAGGATCCTCCTGCCTTGTATATGATCCTGCTGATATACCCCCCATCCTGCTAATAATATACCCCCCATCCATCCTGCTCATGATATACCCCCATCCATCCTGCTCATGATATGCCCCCATCCATCCTGCTCATGATATGCCCCCATCCATCCTGCTCATGAAATGCCCCCATCCATCCTGCTCATGAAATGCCCCCATCCTGCTCATGATATGCCCCCATCCATCCTGCTCATGATATGCCCCCATCCATCCTGCTCATGATATGCCCCCATCCATCCTGCTCATGATATGCCCCCATCCATCCTGCTCATGAAATGCCCCCATCCATCCTGCTCATGAAATGCCCCCATCCTGCTCATGAAATGCCCCCATCCATCCTGCTCATGAAATGCCCCCATCCATCCTGCTCATGAAATGCCCCCATCCATCCTGCTCATGAAATGCCCCCATCCATCCTGCTCATGAAATGCCCCCATCCATCCTGCTCATGAAATGCCCCCATCCATCCTGCTCATGATATGCCCCCATCCATCCTGCTCATGAAATGCCCCCATCCATCCTGCTCATGATATGCCCCCATCCATCCTGCTCATGATATGCCCCCATCCATCCTGCTCATGATATGCCCCCATCCATCCTGCTCATGATATGCCCCCATCCATCCTGCTCATGATATGCCCCCATCCATCCTGCTCATGATATGCCCCCATCCATCCTGCTCATGATATGCCCCCATCCATCCTGCTCATGATATGCCCCCATCCATCCTGCTCATGATATGCCCCCATCCATCCTGCTCATGATATGCCCCCATCCATCCTGCTCATGAAATGCCCCCATCCATCCTGCTCATGAAATGCCCCCATCCATCCTGCTCATGAAATGCCCCCATCCATCCTGCTCATGAAATGCCCCCATCCATCCTGCTCATGATATACCCCCATCCATCCTGCTCATGATATGCCCCCATCCATCCTGCTCATGAAATGCCCCCATCCATCCTGCTCATGATATGCCCCCATCCATCCTGCTCATGAAATGCCCCCATCCATCCTGCTCATGAAATGCCCCCATCCATCCTGCTCATGAAATGCCCCCATCCATCCTGCTCATGAAATGCCCCCATCCATCCTGCTCATGAAATGCCCCCATCCATCCTGCTCATGAAATGCCCCCATCCATCCTGCTCATGAAATGCCCCCATCCTGGTAAATGGCGTGTATCCTGTGGCACAGGAAAAAAAAAATAAACGTTTATACTTACCCTTCCTCACTCCCTGAAGCACCGATCTCTGTCTCAGCTGCAGCGCCGCTGTGTGGAGCAGTCACCGGTGTCTGCAGCATCGCGTCTTCCTGTCTGTGCCGGCGGTAAGCTGATCGATTCTGGTGGATGCTAGCGGCGCGCACAGCGATGACGTCATCGCGGTGCGCGCCGCTAGTGTCCAGATCAGCTGACCGCCGGCACAGACAGGAAGACGCGATGCTCAGGGGGGAGGCTCCACACACGGTGACGGGTGAGTACACTGATTCACTGCACCCCGCGCTGATAATGATGCACGGGGGGCAGTGAATACAGCCGCACATGATCACTCCAGGCTGTAGTTGCCAGGGGTGATCACGGCCGGCTGCTAATTATGCACGCACCCCCCCCGCCCATCACCCCGCCCATCACCCTGCCCACCTGTCAGCGCCGGTTTCGCTGAGAGATGATGGGCGGGAGGATGGGCGTGCATATGTAATGAGCGGGCCCACGTGCTCACGGCAGGCTGTTACAGCCTGCTCGTGCCGCCGATGACCAGCTGCACCGCGGCACCCTCATTCCCCGCAGCCTTATAGTCAGACCATAAGACGCACCCCCAACTTTCCCCCAACATTTGGGGTGGGGAAAAGTGCGTCTTATGGTCCGAAAAATACGGTAATTCAGGGGCTGTAGCGGATTTCATTCAGGGTAGATGTTAGGCCCCTTTCACACATCCGTTTTTTAACATCAGTCACAATCCGTCGCATTTTGAAAAAAACGGATCCAACGCTGGATCTGTTTTTTCTCATTGACTTGTATAAGCGATGGATTGCGACGGATGGCCTCACGTTTCATCCGTCCAAAAATGGTTGTCCGTCAGACGACGTCCACAGTAACGTTTTTTGTGTACATCGAAAAAAACGGACTGCGGATGGCCATCCGTCATTGGTAGAATGGAAGCCAAAGGGAGCAGGATCTCTCTCTCTCTCGAATTGTGACTGATTGGAAAAAACTGATGTGTGAAAGGGGCCTTAGATAACTGTCATGTAATTTTCGATGTTGGAGTATTACTTTAGGAAATATGAGTGGTGAGATGTCAGTGACATTACTGCACAGACAGTGTGGTCTGTAGAGCCCCCGCCCCTGGTCTCAGGGTACGGAAGATGTAGAGCCGCTGGCTCACCTGTGTGAAGAGTAGCGTATCGGAGCTCCGCGTGTCCAGACTCAGCACGAAACGCATCGACTGGAATAACTCATGGATGCTGCAGCGGAACTGCTCCTCCTCCAGGCCACCTGTGGAGCGAGCGAAGAGCAAGCGGGACTGGACGATGAACTTAAAGAGATTCTCCAGAGCCTGCGGAGAGACGCAGCACTAAGTGAGAGGCGCAGCACAACCAGGGGCAAGTTACTGCACAAATAACGTGTTCAAGGGGGGGTAAGGAATAACTGGAATTGTAAAAAAAATCTGGTGGGGACCCCCCACACACATGAAAATAAACATGGCGGCCCGACTTATAAAAGAGAATGCCCAGTAAGGTCACTGCCCGGCTGTATCCCCAACCTCTGATCCTCACCCTCATGGCCTCCTGGATGTGGTCCTGCCTCACCAGATCTGCAGATCGCTCCATGTACCACTTCAAGCAACGAATCAGCTCCCTACAAATTAAAAAAAAAGGCCAGAAATGTCAAGTGCTGGGCAAGAGTGAGCCCAGAGACCCCCACGAGTCCTTGCCAGCATGACTTGGCCACCACCAACGTCCTCCCACAGACCTGATGTGCCATGAGCTCATCACAATCCCACCTGTAGGCCAGGGCTCCGGCAAAATGCTTCTGTATGTACAAGTCCAGCACCGGACGAAAGTGGAAAAACTTATTATCACGCAGCAGATTAATGATGAAGACCTAGAAAAGAACACATGAGGTGAGCAGGAAAGTGGGGACTGGGCAGCTACTAGCTATTACTCCCTGTTATCAGCCATTACTAAGGAGAGGTGACTGTAGGACAGGACACAACAATCTATTACTCCTGGATACTAGCCAATACTGGGGAAAGGAGACTGGAGAGCAGGTGATGGGATGCGTCCTCACCAGAGACTGGAACACGAGCAGGCCATACTTCTCCGTGTTATCGTCCAGGATGACAAACAGCGTGTCCAATATGTCCTGCAAAAACTGAAACAGAGAGCGAAGTTCCCTCATTATTCCCCACTTAGAATCTGTATGATTGACATCACCCCAATATATATCCTCCCATCATATACATCGGGAAGTTTGCAGGGTACAGGCTTCCGCACATATATCAGCAGAATACTGGCTGCCACCATTGTTGCTGACAGGATGAGAAAGGGAAGCTACGACATCTCGTACCTTCACAATCTCTTCGCCGCTGACATGCCGCAGGCGCCCCAGAACGTCCAGTATCCGATCGGGGTACGCCTTCCACTTCAGAAGAGCCAGAAGGTCGACTGCAGGAAAAACACAGCATGTTGTGTAGTCAATGGCTGTGATATCTGGTAGTGGTAAATGTGGGCTGTGGCGTGGCTGCTCAAAGTGTTGTATATAAATAGGCACAGTCTGTATAAGCTAGAAGCTGGTGTCGGGGTCAGTACACACTAGGAGCTGGTGTAGGGGTTTGTACACACTAGGAGCTGGTGTCGGGACCTGTACACACTAGGAGCTTGTGTCGGGGTCTGTACACACTAGGAGCTGGTGTATAGGTCCGTATACAATAAGAGCTGGTGTCGGGGTCTGTACACACTAGGAGCTGGTGTCGGGGTCTGTACACACTAGAAGCTGGTGTCGGGGTCTGTACACACTAGAAGCTGGTGTCGGGGTCTGTACACACTAGAAACTGGTGTCGGGGTCTGTACACACTAGAAGCTGGTGTCGGGGTCTGTACACACTAGAAGCTGGTGTCGGGGTCTGTACACATTAGAAGCTGGAGTCGGGGTCTGTACATACTAGAAGCTGGTGTCGGGGTCTGTACACACTAGGAGCTGGTGTCGGGGTCTGTACACACTAGGAGCTGGTGTCGAGGTCTGTACACACTAGGAGCTGGTGTCGGGGTCTGTATACACTAGGAGCTGGTGTCGGGGTCTGTACACACTAGGAGCTGGTGTCGGGGTCTGTACACACTAGGAGCTGGTGTCGGGGTCTGTACACACTAGGAGCTGGTGTCGGGGTCTGTACACACTAGAAGCTGGTGTCGGGGTCTGTACACATTAGAAGCTGGAGTCGGGGTCTGTACATACTAGAAGCTGGTGTCGGGGTCTGTACACACTAGAAGCTGGTGTCGGGGTCTGTACACATTAGAAGCTGGAGTCGGGGTCTGTACATACTAGAAGCTGGTGTCGGGGTCTGTACACACTAGGAGCTGGTGTCGGGGTCTGTACACACTAGGAGCTGGTGTCGAGGTCTGTACACACTAGGAGCTGGTGTCGGGGTCTGTATACACTAGGAGCTGGTGTCGGGGTCTGTACACACTAGGAGCTGGTGTCGGGGTCTGTACACACTAGGAGCTGGTGTCGGGGTCTGTACACACTAGAAGCTGGTGTCGGGGTCTGTACACACTAGAAGCTGGTGTCGGGGTCTGTACA
Source organism: Anomaloglossus baeobatrachus (assembly GCF_048569485.1). Classification (NCBI taxonomy): domain Eukaryota; kingdom Metazoa; phylum Chordata; class Amphibia; order Anura; family Aromobatidae; genus Anomaloglossus; species Anomaloglossus baeobatrachus. The sequence goes on along the minus strand of NC_134360.1, from coordinate 57,343,137 downwards.
CACTAGAAACTGGTGTCGGGGTCTGTACACACTAGAAGCTGGTGTCGGGGTCTGTACACACTAGAAGCTGGTGTCGGGGTCTGTACACATTAGAAGCTGGAGTCGGGGTCTGTACATACTAGAAGCTGGTGTCGGGGTCTGTACACACTAGGAGCTGGTGTCGGGGTCTGTACACACTAGGAGCTGGTGTCGAGGTCTGTACACACTAGGAGCTGGTGTCGGGGTCTGTATACACTAGGAGCTGGTGTCGGGGTCTGTACACACTAGGAGCTGGTGTCGGGGTCTGTACACACTAGGAGCTGGTGTCGGGGTCTGTACACACTAGGAGCTGGTGTCGGGGTCTGTACACACTAGGAGCTGGTGTCGGGGTCTGTACACACTAGGAGCTGGTGTCGGGGTCTGTACACACTAGGAGCTGGTGTCGGGGTCTGTACACACTAGGAGCTGGTGTCGGGGTTTGTACACACTAGGAGATGGTGTCGGGGTCTGTACACACTAGGAGCTGGTGTATAGGTCCGTATACAATAAGAGCTGGTGTCGGGGTCTGTACACACTAGGAGCTGGTGTCGGGGTCTGTACACACTAGGAGCTGGTGTCGGGGTCTGTACACACTAGGAGCTGGTGTCGGGGTCTGTACACACTAGAAGCTGGTGTCGGGGTCTGTACACACTAGAAGCTGGTGTCGGGGTCTGTACACACTAGGAGCTGGTGTCGGGGCCTGTACACACTAGGAGCTGGTGTCGGGGTCTGTACACACTAGGAGCTGGTGTCGAGGTCTGTACACACTAGGAGCTGGTGTCGGGGTCTGTACACACTAGGAGCTGGTGTATAGGTCCGTATACAATAAGAGCTGGTGTCGGGGTCTGTACACACTAGGAGCTGGTGTCGGGGTCTGTACACACTAGGAGTTGGTGTCGGGGTCTGTACACACTAGGAGCTGGTGTCGGGGTCTGTACACACTAGGAGCTGGTGTCGGGGTCTGTACACACTAGGAGCTGGTGTCGGGGTCTGTACACACTAGGAGCTGGTGTATAGGTCCGTATACAATAAGAGCTGGTGTCGGGGTCTGTACACACTAGGAGCTGGTGTCGGGGTCTGTACACACTAGGAGCTGGTGTCGGGGTCTGTACACACTAGGAGCTGGTGTCGGGGTCTGTACACACTAGGAGCTGGTGTCGGGGTCTGTACACACTAGGAGCTGGTGTCGGGGTCTGTACACACTAGGAGCTGGTGTATAGGTCCGTATACAATAAGAGCTGGTGTCGGGGTCTGTACACACTAGAAGCTGGTGTCGGGGTCTGTACACACTAGGAGCTGGTGTCGGGGTCTGTACACACTAGGAGCTGGTGTCGGGGTCTGTACACACTAGGAGCTGGTGTCGGGGTCTGTACACACTAGGAGCTGGTGTATAGGTCCGTATACAATAAGAGCTGGTGTCGGGGTCTGTACACACTAGGAGCTGGTGTCGGGGTCTGTACACACTAGGAGCTGGTGTCGGGGTCTGTACACACTAGGAGCTGGTGTCGGGGTCTGTACACACTAGGAGCTGGTGTCGGGGTCTGTACACACTAGGAGCTGGTGTCGGGGTCTGTACACACTAGGAGCTGGTGTCGGGGTCTGTACACACTAGGAGCTGGTGTCGGGGTCTGTACACACTAGGAGCTGGTGTCGGGTCTGTACACACTAGGAGCTGGTGCCGGGGTCTGTACACACTAGAAGCTGGTGTCGGGGTCTGTACACACTAGGAGCTGGTGTCGGGGTCTGTACACACTAGAAGCTGGTGTCGGGGTCTGTACCCACTAGGAGCTGGTGTATAGGTCCGTATACAATAAGAGCTGGTGTCGGGGTCTGTACACACTAGGAGCTGGTGTCGGGGTCTGTGCACACTAGGAGCTGGTGTCGGGGTCTGTACACACTAGGAGCTGGTGTCGGGGTCTGTACACACTAGGAGCTGGTGTTGGGGTCTGTACACACTAGGAGCTGGTGCCGGGGTCTGTACACACTAGAAGCTGGTGTCGGGGTCTGTACACACTAGAAGCTGGTGTCGGGGTCTGTACACACTAGGAGCTGGTGTCGGGGTCTGTACACACTAGAAGCTGGTGTCGGGGTCTGTACACACTAGGAGCTGGTGTCGGGGTCTGTACCCACTAGGAGCTGGTGTATAGGTCCGTATACAATAAGAGCTGGTGTCGGGGTCTGTACACACTAGGAGCTGGTGTCGGGGTCTGTACACACTAGGAGCTGGTGTCGGGGTCTGTACACACTAGGAGCTGGTGTCGGGGTCTGTACACACTAGGAGCTGGTGTCGGGGTCTGTACACACTAGGAGCTGGTGTCGGGGTCTGTACACACTAGGAGCTGGTGTCGGGGTCTGTACACACTAGGAGCTGGTGTCGGGGTCTGTCCACACTAGGAGCTGGTGTCGGGGTCTGTACACACTAGGAGCTGGTGTCGGGGTCTGTACACACTAGGAGCTGGTGTTGGGGTCTGTACACACTAGGAGCTGGTGTCGGGGTCTGTACACACTAGGAACTGGTTTTGGATACCGTTCTGTGTAAGCTTCGTTGAGGAGAGCTGTGTAGAGATGCAGAACGTCTCCTTCGGGCTGCGCTGGAAGATGAGACTAGATGGGATGTTGGGGCAGCCGCTCAAGTCGTCCTTGCAGCAAGGAAGCCCCAGGTACAGAGCATGGTTATTGAAGGTGCTGTTCTCATCGCACTATGGGAAGAGAACCATTTAGAGGCATAAGGATGAGAGTGTCAGTGTCAGAAGCAATGGGATGGAAACAGAGCCATCAGAGGCAGCAGGATGGGATCAGCACGGTCAGAGGCAGCAGGAAGGGATCAGCACGGTCAGAGGCAGCGGGATGGGATCAGCACGGTCAGAGGCAGCAGGAAGGGATCAGCACGGTCAGAGGCAGCGGGATGGGATCAGCACGGTCAGAGGCAGCAGGATGGGATCAGCACGGTCAGAGGCAGCAGGATGGGATCAGCACGGTCAGAGGCAGCAGGAAGGGATCAGCACGGTCAGAGGCAGCAGGAAGGGATCAGCACGGTCTGAGGCAGCGGGATGGGATCAGCACGGTCAGAGGCAGCAGGATGGGATCAGCACGGTCAGAGGCAGCAGGATGGGATCAGCACGGTCAGAGGCAGCAGGAAGGGATCAGCACGGTCAGAGGCAGCGGGATGGGATCAGCACGGTCAGAGGCAGCAGGATGGGATCAGCACGGTCAGAGGCAGCAGGATGGGATCAGCACGGTCAGAGGCAGCAGGAAGGGATCAGCACGGTCAGAGGCAGCGGGATGGGATCAGCACGGTCAGAGGCAGCAGGATGGGATCAGCACGGTCAGAGGCAGTGGGATAGGAGAGGCACAGTCAGAGGCAGCAGGATGGCAGCAGCACTGTCACAGGCAATGGGATGTGAGCGGCGTGGTCAGGGGCAGCACGATGGAAGCATCATCGTCACAGGCAACGGGAGAAGTGGCGTCAGAGTCAGCAAGATGGGAGAGGTTCTGTCAGAGGCAGCGGGATAGGAGCGGCAATGTCAGAGGCAGTGGGATAGGAGCGGCATGGTCAGAGGCAGCGGGATGGGAGTAGCATAGTCAAAAGCAGCAGGAAGGGAGTGGGGCGGTCAGAGGCAGCAGGAAGGGTTTGGCGCAGTCAGTGGATGAAGAAAGTGAGTGCCGCGATCAGAGACAACAGGATGGGTACACACGGATCAGAGGCAGCGAGATAAAATAAGTCTGCACCTTGTATACATAAAGTTCGTGGATATCATCAGACAGCGTTGTCCCATCGTCTCTCATCAGTGGGGTGAAGGAAAACCCAAACAGCTTCTTCTCTCCCTTGTCCTTTGCTGTAAATAGGGTAACACAGAAAGGTACAGTCTGGTCAGTGTCAATTAAGACCTTGGGATTTTTAAAGAGGCTGTCGATAAAAGGTCACGATGAACCGAATGAACCCAGCCTATGAGAGAAGTCATGTGCTCTGGCTACTACAGACCCATCTATAGGGCAAAAGAGGTAAATCCGACTAGAAAAACCCTTTACGGGAGGGAACCCTAATTACTGAGCCTTTAATCACTTGACTCACTGCCCGCCTTCTTTCCGCTCCTTTACGTATTGCTGGGACTTACTGGAGCAATGTCGGAACTCGAAGCGTAGATGGGACCCCCGGAACCTGTCGATGGGGATGGGCAGTTTTATGAGCTCCCCCCACCGTGGACTGTTGCTGTGGTAAAGGACGAATGAGTGGTACTGCGTGCGAGGGGGCTCCCCGGTGCCCAAGCTGACACAATCCTGCAAGACACAAGCCAAAGACCCACATTAAGAAGAGTAAATTCCTGCAAGCACATTTCTGTAACAAATAATACTGCTAGTAATGCACAGACGAATCTACGACATCTGGGTCCTCCGTGAGGCCGGATCAGGGGCAGTCATTGTATAGGAGAGGAGTATGCTGCAATGCCATTTATAGGGTGTCCTTTCTACTCATAGGGTCAGTTCTATCCACAACAAGCATCTAATCCCCACGCAGGGGCATAACTACCACGTTCGCCATTGCAAACAGGCCCGGCAGGATAGGGGCCCGCGGCCGCATTGCAGATCAGCAGCCAGCCACTTCCTGTGAGAGAGGAGCTGTGCTGATCTGTCGCAGACCACGCAGCCGCTATATGACCCGCTGCCGCCACGACCTGCTTCCACCGCTGACACACTATGCCAGGTGTCAGCGACGGCGGCACCGGGGCCCCCTCCCCTGTCATCGCGCACAGCAATGATAAAGCAAAGAGTGGCCTGTGCCTCTCCATGCATCATCATTCTCCCCCCCCATGCCTATGCGGTGACGTCACTTCTGTGCGACTGCTGTGCTGAGGTATGCAGAGCGCAGGGCGGGAGGACGCTGACCGGAGCAGTGGGGGAAATGAGGACAGAGGTGAGGACAGCAGCGGTGGAACGAGGAGAGGTGAGGACAGAGCAGAGTGGGGAACGAGGAGAGAGGCAAGTACTTAGTGAGTACACGGTGGCCAGAGGCCTGGGGGAGCTGTATTATACATGGAGACCTGGGGGGGGGCTGGCTGCATTATTATACATGGAGACCTGGGGGGCTGGCTGCATAATTATACATGGACACCTGGGGGGCTGGCTGCAATATTATACATGGAGGCCTGGGGAGGCTGGCTGCATTATTATACATGGAGGCTTGGGGAGGCTGGCTGCATTATTATACATGGAGGCTTGGGGAGGCTGGCTGCATTATTATACATGGAGGCTTGGGGAGGCTGGCTGCATTATTATACATGGAGGCCTGGAGAGGCTGGCTGCACTATTATACATGGAGGCTTGGGGAGGCTGGCTGCATTATTATACATGGAGGCTTGGGGAGGCTGGCTGCATTATTATACATGGAGGCCTGGAGAGGCTGGCTGCATTATTATACATGGAGGCCTGGGGAGGCTGGCTGGATTACTATACATGGAGGCCTGGGGAGGCTGGCTGAATTATTATACATGGAGGCTTGGGGAGGCTGGCTGTATTATTATTCATGGAGGCCTGGGTAGGCTGGCTGCATTATTATACATGAGGGCCTGGGGAGGCTTGCTGCATTATTATACATGGAGGCCTGGGTAGGCTGGCTGTATTATTATACATGGGGGCCTGGGGTGGCTGGCTGCATTATTATACATGGAGGCCTGGGGAGGCTGGCTGCGTTATTATACATGGAGGCCTGAGGAGGCTGGCTGCGTTATTATACATGGAGGCCTGGGGAGGCTGGCTGCGTTATTATACATGGAGGCCTGGGGAGGCTGGCTGCGTTATTATACATGGAGGCCTGGGGAGGCTGGCTGCGTTATTATACATGGAGGCCTGGGGAGGCTGGCTGCATTATTATACATGAAGGTCTAGGGGGCTGCATTATACATGGAGGCCTGGGGGGCTGCATTATATATGGAGATCTATGGGGCTGCATAATAAACATGAAGGAAACCTTATACATGGACTATAGGGTGTATTATGCATGGAGGTCTAGGGGGCTTCATTATACATGGAGGTCTATGGGGCTGCATTATACATGGAGGTCTATGGGGATGTATTATACAACATGAAGGACACCTTATACATGGAATATAGGGGTGCATTATTCATGGAGCAGTATGGGGCTGCATAATACAATATGAAGTTTTATGGGGTTGCGTTATAATACATATAGGACTATGGGGGCTACATTATAATATATGGAGGACTATGGAGCCTACCTTATACATGGACTATGGGGATGCATTATAAAACAGAGTATATGAGGGTTATGTGGGACCCTTTATACTATATAGAAGGCTATGTGGGGGCCATTATAGTATTTGGAGAACTATATACAAGGAGGGACAAAGATACAAGCATGGGATGGGAATGTTTTGTGCTGAAGGGAAAAAGGCTCTTTCCCTCAGCACAGCTTTCCCATTCTCTGCTATACATCTTCTCTCAGCACCAAGCTTTCCCATGCTCTGATATGGGAAAGCTGGGTGCTGAGGGAAAGATGTATAGCAGAGTATGAGGAAGCTGGGTGCCGAGGACAAGATGGATATCAGAACGTAGGAAAACTGGGTGCTGATAGAGGGATTTCAGATCATGGGAAACCTGGGTGCTGAGGGTAAGAGCCAAGTGTCAGTGTCATTATCCTGTACCCCGAGTGTCAGTGTCATTATCTCATACCCCAAGTGTCAGTGTAATTATCCTGTACCCCAAGTGTCAGTGTCATTATCCCATACCCCAAGTGTCAGTGTACGTGTAGAGGGGGGCCCAGGTCTGAACTGTGCACCAGGGCCCATCAAACTCTAGTTACGCCACTGTCCCCAAGTATCAGCAATCCAAGGTATCAAACTCTGCAGCTCTGGTTCTGGGTAAGATGAGGCACCCTCACTACATATGTCATATGAAAAGATTGATGGCATCACGTGTGCGGTCACATCAGCGCTGATAATGATGCACCAGAGGATGGTGGTAGACAGATCAGAAGAGAACTGTGACTGAAAGGTAACGTTCAATGTAAATCTAATGTCCCGATGACCCACAGATCGGTAATGTCTCACCCTCAGGTTCTCTCCATCAGCGTACAGCACGTGCATGGTGACCTCGATATTCTTCTGCACGCTCTTGCCTCCTCTCTCAAAGTCGCCCTTCTCCAGAGTCACATAGAGGTCGTTGCGCACATCCCCTGTAAAGACGATGCACACAATGAATGAGCACTAACCTGTCTGCAGAGCAACACAACCAAAGCAGAGCAACAATAAGCTGAGCGAGGCCATTCCTGCATCTGCAGAACGTCATGTGCGCTGCCAGAACGCAGAGCATCACTCTGCTGCAGCGATGTCAATGTCTGCCATGCCATGCACAACCACCCAACTCCAGAACATGCCGACCATGGGCCGGGTGGCAGAGCTGAGCAGGCGTCAGGTAGTGCGCCCACAGAAAAGCAATGTCCTCCGTGATCAGCGGGTCAGTGGCTGGGCCCAGACAGCCATGTGCACGGAGACTTACACTCCACAATCAGTATATCTGAGGGACAGGGAAGGAAAAGAAGAAAAGTGAGAGATGAGACATCCAGGGAGAGAAGAAAAAGAAAAGACAGATCCGGATACCGCGGAGCTGGCTGCGGGCACAGAATGTGCAGAGCTGAACCAGCGCCATTGAGGACACAGAGTCAGGGGAGAGGCCCGGTATAAAAAGGACACGTGACTGGCACCATAAACTGATGCCACGGTCATCACCATAGAATTCCCAAAAAAGTCTTATACACAATGGGACATTTAAAGAAAGAGCGGAAACACTGTAGAGCCATCGACCTAGAAGGAAAAAATGATGGAAATCCCCACTGTACACCCCATAGATGTGTGCGGCATCAGTCCCACCTGAACTAAAACCCCATTTAGACAAATGTTAGCTGAGCCCGTCAGCAGGACCCGGTCCGATATACAATGTGTATGGGTCCCGGCCCTGACAGCAAAATGCCTGATCTTTATTTCTCAGGGAAGATAAGACATTGCAGGTGGAGGCCGTAGGTGTATATGTAGGTGTGTGAGTATATATTTATTTCTGTGCGTATATATGCACATCGCGTACCTGGCATGATGACATCGGGGAACCCCAACTTCCGAGTGACGGCCGCCCCCCTGTTAAACAGCAGTTGGTTTTCTCTGCGGATTTGTTCCATGTCCCCTCGCAGGAGTTGTAAAGATACAATAAGACCTGGATGAGAGAAAGGAAGATGCATGTAAAACCTGCAATACTGGCAGCAGATAACAGAGAACAGTGGCTGGGAAATTTCCTTGCAAGAGAGCCAACTATGGAGCTTTCCGAGGTGCTGAAACCACTCGTCTTCATATGCCGCAGCATATCTTATTTTACCACCTATGTAAAGGAGAGCTGAAAACTTGCAGCTGGGTGGTGGTCTAATGGTTGGGATTCCCTTGATCACAAGAATGGTGTTCTGATATGCCCCCATCAGACCGGTGTGTTGCCCGAGCACGCCTCTCCAATCCCTTCATTCTCTATGGGACTGCTGGAAAAACTTGTGTGTCATACTCGGCTTGCTCTGGTGGTCCCATAGACAATGAACAGAGCATAAATGAAAGCATCACACTACGACCGATCAGCAAGTTATGAACTACCCACAGGATAAGGTAACAAGGCACTGGGGAGGGTGACCAGGCGCAGGAGAGGGTGACCAGGCGCAGGGGAGGGTGACCAGGCGCAGGAGAGGGTGACCAGGCGCAGGAGAGGGTGACCAGGCGCAGGAGAGGGTGACCAGGCGCAGGAGAGGGTGACCAGGCGCAGGAGAGGGTGACCAGGCGCAGGAGAGGGTGACCAGGCGCAGGAGAGGGTGACCAGGCGCAGGAGAGGGTGACCAGGCACAGGAGAGGGTGACCAGGCGCAGGAGAGGGTGACCAGGCGCAGGAGAGGGTGACCAGGCGCAGGAGAGGGTGACCAGGCGCAGGAGAGGGTGACCAGGCGCAGAAGAGGGTGACCAGGCGCAGAAGAGGGTGACCAGGCGCAGAAGAGGGTGACCAGGCGCAGGAGAGGGTGACCAGGCGCAGGAGAGGGTGACCAGGCGCAGGAGAGGGTGACCAGGCGCAGGAGAGGGTGACCAGGCGCAGGAGAGGGTGACCAGGCGCAGGAGAGGGTGACCAGGCGCAGGAGAGGGTGACCAGGCGCAGGAGAGGGTGACCAGGCGCAGGAGAGGGTGACCAGGCGCAGGACAGGGTGACCAGGCGCAGGAGAAGGTGACCACACAGCGGAGAGGGTGACTACACAGCGGAGAGAGTGACCACACAGTGGAGAGAGTGACCACACAGCGGAGAGAGTGACCACACAGCGGAGAAAGTGACCACGCAGCGGAGAGGGTGACCACGCAGCGGAGAGGGTGACCACGCAGCGGAGAGGGTGACCACGCAGCGGAGAGGGTGACCACGCAGCGGAGAGGGTGACCACACTCAGACAGATACCGTAGTTGGAGCTAGGCGTGGAGTACTTAGTGCTCGTCTTCCGGATGATGTTCTCGTGAATTTGGTACCATTCATTCTCATTATTACACCTGAAAGATATGAAATCACAATGACTTTGTATGAGAGCGATCCTCCACGCTGCGTCCAACCTGAAATTTTAATTCTGAAGTCCCAGGCCAGATCGCAATCTTTTCCTCCCTAATGCTTTACACTGCAGCTCTGCTTGTTCAAACTGGCTGTTTTGAATATGCATAATCTCAGCAGGAAATCCTTTGTTGTTTGCAGTTATACACTGAGACTACACAACTTTTGGCTTTTCAGCTTTATTTTTTCTACCAGTCGCCATGTCATCCACTTTCAGACCGAATGCTCCGGCTGTCACAATGGAGGGGTCTCTTCTTTACATTATAGACTGCAGGGACGGTTTGTCTGGACTTTCTCCAAGACTCAGGGTATGACCTCTACAATAACCTTACCCCATCTGCTGCAAAATACTGGAGAGTGTAATGTAATCCCATCAACAACCCCTCTGTACTCATAAAGACCATTATACTGTATCCATATACTCATATACACTGTTGTAGCGTAACTACGCACTAATATACACCGTTATACTATCTACATGCTCATATACTCCATTTTCAGGTCAGTGCACTCACATATAAACCTTCATGACAAAGTCCTTCTCGTCTCGATTTTCGCACAGTGCCGGCAGCACTTCCCCCAGGCTCAGAACGGCACATCCGTACGGTCTCCGGTAATGGATGTGGGGCGGACCTTTCCGGGAGTCGTTTAGGAGCATTCGCCCTGAAATAAAGCGAGAAGTAAAGTTGTCTGTCTTCCTATAACTAATAACACTAACATGGAGGACAGAGCCGGGGACACATACCTATCCGGACGACATGAACGACGAGGTGGAGATCGCGCTTCACATCTTTACTGCTCAAATCCTGTCGCAGAGTGTAAAAAAGTCACACGTCAGCCGAGAATACATCCTTACTGACAGCAAAACACAGACAAAGACGTCAGCATTGAGCCCCCAGAGGCTCCATCGCTGCACACAATACAACCACAGCCAGGAAAAGGCGAATAACACAAGCAAATCAGGAAATAACAACTCAAAGTACAAAACATACAGTCCCTGACAGAAGTTCTGTCGCTTATCCATGTTATGTAAATAAAAGCTTATAACCTGACTTTAAATTCATCCATTGGTTTTATAAATTACTCTTTTGAAAGCTGAAACTCTCCCAAATTTGGTTTAGGTTATGAAAATAAAGTTGCTGCAAAGCTGAAATATTGATCATTTAATGAACACACAAAGGTCAGATTTTGGCAAGACAAAAGTTTAGTCGCCCACAGAAAGTAATGTGAAATTCAAACAAAAAATTAACTTCTAATACAAAGATATGTTGCATAACATTGGTGAATGAAGTTGTGATGCTACTAGAGCCATATTTAATATTTTGTGTGACTTCCATTTGCTTGAAGGACTGCATCCATGCGGTTCAACAATGATTCATACAATTTATTGATGAAGTCATCAGGAATAGCAAAGAATGCAGTCTTACATGCCTCCCAGAGTTCATCTAGATTCTTTGGTTTTGTCTTCCAAGCTTCCTCTTTCATCCTACCCCAAACATGCTCAATGATGTTCATGTCTGGTGACTGGGCTGGCCAGTCCTTGAGCACCTTGATCTTCTTTGCCAGGAGGAACTTTGTTGTAGAGATGGATGTATGAGATGGAGCACCATCCTGCTGCAGAATTTGACCCCTTTTATGTTTGGGAATGCAAGAGGTAACTAATACTTCTTGATATTTTAGGCTATTGATATTGCCTTCCACCTTGCAAATGTTTCGCACACCCCCATACTGAATGTAACCCCAGACCATGATCTTTCCACCACCAAACCTAACTGTTTTCTGGGTGTATTTTGAATCCATACGGGCTCCAGTAGGTCTCCTGCAGTATTTGCGGCGGCTGTGGTGTAATTCAACTGAAGATTCATGAGAAAACTCCACCTTCTGCTACTTTTCCAGCATACATCTGTTTAGCAGGCTGGGGGACTTTGCAAATGCCACACGGTTTTTAATTGCCTTTTGTTTAGTGCTGGCTTCTGGGCACTGATTCGACCATGGAGGCCATTTCGAGACAGAATCCTCTAAAATGTTCTAGTTGACACAGGAACTTCAGGTGACCAGGCCTGTTGGAGCTCTGCTGCAGTGGAAGAGGGGCTGGCTTTGGATATTCTAACCAACAAACGTTCCTCCTGAGCAGTTGTCTTGCGGGGTCTGCCGGACCTGGGCTTGTCAAAAACATCTACAGTCTCTTCAAATCTTTTTTAAATCTTTGTACTTGACGCTGAGACACATTAAAGGTGCCAGCCACCTCTGGAGTGGATCTGGTCTACAGCCTCTTGATAATCAAGGCATTGGTCACAGGGTGGATTTTTGGCATGTTGTCAGAGGTCAAGTTGCATTTCAAGTGAAGGTCTGGGGTGCTGGGTTTCTTTTTATACACACTCACTAATTACGCAATCCCTTAGTGAGCACAGGTGAGGATGTAAATTAAAATTGGGTGCATTATATGACAAGGCGACAAAACTTTTGTCTTGCCAAGATCTGACCTTTCTGTGTTCATTAAATGATCAATATTTCAGCTCTGCAGCAACTTTAATTTCATAACCTAAACCAAATTTGTGAGGGTTTCAGCTTTCAAAAGAGTAATTTATAAAACCAATGGATGAATTTAAAGTCAGGTTATAAGCTATTATTTACATAACATGGATAAGCGACAGAACTTCTGTCAGGGAATGTCATAACTAGAGATGAGCAAACCCGAACAATACAGCTCGGTGCCCATACCGAACACGGACTGTACAAAAAAAAGATCAGTATTCGAGATTGGAGTTTGGGTGCTTTACGTATGCTGACCCCTCAATTGAGCACCGGTGTGCTCGGGTATGCTCGGTGCTCGGCCTAATGCCAGCTGCTTGTACAGTCTAAATGGCTCTCACAGTGGGTAACAAGAGCGTGAGTGGATGTAGTGTGTGCAAAAAAATAGAAAAAAAAACACCCTTCCTCTCTTAAAAGTGCTTTATTTATTGCTGGCTGTATGTCGGTGGAGAGCCAAACTGCCCAATCAGTGACTTGCAATAGGGTTTAGGTCAAGTCCGTGTCCCAAACTGAACTTTATCTAAAGTCTGGCTGAACCTGCGGAACCGAACTTCAACGGGTTCACTCATCTCTAGTCATATCATAACCCATACAAAACCATATAAAACATATTCCAGCAGCACTCACTATTCTGGTGTAATCATTGTGTACATACTGTACATACGGTACATTACTTATCTGTACTGTTCCTGAGTTACATCCTGTATTATACTCCAGAGCTGGACTCACTATTTTGCTTGTGCGATCACTGACATACATTATATCACATATCCTGTAATGATCTAGAGTTATTCATGTATTATACTCCAGAGATGCACTCACTAGTCTACTGGTGCAGTCACTGTGTACATACATTACTTATCCTCTACTGATCCTGAGCTACATACGGTATTATACTCCAGAGCTGCATTCGCTATTCTGTTGGAGTCACTGTCGATATACATTACATTATTTATCCTGTATTATACTCCAGAGCTGCACTCACTGTTCTGCTGTGTGCATCCTGTACTGATTTCTCCTGTATTTTCTGCTATTTATGATGTTCTGCATTTTGCTGTGTGGCAGAAATCTGCACTATTGTGGGATGTGATGCCCCCTTGCACAGCCGATGTGTCTGACCCTTGCAGGATTCTCATGTATCAGGTCATGTATCACATACAGTGAATAAGGCGCTGAGTCGCTCCGGCTTCTCCGGATTTCTGGGTCCTCCATTCTTGTTCAGTCGAACCATAAACCTCTCGCTAGGAGGAGAGATAAGGGTTAATGTGACATGTCGGTAGCAGGACCCGCGGCAGAGACATATGGGTGACAGCACGGACAGTCGCGGGGCGAGAATCACCTGATCTGACGAGCCTCCCGCATGTCATACAGTGAGAAGAAGAGATCCACGTCCTCCCCGATGTTGCTGTGTGTGAAGCTCTTTAGGTTGAGGAGCAGGTGGTGAGGCACCGGGGCGCGAGGTTCTTTGTGCCTCTGTCGAAGGGTTTCTGCCTGTTACAGCAAATCAGGTCACATGTCAGCCATCCGGATTCACATTCTAGATGCCAGTCAGCGCAATGCCACCTGCAGATCCCATAATTCTCTGCTCTGTCACCACCGAGACTGCGTCTACTCTTGTGCGCTATGGGGGTCCATTGGGGCAGAGAGGGCCCTGATGGGAATCCATTACTTTTTCAAAGATCACTCAATCCAAAACCTACTCCATTCAGGATCCTGGGAAAGCTGGGGTGTACTGGAGCTGTCAGAACCATCATTTCACCATGGATCAGAGTGGAAGCTCTTTAGTCCCCTCCCCCCACTGTCAGCCGATTTTCCGCAGCCCCCCATTACCTGGTTTGTGCTCTGCTGAACACTGTGACGGCTTGATAGATGCTGCAAAGAAACAAATACAAAGTTATTCATCAACCTCCTTAGCCATATAGTGCAAAAACTTGACCTCACGAGCGGAGCACAAATATCATTGAGAGTCAAAGAGACAGAGAGAGTGGAGAGCACCGATACAGAAAAAGCGGAGTGCCCTGAAGTCACAGAGAGAAGGGACGTCATGGAGAGAGTGAGAGGCAGGCCGTCTCGGAGAGAACAGAGAGTCCCGATGTCACAGTGAGAGCGGAGAGCCCCAAGGGCACGGTGAGGGTGGAGTGAGTCGATGTCATGGAGAAGGCAGAGCGAGCTGACGTCACGGAGAGAGCAGAAAGCACCGACGTCACAAAGAGAGCGGAGAGTCCCAATGTCATAGAGAACAGAGAACTCAGACTTCACAGAGAGTGGAGCGAGCCAACGTCATGGAGAGAGCGGAGCGAGCCAACGTCACGGAGAGCGTCGACATCACGGAGTGAGCAGAGATCCCCGACATCATGAAGAGCCCTGATGTCGCGGAAAGAGTGGAGAGCCCCAGCGTCATGGAGAAACCAGAGAGCCCCAATGTTGCAAACAGAGTGGAGTACCCCGACATCACGGAGAGAGCGGAGTGCCCCAACGTCGCAGAGTACCCCGACATCGCGGAGTACCCCGACATCGCGGAGTGCCCCTACTTCGCTGAAAGAGCAGAGTGCCCCGACATCGCGGAGAGAGCCGAGAGCTCTGACGTTATAGAGAGAGAGAGCGTGAAGAGTCCCGATGTCAATGAGAGAGCGAAGAGTGAGAGAGCGAAGAGTGAGAGAGCTCGATGTCACAGTGAGAGAGCGAAGAGTGAGAGAGCGAAGAGTGAGAGAGCGAAGAGTGAGAGAGCTCGATGTCACAGTGAGAGAGCGAAGAGTGAGAGAGCGAAGAGTGAGAGAGCGAAGAGTGAGAGAGCGAAGAGTGAGAGAGCGAAGAGTGAGAGAGCTCGATGTCACAGAGAGAGGAGCGCCTTTTAGGAATATGTCGGGGAATTTTACAGTAAAAAGCCCCCAAAGTAAGAAACAAAGAAGCTTAAATAAATCCTTTGTGGTTCTAAGGAGTCACATGGTGCATCACATGATCCCTCTCAGCCAATCATGAGCTTTGAGAATGATCATGTGGTGCAACCAGTCAATCTTGTAAGAAGGAATGTCTGTCACATGATGCACTTCAAAGCTGCTGACTGGTTGAGAATGACCATGTGACATAGCATGTGACTCCACAGAACAGGACCGGCCTTCTTGTCAGACACAATCTCTGGGGAGTTGGATACATGGCTGCTTTTCTCCAGACACGGTGCCGCTCCTGTCCTTCTGGTATTGCAGCATCACTAATATAACCGAGACTGTGGTGTGATACCAGACACAACCTGTAGACAGTGTGGCGCTGTTTCTGGAGCACAGCAGCTATGTGTTTCCTATTGAGGTCCTCTAATTTGTCTTCATGGAGTTGCGTCAAACATGAGGGCAGATTATTATGCACATGTCTTCCCTGACTGCGCTCTCCACAAGCTGTCAGTACACGCTGGGAGTTGTAGTTGCTGATGAGTCTTACCATCTTGTATAAGTCTGAGACGCTGATCTGATCGGAGTCTACGGCTTCAAACTCCCTGCGGGGAACTAAGTCCAGACCCAGGTGTCTGCAAGACAGAGGATGGGGGTTGTAGTACAGGGGAGGCTGGAGCAGCATCACTCCTATCAATGGTGTCCGGGACAGATACTCACTCATTGCCCCAGTCGAGCCGCACGGTCAGATGTCTCTTGACCTCTCGCACCTGGTCCTGGGTAAGGTGACCTGACAGCAGCTGCCTGCGCAGGTCAATCACCTCGTTCATCACATGCCGCAGCTTGTAGAAGAGGTCCACCTTGTGCTTCTGCGGGCGAGACACCCCGGGGAGAAGGGAGAGAAGAGACAGCACGGGTTAGTCACACAGCCGGGTGACTTTGTTTCTATTTATCATCATTTTCAAGATCTCTGCTTGCTGCTAGGAACTAGAAACATTCAAAAAGTAAAATCATGTGAACTCTGTGTGCTAAACTCAGCTGCGGGCGCACGGATCACTCGCCAATACTAGGCTTTCATGTGGAACTGACACACAGTGACAAGTCTTCAGCTGTAAGAGCGGGCCTGGGACTGAACTGCACAGCGCAAATCAAACTGCTCATCTCCACTGTCCAGTAATCCAGAAGATCTGATAATCCAACACTTACTAGGTCTTTCCTTCACTCACTTGTGTCCCTGCACCCCCTGCTGGTTCAGGATCTGGGCTGTGTCCCCCGCGGTGCGTTCGCTTTACCCGCCTCCTCTGATCTCACTTACCTCCGCGATCACATTGCTCTCACATGAGATTCGCGTGATCTGCTGCAGTTTTCTGCCGCCTGCTCGTTATCGTGCTGCTGAAGTGAAATGCGATCGTGTCATTGTCTCATCTGCCAGTCACAGCACAAGATCTGCGGCAGTGAGTGGGCAGAAGGCTGCGCGGGCACAGATCTGCGCAGACATATAGATGGCGCCCCAGCTTCTAGTTTGCAGCGTGCACATAAAATGACATTTTATATATTTTTTTTCTGTTCTTTGCTTTTCAGATCTTGTGCTAATCTTTGGTTCTATGCTCTAGTCACATCCAGAGCAGCATTTACAAATCTGCACCAGCTCTGACCGATGGAGAGCATTATAGAAGATGCAGATTCATTCTAAATCCCACAATGCTCTATAATGGAGATATTTCTCCTGGTGTGAAGGAACGACATTTCCCACAAGGCACCTGAGCAGCTGTCAAGACAATGAGCCAGCAGGGGGCAGCAGGGACATAAACTTCAGCAAGTGATAAAAGGAAGAAAGCAAAATCGCGGCTGCATCTGTGGAAACAGAAGACTCAACGTAAGGCTATGTGCGCACGCTGCGTTTTTCTGATGCTGCGTTTTTGGCCGCTAAAAAAGCACAAAAACGCATAAAAACGCACCCGCGGCCTAAACGCGCAAAAAACGCATTGTTAAAAACGCATGCGCTTTTACCGCATTTTGGTGCGTTTTGGATCTCTGCGTTTTTCCAATGCATTGCATGGGGGGAAAACGCAGAAAAACGCAGGAAAGAATTGACATGTCCATTTTTTTTTTAAGCTCAAAAACGCAGCTTAAAAAAAAAGTTGTGTGCGGACAGCAAAAATGAAAACTCATAGACTTTGCTGGGGAAGCAAAGTCATGCAGTTTTGAGCCCAAAAACGCACCCGAAAAATGCGCAAAAACGTACTGTGCGCACATAGCCTAAGGCCTCATTCACACGACAGTATTTTTGTATCAGTGTTTGTATGCCAGGAGTGGAACTTACAGAAAAAACGATATTTGAAAGATTGACGCCTGTTCTGGAGACACTCCTGGTTTTGTCAAATGAAATACTGATAAAAAATACTAATGTGTGAATGAGATGTAATAGCAGAACAGCGACTGCAGCTCTGGAGGTGACTGGAGGATGTAACAGCAGAACAGTGACTGCAGCTCTGGAGGTGACTGGAGGATAAGATATAATGTAACAACAGAATAATGACTGCAGCTCTGGAGGATGTAACAGAAGAACAGTGAGGGCAGCTCTGGAGGTGACTGGAGGATAAGATATAATGTAACAATAGAATAATGACTGCAGCTCTGGAGGATGTAACAGAAGAACAGTGAGGGCAGCTCTGGAGGTGACTGGAGGATAAGATATAATGTAACAATAGAATAATGACTGCAGCTCTGGAGGATGTAACAGAAGAACAGTGAGGGCAGCTCTGGAGGTGACTGGAGGATAAGATATAATGTAACAATAGAATAATGACTGCAGCTCTGGAGGATGTAACAGAAGAACAGTGAGGGCAGCTCTGGAGGTGACTGGAGGATAAGATATAATGTAACAATAGAATAATGACTGCAGCTCTGGAGGGGACTGAAGGATGTAACAGCAGGACAGTGAGTGCAGCTCTGGAGGAGACTGGAGGATAAAACATGATGTAACAGCAGAATAGTGACTGCAGCTCTGGATGTGACTGGAGGAGAAGACATGATGTAAGGGCAGAATAGTGACTGCATCTCTGGAGGTGACTGGAGGATGTAACAGCAAAACAGTGAGTGCAGCTCTGGAGGTGACTGGAGGATAAGACATAATGTAACAACAGAATAATGACTGCAGCTCTGGAGGGGACTGGAGGATGTAACAGCAGAACAGTGACTGCAGCTCTGGAGGAGACTGGAGGATAAGACATAATGTAACAGCAGAATTGTGACTGCAGCTCTGGATGTGATTGGAAACAAGATAGAATGTAACAGCAAAAAGTGACTGCAGCTCTGGATGTGACTGGAGGAGAAGACATAATGTAACAGCAGAACAGTGACTGGAGAATAAGACATGATGTAAGAGCAGAATAGTGACTGCAGCTCTGGATGTGACTGGAGAATAAGACATGATGTAAGGGCAGAACAGTGACTGCGGCTCTGCATGTGACTGGAGAATAAGACATAATGTAACAGCAGAATAGTGACTGCAGCTCTAAATGTGACTTTTTAGGACATAATGTAAAGGCAGAATTTTGAGCGCAGCTCTTAATGTGACTGGAGTACAAGACAAGAGATGTAAAATAAAAGTTTGAAGTGCACTGGTTATGACTACAGTATAATGAATAAATGTTGCAGCTTTGAATGTGACTAGAGAATATAACTCAGGATACACCCAGACAATAGACGCGGGGCTAATATTTGCTGACACTGTGATGGATGTCAGCTCTGAGTGTGTGGATGCTGCAGCTTTTCATGACCCCAGATTTCTATTTCCAGAAAGATCTGCATTAACAACATTTGGGGCAGGGACGTGTCAATCACATAAAGCCGCTCAGGTCCGCGCCGGCCGCCCTCTCGCTCTTGATCGCTTTTTTGGATCTCTGCCAAGGCGACAAGTTTCCATCTCCTCTGCGAGTTGCTCTGGTAACTGGGATCCTTCCTGGACAAACCAGTAACAATGTGCATTTGTGGAGCGATCAGAGGCGCGGGCGGATGCTCGTCTCCTGTCGGTGGTGCTCACAATCATAAAAGGTGAAGAACATTACTTCATATCTTCCTTCCCAAAAAAAAATGTAGAAGGATCAATTTGTGGGATCTGACGTACGATGGGTCCCAGCAGCACCTGACGGGCGTCCGGCTCATTTTGTGGTCCTTTTTAAAAAAGTTTGAAACACAAAGCAATAATGAATAGAAATGATCTGCATAACATCCAGAGCGCAATATTCTGTTGCTTCAGAGCTGAAATCTCACTGCATTTCTTGTTTATTTTGTGCCTGTTCTGCTAACTTGTAAAGTGAAGTGCCACGCGGATGTATCACCGGAGCTCAGCAGAGGCGTCTTATGTCTCATCTGGTGAGGTGGTTGGAGCCTTTGGTCCGGATGAGCAGACGGAAATCAGAACGTACTGATGATGATGCAACGAGGAGTATCAACCAGAGCAATGGAAGTCAAAGTGAAGTTCTAGGAGTGAAGACACCAAACTACCTGAATACTGAGGTAGTGTAATGCTGCCTGAATCGGCCCATAAAGCCTTAGCCTACGACTATAGAGGTGGCGTTGGGTAACGTTTGTACCCAGACGTGCACAGGAGCAGAGCAACCGCTGGAGCTAGGACAGGTGAGTAACATATCTGTGCTCAAGGCTGCTGACTGTTTCCAGTAACATCCATCAGAATTATATTGCGTGTATTTGTCAATGTGCTATAGATGCAATGGGGGGGTGTTGTCCTGGTAGAGATAGCAAGTGAAGGGTGTTCCCAAGATTGCACATGTAACCCAATGAGCAAAGGAATAAAAGAAAAAACAATTTTATTTAAAAACACAATGCGTTTCGGCTGCATACAGCTGTCTTCATGTGTCTAATGTGGGGTGGGAAGTTACTGCGCGATCACATAAATGTGCCCTCTTATACAGTAGTTAAGGTGATATCACCCATCAGCAGCAGTGGGTGCCCTCACCCAGGAGCTCATCATCCAGCAGCAGCAGTGGGTGCCCTCACCAGGAGCTCATCATCCAGCAGCAGCAGTGGGTGCCCCTACCCAGGAGCTCATCATCCAGCAGCAGCAGTGGGTGCCCCTACCCAGGAGCTCATCATCCAGCAGCAGCAGTGGGTGCCCCTACCCAGGAGCTCATCATCCAGCAGCAGCAGTGGGTGCCCTCACCCAGGAGCTCATCATCCAGCAGCAGCAGTGGGTGCCCTCACCCAGGAGCTCATCATTCCTCAGCAGCAGTGGGTGCCCTCACCCAGGAGCTCATCATCCATCAGCAGCAGTGGGTGCCCTCACCCAGGAGCTCATCATCCATCAGCAGCAGTGGGTGACCTCACCCAGGAGCTCATCATCCAGCAGCAGCAGTGGGTGCCCCTACCCAGGAGCTCATCATCCAGCAGCGGCAGTGGGTGCCCTCACCCAGGAGCTCATCATCCAGCAGCAGCAGTGGGTGCTCTCACCCAGGAGCTCATCATCCACCGGCAGCAGTGGGTGCCCTCACCCAGGAGCTCATCATCCAGCAGCAGCAGTGGGTGCCCCTACCCAGGAGCTCATCATCCAGCAGCGGCAGTGGGTGCCCTCACCCAGGAGCTCATCATCCAGCAGCAGCAGTGGGTGCCCTCACCCAGGAGCTCATCATCCACCGGCAGCAGTGGGTGCCCTCACCCAGGAGCTCATCATCCAGCAGCAAGCAGTGGGTGCCCTCACCCAGGAGCTCATCATCCAGCAGCAGCAGTGGGTGCCCCTACCCAGGAGCTCATCATCCAGCAGCGGCAGTGGATGCCCTCACCCAGGAGCTCATCATCCAGCAGCAGCAGTGGGTGCCCTCACCCAGGAGCTCATCATCCAGCAGCAGCAGTGGGTGCCCTCACCCAGGAGCTCATCATCCAGCAGCAGCAGTGGGTGCACTCACTCAGGAGCTCATCATCCAGCTGTCAGCAATGTCCTGGCATATGATGCTCAGTGCAGACTGGCAGCTGTCGGCTCCCGTTAATGATTAGCAGCGGGCGGTCAGGACGGAGATGTATGATAATGCAGCCTGGCACACGGTAAGAAACTCTTGGCAATATTTATGGGTGCCGCCGGGCATCTCCCATAGAAGGAGAAGCGTCGGACCTATCTGACACAATTGTGTGCTCAGCCATGTGGAAGAAATCCTCACTACAATATTAATGCGGCCAAAATGTAGTAAACGTCGGATAACTCATCCCCCCGGCAGCCAGATCCGTCAGGAAAGGTGACCCATCCTTCACAACCATGGGAGAACTGAGATCCAGAAGAGACAGAGCGCCGGGCGGGTGAGGTCCAGGCCTGTCAAAAGCAGATGAGGCAGGTGCAGACGTCTGTGCCGATTCTCAGGACGAGCGCCTCTCGTCAATCTCAGGGAGGGTTATTAACTATTAAGAACCAAGCAGCTTTTCTCATCTTTGTCTTCCAAGAGCCGGAACATCTTTATTTTTCTGATGGCATGACAACTTGTGCTTCATGGGGTATTGGTTTTATTGCACCATGTTGGCTGCATTTTTACATCAGTTTCCCAATTTTTTGGGGGGGTTTGATAAAAAAAAAAAAAAATTCCTTGTGGGTTTTTTTCTGCGCCAAGTGGTAGTAGTAGTATGGGTCAGTAGAAGTAGGGGGCAGTTGGAGAAGTGGGGGGGGTTGGAGAAGTAGGGGGCAGTGGGAAAAGTACGGGGCGGCGGGAGAAGTAGGGGGCAGTGGGAAAAGTACGGGGCGGCGGGAGAAGTACGGGGCGGCGGGAGACGTACGGGGCGGCGGGAGAAGTACGGGGCGGCGGGAGACGTACGGGGCGGCGGGAGACGTACGGGGCGGCGGGAGACGTACGGGGCGGCGGGAGACGTACGGGGCGGCGGGAGACGTACGGGGCGGCGGGAGAAGTACGGGGCGGCGGGAGAAGTACAGGGCGGTAGGAGAAGTAGTGGGCGGTAGGTGTAGTAGGGGGCAATAGTACCATAGTAGTAATGGGAAGAAGGAGTACTAGAGGGAGATAGGAATAGTAGGGGCGGTAGAAGTAGTAAGGGGAGGAAGGAGTAATTAGAATGAGGTTGGAGTAGTAGAGGGAGATAGGAGAAGTAGAGAGCAGTAGGAGTAATAGAGGAAATTAGGAGCAGGGGGATGTCATAGAGAGAAATTAAAATCCATAAGACAGCTCTTTGGTCTTTGGATAGGAGACAAATCCGTCCACCCCTAGACTGAACATATAGGAATAATTAAAACAGGGAAAGTAAAGAGAGTAAACTTTAATTCTCATTGAAGTTGGACCTCCTGGTGTGGACAGGTAATATCAGCAAGGAATTTTGCTGGGAAAGAGACAAGTCTGAAATTCGTTTAAGCAGAAAAGGAGAACTGACTTCCCAGGCATAATTGGGAGACACTCAGTTCAGACATGAATATTGGGGTTTACATAGATCCTACATTTATGGAAGATATACAATATTTTCAGCGTTGTGACAGAACGGCGAATATAAAACACATTTTTACATAACTGTGAGACCTGAACATCAGCCCTAAATTAATATGGAGCAGTCAGATGACAATACACATATCATAAATCCTACCTATAGAAAGGCAAAATCATGATTGGCAACATAACCACAAAATCTTTTGCCTGGGACCTCCAGGGGTGAAGATACCCTGACAGTTGGGGATTTCTTCAAATTCTGAAGGGCCGAGCACATCCCACAAACAGCACCAATGTGAGCTCATCAAGGGGAGGTATGTGGGCATAAATTTCATCTAACAACAAGCGGAAACTGGATTTGGTCCTTCGTCAGTCCTTGGAAGGTACTTGCTGTGGGTTCTGTACTTTTTTTTTTCCCAAGGAGTACCTAACTCCTGTAAGCTATGAAGCCATTTCATTGACCTCAGGTTTAGCAATTTTCTTTTGGTTATCCCTTTTATTTTATGTAATTGTATATACTGTATTGTTTTGTTCCCTTTTGTAACATCTTTTGTATATTTTTATAAACACTGCCGACGACTTTGGGATTAAATATATAAATTGTTATATTTTAGTTCCTCTTGCTCTACTGACCGCATCCTTGAAGTCATATGCGATCTGTAATGGGCGTCCAATCGGTCTGTGTAAATGATTGGTGGTGGCAGCTAGTTTTTTTCATGGGTCATTGTGGGGCTTCGCAGTGACAGTACCAGTGTATACCGTTATATATTTGATGCATTGGAATCGGTTGTATATATACTATACCCTCACTATGAGCGCACCAATAATCCTCCTAGTAGTGAAAAATAGCCGCAGCCTCGTCTATTATTCGTTGGTCAATTGAGTAATTGTCCTGACAACTGGAGGCAGCAGAGTGCTGTTTGTGACAGGGGAGGTAGGAATAGTAGGGCGCAGAGGGGTAGTAAAAGGAGGAAGAAGTAATAGGGAGAGCAAAAGGAGTAGAAGAGGGCGGTGGAAGTAGTAGGCGGTGGTAGAAGTAGTAGGGGACAGTAAGGGCGGCTTTGCACGTTGCGACATTGCACGTGCGATGTCGATGGGGTCAAATCGAAAGTGACGCACATCCGGCGTCGCAGTCGATATCGCAACGTGTAAAACCTTTTTGATACGATGAACGAGCGCAAAAGCGTCGTTATCGTATCATCGCTGCAGCCTCCGACATTTCCATAATGCCGATGGTGCGACAGGTGCGATGTTGTTCCTCGCTCCTGCGGCAGCACACATCGCTGTGTGTAAAGCCGCAGGAGCGAGGAACATCACCTTACCTGCGTCCCGGCTGCAATGAGAAGGACGGAGGTGGGTGGGATGGTTACATCCTGCTCATCTCCGCCCCTCCACTTCAATTGGCCGCCTGCCGTGTGACGTCGCTGTGACACCGCACGACCCGCCCCCTTAGGAAGGAGGCGGGTCGCCGGCCAGAGGGACGTCGCACGGCAGGTATGTGCGTGTGAAACTGCCGAAGCGATAATAAATCGCTACGGCAGCTTTCACTAGATATTGCACGTGCGACGGGGGCAGGGACTATCGCTGCAGCATCGGTAACACATTGTTACTGATGTCGCAGCGTGCAAAGCCCGCCTAAGAGTTATGATGGCGGTAAGAGTAGTAGAGGACGTGTTAGGAATAATAGCAGGAGGTAGGAGAAGTAGTGGGTGGTAAGAGTAGTAGAGGTAGATAGGAGAAATAGGTGTCAGTAGGAGTAGTAGAGGGAGGTAGGAGAAGTAGGGGGCGGTTGCATAACTAGAGGGCAGCAAGAGTAGTACGGGCCGTTAGGAGTAGTATCGGTTGGTAAGAGAACTAGAGGGCAGTAAGAGTAGTACGGGGTGGTAGGAGAAGTAGGGGGCGGTAGGAGTAGTACGGAGCGGTGGGAGAAGTGGGGGCCGTAGGAGTAGTACAAGGCGGTGGGAGAAGTAGGGGGCGGTGGGAGAAGTAGGGGGCGGAGGGAAAAGTAGGGGCTGGAGGGAAAAGTAGGGGGCAGAGGGAAAACTAGGGGGCAGAGGGAAAAGTAGGGGGCAGAGGGAAAAGTAGGGGGCGGTGGGAAAAGTAGGGGTGATATGGTTTTAAATTTAGGTTGATGCCATTCACATGATACACATCTATCCCTTTGACACCTGCACTCCAAATTAGTAATTGAAGACCTTTATCGCATACGATATATATCTCTACACAAATCAAAGACAGCCAGTCATGATCGATGCAGAATTCTGATTTATTGAGGAAGTACAAAGAATAATATAAGAAGCCCCTTGGCTGAGGGCCAGGGGTGCCTACCATAATCCTATTGGTTAAGTGGCAAAAAGAGCTTACGTCGAGTAATATATATGTATGCATTTTATAATGTTATATTAAGGTAACTCAGCATCTATTAAAAAAAAAGTATGTCTTATGATCAAGGGAAAGTCCCTTTGTCTGAAACGACCAGACAATGGGTGTGTTAGATAAAATCAAGCACCATTTTAAATTAGTACAGCATTTTTGGTTATATTCAATATGTATTAAATGTCATCCATAACAGGGGGCGGTGGGAAAAGTAGGGGGCGGTGGGAGAAGTAGGGGGCTGGTAAGAGTAGTACGGGGCGGTAGGAGTAGTACGGGGCGGTAGGAGTAGTACGGGGCGGTAGGAGAAGTAGGGGGCCATAGGAGAAGTAGGGGGCCGTAGGAGAAGTAGGGGGCCGTAGGAGAAGTAGGGGGCCGTAGGAGAAGTACAGGGAGGTCGGAGTAGTGCAGGGAGGTCGGAGTAGTGCAGGGAGGTCGGAGTAGTGCAGGGAGGTCGGAGTAGTGCAGACAGGTCAGAGTAGTGCAGACAGGTCAGAGTAGTGCAGACAGGTCAGAGTAGTGCAGACAGGTCAGAGTAGTGCAGGCAGGTCAGAGTAGTGCAGGCAGGTCAGAGTAGTGCAGGCAGGTCAGAGTAGTGCAGGCAGGTCGTAGTAGTACAGGCAGGTCGTAGTAGTACAGGCAGGTCGTAGTAGTACAGGCAGGTCGTAGTAGTACAGGCAGGTCGTAGTAGTACAGGGAAGTCGGAGTAGTACAGGCAGGTCGGAGTAGTACAGGCAGGTCGGAGTAGTGCAGGGAGGTCGGAGTAGTGCAGGCAGGTCGGAGTAGTGCAGGCAGGTCGGAGTAGTACAGGCAGGTCGGAGTAGTGCAGGCAGGTCGGAGTAGTGCAGGCAGGTCGGAATAGTGCAGGCAGGTCGGAGTAGTGCAGGCAGGTCGGAGTAGTACAGGCAGGTCGGAGTAGTGCAGGCAGGTTGGAGTAGTGCAGGCAGGTCGGAATAGTGCAGGCAGGCCGGAGTAGTGCAGGCAGGTCGGAGTAGTACAGGCAGGTCGGAGTAGTACAGGCAGGTCGGAGTAGTACAGGCAGTTCGGAGTAGTACAGGCAGGTCGGAGTAGTGCAGGCAGTTCGGAGTAGTACAGGCAGGTCGGAGTAGTACAGGCAGGTCGGAGTAGTGCAGGGAGGTCGGAGTAGTGCAGGGAGGTCGGAGTAGTGCAGGCAGGTCGGAGTAGTGCAGGCAGGTCGGAGTAGTGCAGGCAGTTCGGAGTAGTACAGGCAGGTCGGAGTAGTGCAGGCAGGTCGGAATAGTGCAGTCAGGTTGGAGTAGTGCAGGCGGCTATGATTGAGTCAGTAAAAAAATCTACGTTTAAATATAAAATACATTTTAATTAATTACTATTATTATTCTGTTACCAAACACTTTAGATGCTGCAGTCGCATTCTGAAGGCAATCTTGGCTGTTTCAGAGGAGATTCCTAGAGTGTGATTTTACCATATAAAAGTGGGTGATTAAGCAAATAGTTGAACCAGTGGGATGGTGTAATGCAGTACGACTACAACCGCCAACGAGAGACCCTGACCTCATCTGTGAGACGTTACAGGGCAGTGCATAGTTAAAGAATCTGGCTGTTAACCCTAGAACGCGCACCATAGAAATCTACCATAGAAAACAAGTAACCTAGCAGGCCTGCGAGGCCCCAGTTATGCGTTCATGGGTTAATGAGAATGTTTCCATTCACCAAAAGCAAGCAGACATCTTGAAGATGGTAATAGATGTATTAAAAACCATAAGACAAACAGCTGAACACACTCTATATAACAGATATTAAGGTTTCTCTTCAGCACCCAGCAGGTCTACAGTTATGAAGCCGAGGCATGGTTGTGGGCTATGTTGGGCGCTGTTGACCCCTCTGGTCACTCGGTCACCTGGCTGTACAGCAGTATTCACAGACACTGTTCTACTACGATATCAATGACAGCCATCTGGATTCCATGACCTGTTTGATCCTCATGTATCCAATCCCAGGATGAGTCTAATACTGCGATGAATCCGATCCTGAGATGCATTTGATTGTGTGGAAGACCCCACGACGAGTCCGATCCTTGTGTATATGGCCTGATGCGGTCATGTCGTGGCTCCTTTTCTCAGTCACGCCGGGGGTTCCAGGCAGGAGGCAGTGTGATGTGAGTGGGCTCAGAAACAGACAGGAGAAGACGATGCGTGGGAAGTGCGGTTTGCTGGGTTTCCATGGAAACACATAGCGCAGACCTTGGATCGCACCTCCTGCCTGAAATGGGTTAATAACGCTGAACTGCGGTAATATAAGTCCTGACTGGGATAAGAAGCAAGACACAGCACCATTCTATACAGCATAGTGGTGCGGCACAGTGCCATTCTATACAGCATAGTGGTGCGGCACAGTGCCATTCTATACAGCATAGTGGTGCGGCACAGCACCATTCTATAGAGCATAGTGGCACGGCACAGCGCCATGCTATAGAGCGGAACGCCGAGGCACAGCAACATTCTATTGGATGGAGTGGTGAGGCCCAGCGCCATTCTATAGAGCGGAGCGGGGAGGCACAGTGCCATTCTTTAAAGCAAGCAGCGAGGCACAGAGCCATTCTATAAAGCACGCGGCGACGCTCAGTGCCATTCTTTAAAGCAAGCGGCGGGGTACAGTGCCATTCTAGAAAGCAAAGCAGCGAGGCACAGCGCCATTCTATAAAGCAAAGCAGCGAGGCACAGCGCCATTCTATAAAGCAAAGCAGCGAGGCACAGCGCCATTCTATAGAGCAAAGCAGCAAGGCACAGCGCCATTCTATAGAGCAGAGCAGAGCGGCACAGCGCCATTCTATAGAGCGGAGCCGAGCGGCACAGTGCCATTCTATAGAGCGGAGCCGAGCGGCACAGTGCCATTCTATAGAGCGGAGCCGAGCGGCACAGTGCCATTCTATAGAGCGGAGCAGAGCGGCACAGTGCCATTCTATAGAGCAGAGCCGAGCGGCACAGTGCCATTCTATAGAGCGGAGCCGAGCGGCACAGTGCCATTCTATAGAGCGGAGCCGAGCGGCACAGTGCCATTCTATAGAGCGGAGCCGAGCGGCACAGTGCCATTCTATAGAGCAGAGCCGAGCGGCACAGTGCCATTCTATAGAGCGGAGCAGAGCGGCACAGTGCCATTCTATAGAGCAGAGCCGAGCGGCACAGTGCCATTCTATAGAGCGGAGCCGAGCGGCACAGTGCCATTCTATAGAGCGGAGCCGAGCGGCACAGTGCCATTCTATAGAGCGGAGCCGAGCGGCACAGTGCCATTCTATAGAGCAGAGCCGAGCGGCACAGTGCCATTCTATAGAGCGGAGCAGAGCGGCACAGTGCCATTCTATAGAGCAGAGCCGAGCGGCACAGTGCCATTCTATAGAGCGGAGCAGAGCGGCACAGTGCCATTCTATAGAGCGGAGCAGAGCGGCACAGTGCCATTCTATAGAGCGGAGCCGAGCGGCACAGTGCCATTCTATAGAGCAGAGCGGCACAGTGCCATTCTATAGAGCGGAGCAGAGCGGCACAGTGCCATTCTATAGAGCGGAGCAGAGCAGCACAGTGCCATTCTATAGAGCAGAGCGGCACAGTGCCATTCTATAGAGCAGAGCCGAGTGGCACAGTGCCATTCTATAGAGCAGAGCAGAGCGGCACAGTCCATTCTATAGAGCGGAGCAGCACAGCACCATTCTATAGAGCGGAGCAGCACAGCACCATTCTATAGAGCAGAGCAGCGCGACACAATGACAATCTATAAAGAGGAGCAGCAAAGCACAGTGCCATTCTATAGAGCATAGTAGCACAGCAATATTCTATAGAGCGGAGCGGCGTGACACAGCACCACTGTGCCATTCTATAAAGTAAGCAGTGAGGCACAGCCCCATTTTACAGAGCAGAGCAGGGAGCCACAGAGTCATTCTACAGAGCGGAGAGGGGAGGCACAGCGCCATTCTGTAAAGTGGAGCGGCAAGGTACAGCGCCATTCTATATATAGGAGTGGCAAGGCACAGCGCCATTCTATAGAACGGAGTAGCAAGGAACAGTGCCATTTTATAGAATGGAGTGCTGAGGCACAGTGCCATTCTATAGAGCAGAGTGGCAAGGCACATTGCCATTTTATAGAGAGGAACGAAGTGCCACAGCACCATTCTAAATAGCGCAGTGGCAAGCACACCGCCATTTTTTAGAGTGGAATGGTGAGGCACAATACTATTCTATAGAGCTGAGTTGCGGTGCACAGCATCATTCTATAGATCGGAGCGACGAGGCACAGTGCCATTCTGTAGAGCGGAGCAGGGAGGCACAGCGCCATTCTATAGAGCGGAGCAGGGAGGCACAGCGCCATTCTATAGAGTGGAGCAGGGAGGCACAGCGCCATTCTATAGAGCGGAGCAGGGAGGCACAGTGCCATTCTGTAGAGCGGAGCAAGGAGGCACAGCGCCATTCTATAGAGCGGAGCAGGGAGGCACAGCGCCATTCTATAGAGTGGAGCGAGACGTCACAGCGCTATTCTATAGAGCAAAGCAGTGAGGCACAGCATCATTCTATAGATCGGAGAGACAAGGCACAGCGCCATTCTATAGAGCCTGTGAATAAAATCTCTAGCACTGATGGGATTGAGTCTGGTACTCTAGTCACATCCAGAGCTGTATTTATGTCTGCCACTCCCATTGTTGATTATACCACGTTTGTTCCTGTTCCTCTTGCGACCAGTTGCTCCATTTATCTCCTCCAGTCCGCAGTCTCAGCCATTACCTCTGAGTGAGGGTGTCCAGGACAGGTGGCCTCCGGAGGTGTATTATACCCCGGGTATTAAGACGCTTATGATATTGCACTACGGCCAAGATACAAATCTGTGAAGTAATGCACCAAAATCCGGGGAGAGCCGCCAACACCCCACATAACATCCAACCAGTGTCAGTGCATATGGGGAGGGGGGAGGCCAAGGATTAAATCCTGGTGGGGGGTGGGTAGGGAGAAACGGATAATATGATCAGAGGATTTGCACATTGGAAAGGGTCGAGATCACTAAACGGCTGGAGGAGGGGAAATAATGGGATCGTAAAGATGGAGCCGCCAGGGGGCATCACCCAATCGCGGAAAGTGGGTCACCGTAATAAGGTCACATCAGCACACGGGCGGTCGAGGAGACACGCGAGCGGGCGGGGGGGGAGTGACCCAGCATGATGGGCAAGTAGTCCTGTACATGAGGGGATTAGATACACAGGTCAGCACATTATCACACATGAGAAGATTAGATACACAGCACAGCAGACAGTATCACACATGGGGGGAGTAGATTAACCGTACAGCAGACAGTATCACATAGGGGAGGATTAGATACACAGCTCAGCAGACAGAATCATGGATTATAAGATTAGATACACAGTTCAGCAGCCGGTATCACACATGAGAAGATTAGATACATGGCTACAATACAGCAGTCGTCTGACACCTGCGGTTGGGGGGGGTCATTACACAGCGCTGGAATCTGAAGGGGAGGACAGCAAAGTCAAAATCTCTACATAACTGAGAAGATCTTGAACCGCCTTTTATACTCCAATCACATCCAAAGCTGTAGTCTGTTTTCCTGGTTAGATCTCACTGCTGCCTCCTGTGGGTTTGCGGCCTGTACAGAGCAATGCGGAGCACGCTGCAGGTTTGGGGTCTTCTCCTCCTGTGCATTTTCTTTCTATACCTGTGCTGAGTGGGCGGTGTCTTCCTGGTAGCTGTGCTATGTGGTCTGACCAATCAGAAGCTTCCTGTCTGCTGCCTCCCTCCTCTTCCTGGCCCCAGCACAGCACCTGAAGTAGGGTCAGCAGAGGAGGATGCGGCTGGTGGTGGCACATCCTGTGAGATCCCTGAGGTTTCCCCAGGACATTCTCTATATTACACAGCACAGATTTTGCCTTGTCCCAATATATCAGCTACAGCCGCTCCAGGCACCGCTGTGAGGCAGGGCCAGCGAGGCGCGAGTCAGTGTGCCACTAGGACGCAGCTCTGATACATGCTGAGTGCAAATCGCTAAGACTATACGCCACTTTGCACCTCTATGATTGAACGCTGAACCGCTCTGCTCCTCTACGACCCAACCCGCTCCCCACCTCTGTGACCCAACCCGCTCCCCACCTCTGTGACGTAACCCGCTCCCCACCTCTGTGACAAAAACTCGCTCTCCACCTCTACGACCCAACCCGCTCCCCACCTCTGTGACCCAACCCGCTCCCCACCTCTGTGACCCAACCCGCTCCCCACCTCTGTGACAAAAACTCGCTCTCCACCTCTACGACCCAACCCGCTCCCCACCTCTATGACCCACAGCCTGCTCCCCACCTCTACGACCCGCAGCCCGCTCCTCACCTCTACGACCCACAGCCCGCTCCCCACCTCTACGACCCCTAGCCCGCTCCCCACCTCTACGACCCAGCCCGCTCCCCACCTCTACGACCCAGCCCGCTCCCCACCTCTATGACCCAGCCCGCTCCCCACTTCTACAACAGGACGCGCACCTCTACGACTGAACGTGCTCCCCAACCTCTATGACCGAACGCGCTCCTCACCCTCTACGACCAACGCCCTGCCCACCCTCTACTACCGAACGCATTCCCCACCCTCTACGACCGAACGCTTTCCCCATCCTCCTCGACCAATGCCCTGCCAACCCTCTACTACCGAACGCGCTCCCCACCCTCTACGACTGAACGTGCTACCCATCCTCTATGACCGAACCCGCTCCCCACCCCTACTACTCAACCCGCTCCACACCTCTACGACTGAACCCGCTCCCCACCTCTACGACTGAACCCGCTCCACACCTCTACGACTGAACCCGCTCCCCACCTCTACGACTGAACCCGCTCCCCACCTCTACGACTGAACCCGCTCCCCACCTCTACGACTGAACCCGCTCCCCACCTCTACGACTGAACCCGCTCCCCACCTCTACGACTGAACCCGCTCCCCACCTCTACGACTGAACCCGCTCCCCATCTCTACGACTGAACCCGCTCCCCACCTCTACGACTGAACCCGCTCCCCACCTCTACGACTGAACCCGCGCTCCCCACCTCTACGACTGAACCCGCGCTCCCCACCTCTACGACCGAACCCGCTCCTCACCCTCTACGACCAACGCCCTGCCCACCCTCTACTATCGAACGCGCTCCCCACCCTCTACGACTGAACGTGCTCCCCATCCTCTTCGACCAAACGCGCTCCCCACCCCTACGACAGAACCCGCTCCCCATCCTCTATGACCGAACGCGCTCCCCACCCCTACGACAGAACCCGCTCCCCACCCCTACGACAGAACCCGCTCCACACCTCTACGACTGAACCCGCGCTCCCCACCTCTACGACTGAACCCGCTCCCCACCTCTACGACTGAACCCGCTCCCCACCTCTACGACTGAACCCGCGCTCCCCACCTCTACGACTGAACCCGCTCCTCACCCTCTACGACCAACGCCCTGCCCACCCTCTACTACCGAACGCGCTCCCCACCCTCTATGACTGAACGTGCTCCCCATCCTCTTCGACCAAACGCGCTCCCCACCCCTACGACAGAACCCGCTCCCCATCCTCTATGACCGAACGCGCTCCCCACCCCTACGACAGAACCCGCTCCCCACCCCTACGACAGAACCCGCTCCACACCTCTACGACTGAACCCGCGCTCCCCACCTCTACGACTGAACCCGCTCCCCACCTCTACGACTGAACCCGCTCCCCACCTCTACGACTGAACCCGCTCCCCACCTCTACGACTGAACCCGCTCCCCACCTCTACGACTGAACCCGCTCCCCACCTCTACGACTGAACCCGCTCCCCACCTCTACGACTGAACCCGCTCCCCACCTCTACGACTGAACCCGCTCCCCACCTCTACGACTGAACCCGCTCCCCACCTCTACGACTGAACCCGCTCCCCACCTCTACGACTGAACCCGCTCCCCACCTCTACGACTGAACCCGCTCCCCACCTCTACAACCGAACCCATTCCACATTTTTATGACAGAACCTGCTCTGCTCCTCTACGACTATATGTCACCTGTTTGCTTCCTCTGCTTCAATCAGTGAATAGAATACACGTTACTATAGCAATAGCTTGTACTGCTGTAAAAAGACATCAACCCCTTCCATGCCGGAGCCAGTGAGATCAGTAGAGCAGGGCATGTCTCCTCTGCACCCAGCAGTGTTGGGGACTCACCACGTACAGCTGCTTCCATAGTGAGGCCCATTCCTGCAGCGTGGACGTCACCTCCGTGACAAGAGGGTCTTCCACAGGAACCACGGTCTCATACTGCCTGCGGGGGAAACAGAGACAGGGCGGTCACATCCTAATACTGGAGCTACTCCGCACCGCTCCCTGATACCAGCCCCCGCAACACTCCTCAATACCAGGTTCCTCTGATTAAGCCACACTGCTCTGTACCCTGATAGCAGTCATCGCTACCCTCTAGAAGTCCCCACGCCCCAATATCATTGCTCCCGCTCCCCGCCCCCACACCCCAATACCAGTCATCGCTCCCGCTCCCCGCTACCAGCCCCCACATCCCAATACCAGCCATCGCTCCCGCTCCATGCTACCAGCCCCCACACCCCAATACCAGTCATCACACCCAGATACCAGCCTTCACTCCCAGATAACAATCACCACACTCCTAAATCAAGCCCCCCCATCACTCCTCGATACCAGTCTCCACTCCCCGATACCAGTCACTGGTCCGTAATATCAGTCTCTGTTCCCCAATACCAGGCCATCCACATGACTCCTTGAGATCAGTCTCCACCCCTAAATACCAGTCACCCCACCTCGATACCAGTCATCGCTCCCCAATACTGTCACGCTCTCCGGGTCCCCTGCCCTACTCCCCGGCTCACCTGCCACGCTCCCCGGCTTCCCTGCTTCTCTCCCCGGTCTCCAGCCTCCATTGCCTGCGGCCTCCAGGCGGTCCGGTCCCCGCTCCCGGCGCCCCTCGGCTACACAGCCCCAGCCCGGCTCTCCTGCTTCCTCCTCTCCGCTCCCTGCCCTGGCTTCTGGCACCCGGGCCGCGCGCATGCGCATTAGGGCGCGCGCGCGGTCACTGACCCTTTCTTAAAGGGCCAGCGTCCACTGACAGGAAATTGAGCACACAGGTACAGGGTATAAAGGGGTTTAGTGTCCAAGTGGGCGGGGCCTGTTCTTCGTGTTTCCCAAGCTAGGAGTCAGGTCTCCCTGTGTTCCTGTGAGATACTCACCTCTCTCTCTTCTAGAGCCGATCCTGCCTCGCCATCCGGTCCTGCCGAATCCCGAACGCTGCCTATCTGCCATCCTGACAGTCCGTTCCATCTCTGATCCCTGCGGTGACCCGTCTTCTCGCTCCATCGGTTCCGGACTCTGCCTGACAACATCTCGGCTTCCGAACCTGAGCTCCGTCACCCGAACTACCATCAGTGACTCCGTGGTCCCAGGGACTTCTGCATACTACTCTTGTACACGGACTATCCTGCTACCTGTAGTGCTCCAGCTACCGGACCCCTTACCATCATCAAGGAGTTCGGCCCAGTGGATCCACCTCCTGGGTCTGCCCGTCCACCTGGCCCTAACAAATACCAGCCTCCACTTTCAATACCAGCCGCCGTTCCCCTATACCAGTTACTGTTACTCAATACCAGTTTCCACACCATGACACCAGTACGCCGACACCTGTACACCGATACCAGTCTTCACACCCCTATACCAGTCATCACTCCCCAATACAACAAGGTCCCCCACATCGCTCCTCGATGCCAGTCTCTGATACCCAATACCAGTCACCACTCTCTGATACCAGTTAGGTACTGTTCCCGGATACTGGTGTCTTTGCCTGTAATATTGGGTTCCCAATTGCTTTGAGTACAGCCATTTAAAGTGACTTTGTGTTGGTCTGTTTCATCAGAGGTTCCGCCTGCTGCTCTATCCTCCACGCTTTACACTGCAGCGCTGATTCATAAGGGATCAGCTATGATGAGTGATTCCAGCTCATTGGAGTCTGTGGTAGTCTAAAATTCTCCTTCTGTCTCATTACAGGTAGCTGTCCCCGATGCTTTACACTGCAGTTCTGAATTTTCTTATGAGGTCACTAAACGTGCCCCAGTAATACAGAACAGAACACTTGAGGGTCTGTGGATGGGTGAACCCTAAAATGTACCAGAATCCCCAGTAGGTGCATATCTGATACTCTGAGCGGAGTTCTAGTTTCTTCTAATCTTCAGGTCCCTTCTGCACTACAAGTACCAGATTAGATTGACCCCTGCCTGTCCTATTGCAGCAAGCAGAAGATCTTGATACACGGGTGCTGGGCAGGAATCTTCTAGTCTAGCATCCATGGTCTGCCCACTGGGTTGTCCCGTTCTTGCCCCTGTATATATGAGTATCACCAGTGCCCGCACGCCTCACCCTCATCGTAGCATTATATCATTATCTTATCCAGCGACATGTAGATAATGCAGATCTTCACCCACTCACCCTGCCCCCACTAACATACACCCAGGACTACCCACCGATCACATGCAGAACCCTGCAAAACAAGATATAGATTGCAACGCCTGCGCCTCCGTTTATTACAGTCCATTACCTATGTCATACACTCACACAATGGCACAGCCTGGCACATCACACAATCACAAGTGATGGCACAGGCTGGCATATCATACATATAGTCACACGATAGCACAGCCTGGTACATCATACATACAGTACAATCACACGATGGCACAGCCTGGCATATCATACAATCATATGCGATGGCAGAGTCTGGCAATCATACATATAATCACACGATGGCACAGCCTGGCACATCATACATACAATCACATGATGGCACAGCCTGGCACATCATACATACAATCACATGATGGCATAGCCTGGCACATCATACATACAATCACATGATGGCATAGCCTGGCACATCATACATACAATCACATGATGGCACAGCTTGGCACATCATACATACAATCACATGATGGGGGAGCCTGGCACATCATACATACAATCAAATGATGGGGAGCCTGGCACATCATACATACAATCACATGATGGCACAGTCTGGCACATCATACATACAATCACATGATGGCATAGCCTGGCACATCATACATACAATCACATGATGGCATAGCCTGGCACATCATACATACAATCACATGATGGCACAGCCTGGCACATCATACATACAATCACATGATGGGGAGCCTGGCACATCATACATACAATCACATGATGGGGGAGCCTGGCACATCATACATACAATCAAATGATGGGGAGCCTGGCACATCATACATACAATCACATGATGGCGGAGCCTGGCACATCATACATACAATCAAATGATGGCACAGTCTGGGATATCATAGGTACAATCACAAAATGGTACAGCCTGACATATACATATAATGGCACAACCTGGCACATCATGCATACTTAATCACATGATGGCACAGCCTGGCATATCATACATACAATTACACGATGGCACAGCCTGGCATATCTCAGATATAATCACATGATGGCACAGCCTGGCATATCATACATACAATTACATGATGGCACAGCCTGGCATATCTCAGATATAATCACACGATGGCACAGCCTGACATACAGTGGCATAGCATAGAGCATACAGCTGTGCAATGTCGTGAGGAATTCATGAAGCATTGAAAGAGTTAAGCGATAAGCCTCCCCCATCAGTGCCAGTGCCACACACAGCCGCCTCCGTGCAGACGTCTGCTCTCCTCCCCTGTGTCACCCATGCACAGTACGCAGGGCACATGCTGGGGGTCAGGGCTGTGTGGATGCTGGACAGGTGGATGGCACAGCGCCCGCCTGGGTGCAGGAAGAAGGATGAAGGCTCCTACCTCTCTGGTATCGCTGCCTCTTCTCCGATCTATGCAGCAATGAGGCATCCGAAAAGAAGCGAAAAATAAACCTCCCACGTACCCGGCACACATCCCCAGAGCACACACCGCTGCTACGCACACACATATATACACACACCGCAGCTACACAATCACATATACACACACCGATGCTATACACACACATATACACATACAAACAGTGGCTACGCACACATATACATACAACGCTGCTACGCACTCACATCTAAACATCCTGTGGCTACGTACACACATACACACCACTGCTACATACGCACATATACACACACCGCAGCTACACATATACACACACCGCAGCTACACATATACACACACTGCAGCTGCACATATACACACACTGCAGCTACACATATACACACACTGCAGCTGCACATATACACACACTGCAGCTACACATATACACACACTGCAGCTGCACATATACACACACTGCAGCTGCACATATACACACACTGCAGCTGCACATATACACACACTGCAGCTACACATATACACACACTGCAGCTACACATATACACACACTGCAGCTGCACATATACACACACTGCAGCTACACATATACACACACTGCAGCTGCACATATACACACACTGCAGCTACACATATACACACACTGCAGCTGCACATATACACACACTGCAGCTGCACATATACACACACTGCAGCTACACATATACACACACTGCAGCTGCACATATACACACACTGCAGCTGCACATATACACACACCGCAGCTACACATATACACACACTGCAGCTGCACATATACACACACCGCTGCCACACATACAACTCGGCTACACACACACACACACACGTACACACACACACACACACACACACACAGCGGTTATGCACACATATACGCAAACAACAGGGCCGCACGCACATACAAAGCAGCTATGCATGCACACACCACGGCAACACATACATGCACACCGCGGCAAAACACACATACATACATACCGCGGTATACACACACACACACACACACACACATACAAACTGCGGCAAAGCACACATACATACATACCGCGGTATACACACACACACACACACACACACACACACACACACATACAAACTGCGGCAAAGCACACATACATACATACCGTGGCTATACACACACATACATACCGCAGCAAAGCACACATACACACACACACACACACACGTCTGCTACATACACACGTCTGCTACGCACACATATACTTACACAGTGCCTTGAAAAGTATTCATACCCTTGAACTTTTCCAAATTTTTTAAACGTTACACCTATAAACTTAAAGCTTAAGTGTTGTTTTTTATTTTTTATTTCATAAATCAATAGTACACATGAAAATATGCAACTTTATAATGTATCTTATCAGAGACATTTGCTTCTTCCTCTGCCAGAATTCATCAGTCACTCACAAAATTCTCAATTCTGAGGTAAAATCTGTATTCAGTGAGGACTTTCCCATTACTGAGATAGGAGCTGGCGGCTGTTACTGATGAGATTCTATGTAGACAGAAGAGGGAGGAGCTAGAGGCAGTGGGAGGAGCTAGAGGCAGAACCCCACCCCCAACTACCTCTACTATCTACATAGAATCTCATCAGTACCAGCTTTGCAATGTAGAGGTGACATTTTTTTGCCCCTTCTTCTTTGCTCTCGCTCAGTGAGATTGGATGGAGACGTCTGTGATCAGCAATTTTTCCATCTTGTCACAGATTCTCAATGGGATTTCAGTCTGGACTGTGACTGGGCCGTTCACACACATGAAAAAGCTTTGATCTAAACCATCTATTGTATTTCTGCAGGATGTTTAGGGTCGTTGTCCTGCTGGAAGGTGAAGCTGCATCCGGCCTCAAGTCTTTTGCAGCCTCCAACAGGTTTTCCTTGACCTATATTTAGCTCCATCCATCTTCCCATGAATTCTAACCAGCTTCAGCTTCTGCTGAAGAAGAGCCTCCCAACAGCATGAGCTGCCACCATCATGTATGACGGTGGGGATGGTGTTTTCAGGGTTAGTTTTCAGCCACACATAGCATTTTGCACTTAGTCCAAGAAGATCTCCTTTGGTCTCCTCTGACCAGAGCACCTTCTTCCACAAGCTCGCTGTGTACCCTAGATGTCTTTTTCCAAAATACAAAAGGAACTTCTTATGGCTTGCTATAAAAAATATCTTTCATCTTGCCATTCTTCTACTAAAGCCAGAATTGTGGAGTATTTGACTAATACTTGTCCTCTGGACAGATTCTTCAACCTGAACCTGGATCTCTGCAGCTCCCCCAGAGTGACGAAGGGCGTCTTGGCTCCTTCTCTAATTAGTGCGCTCTTTGCTTGGGATGTCAGTTTAGGTGGACAGCCATGTCTTGGTAGGTTTTACAGTTTTTGCATATGCCTTGCATTTTTGAGTGATGGATTGACCAATGCTCCGTGAGATGTTCAGAGTTTGGGATATTTGTTTTTATAACCCAACCCTGCTTTACTCTTCTCCACAACTTTATTCCTGACCTGTCTGCTGTGTTTCTTGGTTTTCATGATGCTGATTGATCTCCAATGTTCTCAAACAAACCTGTGAGGCCTTCACAGAACAGCTGTAGTTAGACTGAGAATACATTACACACAGGTGGACTCAATTTACTAGTTAGGTGATTTCTAAAGGCAATTAGTCACTTAGGATTTTATTTAGCGATATTAAACTACATGAGGCTGAATACAAATATACGGCACAATTTTCAGATTTATATGTTTAAAATATTTATAAAGCCATTGATCATTTCCTTTACACTTCACAAATACTTGCACTTAAGGGTGCTTTACACGCTGCGACATCGCTAAAGATATATCGTCGGGGTCACGTTGTTAGTGACGCACATTCGGCTCCGTAAGCGCGTGACACCAATGAGCGACGATCAACGATCACAAAAAAGTCAAAAGTCGTTGATCGTTGACACGTCGCTCCTTTTCATAATATCGTTGGTGGTGCATGCTGCTGGTTGTTCGTCGTTCCTGCGGCGTCACACATCACTATGCTTCCACCGGCAATGAGGAAGGAAGGAGGTGGGCGGCATGTTCCAGCAGATCATCTCCACCTCTCCTCTGCTATTGGGCGGGGCCGCTTAGTGACGCCGCAGTGACGTCGCTATGACGCCGAACGCTCTCCCCCTTGAAGGAGGGATTGTTCGGTGGTCACAGCGACGTCGCTGAAAAGGTATGTGCGTGTGACGCTGCCGTAGCGATAATGTTCGCTACGGCAGTGATCACCAAATGTCGCACAAACAACGTGGGTGGGTGCTATCGCGCTCGACATCGCTAGCAATCGCTAGCGATGTCGCAGCGTGTAAAGCACCCTTTAGTGTTGGTATATCACATAAAATACATTTACGTTTGTGGGGGGTAACAAGAAGAATGAAAAATGTGGAAAAGATCACAGGGTATTAAAACTTTTTAAATGCACTGTACATACACATACAATGTTGTTACGCACCCACATACAGTGCCTTGCGTAAGTATTCGGCCCCCTTGAATTTTTCATCCTTCTCCCACATTTCAGGCTTCAAACATAAAGATAAAAAATTTACGGTAAATTTTATGGTGAAGAATCAACAACAAGTGGGACATAATTGTGAAGTTAAATGAAATTTATTGCTTATTTTAAACTTTTATAAAAAATAATAAACTGAAAATTGGGGCGTGCAATATTATATGTCCCCTTTAAGTTAATACTTTGTAGCGCCACCTTTTGCTGCGATTACAGCTGCAGTCGCTTGGGGTATGTGTCTATCAGTTTTGCACATGGAGAGACTGAAATTCTTGCCCATTCTTCCTTTGCAAACAGCTGGAGCTGAGTGAGGTTGGATGGACAACATTTTTGAACAGCAGTTTTCAGCTCTTTCCACAGATTCTCGATTGGATTCAGGTCTGGACTGTGACTTGGCCAGTCTAACACCTGCATACGTTTATTTGTGAACCATTCCATTGTAGATTTTGCTTTATGTTTGGGATCATTCTCTTGTTGAAAGACAAATCTCCGTCCCAGTGTCAGGTCTTTTGCAGACTCCAACAGGTTTTCTTCAGAAATGGTCCTGTATTTGGCTCCATCCATCTTCCATCAATTTTAACCACCTTCCTTGTCCCTGCTGAAAAAAAGCAGGCCCAAACCATGATGCTGCCACCACCATGTTTGACAGTGGGGATGGTGTGTTCAGGGTGATGAGCTGTGTTGCTTTTACGCCAAACATATCATTTGGCATTGTGCCAAAAAGTTCGATTTTTGTTACATCTTACCAGAGCACCTTGTTCCACATGTTTGGTGTTTCCCAGGTGGCTTGTGGCAAACTTTAAACAACACTTTTTATGGATATCTTTGAGAAATGGCTTTCTCCTTGCCACTCATCCATAAAGGCCAGATTTGTACAGTGTACGACTGATTGTTGTCCTATGGACAGACTCTCCCACATCAGCTGTAGATCTCTGCAGTTCATCCTGAGTGATCATGGGCCTCTTGGCTGCATCTCTGATCAGTCTTCTCCTTGTTTGGGATGAAAGTTTGGATGGACGGCCGGGTCTTGGTAGATTTGCAGTGATATGATACACTTTCCATTTCAATATGATCGCTTGCACAGTGCTCCTTGGGATGTTTAAAATTTTGGAAACGTTTTTGCAACAAAATCCGGCTTTAAACGTCTCCACAACATTATCATGGACCTGCATGTTGTGTTCCTTGGTCTTCATGATGCTCTCTGTCCGTTAAATAGAACACTGACACTATCACAGAACAGGTGCATTTATACGGAGACTTGATTACACACAGGTGGCTTATATGTATCATCATCAGTCATTTAGGACAACATTGGATCATTCAGAGATCCTCAATGAACTTCTGGAGTGAGTTTGCTGCACTGAAAGTAAAGGGGACAAATAATATTGTACGCCCCAATTTTCAGTTATTTTTTAAAAAAGTTTAGAATAAGCAAAAAATTCCGTTCAACTTCACAATTGTGTCCCACTTGTTGATTCTTCACCATAACATTAACATTTTTATCTTTATGTTTGAAGCCTGAAATGTGGGAAAAGGTTGAAAAATACAAGGGGGCCGAATACTTTCGCAAGGCACTGTATGTATAAACACACTGGGGCTACACACACACACATACTTACACCCAGACAACCTGTAGTAACGCACGCAAAACGTGCAGTAATAGACAACCCACAGTCACACATACACAATCCGCAGTTACACACACGACCAGCAGGCACACGCAACCCGTAAACAAACACACACAACCCATAGTCACTGACACAACCTGCAGTCACACACAAGCACACTTTCACCTTCACACCCTGAGTGCCATTGTGATGTGCACTGTTTTGTAGCACTATATTCACACTTTCCTGTATCTGCTCTTTAGGTCTAGGATTCTCTTCAGGAAACAGGAGCCTCAGGATGAACAGAGCTGTAGATCCATCACACACATGTGAGGTGCTACTTTCTTATTAATAAGATGAAACCCCCGGGATCTGAGCTTAGTGGAACCCCCACCCCTTCAGACACAATATGTGGCCAAGAAGAGGAGGCATCCCAGCAGGACAAGCAGGCAGGATCATACATCTCTAACACCAGATGTCAGACCATTACCTGCACAGATCCGGGCACCCAACTTTTCCAGTCTTGATTGACAAATCTCTGAGTGCATAATGGCACAGCTATAACGACCTCTAGGAGACCAGCACAATAGCTGGCAGCACAATGGTTGTCACCCAGCTTTTCTAACATGGAGATGACTGTGGCTTGGTCTGATTGCAGCCGTGGAGAACTCTTCAAAGATGTGTCTGGCATCCTGAGTGCACTCATAAAATATGCATGTTACAGGGCGCTATTACCATCAGAGTGGCTGGAGGTCATGAATATTTCATACACATCCTGCACAGTGTTCACCTTGGAGGGGCAGCAGCCCCATGTGCACTTACACAGGACTGCCCGAAAATACATGAATGGAGGAGGAGGCGGCGGTGACACCATCACAGATTGTGGCCGTCGTCTCTCAGATTCCTCCACTCTCCGCAGGCGCCGATCTGTCACACTGATCACCGGCGCAACCTCATTCAGTGGAAGCCGCTGATACTGCAGGGGCTGAAAATGTCACAGACTGGATCAACTTACAGCTCGTCACATGCGGACAAACCTCGACCCGTAGACTGCACTATCTACCAAAGAGGCCGCAAAAGAGCGGAGGAAAAGCATCTAATGTGTGAAGAAACTATTTAACTACTCCAGCCACCTCAAAAGCAGCAGACACATCCAGAGCTGCACTCAAAATTCTGCCGTTAAATTATGTCATAATAAGTCTCATCCAGAGCTGTAGTCTCTACTACGCTGTTACATCATGTCTTATCCTCCAGTCACCTTCAAAGCTGCAGTCACCATTCTGCTGTAACATCATGTCTTATTCTCCAGTCACCTCCAAAGCTGCAGTCACTATTCTTCTTTAACATCATGTCTTATCCTCCAGTCACCTCCAAAGCTGCAGTCTCTATTCTGCTGTAACATCATGTCTTATCCTCCAGTCACCTCCAGAGCTGCAGTCACTATTCTGCTGTAACATTAGGTCTTATCCTCCAGTCAGTCACTACTCTGCTGTTACATTAGGTCTTATCCTCCAGTCACCTCCAGAGCTGCAGTCACTATTCCGCTGTTACATCATGTATTATCCTCTAGTCACCTCCAGAGCTCCACTTACACATCTAACATTAAATTATATATCTTCTATGTGTTCATGTTACATCTTTGGCTGACTATCAGGCTCAGCTAGATTTGATCTCAGGGGTGAAGCTGATCGTCTGTCACCTGGTCTTCCATAAGTTCCCCTCTTACAGTTCTTCCTGGCAGTCAGGGTCATATCACCCCACTCTTCTACCCCTCTCACTGGGCAGAAACATCTTGTAATTGATTAAGTCTCTTGCATGAATGATACAAAGCGAAA
This sequence comes from Anomaloglossus baeobatrachus, assembly GCF_048569485.1. NCBI lineage: Eukaryota > Metazoa > Chordata > Amphibia > Anura > Aromobatidae > Anomaloglossus > Anomaloglossus baeobatrachus. The sequence continues at coordinate 57,299,395 of NC_134360.1, read as the reverse complement.
CATCCCCTGCATCGGCACTATCATCACTATAATGCTCTGTGCGGCGTGTCAGGGTAAGTCTATTGGAGTCGCCCAGTTTTCCAAGGAACAAATAAAGAACAGATGATAAACCCCCGAATACACCACATGTGCAGGCCCTGCGGCGACTGCTCGCCTGACTCACCCTCTGTTGCTGATGGCGGCTTTCTTCAGATGAATGATATTAGCTGGGAAGATTCCCTGCAGAGAGAAGAGGAGAACATTAGAAGAATCCCAAAACTGCACATTCAGTGGGAGAAAGGAAAAACAAAATAAAAGAGAGGACCTGCCCTCAGCAGGGAGAACACCTGCCACCAGCGATCACAGGACCTGCCTCCACAGGGCAGAGGGCATGCACCCACACAAGAAGAGGACCTGCACCCACACAAGAAGAGGACCTGCAGAAGAGGACCTACACCCACACAAGAAGAGGACCTGCACCCACAGATGGCGAGGACCTGCACCCACAGAAGGCAAGGACCTGCACCCACAGAAGGCAAGGACCTGCACCCACAGAAGGCAAGGACCTGCACCCACAGAAGGCAAGGACCTGCACCCACAGAAGGCAAGGACCTGCACCCACAGAAGGCAAGGACCTGCACCCACAGAAGGCAAGGACCTGCACCCACAGAAGGCAAGGACCTGCACCCACAGAAGGCAAGGACCTGCACCCACAGAAGGCAAGGACCTGCACCCACAGAAGGCAAGGACCTGCACCCACAGAAGGCAAGGACCTGCACCCACAGAAGGCAAGGACCTGCACCCACAGAAGGCAAGGACCTGCACCCACAGAAGGCAAGGACCTGCACCCACAGAAGGCAAGGACCTGCACCCACAGAAGGCAGGGACCTGCACCCACAGAAGGCAGGGACCTGCACCCACAGAAGGCAGGGACCTGCACCCACAGAAGGCAGGGACCTGCACCCACAGAAGGCAGGGACATGCACCCACAGAAGGCAGGGACATGCACCCACAGAAGGCAGGGACCTGCACCCACAGAAGGCAAGGACCTGCACCCACAGAAGGCAGGGACATGCAACTACAGGGAAGAAGACCTGCACCCACTACAGAGCTGTGTGTGATTATAAGGCAGGGGTCAGATGGCCATAGAACTCAGAAGAGGATGGCATCGCAGTCAACACACTGGCCGGGGCTGTCCTGACCCGAGCTTTACAGCTTCATGTATTTCTATACAGATCTCACGCTCAGGTGAGGAGAACCGCCGGCCAGTCCGGGCATTGTGATTCAATCGTCGTCTGTGTTTTACAGCTGTCTGACTCCAGCCTAACTAACACATCTGCAGGTTCCTCTCAGCTTCAGCCTCCATCTCACAGGCAGCCAGTGTTACAATATTGCTGCATTACAGCTGAGCTCAGAGAGCTGCAAATAATGTGTTTGCAAGATGACAAAGTTAATTTCTCCTGTTCTGTGTTAGTTACTTGTCTCTCACTGGTAACGCCCCTTCTATTTAAAATAAGCTCTGCAGGCCGTTATCTTTCAGGCAACATCCTCCCCATAGCCTGGAAGATGTCATTTACATATAAGAAAAACGTGCATTTCTCTGGAATAAAACATCAGATCACAGATATTAAGGCACAATTATATTCAGCTTCCTATGACCTGCATGACCATATAGATGGCTCAGGAGGGTTGATCATACTAACAGATTCCCTTTAAAGAGAACCTGTCATCAGGATCAGGCACGATAAACTACGTTTAGTTTATCATGCCTGATCCTGATGAGAGGTTCTCTTTAATGACATGGGTAAGGAATGTGGCTGGAGGCTGATGCCAGGTTGACCCAGTTAGCAAAGACCTCTCTAGTTCCAGTGGCCACATAATCCACTATTAGAGGTGGGCACAGGCAGTTTGTGCCCCTGGCACGTGGAGCTGATGGCGCCCTCGACGCTGGGACACACGGGCTGCAGAGAGGTCACTGTAGTGTTACTGAAGAGCTGGGAATTTGTCTCCTGACCCGCTGGTCTCTACATGAGGGTCACCTCTGGCTCTGTGTGCAGGACCTGGTATCCACTAAAGGTTTCTATGGAGAAGTGAAGAGTGGCTCTGCAATGAGCGGGTATAATGCTGCCATTGTGCTAGCCCTCACCCGCCCCCACCAGTCCTGAATGTCTATCGCCCATCACTGCGGATTTCTCCTCTTCCTGTTTTTCTCACACGGTTATTTCTATATAGAATTATCTAATTGTGTCCATTCTCTCCTATCAGTGCAGGAAAACTAGCGTAGCATAACTGGTGGGACTACAAATCCCAGCAGAGCCCCAGCACAATGCCCCTAACAGCACAGAAGAGATATGGGCTTCAGCACTACTCTAGTATTGATCTAATGGCCTAAAAAGTACCAATGAAATACAGGAACTAACAACACTAAGCATATACTGACGCAATCCGCAGGCCTCTGTGATAGTGAGGAGGTGGAGGTAATAAGGAGGAGGCAGAGAGTGAGGAGGAGGCAGAGAGTGAAGAGGCAGAGCGCGAAGAGGAGGCAGAGCACGAAGAGGAGGCAGAGCGAGAAGAGAAGGCAGAGCGCGAAGAGGAGGCAGAGCGAGAAGAGGAGGCAGAGCACAAGGAGGAGGCAGAGCGCAAGGAGGAGGCAGAGCGCAAGGAGGAGGCAGAGCGCGAGGAGGAGGCAGAGCGCGAAGAGGAGGCAGAGCGAGAAGAGAAGGCAGAGCGCGAAGAGGAGGCAGAGCGAGAAGAGGAGGCAGAGCGCAAGGAGGAGGCAGAGCGCAAGGAGGAGGCAGAGCGCAAGGAGGAGGCAGAGCACGAGGAGGAGGCAGAGCGCGAGGAGGAGGCAGAGCGCGAGGAGGAGGCAAAGCGCGAGGAGGAGGCAGAGCGAGGAGGCAGAGCGAGAAGAGGAGGCAGAGCGCAAGGAGGAGGCAGAGCACGAGGAGGAGACAGAGCACAAGGAGGAGGCAGAGCGCAAGGAGGAGGCAGAGCGCAAGGAGGAGGCAGAGAGTGAGTAGGAGGCAGAGAGTGAGGAGGAGGCAGAGAGTGAGGAGGAGGCAGAGCGCGAAGAGGAGGCAGAGCACGAAGTGGAGGCAGAGCGAGAAGAGAAGGCAGAGCGAGAAGAGAAGGCAGAGCGTGAAGAGAAGGCAGAGCGTGAAGAGAAGGCAGAGCGTGAAGAGGAGGCAGAGTGAGGGGGCAGATATTACTGAAAAGGCAGGGTATGAGGGGGTAGAGCTTACTGAGGAGGCAAGATGTGAGGGGGCAGAGCTTACTGAAGAGGCAGGGTGTGAGGGGGCAGAGCTTACTGATGAGGCAAGGTGTGAGGGGGCAGAGCTTACTGATGAGGCAAGGTGTGAGGGGGCAGAGCTTACTGAGGAGGCAAGGTGTGAGGGGGCAGAGCTTACTGAAGAGGGAGGGTATGAGGGGGCAGAGCTTACTGATGAGGCAGGGTGTGAGGGGGCAGAGCTTACTGATGAGGAAAGGTGTGAGGGGGCAGAGCTTACTGAGGAGGCAAGGTGTGAGGGGGCAGAGCTTACTGAAGAGGCAAGGTGTGAGGGGCAGAGCTTACTGATGAGGCAGGGTGTGAGGGGGCAGAGCTTACTGATGAGGCAGGGTGTGAGGGGGCAGAGCTTACTGATGAGGCAGGGTGTGAGGGGGCAGAGCTTACTGAGGAGGCAAGGTGTGAGGGGGCAGAGCTTACTGATGAGGCAGGGTGTGAGGGGGCAGAGCTTACTGAGGAGGCAAGGTGTGAGGGGGCAGAGCTTACTGATGAGGCAGGGTGTGAGGGGGCAGAGCTTACTGAAGAGGCAAGGTGTGAGGGGCAGAGCTTACTGAAGAGGCAAGGTGTGAGGGGGCAGAGCATACTGAGAAGGCAGGGTGTGGGGGGCAGAGATTACTAATGAGGCAGGGTGTGAGGGGGCAGAGCTTAATAAGGAATCAGAGTAAGAAACGGTGGAGCCTAGTGAGGAGGCAGAGTGTGGGGAATCGGAGCATGATGAGGAGGCAAAATGTGGGGAATCGGAGCATGATGAGGAGGCAGAGTGTGGGGAATCGGAGCATGATGAGGAGGCAGAGTGTGGGGAATCGGAGCATGATGAGGAGGCAGAGTGTGGGGAATCGGAGCATGATGAGGAGGCAGAGTGTGGGGAATCGGAGCATGATGAGGAGGCAGAGTGTGGGGAATCGGAGCATGATGAGGAGGCAGAGTGTGGGGAATCGGAGCATGATGAGGAGGCAGAGTGTGGGGAATCGGAGCATGATGAGGAGGCAGAGTGTGGGGAATCGGAGCATGATGAGGAGGCAGAGTGTGGGGAATCGGAGCATGATGAGGAGGCAGAGTGTGGGGAATCGGAGCATGATGAGGCAGAGAGATGGAGACTGAGGAAAAGGCAGTGCGTAATAAAGTGGCAGAGGGTGAGAAGGAGCCTAATGAAGAGGCATAAGGAGGTGGAGTGGGAGAAGGTGCGGGGTGTGAAAAAGGGTCAGAGAGCAATCTGTAATAAAGACACCGGAGAGAGTAACAAAAAGTGTAATTAGGATGAATAAAACAGTATTATATAAAATAGGAGGCGGAGCCAGTGATGCAAAGGGTGGGGCATAGCTGTAATGCTCCGTATCCCACATGTGCTAAATAATCTCAAACTTCTGTGTGACCAAAAATGCATTTCAAAAGTGTCAGGAAGCTGAAGGGTGAATTTCACCCAGGAGGCGCCTGCTACATCTCTGTTCACTCGGTTTAGTGCATTAACTGGAGAGCTGCGCTGTCGGCTACATGTCGCTAAGTGGTGGCTCAGAAATGAAAGCATGAGAACATGGAGGAGTGGAAAATCCCTTCTGGAAGAATAAACACAGAAATTATTTATCGATTCCACGTCCAAAAAACGGACTTGCCCTCCCCGTCATCACAAATAGAACAAGTGTATAAATATAAAAATCATAAAAAAGGGCAGGCCCCAGGACAAACTACAAATATCAGGCAGGCCCCTGGACAACTACAAGTAATACACAACCCATATGACCACTAAAGGAATCAGGCTGGATCCAGGACAACTACAAGAATTAGGCAGGTCGCAGGACAACTACTAGTACCAAGCTGGACTAAGGACAATTACAAAAACCAGGCAGGACAAAGGACAACTGCACGTACCAGGTAGACCCCAAGACAACTACAAAAACCAGGCAAGGCCAAGGACAATTACAAAGTACCATGTAGGGCCCAAGACAACTAAAAGAACCAGAATAGATTAAGGACAACTACAAGAACCAGGAAGGACCAAGGCAGCTGTATCAGGTAGACACCAGGAAAATTAAGAACCAGGCTGTCCCTGGGAAAACAACAAGAAACAGGTTTAATCCAGGACAACTGCAAGAACCCGGGACAACTACAAGCACTACGCTGGATTCAGGATACAAAGAATCAAGCAGGCACTAGGACAACCTAAATTACCAGGCAATTCCCAGGATAACTACAAGAACCAGGCATACCCCAGGAAAACTACAAGTACCAGGCAGGTCACAAAACAACTAGAAGAACCAGGCAAAATCCCTGACAACTACAAGTACCAGGCAGGACCCTGGACAACTCAAAGCACCTGGCAGTACTTAGGATAACTACAAGTACCAGGTAGGACCCAGGACAACTACAAGTACTAGGCAGGCTACAAGACAACTATAAATAATAGGCAAGACTGATGACAACTACAAATACCAGGCAAGACCCATGACAACTACAAGTACCAGGTAGGCCCCAGGACAACTACAAGAAACAGGCAGGCGCCAGGACAATTACAACTACCAGGCTGACCCCAGGGCAACCACAAGTACCAGGAAGCCCCTAGGACAACAAGTGCCAGGCAGGCCCCCAAGACAACAGCAAGTCCCAGGCAGGCCCCAGGACAACTACAAGAACCAGACAAGACCAAGGACAAATACCACGCAAGATCCATGACAACTAAAAGTACAAGACAGACTCTTACAAAAACCAGTCAGGGCTCACAACAACTACAAGCACCAGGTAAGCCACAGAACAACTACAAGAACAAGGCAGGCCCCAGGACAACTACAAGAAGCAGGCAGTACCAAGGCCAACTACAAATATCAGGCAGGCCCTAGGACAACAAGTGTCAGGCAGGCCCACAGGACAAGTACCAGGTAGGCCCCAGGACAACTACAAGAACCAGGCAGGACCAAGGACAAGATCCATGACAACTAAAAGTACAAGACAGGCTCTTACAAAAATCAGTCAGGGCTCACAACAACTACAAGCACCAGGTAGGCCACAGAACAACTACAAATATCAGGCAAGCCCAACGACAACCACAAGTACCAAGAAGGCTCCAGGACAACTACAAGTAATAGGCAAGACTGATGACAACTACAAATACCAGGCAAGACCCATGACAACTACAAGCACCAGGTTGGCCACAGAACAACTACAAGAACAAGGCAGGCCCCAGGACAACTACAAGAAGCAGGCAGTACCAAGGACAACTACAAATATCAGGCAGGCTCTAGGACAACAAGTGTCAGGCAGGCCCACAGGACAAGTACCAGGTAGGCCCCAGGACAACTACAAGAACCAGGCAGGACCAAGGACAAGATCCATGACAACTAAAAGTACAAGACAGACTCTTACAAAAATCAGTCAGGGCTCACAACAACTACAAGCACCAGGTAGGCCACAGAACAACTACAAATATCAGGCAAGCCCAAGGACAATCACAAGTACCAAGAAGGCTCCAGGACAACTACAAGTACCAGGGAGGCCCTAGGACAACCACAAGCACCAGGAAGGCCATATGACAACCACAAGGACCAGGAAAGCCCTAGGACAACTACAAGCACAAGGCAGCTCTCAGGACAACTACCAGTACTAGGCAGGCTCCAGGGCAACTAAAAGAACCAGACAGGCCCCAAGACAACTTGAAGTAACAGGCAGGTCACAGGATAACAAGTACTAGGCAAGCCCCAGGACAGCAACAAGAACCAGGCACCCATCAAAAGAACTACAAGTACAAGGCAGTCCCCCAAGAGAATTACAAGTACCATGCAGGGCCCCAAGATAACTACAAGAACCAGGCAAGAACAAGGACAACTGCAAGTACCAAGTAGGCCCCCAGGATAACTACAATTACTAGGCTAGTCCCAGTAGAAGAACCATGCTGGATCCAGGAACACTACAAGAACCGGACAGAACCTAAGACAATTATAAGTACAGGCAGGCCCCAGGACATCTACAAGTACAGGGAGGCCCCAGGACAACTACCAGTACCAGGCTGGACCAAGGACAAATACAAGAACCAGGCAGGATAAAGAACAACAGAAAGTACCAGGTAGACCTCAGGGCAACTCCAAGAACCAGCCTGAATCCAGGGCACCTACAAGAACTAGGCCAAGTCCAAGGACAGTTTCAAGTACTAGGCAGGCCCCAGGATAGCTACAAGTGCCAGACAGGCCCCAGAACAGCCACAAGTACCAGATAGGCCCCAGAACAACTAAAAGAACCAGACTGGATCCAGGACAACTACAAGATCCAGATAGGACCAAGGACAACTGAAAGTATCAGGTAGTTGTCTGCCAGGACAACTAAAGAAGCAGGCTGGCCCGCCCCAGGACAACCACAAGAACCAGGCTGGATCCAGGACAACTACAAGAACTAGGTTGGATCCAGAACTACAAGAATCAAACAGGTTCTAGGACAACTACAGGTACTAGGCAGGTCCCAGAATAACTACAGGTACCAGGCATGCCCCAGGATAAGTACAAAAACAAGGTTGGTTCCAATTTCACTACAAGTACCAAGCAGGCCACAAGGCAACTATAAGTACAAGGCAGGCCCCGAAGACAACTACAAGTAACAGCCAAGCCCCCAAGAAAACTACAAGTAACAGCTAAGCCCCCAAGACAACTATAAGTAACAGGCAAGACCCATGACAAATACAAGTAAAAGGCAGGACCTAGTACATCTACAAGTGCCAGGCAGAACACAGGACAATTGCAAATGCCAGTCAGAACCCAGAACAACTACAATTACCAGGCAGTACTCAGGATAACTACAATTACCAGGCAGGACCCAGGACAACTACCAGTACTACGCAGGCTACAAGACAACTACAAGTAACAGGCAAGACCCATGACAGCTACAAGCAAACCCCAGGAAAACTGCAAAAACCAGGCTAGCCCCAGGACAAATATAAGAACCAGGCTAGAACCAGGAAAACTATATGAAGCAGGCAGGCCACAGGACAACTACAAGAACCAAGTTGGATTCAGGGCAACTTTAAGAATCAGACAGGCCACAGGAGAACGACAGGTACCAGGAAAGTTACAGGACAACTACAGGTATTATGCAGGCCCCATGCCAGGCATGTACCAGGAAAACTAAAGAACAAGACATGCCACAAGATAATTACGAATACCAGGCAGGCCACAATACAACTACAAAAACCAAGCAAGATCCCTTACAACTACAAGTACCAAACAGGAACCAGGGCCACTACAAGTGCCAGGGAGAACCCAGGACAATTGCAAGTACCAGGCAGGACCCAGGATAACTACAAGTACCAGTAAAGAACCAGGACAACTACAAGTACCAGGCAGGCTACAAGACAAGTAACAGGCAAGACCTATGATAACTACAAATGTCAAACAGGGCCAAGGACAACTACAAATACCATGCAAGACTCATGACAGGCACACAGACAATTACAACAACCAGGCCGGGCGTACGACAACTAGAAGCACCGGATAAGCCCATGGACAACAACTATAAGAACCAGGCAAGACCCAAGGCAACTAGAAGTAACAGGCAAGCCCTATGACAACTAAAAGAACCAGGTAGGACCCAGAACAACTACAAATATTAGGCAGGACCCAGGACAACCACAAGATCGAGGCAGGCCCAAGAACAACTACAAATACCATGCAGGCCAAAGGACAACTATTAATAGTAGGCAGGCTCCAAGACAACTAAAAGTACCAGACAGGCCCCCAAGACAACTACAAGTACCAGGAAAGACCCATGACAATTACAGGTACCAGGGAAGACCTCTTATGACTATAAGTACCAGGCAAGACCCAGAAAAAGTAAAAGAACCAGGCAGGACCAAGGACAACTGGAATGACAAGGCAAGGACTTCAGATGTACAAGAACCAGGTAGGACCAAGAACAATTTCAAGCACCATGACAACTACAAGTACCAGGCAGGCCCCAGGACAACTACAAGAACTATGCTGGATCCAGGATAACTGTCCCACCTAAGCGGGGAATAGTTGTAAAATTATGTGTAGGGGAGGAGCTTGGCACCTTTATTGCTGGATGTTAGAGGAACCTTTTATCAATGACTACAGGCAGAGATATACAGTTAGGTCCAGAAATATTTGGACAGTGACACAATTTTCGCAAGTTGGGCTCTGCATGCCACCACATTGGATTTGAAATGAAACCTCTACAACAGAATTCAAGTGCAGATTGTAACGTTTAATTTGAAGGTTTGAACAAAAATATCTGATAGAAATTGTAGGAATTGTACACATTTCTTTACAAACACTCCACATTTTAGGAGGTCAAAAGTAATTGGACAAATAAACCAAACCCAAACAAAATCTTTTTATTTTCAATATTTTGTTGCGAATCCTTTGGAGGCAATCACTGCCTTAAGTCTGGAACCCATGGACATCACCAAACGCTGGGTTTCCTCCTTCTTAATGCTTTGCCAGGCCTTTACAGCCGCAGCCTTCAGGTCTTGCTTGTTTGTTTGTCTTTCTGTCTTAAGTCTGGATTTGAGCAAGTGAAATGCATGCTCAATTGGGTTAAGATCTGGTGATTGACTTGGCCATTGCAGAAGGTTCCACTTTTTTGCACTCATGAACTCCTGGGTAGCTTTGGCTGTATGCTTGGGGTCATTGTCCATCTGTACTATGAAGCGCCGTCCGATCAACTTTGTGGCATTTGGCTGAATCTGGGCTGAAAGTATATCCCGGTACACTTAAGAATTCATCCGGCTACTCTTGTCTGCTGTTATGTCATCAATAAACACAAGTGACCCAGTGCCATTGAAAGCCATGCATGCCCATGCCATCACGTTGCCTCCACCATGTTTTACAGAGGATGTGGTGTGCCTTGGATCATGTGCCGTTCCCTTTCTTCTCCAAACTTTTTTCTTCCCATCATTCTGGTACAGGTTGATCTTTGTCTCATCTGTCCATAGAATACTTTTCCAGAACTGAGCTGGCTTCATGAGGTGTTTTTCAGCAAATTTAACTCTGGCCTGTCTATTTTTGGAATTGATGAATGGTTTGCATCTAGATGTGAACCCTTTGTATTTACTTTCATGGAGTCTTCTCTTTACTGTTGACTTAGAGACAGATACACCTACTTCACTGAGAGTGTTCTGGACTTCAGTTGATGTTGTGAACGGGTTCTTCTTCACCAAAGAAAGTATGCGGCGATCATCCACCACTGTTGTCATCCGTGGACCCCCAGGCCTTTTTGAGTTCCCAAGCTCACCAGTCAATTCCTTTTTTCTCAGAATGTACCCGACTGTTGATTTTGCTACTCCAAGCATGTCTGCTATCTCTCTGATGGATTTTTTCTTTTTTTTCAGCCTCAGGATGTTCTGCTTCACCTCAATTGAGAGTTCCTTAGACCGCATGTTGTCTGGTCACAGCAACAGCTTCCAAATGCAAAACCACACACCTGTAATCAACCCCAGACCTTTTAACTACTTCATTGATTACAGGTTAACGAGGGAGACGCCTTCAGAGTTAATTGCAGCCCTTAGAGTCCCTTGAAAAAGAGGAGGCTATGCATTACAGAGCTATGATTCCTAAACCCTTTCTCCGATTTGGATGTGAAAACTCTCATATTGCAGCTGGGAGTGTGCACTTTCAGCCCATATTATATATATAATTGTATTTCTGAACATGTTTTTGTAAACAGCTAAAATAACAAAACTTGTGTCACTGTCCAAATATTTCTGGACCTAACTGTAGGTGGATATATGTTGAGTCAGAGATACCGGACTAGGGCAAAGATGAGAAAGACGAGAAAAACAGAAAGGGAGAGATGGATCGAGACACAGAAGGAAGAGAGAGAAGAGAGATGGATCAAAGATGAGAGAGTTACAGACCACTGAGCGAATGATGATGAGGTGAATGGAAGGCGCCAATGAGTGGATGATGGTGGGATCGGCAGAAGGAGACCCAACTTCACACTGAAACAGGAGCTGCACACAATCGGCTCGGCGGGGCCCTTCCTTCCTGACTTCTTTTTATAGGTTGTGGCTTTCGGCACTAATGAACTGTTAACGAGCGTGCAATTACTTATGCTAATGTACAGCTGGAGGCAAGCGGGGTCCGTGCCTCGCTCCTCAGTGACACCAGGCAGGGGCACATAGAACATGGCAGCGCCCTGTGACACTAAACTACTACATAATTGGGGCACCCAGAGGTTGAAAGGCTGCAGCGGGCATGACAGACATGGAATGAGGGGCCGGGGCACACTACACAGAGCAGGATGGGAGGCGTGAGAAAGGGGTTGTGTGGTAAGGAGGATTATCACCAGCCAGTCCGCTCAGGCCGTGAGAAGGAGGACATAGTGTAGGAAGGCCATACTGTGAATATTGTGGGCCAGAATCTCGCCTGTTCCTTTACTGGCACCTGACATACTCTGTGCTGCTGGGGAGCGTTCTCTTCTGGTCTGTGACTTCTAATGAGATCCTAATACTTCTGTCCTGAAATACTCTGTGCTGTGACCTTGCTCCATTCATTATGCAAGGATCAGGGTACTGCCTTTAAGCAGAGACACACAAGACCTGGAGATAAAGCCTCTCATCCCCATGACACACTGTGCAGACTCCACAGCTCAGAGTAATCAGCTTTTCCTCTGTGCTGCTGTTGAAGACAGCCATTGTCCTGAGATGTCCTCCCCTTCCCTAAAGTGCACACTGTCAGCAGAGCTCTGGCCGCTCTGACGTCAGATTGGTGGCAGCGCTCTGGATCCACTGCGGGCAGCGGCTGCCAGGGACAGCGGAGCGAACACTCATAAATGTAGCAGAAAAAGACTCTAAATGGCGGTGAACACAGGAAAATCCGGGAAACTCACAGCACTCCTGCCGGCCAGCCTGCGGCAGCCTGGTCATTACATCTGACCTTCAGACTGACTGGGCAGCGGGATGTGTGCACATGAGCAGAATGCAGTTTATGGAAGATTTACCTGCAGATACAATTAGATCCATTTAAAGGGGGGCTCCCCCCAAAAGACCATTGATTAGACCAGTAGGGTATCTAAATGCTTGTACCCCACCAACCTCTTATGACCCTTGTTTATATTACGGGACCCCTCACCCTGAAGACACAAATATCCAATATCACTGCACTTTTTTCTTACCTTTACGTTAGGGTTTTTGATGGAGGATCCTCGGTACCAACCTGCAAGACAAGAACATCAGTCTGGAATCATTCAAAACACAAACGCCTCCATCTACTGAAGAACAACAAGACCCATGAGCATCTGAAGAGAGCACAAGGGGTCCCCCTGTAGGCACCATCTGATGGGAGCGATAGCACAGCATGTCCTGCCTGATCACCGCACTTGCTTCATTTCTAAAAGTGAGGAGCTTGTGTGAGTCGGGGGGCCAAGACCATCCAAGTACATGTCAGGGGGCAACATGGGTAAAAATGAGACAATGAGACATCAATAAGGACAAAAGTGTCAATCTGCTCATGAATGAGCAGGCCCTGGATGAACATAGGCCCTTGGTTGTATGAGGAGGATCTGTTGGAGGACAATTGGGGGTTTGGAGGGATTTTTGGGGGGGGTTTAATACTTTAATCCAGAGACAATACAATTGAAGTTACATTGTTTCTTCCTCACAACATCCGGTGATGTCCTTTGTGTCAGCTCGTGTATGTAATCCGCACTGTCATCTCGCCAAGGTGTGCGTGCCAAAGAGACGGCAAGGCGATGGGAGGCGAGAGAGCACATCTAAAAGAGGACATGACGGCCACATCCAGTGACTGATGCCAGACACACTGCAGCCATCCGTATACTGCTCCTCTCCTATACTTTTCATTTTTAGTAACCGTTGATCTCGTCATACTCACACAGCTGAGGGATTGCTACAATGTACCAGTGTAAGTCATTAATCATCAGAGAGATAAGGACAAAGATACAATATGAGGACTGGTGGCTTCAGACAGAACCTTTTGTATTTCTGTATACAGTGTGCTCCCCATAATGGTAGCTGCAGGCATCGAGGTTCGACCCCTTGAGCATGTGCTTTGTGGTCGGTTTGTCTATCCAGTGAGTTACAGCAGATACACCTTTTTGCTAGGTGTTGATTATTTGTTATCCTTGCTTTAGTTTAAGGTAACAGGTATTTTCATTTACTCATTTGTCTGTCCCGTCACCTTTCGGGTGCTGCTCTAAATATCTTCTCCATGCTGGTATTTCTAGCTGGTGATATTCTCATTTGGATGTCCAGCCATACTATCGTTGTTTATGCCAGACAGTGAAAGACTAGCTAGGGTTTTATCTCCTTGCGGTTTATGCTATTTTACCCTGCCCCATCCTCTGTTTCTAGTTAGGTGGTAGGAGGCAAACTCTCTAGCAGTACGTACTTTACTCTTTCTTTTGGTATTTTGTGTTTAGTCACTCTGGGAAATCTTTCTATCTCAGCGCGCCTTCCTTTCTGTAGGTATAGTGCACAATGCTCTGCCCTCCAGTTCCTTAGGAGGAAAATAAAGCGCTTGAAGGCCTTTCAGGCAGCATAGGTCTGAGTTGCCCTAGTTTATTCTGTGGTTAGAGCTATAGCAGCCCATGCAGGAACCACTAGAGATTCAGGGGTCCGAATCTCTAGTCTGTACCAGAACCGGCTGAGTCAGTTGTAGTATTTTTAGTGTTCTACCTATTTATCCTGTGCGTGAGTTGATTAACCAAAAATAACATTATCACCAGCCCACTCCATTTTTCTGTGCTGAGAAGCCATCATGGATGATATGGATGCCCTGGCTGTGCACTTACGGTTCCTGTTCTTGGAGATGGCAGACATCAAAAAGTAACAACAATATACATTATCAGCCTCTACAGAGGTGTTAGTCCACCCAAAATTGTCTTCTGAACCCAAGGTAAAATTTACCAGATTGTTTCAATGGGGACCAAAGTAAGTTTTCTATCTTTCTTCTTGTAATTTGTATTTTCGTCTCTGTCCTGCCTCATCTGGAAGAAAGCGTATCTTTCGTACATGGAGATCCTCAGGCTTGGGCTTTTTCCTTCCCTGAGGATTCTCCAGTTTTTTCCTGCCAGTGCGTTTGGACAGATGTCTTACGGATAAGAGTACATTTGAGGGTGTTTCAGTGACTACCTCCTCTCATTCTATTGAGGCTGGAGAACCTATGCAAACTGGGGCCTGAGAGAGTCCAAGGAAGGAATTGAGCTTGGATCACCTGCTCGTCTCTGTCTAAAGTAAACTATGATCAAACTGGTCAGTTTCAAATACAATAATAAATTGTGGGTACACAGTTTCGACTCTCAGTCATCCAATTCAAGTATCTGCAATTGATAATTTTCCCCTTACTCAAAGTCATGTTACTTTTAAGGTTGACAATGTGTGTCCATGACAGTGGGAAAATCTATGTCATTTATGATGTTTCCTTACCTGCCAGCTAAAATTGTGTTGGGTATGCCCTGGTTGATGAAACATATGCCTACCATCCACTGGGAGTTTCAAGAGGTCAAGACTTAGGGAAATTTTTGTTTTACCAGTTGTTCATCTAAATCCATGGCATCTTTGAGATCTCTTCTTCCAGATTTGATGGCTGTTTTTTATGACAACGTGAAATTCTTTCTCCACTTAAGTGTTATGACTGTGCTATTGAATTTATACCAAAGCCAACTTGCCTAAATCCCATCTGTTTAACCTCTCTCTTCCTTAAAGAGATGCCTTGAAGGAGTACATTCAAGAGTCTCTCAAAGGTTCACATAAGGCCTTCCACCTCACCAGTCGCTGTGGGAGTTTTCTTTGTTAAGAAAAGTGATGGAGGGTTGCGTCTGTGTTTGGATTTGAGAGAAATGAAATGAATAAGATTATTGTATGTAATCCTTACCCTCTACTCCTTATTCCTGACCTGTTTAACCAACTAGCAGGGGCCAAATGTTTTTCTAAACTGGATCCAAGAGGGGCATATAACCTTATATGTGGAAGACTGGCTTCAATGCCCCCGAGGGTCACTTAGAAAATTTGGTGATGCCATTCAGTTTGCCCAATTGCTCCAGCAGTGCCTCAGAACTTCATAAATTATATTTTTTCTTCTTTAGTGAGTAGATTTTTAGAGTAGATATACTTGGATGACATTTTGATTTAATCAGGTTCTTGTGAGGAGCATTGGGAGTATGTTCAACAGATACTTCAAGTTCTTCAAGACAATCATTCATTTGCCAAGCTAGAGAAGTGTCAACTTGAGGTGCGGCAGATTCCGTTTTTGAGTCATTAGGTTTCCGCTAAAGGTTTTCAGATGGATCCCATGAAGGTACAGGTCATTCTTTATTGGGTAAAACTTAAAGCTTTGCAGAGGTTGTTAGGTTTTGCTAATTATTCATAAGTTCATTGAGAACTTCTCGGTTATAGTCAAACCTCTTACTGATATGATCAAGAAGGGTACTGATTTTTCCTCTTGGTTGGTCTACTGAGGCTGTTGATGACTTTGCATCAATCAAGACAGCTTTTTCTAAGAACTCTGTTCTCAAACAACCCAATGTTGATTTGCCTTTTGTGGTTGAGGTGAACGACTCTTCGGTGGGAATGGGTGCTGTTCTTTGTTGGAAGGAGGATGGTTACCGTCATCCTTGTGCTTTTTTTCTTGGAAATTATGACAAACAGAGTAAAACTATGATATGGGGATTGGGAACTCTTGGCTGTTAGGCTAGGTTCGCACACAGCGTCTTTTTGACGCTGCGTTTTTGTGCGTTTTTGGCCGCTAAAAACGCACAAAAACGCACCTGCGTCGAAAAAACGCATAAAAAAACCGCATGCGTTTTTACCGCGATTTGGTGCGTTTTTGGCTGCGTTTTGCTGCGTTTTTGATCTCTGCGTTTTGCTGCGTTTTTCCAATGCATTGCATGGGCGGAAAACGCAGAAAAACGCAGGAAAGAACTGACATGTCCATTTTTTTTTTTTAACTCAAAGACGCAGGTAAAAAAAACAGATGTGTGCGGACAGCAAAAATGAAAACTCATAGACTTTGCTGGGGAAGCAAAGTCCTGCAGTTTTGAGGCCAAAAACGCACCCGAAAAACACGCAAAAACGCCGCGAAAAACGCACTGTGCGCACATAGCCTAAAGAGTGCATTTGAGGAATGGAGGCATTGGTTGGAGGTGGAAATGATAGAGTAACTGTCTTTACTGAACACAACTTACTGTACGTTCATGTTGCTAAATGCTTGAATACTACACAGGCTAGGCGGGCCCTCTTTTTTGCTTGGTTTGATTTCTCTGTGACATATCTCCTTGGTACTAAGAATATGAAAGCTGATGCTTTATCACATAGTTTTCTTCAAGAGTTGAGGGACGATAATCCAGTCAAAATTCTTAGTGAAAGGGTGGTAGTGGAAGCTCAGGTTGATGCACCAGAGGACTTGCCATCTAGCAAGCTGTTTGTGCCGTTCTCGCTTTGTACTGACCTTCTTAAAATGCACGACTCTGTGTTGGCTGGACTTCCTGGTTCCTTTGCTACCTGAAGATCTGTTTCCAGGTCCTTATGGTGGCAGAGTGGTCGAAAGGATGTTGATGAGTACGTGCAAACTTTGTGCCAGGTCTAAAGCCTCTCGCCAGGCCCCTGCAGGGCTTCTTTTGCCTAACGAGGTTCCATTTCAACCTTGGACTCATTTGTCCATAAATTTTGTCAGAAAGTTTTCTAATTCTGGTGGTGATACAGTAGTATGGGTGCTGGTGGACTGCTACAGAAAGATGGTTCATTTGGTTCCTCTACCAAAATGGTCTACGACTAAGCGTTTCGCTACATTGTTTATTTTCGCGTTTAGCTACATGTGTTCCAAAAAACATAATTTCCAATGAAGGGGTTCCGTTTATAGATATCTTCCTGAGACTAGTGGTCAGACGGTCAGAATGAACTAATAATTAGAACAATATTTCAGATGTCTTGTTTCATCTAAATCAGGGGTGGGGAACCTCCGGCTGCCGCCCCAGCACTGCGGTCCCCGGGAATCAGCCCGGAGGCCGCAGAAAAAGTCATTGCGGGTATACGGCCCGCAATGACGTTTTCTGCGGCCTCCGGGCTGATTCCCGGGGACCGCAGTGCTGGGGCGGCAGCCGCATCTTGCTGGCTGCTGGCCCTTTAAAACCCCACACAGAGCGTTCCTATACCTGAAGGACTACGTCCCCACACTGGCACTGGCTACGTGAGGACGTACTTTGTAGGCAAGGTAGGCGTGAGGTGCGCTACAATTCAACAGAAGAGGAGCGACTGCCCTATGATCCCTCAGGTTCTACTGTGCCGGGCAGCGCTCTCTGTGCCCAGCAGTGGCGGCTCTGTCTGGGCCCGGTGGCGGCTCTGTCTTTGCCCGGCAACGGCGGCGCCTCTGTCGGTGCCCGGCGGCGGCTCTGTCTGTGCCCGCAGCCTCCCCCAACGCTCTCTGTGATCCCAGCCTCCCCAGTTCTCTAACTGTCTCCAACCTCCTCCAAGTCTGCCTGTGTCCCCAGCCTCCCCCAGGTCTGCCTGTGTCCCCAGCCTCCCCCAGGTCTGCCTGTGTCCCCAGCCTCCCCCAGGTCTGCCTGTGCCCCCAGCCTCCCCCAGGTCTGCCTGTGCCCCCAGCCTCCCCCAGGTCTGCCTGTGCCCCCAGCCTCCCCCAGGTCTGCCTGTGCCCCCAGCCTCCCCCAGGTCTGCCTGTGCCCCCAGCCTCCCCCAGGTCTGCCTGTGCCCCAGCCTCCCCCAGGTCTGCCTGTGCCCCCAGCCTTCCCCAGGTCTGCCTGTGCCCCCAGCGCTCTCTGTGCCCCCAGCGCTCTCTGTGCCCCCAGCGCTCTCTGTGCCCCTTCTCCCCAGTGATCTCTGTGCCCTGAGCATCCCCCAGTGCTCTTTGTGCACCCAGTGCTATCTGTGTCCGTCCGGCATCCCCGAGGGCTGTCTGTGCCCCCAGCTATGTATATACCCCCAGCAATGTTTGTGCCCCCCAGGTATATCTCTGCAACCCAGTGATGTCTGTGATGTCTATGCTCTGCTGCTTCCCTAGTGATGTATATTCCTCTCAGCCCTCTCCAGCAATGTTTATGCCCTCCCAACTATGTACCCCCCTCCCAGTGATGCCTATGCCCACAGCCATGTCTATGTCCCGCAGCTTTTCTAGTAATATATACTCCTCCCAAGTGATGTATTTGCCCTCAGCATCTCCTTTGATGTCTATGCCCCCAGCGTCCCTAGTCATGTCTATGCCCCCCAGCCTCCCCAGTGATCTATATTCCTCCCAACCCTCCCCTGTGATGTATGTACAGCAGTCCCAACCAACTCAAACCTGGAAAAGCAGTTGTGAAAAGCAACAAGATCAATATCGCTTAATATTACAGCTGCACCAAAGAATAGTACAGTCTATAATAATAATACAGTCTTCTGTCCTAGAGGAGGAAATATATTCTTCTCATTTGATTAAGGTCTGGAGAGCAGTTGAAAAAGATCTTTTGATAACTTGCGATCGGTCCAAGAGAACTGCAAACCGCAGATGTAGAAGAGCCCCTGTCTTTAAAGGTAGGAGATTTTATTTGACTTTCCTCAAAAATATTCACTTTAAAAGTTTTCTCAAGCAAATTTGCTGGTCCGTATGAGGTAATTAAAAACATTAATCATGTGATGGTCAAGATCCAACTCCCAGGTGCATGCAGGATTAATAATTCTTTCCATTGCTTTCTTCTTAAAAAGATTGGAGGAGATGCCGGTTCCTCATGACATCACTGAGGCAGACTTGGAGGATTTGCATGGGGATCACATAGTCAGAGAGTTCTGTTAGCAGGGTCAGAGATCTCAGAGGATCCAGTGGCCCCTTGTAGAAAGTGGGGTGGTACTGTCATGAGTCAAGTTTTGAACCCTGGAGCATGTGCTTTGTGGTCGGTTTGTCTGTTCACTGAGCAACAGCAGATACACCTTTTCTCTGAGTGTTTATTATCTACTATTCTTGCTTTCGGGGTACTTCTCACATAGTGAGATCGCTCCTGAGTCACGGTTTTTGTGACGCACCAGTGACCTCATTAGCGATCTCGCTGTGTATGACACTGAGCAGTGATCTGGCCCCTGCTGTGAAATCGCTGCTCGTTACACACAGTGCTGATTCATTTTTTGGACGTTGCTCTCCCGCAGTGAAGCACACATCGCTGTGTGTGACAGCGAGAGAGCAACGATCTGAATGTGCAGGGAGCAGGCTTCTGGCAGCCTGCGGTAAGCTGTAACCAAGGTAAATATCGGGTAACCAAGCAAAGCCCTTTGCTTGGTTACCCGATATTTACCTTGGTTACTAGCGTCCGCCTCTCTCAAGTTGTCAGTGCCTGCTCCCTGCACAAGTAGCCGGAGTACACATCGGGTAAATAAGCAAAGCGGTTTGCTTATTAACGCGATGTGTACTCTGGCTAGGAGTGAAGGGAGCCAGCGCTAAGCGGTATGCACTGGTAACCAAGGTAAATATCGGGTAACCAAGCGCTTGGTTACCCGATATTTACCTTAGTTACCAAGAGCAGCATTGCTTCCACGCGTCGCTGTTGGCTGGGGGCTGGTCACTGGTTGCTGGTGAGATCTGCCTGATTGACAGCTCACCAGCGACCATGTAGCGCTGGAGCGTCGCTAAAGTGTGATGGTACCCTTAGTCTTTTAGGTTATCAGGTGTTTTCAATTACTCACTTGCCTGTCCCATCACCTTTCGGGTGCCGCTATAAATACAACCTCCTGCTGTTATTTCCTGCTGATGATATTTTCATTTGGATGCCCAACCATACTGCTGTTGTTTATGTCACACGGTGTCTGGCTCAAAACTCAGAGAGTGTCAAGACTACATCTGACGCTGTTCACACAGCAGAGTCAGACATTCCATACGATGCTGCCTTTGAGTTGCACAGACAGGCTCAGGCGTCGATCAGCTGTGCTCTTGTTAGTAACCTGGCTTGCAGGAGTTAATTTCTGCTAGCCTGTGGATTACTGCTTGAGTCACATGTTGTAGGAGACCGATCTCAGTCGCTTCCGCCCTTTTTAAAATGGTGGAGCCTGTTCTCCCTTGCCGATGATAGCTTTATGCGATCCTGGTCCTTGTACTTTACTATCTGGTTGCTCATGAACTTCTGTGTGCTGTTTGGTGTCTTGTAGAAATTCTCTTGTCTGATTATTTCCTCCCTTACTTTAGTTTCCTCCTGAGCACATATTGCCTATGTGAGTGATCGCTGTGAGTTTGAGTTTTGGTTCCCCCACCATCTGTTTATTTGTGTGGGATTAACCACTCCTGTCTCGGCCCTCTCCTGGGTGAAGGGAGGGGGTCCACTAGACCAGGGTGGTTTTCTATAGCTGGGAAGATAGCCCAAACATCGTCACCTTCAGACGTACCTTTAGGATCAGGGTCAGCTAGGATTCCCCTAGCCTGAGGACCAGATAAGGCTCCCCTGTTACTTGTCATCCTGTCACACACCGTGACAGTTTGTCAGACAGTGAAACACCAGCTAGGGTTTTATCTGCTCGCGGTTTATGCTTTTCACCCTGCACCTATCTTTGTTTCTAGTTAGGTAGTAGGTGGGATACTCTCTAGCAGTAAGTATTTTACCCTTTCCTTTGGAATTTCGTGGTTTGTTTTTACTCATTCTGGGAACCCTTTCTATCTCAGCACTTTTTTCTTTCCGTAGGTATATTGCACTCTGCTCTTCCCTCTTGTTCCTTAGGTGGAAAGTGAAATGCTCGATGGCCTCTCAGGCAACATAGGTCCGAGTTGCCATAGTTTAGTTTGGACATAGGGTTACTGCAGTCCATGCAGGAACCACTAGGGATTGCGGGGTCCGAATGTCTAGTATGTACATGAACTGGCTTCGTCAGTTGCAGTATGTTCAGTGTTTTACCTATTTAATCCATGTAAGTTGATTAAACAAGCATAACAGTACCTCTGTATACAGGGAGCTCCCCCTAGTGGTGGCTGTAGACAGAATTTCATGTATCTCTGTATACAGGGAGCTCCCCCTAGTGGTGGCTGAAGACAGAATCTTCTCATGTATCTCTGTATACAAGGAGCTCCACCTAATGGTGGCTGAAGACAGAATCTTATGCATCTCTGTATACAGAGAGCTCCCCCTAGTGGTGACTGTAGATGGAATCTTATCATGTATCTCTATACAGGGAGCTCCACCTAGTGGTGACTGTAGACGGAATCTTATCATGTATCTCTGTATACAGGGAGCTCCCCCTAGTGGTGACTGTAGACGGAATCTTATCATGTATCTCTGTATACAGGGAGCTCCCCCTAGTGGTGACTGCAGACAGAATTTTATGTATCTCTGTATACAGGGAGCTCCACCTAATGGTGACTGAAGACAGAATCTTATGTACCTCTGCATACAGGGAGCTCCACCTAGTGGTGACTGCAGACAGGATCTTATGATGTATCTTTGTATACAGGGAACTCCCCCTATTGGTGGCTGCGGACAGAATCTTATCATGTATCTCTGTACACAGGGAGCTCCCCCTAGTGGTGGCTGCAGACAGAATCTTATATCTCTGTATAAGGGTAGCTCTCTCATGTGGTGGCTGCAGACAGGCAGAATAATTCACTGAACGTTGGAGCTTGACCATTTGCTTCAAAGACCAGTGATGTATTAGATGATGCTATACTAGTATGGTTCCTTACACTGCATAGGCTGAATGTAGACGGGATGCTGGGGAGGATTCGGGAAACCCCGCTGGTTACAGCTCTGGGGGTTCAGAAAGTATTTCATGGATCTGAGTTAAATGGAGCGGTGGTTTCTCTACTGTGCCGTACAGCCCATTACAAGGATGTTACATCCACGCTTATTTTTCTGCTAATGTTTTTCCGGTTGGTTGGAAATTGTCCCGACTGCAATAATGTAAATTACAAATGCAGCGAAAGTGGAAGCTTAAAGGGAAACTCTGGTATATAGGCCAAATTCCCGAATGGAGAGTCACGGTGTATACTGGTTGATGTAGATTGTGCTGCGTGATACATTGTTGCACTGCATTAGCAAAAAATGTTTCCATTAGGCTACTTTCACACATCCGGTTTGAGCACTGCGGCTCAATCCGGCTGTGAAAACTATGCAACGGATGCGGCGAAAACACCGCATCCTTTGCATAAGTTTTTACATGCGGCCCGTCCGTTTTTTTCCGGTTGCGGCATGCTACCGAGCATGCGCAGTGGAAAAAACCGCATCCGGCGAGCGGATGCGTTTTTTTCCGCATCGCGCCGCATCCGGCCTCCATAGGTATGCATTGAAAAATGCGCCGCAGCGGCCGGATGCGGCGCGATGCGGTGTTTTTTGCCGGAGCAAAAAACGTTGCAGGGAACGTTCGATCCGGCCGCGGCATCGGCTAAATCTGCCGCATGCGGCCAAAACCGGACCGAACGCAAGCCCCTGCGGCACAATACGGCACTAATGTAAGTCTATGCAAAAAAAACCGCAACCGGCGTTACAAAAGCCGGTTGCGGTTTTTCTGCAGAACGCCGTATTGTGCCGCAGAGCAAAAATCCGGATGTGTGAAAGTAGCCTTAGATGGTGTTCTGCATTAATAAGCAGCAATTGGACAGAAAGTTCTGTTACGTATTGGACCCCTATATTGGACCTCTGCAGTCGCCCCTGCACTCACCTTCACATTTCTCCAGGATATGCACAGTTTCTCCCAGTTCCAAAGTTAACCCTTGAGGTACTGATCCACGGAAACTAGATATGACTGAAAGAGAGAGACAAGACAGAGTATAGCAGAGCTGACACAGTGCAGAGATCACTAAATCATTACTACATCCCCGACTGTGTCTGAGGGTACAGGGTGCGATCGTGTGTAGGGGGGAATATGACAACACTTACTGGCTGAGCTATGGGATGTGAAGTGACAGCTGTGGTTTGATCTTCTAGATTGTAAGCTTACCAGCACGGCCCTCATTCATCTGTAACTGGTGAACTATGTGTTAACTTGTATTGTCTGTATATGTACTGTGAGGTAGCGTGGTCTGCTGCGCAGCAGAAGACACGGGATCCAGGCATTAAGGTTCACAGCACACGGTTTAATGTCCAAACAAAAGTCCACAACAATATACCTGTGCCTCTCCAGCAGAGAACTCAGGGAGTTCTGTTCACTCCCTCACACCCGGCACACCTGCCCTCGTTCCTGTTTCCATTTAACCCTTCTTTCAGCCTGTAGGGAAACAGCATTAACCCTAGAGTGGATTTACTTTCTATCATGGAGTGAGCACAACCGGGGCGAGACATACCGGCAGTCATAGATAACCCCGGTCACAGTCTCACGTACCCCCCCCCCCCCCCCCCCCTCAGTTCAAGCGTGCGGGGTTGAACTCCCGCCATCAAACACGGGCCGCGGGACAAGGCATCGGCGTTGCCCTGCAACCTACCGGCCCGGTGTTCAACCGTAAACCGGAAGTTCTGCAGAGAAAGGAACCACCGGGTAACCCGGGCATTCCGTTCCTTGGCGGATCTCATCCAGACCAGTGGAGAGTGATCCGTCACCAAGCGAAACTGCCGTCCAGCAGGTAATAGCGTAGGGACTCCAAGGCCCACTTGATCGCCAGGCACTCCTTCTCCACTACGCTATAATTCCGCTCGGGAGGGGTGAGCTTCCTACTTAAGAAGGTGACGGGGTGTTCCTCCCCCTGAACCACCTGAGACAGCACTGCCCCCAGGCCGACCTCTGAGGCGTCAGTCTGTACTATGAACTCCTTCCGGAAATCAGGGTGTACAAGAACGGGCTGTCCGCACAGGACCCCCTTCAGGGCCCGGAAGGAGTCCTCGGCCTGCGGAGTCCAGCGTACCATGACGGACTTCTTGCCTTTGAGAAGGTCCGTCAAGGAGGCTGATAGTCCCGCAAAATCCTTTACAAACCTCCTGTAGTACCCCACGATACCCAGGAAGGCCCTAACCTGCTTCGTGGTCAGGGGTCTAGGCCACTTCTGGATCGCCTCAACCTTGTTAATTTGGGGCTTGATCACTCCTTGGCCTATCACGTAGCCCAAGTAGCGGGCTTCCGTGAGTCCCAACGCACATTTCTTGGGATTGGCTGTCAATCCGGCTGTTCGAAGCGCGTCCACCACCGCTTGTACCTGTTCCAAGTGGGTCTGCCAATCGGAGCTGTAAATAATGATGTCATCAAGGTACGCTGATGCATACGCCTGGTGGGGTTCCAGCACTAAGTCCATCAACCTCTGGAACGTGGCCGGAGCGCCATGTAACCCAAAAGGCAAGACAACATAGTGGAAGAGACCCTCCGGCGTAACAAAAGCGGTTTTCTCCTTGGCGGACTCAGTCAGTGGCACCTGCCAGTACCCCTTGGTCAGGTCGAGCGTGGTAAAATATCGCGCCTGTCCCAGCCTGTCAATCAGCTCATCCACCCGGGGCATGGGGTAGAGATCGAACTTGGATATTTCGTTCAATCTCCTAAAGTCATTGCAGAACCTTAAGGAGCCATCGGGTTTTGGTATTAGGACAATCGGACTAGCCCATTCACTCCGGGATTTTTCGATGACCCCCAGGCGTAACATTGTCTTTACTTCCTCTGATATGGCTTGTCGTCGAGCCTCCGGTACCCGGTATGACTTCAGGCGTACCTTCAGGTGGGGCTCGGTGACAATATCATGTTGTATCAGACTGGTCCTACCGGGCAGCTCGGAGAAGACATCGGGGTTCTGCTGAACCAACCGTCTGGCCTCTCGCCTCTATGTCTTGGTGAGGGCTTCTCCAATCCTTACTTCCGGTTCGTCCTCTCCGGAGGTCGCTGGAGCCGGATGTGAACGACCCGAAGAGGAGGGAGATGGGGAAAAAACAGCCATCAGGCTTTCCCGTTCCTGCCAAGGTTTTAATAGGTTGACATGGTATATTTGTTCAGGTTTCCGCCTACCGGGCTGCAATACTTTATAGTTAACCACCCCGACTATCTCGTAGGGGCCTTGCCACTGAGCCAGGAATGTACTCTCCGCCGTGGGGATTAATACCAACACCCGATCCCTGGGTTTAAAGGTCCGCACGGTGGCTTGTCTATTGTAGCGGCCGCTTTGCGCGGCCTGAGCCTCCTGTAAATGCTCCTTCACAATTGGCATGACCGCGCTTATGCGGTTCTGCATTCCTAAAATGTGTTCAATCACACTTTTATGGGGGGTGGGCTCTTGCTCCCATGTTTCCTTTGCCAGGTCCAACAATCCCCGGGGATGTCGCCCGTATAACAATTCAAAAGGCGAAAACCCCGTGGATGCCTGTGGCACCTCACGGATGGCAAACATCAAATAGGGAAGCATCATATCCCAGTCTTTCCCGTCTTTTGAAATCACCCTTTTGAGCATGGTTTTCAGGGTTTTATTGAAACGCTCGACTAAACCGTCCGTTTGAGGATGATACACAGACGTACGCAACTGCTTGATCTGGAGTAGCCGGCATAGCTCTTTGGTCACTTTAGACATGAATGGGGTCCCCTGATCCGTAAGGATCTCCTTGGGCAACCCCACCCGGCAGAACACAGCAAACAACTCCCGAGCTATAAGCTTTGCTGCAGTATGTCTGAGAGGTATCGCCTCGGGATACCGGGTGGCATAGTCAACGATCACTAGGATGTGTTGGTGCCCTCGAGCGGACTTTACGAGGGGCCCCACCAGAGCCATCCCTATCCGTTCAAAAGGGACTTCTATAATGGGTAACGGTACCAACGGACTGCGAAAATGGGTCAGGGGTGCGGTAAGCTGACACTCCGGGCAGGTTTCGCAGAACCGTTTTACCTCCCCAAAGACCCCGGGCCAATAGAACCTTTGCAATATTCGCTCCTGCGTTTTCTTGACCCCTAGGTGGCCACTCATCAGGTGTTTATGAGCCAAGTCGAGGACCCGCCGGCGATGCGGCTGGGGCACCACCAACTGCTCTACCCCCACGCCCCATATTTCATCTACCCGGTAGAGTAAATCCTGCTTAAGAGCGAAATGGGGGTACCTTACCTGGGCACCGGGCAGCTGTGCCACCCCGTTAATTACTGTCACCCGACTCCGGGCATGTATTAATGTAGGGTCCTGGAGTTGGGCTGTCCCAAACGTATCCGGGGACGTCTCCAACTCCGGGATGGGTTCGACCGTCTCAGCCTCTCCTGCCAATACCTCTAGGGGCGACCTATCGGGTTCACATTCTGTCCCTATCATGGGGACCCCTACGGCAGGTGTCCCGGATTCAGGATTGTAGGGCTCAGGTCCCGGACTGACCAATATCTGAGGAGACTTAGGGGGTCCTTTCCATAAAGTCCAAAAATAGGGCAGATCCCTTCCTAGGATCACGTCATAGGGAAGAGTGTTAAGAAGTCCCACCTCATGTTGCACCTGACCGCAAGGTGCTGTGATGGTGACAATCCCCGTGGGATAGTCTCGGCGGTCCCCATGTATGCAAACCACCCCCACGGTACGTCCTGTGGCCTTTACTTTAGCCCTCAAGGTGGATCGCACCAGGGTCACTAAGCTTCCGGAATCCAACAATCCTGTAACCGGACATCCATTCACCTGTATTTGGCACAAGTGGGGCTCAGTCTCTGGGGAGACCAGGTCAGCGGTACACACCACCTGAGCATACATTGAACCCCGCCGGGTAACCCCACAATCCATGGGCTCCGTGGTCAGTGGACACTGGGCTTCCATATGTCCCACCCGCTGGCACCGCCAACATCTAATAGGGAAGGAAACCCCCTTGACAAGTTGTCGTTTAGGGTACAGAACCTTCCGGACCTCAGGAACGGCGGGCGCGGCCTCAGACGGGACGGTAGAGGACTCCTGCACCGGTGTCAGCGGTGGGTCCTTGGCCCTAGGCTTGGAGGGGCCGGACCGACGGGCGGTACGCAAAGTCTCAGTGTCCCGTATCAAGTCCTGCGTAGCCACATGCCGCTCTACCAGGGACACTAATTGGTCCAGGGTACTCGGGTCACCCTGTCCTACCCACCGTTGAATGATGACGGGTAAAGTACGCACAAAATGATCCACTACTACCCTTTCCACCATTTGCGCCGGGCTCAGAGTGTCAGGCTGCAACCACTTTTTTACAAGATGCAACAAGTCATAGGCCTGGGAGCGTACGGGTTTGGCTTCCTCATAGAACCACTGATTTACCCGCTGAGCCCGTACATAGGTATTCACCCCCAACCGAGCCAGTATTTCGGCTTTCAGGGTCGCATAGTCAATGGCGTCCTCGATACAGAGGTCCAGGTACGCTTTTTGGGGTTCCCCCGTCAGATAGGGCGACAATACCTCAGCCCACTGGGGGGTCGGCAGCTTTTCCCGCTCGGCCACCCGCTCAAACACCGCCAGGAACGCTTCCACATCATCCCCCGGGGTCATCTTTTGCAACGCTTGTCTCACCGCTTTCCGGACGCTGCCGTCGTCACCCGGTCCCGGGGTTGTTGCTGCCGGTCCGGCACGGATCGACTTGGCCAGGAGGACCATCTGTTCTTGGTGCCTCTGTTCCTGCAATTTCAAGGATTGCTGGTGCTGTTGCTGCTGATGATCCAATGTCCGGAGCAGGTGTGTATTCATCTGTTGTTGCTGTGCAGTAGCCTGAGCCAGCTGCTTTAGTATGTCTTCCATGGCGTTGCCGGGTTTGGGCTGTAGTATAGCCGCTTGAATCCAGGACATGTGCTACCGGGTCACCAGAAATGGAAGCTACACCTCACCGGGCTGGCATGCCCGCCGATTCTCCACCATATGTGAGGTAGCGTGGTCGGCTGCGCAGCAGAAGACACGGGATCCAGGCATTAAGGTTCACAGCACACGGTTTAATGTCCAAAGA
Source organism: Anomaloglossus baeobatrachus (assembly GCF_048569485.1). Taxonomy (NCBI): domain Eukaryota; kingdom Metazoa; phylum Chordata; class Amphibia; order Anura; family Aromobatidae; genus Anomaloglossus; species Anomaloglossus baeobatrachus. Next base: position 57,271,404 of record NC_134360.1, on the reverse strand, counting down.
AAAGTCCACAACAATATACCTGTGCCTCTCCAGCAGAGAACTCAGGGAGTTCTGTTCGCTCCCTCACACCCGGCACACCTGCCCTTGTTCCTGTTTCCATTTAACCCTTCCTTCAGCCTGTAGGGAAACAGCATTAACCCTAGAGTGGATTTACTTTCTATCATGGAGTGAGCACAACCGGGGCGAGACATACCGGCCGTCATAGATAACCCCGGTCACAGTCTCACAGTACCCATTTAATTGTACAGTGCTGCGGAATATGTTGGTGCAATAGAAATAATATTATAATTATCTGTGTACTGAACATGGCGAAGAGCAAGTAACGTCCAAGTAGGATTGTAACAATTGTGTCCACAGATACATTGTACCAGTGCATGGAAGAAAGTGTGATCACAATGTATTCTACCAGTGTGACAGTGGTTGCAATGTATCGTCACCGAGCCTTAGCTTTATAACATGTAGCTGCATCTTTTTCAGGGGACCAAAATAATTTGGACAATTATCTCAAAAGCTCTTTAATGGGCTGAATGGTCTATTCCATCGCTAATCCATAATTAATCAAATAAAAGGTCTGGAGCTGATTCCATGTATGGTATTTGCATTTGGAAGGTGTTACTGTGAACCCATAACATGAGATCTCAATGGAAGAGAAACAGACCATCGCTAGGGTGGGGAAAAAAAGAAGAAATCAATCAAAGAGATAGCAGAAATGTGAGGAGCGGCTAAATCAGTTTGGTACATTCTGCAAGAAAAAGAGCGCACTTGGAGAGCTAGTAACTCAAAAAGGCCAATATCCCCACAGAAGACAAGAGTGGGGGATGATCATAAAATCCTTTCCATGGTGAAGAAAAATGTCTTCATAATATCCACTCAAGTGAAGAACACTCTCCAGACGGTAGATGTTTCAGTATATAAGACTACCATAAAGAGAAGACTTCATGAGATCAGATACAGAGGGGTCACCACAAGATGTAAACCATTAATCAGCCTTAAAAATAGAAAGACCAGATTAGACTTTGCAAAAAAAAATAAAAATTATATATTATATATATATATATATATATATATATATATATATATATATATATATATATATATATATATATATATATATATATATATATATATATATATAAAAGGATACCGCCCAGTTCTGAAAAACAGCAGAGGACAGATGAGACTTAGATCAACCTGTACCAGAATGATGGGAAGAAGAAAGTGTGGAGAAGGCATGGAACGGCTCATGGTCCAGAGCATAGAACGTCTTCTGTAACATATGGTGGAGGCGGTGTGATGGCCGAGCATGCTGGTTGTTCAATGGCCCTGGGGACCTTGTGGTTATTGATGATGTGACTGAAGAAAGAAGCAGCCGGATGAATTTTGAAGTGTACGGGGTGAGACTCTGCACAGATTCAACTAAATGCAGCAAGGTTGTTTGGATGGCGCTTCACAGACAGATGGACAATGACCCAAAACATCCTGCGAAAGCAAAGAAGAGGAATATTTTGCAATGGCCGAGTCATCACCAGATCTCATCCCATTGAGCTGCATCTCACATGATTAAGACAAAAATGTAAGGCAGAAACAAGCAACTGAAGTCACCGCAGTAAAGCCTCACACAGGAGGAAACCAGCGATGGTGACGTCCATGGCTTCCAGACTTCAGGCCGTCATTGCTGCAAAGGATTCTCTACAAAGTATTAAAAGTGAACAATTTATTGTAAAGTTAATTTGCCCAGTTACTTTTGAGCCCCTGAAATGAGGAGACTTTGTAGGAAACTGGCTGCAAATTCCTAAACATTTTACAAGATATTTTTGTTCAACCCCACTAATTGAACCTGAAAGTCTCCACTTCAAATGCATCTTAGTTGTTTCATTTTATATAAAAAAATAGTGGCCTGCAGAGCTTAAATCACGAAGATTCAGTTACTGTCCAAATATCTCTGGACCTAACTGTATAATGGTGCCATACGTTGTCTTTGCACTATAAAGTGTGTGAAATTGTGCCAGCTCCATGATATGGCCGGGAATTGACAGGCGTGCGATATGACAGCATGTGTAGGAGGCCATGACCCTGGGAGATGCTCAGTGTTGCCGGGCAGCGACCCCGGAAGACACTCTGTGTTGTCCAGCTGGGACCCCAGGAGACGCTTCCTGTTGTCATGCCGTAACCCAGGGAGACGCTTCCTGTTGTCATGCCGTATCCCAGGGAGACGCTTCCTGTTGTCATGCCGTAACCCAGGGAGACGCTTCCTGTTGTCATGCTGTAACCCAGGGAGACGCTTCCCGTTGTCAGGTCTGTAACCCAGGGAGACGCTTCCCGTTGTCAGGTCTGTAACCCAGGGAGACGCTTCCTGTTGTCAGGTCTGTAACCCAGGGAGACGCTTCCTGTTGTCAGGTCTGTAACCCAGGGAGACGCTTCCTGTTGTCAGGTCTGTAACCCAGGGAGATGCTTCCTGTTGTCATGCTGTAACCCAGGGAGACGCTTCCTGTTGTCAGGTCTGTAACCCTGGGAGACGCTTTGTGTTGTCGGGCCGTAACCCCAGGAGACACTCCATGTTGTCAGGCCATAACCCAGAGAGACGCTTCGTGTTGTCAGGCCATAACCCAGGGAGAGGCTTCGTGTTGTTAGGCCATAACCCCAGGATTTGCTCTGTGTTGTCGGGCTCTGACCTCGGGAAACGATCAGTATTGTCAGGCCATGACCCCGGGAAACACTCCATGTTGTCAGGCCATGACCCCGGGAAACACTCCATGTTGTCAGGCCATGACCCCGGGAAACACTCCATGTTGTCAGGCTTTGACCCCAGGAGACGCTCCGTGTTATTAGGCTATGACTCCGGGAAATGCTCGGTGTGGTCAGGCTGTGACCCTGTGTTGACAAGCCGCCATCAATAACCTCAGATCCATTCTGGCGTCTGCTCAGAGAGTAGATGTAATGGACTGCGTCAGCGCCATCTCCCCCCCTGTGACACGCTGACGGGGAGCGCTCGCTCTGCAGTACTAACCCTCTCAGTGCCGCATCCCTGCTCATCAGAAGCCGTCGGCCAGGAACCTGCTGCCGTTACCCAATCCAGGTAGACACACCAGAGATAACGAGTCATCTGTCACCTATAGCATCAGTAAGGAGCCGCACCGAGCCCCCACCGGAGGAGTCATATCATCACGCGCTCTCCAACACAGGCGATCCCCAGGATACAGAGCGGCCCCCCAACAATACCAGAAATACACACTGTAACGCCAGCGATCATGCCCAATGTAAAGACCCCCAAGAAGCCATTACCAAACTGCCTCATCCTGGGCCCCAAACCACAGGAACCCCGGGATATAAACAGCTGTAAATGAGAAGTATGGAGGCACAATGATAAATCCCAGAGACACTACAAGTCCCAGCACTCCCAGCAACTGGAATGTTCCCCCACAAAGCGGCCCCGGGGTCTCAGGCCCGGATATTCTGCAAGATCCAATTAGTTATAAAATGACCTAATTAGCGGCAGAATGAGCGCAGCATGGCGCCGACCTATATTCTGTGCATCAGCTCTGAACTGAGAGACTACAACTCCCAACATGCCAGGACTACCTGCAAGGCAGCCACATTCTGGGTGCAGTGCCCCACATGGAGGAGTATGGTATTACACGTATTGGATGTACGCAGCAGCGCCCCCTGGGGGTTGTAGTCAATAATTATCAGTTTTCCCCAGCTGTGCTGTTGGGGGCTGTAGTTGAACAGTGCAATGTCCCAATGGCTAAGGTGTAAGTCACAATTCCATCCACCTCACTGCGGCCGCCGCCATTCGCTCCGCATTACGAAACCACGTGACTGTGGCTGAAGCGATGGTGCAGATTTGTAGGTGTTTGTGGACGTTTCTCTGAAAATGTCCTTGAAGAGAGAATGTCAGTCATACAATGCTCGGCTCCTGCATCCCGCACTGCTGCAGTCACAGCCTGCGCAGCCGAACACCCACACACTGCTGCACGGTGTACATGTGAGCTCCACCGCAGCCAGTGCAGACCCCGGGGAAGAGCACGGCATCATGCCCCGACCCTCGGCCCCACCAACAACCTCAACATCCTGCACATGTGTGTGACCGGCCCCAAGATCGACCCCGTAATAATGACTTCTATATAGATCCTGCACAATGGCACCCAGGTCCAGCCACTGGCGGACACAGACAGAAAGGGCCTCTGTGCAAGAAGAATATAAAGGCCCTTTACAGCCCAAATGCTCTTAAAAATGCAAAATTGCACCTGCTTTAGAGGTGGTGTGCCCCCCTTACCTCTTGGGCCCCAGGCTGCACCAATGGTGCGTCCACCCCTGGGTCAAGCATCTATTACTATAGCATGTCTGATAATCCGGCAAGGAACCGCGGTGTAATACGGAATCAATCAGGATGCGGAAGATTCTGGGGTCTATAGAGATTTCTATGAGCTCCTGATAATCCAGAATGTCAGATAATTCAGAATATATTTGAGAAGATCACATGACACAGAATATTTGATAATCCAGAAAGGTCACTGTGTATATCAATAAAGAATGAAAAGTATTCATAAAGTAAAGCAGCATGAAGCTAGAGAACTCGCCCCATGAGCTCACAATCTGTATATAATGAGCAGTGAGGACCTAAATACAACATGAACATGGAGAGTCCAGTGGCCTCTCACTACCGGTACGAACATGGGGATCAGCACCGGAACGTGACCCCCAACCGGCAAATACAATAGGAAATGAAAAGCAACCCCTACAAATCTGACACGTCTCACAGCTGAGGAGTCGTAACAATGTTTCACTCATGACAACTTTTGCCCTTGTGAGCAAAATACACTCCTTCTATGTCATTGGAATGCCAAATTAGTAAGATTTGTGTTATGAGTGCTTGGGAAATCATGGCAGCACACACGCTTTGAGGTGTAATTAAAGTTTCTGCTTTATTACATCATGTGACCAGTTTATATAGTACCCCAAACAAAGAAATAACTCCTCCGAACTATGCACCAATAAGAGCCGCAGGGGTGTATGTAGAAATGTGAAACTTCTCCGCCCATCAGTGTTAGCTGAACCCTATAATATCATTCAGTTATAAGATAAGATGGTTTCTATAAGAACAAAAAGGATTGTATTCTTTCACACTAGTATTAGGATATTTAAAGGTATTTGGGCTCTGAGAGTGATAAGAATTGTCCCGTCACTGACAGGAAGCAGAGATCTTGAAAATGTCAAATAAATGAAACAAAGTTAGACCCGTGGTATGGTCGCTGGATACTGACATTATACTCGGGAATTACTAGTCATGCGATTCCCTTCCCGTCTCTGACATTATATACCCAGGGAGGGCTTTCCGGATAATTGAGCAGATTACTGCGGCGCAGGCCGGGATAGGACAGGTCCCTATTTGCACACTCGCTGCCTCCTCGTCCCGTGCTCACAGCCGAGGTTTCCGTGAATTAAGGTCAGACAGAGCCCGGAGAGCGCAGCAGGAGGGGCCGCCATCCGCTCGGCCGGAGGATTATTTAATGCTGATTTGATTATAACAATCATGTTGTCCAGCGTCTCCTGCGCAAACATAATCCAGCAGAGGAGGCTGGATGATGCCAGGGTGCCACTCCTGTGCCCCCGAGCTTTACCCGGCCAGTGAGGTCATATATACATGATACAGGGGGGACATTCTCAGCCAGGCTTCCACACAAGACCCCAGTGTATTGCAGAAGGGGTACCCTCCGGGTGAGAAGTGGTGCCAGTTACTCCTTTGATATGATCTGTGATTGACCCTTGCACCGATGACCCCTTTTACTATGCCATAGGGCAGACATGATAGCGGCAGCGTTTTCTCGCACGTCCCCGCCATCGTGACCTCAGTGCTTGCTCAGCATCTCAACAGATGCTCTGACACAGCGGCCCCTGGGGACACGGGACGGCGGAGAGCACTCAGCACTAGTGCCACAATCAGCAAATCTGACATCTACGATGTCAAAGTGGCCATGAAATGGAGACCGCTAACGAGGCGAGGAAGGGTCCGCCATGGCGTCAGCCCTCCAGAGAAGCAGGCTGCAACCGAAACCCCCATCCTCCGTCTATAAGAATCCACAAATATCAGCGCACTGGTTGTGGCGGATGGGATGATCGCAGCAGGCGTCGCTCCGAACCGGCGACCGCTACACTATAGGACCCGATCACGTGAAAGAGCTGGTGATAAAAACTGCTGCACAGTCTAAGGCTGCTTTCACACAACCGGTTTTTGCAGTGCAGCTCAATCCGGCTCAAAAACCTATGCAACGGATGCGGCGAAAAAAAAACGGATCCGTTGCATAAGTTTTTCCATGCGGTCCGTCCGTTTTTTGACGGATGCGGTTTGATACTGAGCATGCGCAGTGCAAAAAAACGCATGCGGCGGCCAGATGCGGTTTTTGCCGCAGGACGCCGCATCTGGCGTCTATAGGCTTGCATTGTAAATTGCGCCGCATCGTGCCGGATCCGGCACGATGCGGTTTTTCACCGCACAAAAAAACGTGCCAGGCAACGTTCCATCCAGCCGCCGCATGGACTAAATATGCCGCATCTGGCAAAAACCGGATGCAACACAAGGCCATGCGGCACAATACGGCACTAATGCAAGTCTATGCGGAAAAAACGCAACCGGCGGCAAAAAAAAAAGGTTGCGTTTTTTCTGCAAAGCGCCGTATTGTGCCGCACTGCAAAAAAACGGATGTGTGAAAGCAGCCTAATACACAACACCTGACTTTTGCACCTTTTTGCCATTTTTCATTTGTGCCTTATTTAATTTGCACACTTTAAGCCAATTCATAATTTTCAGTTCTTTTTCTTTTGTCTTGTATTTATTGCTTTTGCATCAAATTCTTCACAATGGGGCAGGAGGTTTATTAATTCTGTGCGAACTCAAAAATGCTGTTTATTTTTGCCTTTTAACTGGCATTTTCTGCTATAATGTCGCAACACAGAAATCCTAGGGTTACCTAAAATCATTGCAAGGGCAAAAAATGGTTACATAAATAACAAACAAACAGGCAAAGACATAGAAAAGATTCAAATGAATAAAATAATTAGGCACAAATAATAACAGGTGAAAAAGACTAAAAACTAGAAAAAAGAAAGGGGTAATAATGAATCCGGCCCTTCATTCTATTTATTTATTATTTATTTATCATTGTGGTCAGGGTTTGGGATTTTCCAAATGTTTCGGTTTATTCATTAAGACTTTTTAAAAATTAGCACTAGTTTTGCACAAGTGACCAAGAGTCCGGCCCTGGGGCAACTTTATGTACTTTTTAGTGCAAATCTTGCGACGTTATAGTGGAACATCCAACTTTTTTTTGTCTCAAAAAGGTGCAAAAAAATTAAAACTACAAAAATAAAGCATTTATTTTTTTGCAAAATTCATGGACCCCCTGATGATTTTGAAGACAAAACGCGACTTTAAAAAACGCAAATGATGAATCAGACCCTGTGTGTTTCAATTTCTTATTATGTCAAGAGCTCTGTTTGCTGCCGATGAATAGGAATGTCCTTGGTTACAGCTAAAGACCAACATTTATAGATTGAATTCTTTTTACAGCTGACGACTTGTTGCAGTGTATCAGTGTAGTCGATCCTCTGTGAACTAAACTCAGCAGCCCCCTCTCCAGTTCTGATGGTTTGCTACAATGTATCAGTGCAGGTGAGGAGTAGGTACAATTGTAACCATTCCTCAGCAGTGAGAAGTCTTCCATCTTTCCTGTACACAAGTTTCTATTTACTAACAAAATCAATAATTGAAAGCAGATATCTGAAAATTTGAAACCTAAATCTATAGGATGTTTTTTCATATAAATAATGATAATATAAGACTGACGCTCCCAGTGTGGTCCTCCTCTATCGGATGCCATGCGGCGGACTCGGTGGCCATGCTACGCGGCCCGCTATCTGCGCACTTCAGCAATGTCCAGAGCTTTGAGTTTGCTTAGAGCTTTCAGCACAGATTAGCCTAATTAGATCGTCTTTACAACAAAGTAGCGTCCCTCCCCCACTAGGAGCATCAGGAACAGTCCTAAATCCTGAGTAGTATTGGTGGGGGCCAACAGTGCCCATAGATACAAGTCCCCCATCAGCCCCTAACCATAATATCCACCAATAAAGTCACTGAACTCAATGACAAATACACACTCATGGCCGAAAGTGTTGGCACCCTTGAAATTGAACAATAGTACATATCCCTATAAGGCTGCTTTCACACATCCGGTTTTTCCTGTGCGGCACAATAATAATAATAATAATAATAATAATAGTATTCATTTATATAGCGCTATTAATTCCACAGCGCTTTACATACATTGGCAACACAGTCCCCATTGGGGCTCACAATCTAGAGTCCCTAACTGTATGTCTTTGGAGTGTGGGAGGAAACCGGAGAACCCGGAGGAAACCCACGCAAACACGGGGAGGACATACAAACTCCTTGCAGATGGTGACCTTGCTGGGATTTGAACCCAGGACCCCAGTGCTGCAAGGCTGCAGTGCTAACCACTGAGCCACCGTGCCGCCCTACAATCCGGCGCTTTGCAGAAAAAACGCAACCGTGTTTTTATGCCGCCGGTTGCGTTTTTTTTTGCATAGACTTACATTAGTGCCGTATTGTGCCGCATGGGCTTGCGTTGCGTCCGTTTTTTGCCGCATGCGGCAGATTTAGCCGATGCGGCGGCCGGATGGAACGTTGCCTGGCACGTCTTTTTTGTCCGGCAAAAAAAAATGCATTGCGTCGCATCCGGCCGATGCGGCGCGATTTGCAATGCATGCCTATGGACGCCGCATGCGGTGTCCTGCGGCAAAAACCGCATCCGGCCGCCGCATGCGTTTTTTTCCTCTGCGCATGCTGAGTAGCCTGCCACAAGCGGCAAAAACCGGACGGGCCGCATGTAAAAAACTTATGCAAAGGATGCAGTATTTTCGCCGCATCCGTTGCATAGGTTTTAGAGCCGGATTGGCCGCCTCTGCTAAAACCAGAGGTGTGAAAGCAGCCTAAAACATTTCTTTATTAGTTAAATTAAAATTGCCCGGGTAAACAGATAAATACCAAAAAATAAGGGGGACACTATGTGATGTGAAGTAGCCGTAAACCTTCTGAGGCTGGGGCAGTAGGGTAAGTGCCAATTAATATTGGATTATCATTTCCCTATTGATTCCCTGTTGTAGCCCCTGCCTACCAATGGAGGGTATGACACCCTAACTTATCTGGGCGCCCCCGTTCCACGTCGGCTCACCCTCACTCACCACTGGATCCCCCTACCAAAATAGAAAAAACACCAACAACATACAATAGTGACCGCTATCAATTCTTCTGCAGTGGGGTTATTGTGTCTCTTATACAGAATGACACCTGAATCTTCCTCTCGTCTATTGTCCCCCGGGCCTCCTGATGATCCGAAAAGGGGTGGGGAAACGCGTCGAGATCGTGCTTATGGCACTCATCTCAAGGGAAGTGATTCTTCTTTATGGTCTATTATGACATACGCTTATCTGGCTTTATGGTGTATATTATATTTTTCTGGAGTTAAGGGGGAGTTTTTTGAGCTGATGTGCTATCTGTCACTATCTTCACGGACCTAGTCACTCTATTGCCAGGACATTGTATACATTTGTTTACCTTTGGTGTTTTGTCCCTGTGTAAAGTATGCAACAATTAAGGGCTGTGAAAAGACATTATTATTTGGTCACGTTAATAGAGGACTGGGACCTGAGCTATATCTTTCAAGGTGACAGCTTTTTACTGTTATGCATGAACATTAGCAGGAAGTCTCTGTATAAGGCCTCCAACACACATCCGTTAAAAACACGCACGTGCCGCGAGACACGTATTTTCCCTGCGTGTTGCGTGTGGTAAGTACGTGTCTCCGGTACGTGCGGTCCACGTGTGTTCTCCGTGTGCTATCCGCGATAGCACACGGAGAACCGGTAATTTGCATACTCACGTGGTCCTCGCTGCTGTCCAGGGTTCTGATCTCCGGCTCCAGCCCTGCCCACTTCCCGCTGACTCGGCTTCCGGCCGAGCGGAGATTAGCGCCCGTGACAGCACGCCCACCTCCTTTACACGCTCATAACGAGCGGCGGCCGGCAGGAACATTTTGCAGTGGAAGAATCTGCGGGGCTGGTGGAGGTGAGTATGTGTTTTTTTTAATTTTTAAATTAATGACACGTGTTCTCCGGCGCGTGTCACACGGGACCGCATCCACACTACATCCGTGTGGTACGGGTGCGGGCCGTGTGACATCCGTGCTGCCGGAGAATACGTGGACATGTCAGCGTGAGAAAATCATGGACGCACGTAAGTACAGAACGGACACACGTTCCGTTCCAAAATACTTACGTGTGTCCAAACAATAATGAAAACATAGGTCCACGTGTCTCCGTGCCGCCGGTACGTGAAAAAACTGCCAAACACGTACCGGCGGCACGGATGTGTGTCTTAGGCCTAAGAGACACAATAACCCCACTGCAGAAGAATTGATATCGGTCACTATTGTATGTGGTTGGTGTTTTTTCTATGTTGGTAGGGCGATCCAGTGGTGAGTGAGGGTGAGCCGATGCGGAACGGGGGCGCCCAGATAAGTTAGGGTGTCATACCCTCCATTGGTAGGCAGGGGCTACAATAGAGAATCAATAGGGAAATGATAATCCAATATTAATTGGCACTTACCCTACTGCCCCAGCCTCAGAAGGTTTACGGCTACCTCACATCACATTGTGTCCCCCTTATTTTTTGGTATTTATCTGTTTACCCGGGCGATTTTAATTGAACTAATAAAGAAATGTTTTATAGGGATATGTTATGTACTATTGTTAATTGGCTTTGAGACTATTCCAAGATTATTGGCTTTGTGAACCCACCCTTGAAATTGCTCCAGAAAATAAAGTATTTCTTCCAAAAAATTATTACAATTACACATTTTGTCATACACATGTTAATTTCCTTTTTGTGTATTGAAACAACACAAATAAAAACAGTTAAAAGAAGGGGAAATTGGACATAACTTCACACAAATCCCCCAAAAATGGTCCGGACAAAATTGTTGCCACCCTCAACTCAATATCTGGTTGCACAGCCTTTGGAATAAATAACTGCAATTAATCGCTTCCTATAACCGGCCACAAGCTTCTTACAACCAGTTACCAAAGCTGCTATAAAAGATATATATCTTTCAAAAAATCTTTCAATTGTTTGAACAAGAAAACTTGATGAGTACACCAAAGATCCACATGAACTTCAGATAAAAGAAACAGAGAACATAATCCACAATTTACAAATTAATCAAGAAAACTCTTCAAAAACACTCCATTCTATTTTAAAGGAAAATGCACTCCTGAATCTAAAAATGGCTCATCTGGAAGAAAAATCTACAAAGAATAACTTAAAAATCAGAGGCATTCCTTAAAATATCCCCACATCTAACTTGGATCATTATACAACAAATATGACTTCACAATTGATTCCAGAATTCATCAATAAAGATATTGTTCTCGAGGCTTAGGGGGGCTTTACACGTTGCGACATCGCTTCCGAAATAAATATCGTCGGGGTCACGTCGTTAGTGATGCACATCCGGCGCCGGTAACGACATTGCAAAGTGTAAGGGGTACTTTGCACATTGCAACATCGCTAGCATCGGCTAGTGATGTCGAGCACGATAGCACCCGCCCCCGTCGCACATGCGATATATGGTGATTCCTGCCATAGTGAACATTACCGCTACGGCAGCGTCACACGCACATACCTGCTCGGCGACGTCGCTGTGACGCCGAACGCGCCTCCCCCTAGAAGGAGGGATAGTTCGACAGTCACTAATCGGCCGGCCAATAGAAGCGGAGGGGCGGAGATGAGCAGGACATAACATCCCGCCCACCTTCTCCCTTCCGCATTGCCGTCGGGGCGCATCTGAAATTATGACATTATGAAATTGAATGACGCTACCCAGATCACCGATTTTCGACGCTTTTGTGATCGTTTATCGGCGCATCTAGGATTTACACGTTGCAATGTCGTTACCGGCACCGGATGTGCGTCACTAACGAGGTGACCCCGATGATATTTCGGAAGCGATGTCGCAACATGTAAAAGCCTCCTAAATCCTAGATGTGCAGATAAACTATCGCAAAAGCATCGAAAATCCGTGATCTGTGTAACGTCGTTCAATTTCATAATATCAGGTCGACCGCAGGTACGATGTTGTTTGTCGCTCCTGCAGCAGCACACATCGCTGTGTGTAAACCCGTAGGAGCGACAAACATCTCCTTACCTGCGTCCCGACGGCAATGCGGAAGGGAGAAGGTGGGCGGGATGTTATGTCCCACTCATCTCCGCCCCTCCGCTTCTATTGGCCGGCCGATTAGTTATGTCACGGTGACGTCGCCGAACAGGTATGTGCGTGTGAAGCTGCCGTAGCGATAATGGTCGCTACGGCAGCAATCACCACATATCGCATGTGCGACGGGGGCGGGTAGTATCGCGCTCGGCATCACTAGCCGATGCTAGCGATGTCGCAACATGCAAAGTACCCCTTATCGGATTCCCAAACCAAAATACCTACCGGCAAGAATACCCAGAGACGTCATTGTTAAATTCCGATCATCCTTCATTAAAGACAGAATCTTTTCCCTCACAAAAGCCTTCAAAAATCTACCGGACCCATACAGCTCTATTCTCTTGCTCAAAGATCTCTCCAAAGCGACCAGCCAAGCTAGGAAAGCTTTTAGACCGATAGCGAAAGAACTTTTGCATGTGGGTATTAAGTAGCAATGGACAACCTCTTCGATCTTACAAGTTTACCAAGGCATCAAGATCACCTCAATCATCTCTCCAGAAGAACGCCCAGAGCTTTTCCGAACATTAGGAATCGACAGGACAGTAAAATGAACACAAGATTCTTCCGACCTTGGATTTTGAGTGAATTGATAAACCGAACTTTCCCCCACAAGATGGGCTTTGTTCCCATCCGTGAAAAGCGTTAATCAAGCTATTGATATTACTATGCTTATATGTTACTAACTTTTCTTTCTTTTCAGCTAATTTGTATGGACTCAGCTGCAATTTCTTTTTCATACGCGACAAACTATGTTTTATTGATCTTGGACTCAGTTACATCCTTATTGTAAGTATACATATTAACGCTTTTCATTTCCTCCCTCTCTTTAATGGGTCCCTTCTCCCCTTAACTTTCCAATCCCTCTTTCCTCTCCCTAAGGCCACCTTCACACGTCAGTGTTTCTGGTACGTAGTTGCTTTTTTGCTTTTTTTTTTTATACGTACCAGAATCACTGATATACGCAGACACATTATAATCAATGGGTCTGCTCACACATCAGTGATTTTTCACTGAACTGTCTCTGTGCAGCGTAAATGCGTGTCCGTGATTCTGCACGGAGACAAGTCCGTTTTTTTCTGGCATCACTGATGACCCACGGACCACACTATGGTGTGATCCGTGTGTGATCCGTGAAACACGTACCAGAAAAACACTGACATATCAAATAATAAACATTTTCAACTAACCTTTCCAGCGATTCGCTGTGCTGCCTCCGCTCTCTGCAGCTCCTGCCCGGCTCATGAATATTCATGAAAGCAGGAACAGCTGACCCGGAAGTAGCTGCAGAGCGCGGTGGGCGGACGCTGCAGAGCCTAGGAGTTCAGCACCATGGACAGCAGGAGGGAAGGCAGGTGAGTAATGTCCATTTGCAATCACGGATCACAGATTGCACATGGACAACCCACGTGTGCCGTGAGTCACGGAACATAGAGGGACATGTGCGTGTTTTACACGTCAGTGAAGAACGTCGGTGTTTTTCACTGACGTGTGAAGGAGGCCTAATAAAGTTTTTTTTTCTTCCCTTCCTTCCTCCTTTAGTAGGAAAGTATAACTTAGTCTTGTATGTTTTGTTATTTAACTTTTTCTTTCCTGCAGTTGTATGAAAAAACCCTTCAACAAAAATAATATTGAAACACAAGCTTCTTACTCTTCTCGCCTGGAATTTTGGACTCTTCTTTATAAACTGCTCCAGGTCTCATATTTGAAGTTTTCTCCTAATAGCAATTTTAAGATCTCTCCACAGGTGTCAATGGGATTTAGAGCCAAGCTCATTACTGCCACTTTCAGACCTCTCCAGCGCTTTGTTTCCATCTATTGCTGGGGGCTTCTTGAAGTCTGTTTTGAGTTAGGCTATGTGCCCACGCTGCGGATTTACCGCGGATTTTGCCGCGGATTTGCCGAAAATCTGCAGCAGCGGCACTTCCAAGCCATTTCAATGGCATTTTGGAAATGCTGTGTCCATGCTGCGGATTTTTCCCGCTGCGGATTTGCCGCGGATTTTGATCCGGAAAAATCTGCAGCATGTCAATTGTTTGTTGCAGATTTGGTGCGGATTTTGGGTATAGAATGGGGAAAAAAAAAAAAAAAATCCGCATCAAAATCCGCGGCAAATCCGCAGTAAATCCGCTGTAAATCCGCGGGTGCGGATTTGTGCGGATTTGCCGCGAAAGTCGCGGATTTTCAGGCAGAAAAGTCCGCAGGTACATTCTACCGTGGACACATAGCCTTATTGTCCTGCTGGAAGACCCATGATCTAGGATGCCACCCAGCTTTCTGACACTGGGCACTACATTAAGACCCAAAATCCTTTGGTAATCTTCAGATTTCATGATGCCTTGCACACAGTAAAGGCCCTTAGTGCCAAAGGTAGTAAAACAAACCCAAAACATCTTTGAGCCTTCACCATATGTGATTGTAGGTACAGTGGAACCTCGGTTAACGAGTAACCCAGTTAGCGAGTATTCCGCTTAACGAGCAAAGCTTGCTGTAAATTTGTAACTCACTTTACAAGTAAGCTTTGCCGTACGAGCAAATTACTCACCGCACACACTTCCGGTTCCGTACATCCACCGCGCTTTGACCCGCTCTTACAGTCAGCACAAACACGCACAAACACACACATATTATGCTCACCTTACCTTCCGATCCATCACCGGCCTCATGGTTCTTGTAGTCCGCCAGTACAAGATGTGTATCGGTAACTATCGCGACGAGGGAGGAACTTCCGCTGTCAGCCGCTACTCAAAGGCAGTGCGCTGACCAATCAAAGGCAAGCGGCTCCTGCCTTTGACGTCAGCGCTCTGGCAGCGGAAGGTCCTCCCTCGTTGCAATGGTTACCCGATACACAT
This sequence comes from Anomaloglossus baeobatrachus, assembly GCF_048569485.1. NCBI lineage: Eukaryota > Metazoa > Chordata > Amphibia > Anura > Aromobatidae > Anomaloglossus > Anomaloglossus baeobatrachus. Next base: position 57,256,211 of record NC_134360.1, on the reverse strand, counting down.
CCTGTACCGGCGAACTGCAAGATCCAGGAGGCCGGCGATGGAACGGAAGGTAAGGTGAGCATATGTGTGTCCATGCGTGTTTGTACGTGTGTGGAATGGCACAATAGGGGACCAGGATGGGACATAAGTTGTGGAACGAATTGTCTGCATTGCAATGATTTCCTATGGGAAATCTTGCTTTGCTAGACGAGTAACTTGGTTAACAAGCACAGTCCCAGAACGGATTGTTCTCGTTAACCAAGGTTCCACTATTGTGTTCTATTCTTTGTAGGTCTCATTCTGTTTTCTGTAAACAGTAGAATGATGTGCTTTACCAAAAAGCTCTATCTTGGTCTCATCTGTCCACAAGATGCTTTTCCAGAAGGATTTTCACCTATTCACGTACATTTGGATAATTTGCAGTCTAGCTTTTTATGTCTCTGTCAGCAGTGGGGTCCTCCTGGGTCTCCTCCATAGCATTTCATTTCATTCAATTATGGACGGATAACTTGCGCTGAAACTGATGCACCCTGATCCTGCAGGACAGCTTGAATTTCTTTGGAACTTCATTGGGGCTCATTATCCGTCATCCTGCGTTGCAGGCGTTTAATATTTTTTCTTTGCTGTCCACGCCAATTAGCTACAGTGCCATGGGTTGTAAACCTCTTGATTATGCTGCGCACTGTGGATGAAAGAACATCATGATCTCTGGAGATGGACTTGTAACCTTGAGATTGTTGATATTTTTCAACAATTTATCTTTCAAGCTCTCTTTTTCTAGATAAGGTCCATCTAGTTAACTCTCATTTTCTAGATGGCTCCGTTTTTAATAGGCCCTGTTTCTCTAGCAATATGTTTTTTAGATTACACCTGTCTACAGATTTTTTTTCTAGACACGACCGATCTCTATGAATTCTCTCTAAATATGAACATTTTTATAGCTCTTTATATATGATCTAACTCTCTATTTGTAGATATGACTTGTCTTTCTATGACTCTTTTCTGGATGATATGCCTTTCTAGCTCTACTATACACGGAGTAGGGTAGGAAGATGGCAATCACAAGAAGATAGGAGGCGCCGGACCGAGACCAGCAACACCCATCGGACTCGGGAACATCTCCTCCGCCCACATGTAACTATAATAAAAGCTGTTTTTTTATGTTATACAGATCGGTACTGGAATTTATATACCATATTCCAGAATGCTGTACATATTGGCTTACTGGTGGTGGCCGCAGCTTATTGGGGACAAATCTGGTGACAGGTTCCCTTTAACATGAACCATCTCAAGATATGAACATGTCTTTAGCTCTTTATTTCTAGATATGATCCATCTATGTATAACTTATCAAGATATAAGCCCTCTCTAGCTTTCCATTTCTAGATATGACTCATCTCTCTGTGACTCTTCTCTAGATATGACTCCATCCATAATTTTTCATTAGATATTACCTCTATTTCTAGATATGTCCCATCTCCCCATTTCCCTATTAAGACCATTTTTTCAAGCTCTCTTTTTCTAGATAAGATCCAACTAGTCAACTCAATTTCTCATTTCAGCCTGTGCCAGTCATTGCACTGGCTGCCCATACATCACAGGATCCAATTCAAACTGCTTGTTCTCAGCCACAAAGCTCTCCACAATGCGGCACCCCCCTACATCTCCACCCTCCTTTCTCTATCACCCCACCCGTTCTCTACGCTCTGCAAAAGACTTTCAACTAACATCCACACTAGTCCGAACCTCCCACTCCTGGCTCCAAGACTTCTTCCAAGCCGCACCAATCCTCTGGAACGTTCTACCCCCAAGAACCTAGGATGAATCACAACTTCCTCAGCTTCAGATGCACCCTAAAAACGCATCTTTTAGGGCAGCCTATCACACTCCCTATCCGAACTAAATTCACATAGTCCCTCCATGCCTTCTCAGAACATAACCCCACGTCAAACTCCATGGCACCCAAATGCATCTCAAGGTCCTGGCCAACTGGTCCAGAAAGCCATTATCTATCCCCCATTTCCTTGAAATGCCTCGATCAGCATTGTAAATAAGGACTTGCACATTATCCCCCCCATCTCATTGTACATTGTAAGCTCTCACGAGCAGGGTTGTCTTTTTTTCCCTCTAATTATTGTATTTTCTATAACTGTTACTTGTTTGTATATGATCCTCCTGAATTGTAAAGCGCTGCGGAATATGTTCGCGCTATAGAAATAAAGATTATTATTATTATTTCTAGATATAACCCATCTTTCTATGACTCACCTTTAAATAGGCCCTGTTTCTCTAGCAAAGTGTTTTTAGATTAGACTGGTACAATTTTTTTTTTCTTTTTCTAGATACGACCCATCTCTCTATGAAATAGGAACATTTTTATAGCTGTTTATCTAACTCTTTTCTAGATATGATGTGTCTTGCTATGGCTCTTCTCTAGATGACATGCCTTTCTAGCTCTCCATGTCTAGATATATTACTATATCTCTACCACATTATTTCAAGATTTGACCCATCTCATTAAGTATCTATTGAAAATCTTTCAAAGATTTATTTTCTAAATAATAAACATCTCTCTAGCTTGCCTTTTCTAGATATGACTCTTTTCTGGATGTCGATTTCTAGATAAGATACATCTCTCTGCCCCTCAATCTTTAGATACGACACGTATATCACGCTCTCCATTTCTAGATATGATCTGTCTTTCTATTTCTAGATACGACCAGTCTCCCGGAGACTTTATTTCTAGATACAAACCATCTCTCTGGCACCCTATTTGGAGATATGACTTGTCTCTTTAGCACACTGTAGATATAACCCATCTCACAAGCTCTGTGTTTTTTAAGTATGATCATCTTTCAAAGCTCTCTTTTCTAGATACGACCCATCACTCTAGCTTGCGTTTTTTAGATATGAATCGTTACTAGCTCTCCATTTCGGGATACAACCCATATCTCCCCCTCTCCATTTCTAGATACAAGCAATCTCTCTCACTCACTCTCCAATTCTAGATATCTGTCTGTCTGTATCTCCATTTCTAAGTATGACTCTTCTGACTCTTCACTTCAATATACAATCCATCTCTCTGTCTTTCCATATCTAGATAGAACCCACGTCTTCCAGTCTCCAATTCTAGAAATTAGTCATCTCACAAGGTCTGTATTTTTTTAAGTATTAACATCTTTCAAAGCTCTCATTTTTAGATAAACCCCATCTTTCTATGACTCGTTTATGGCTCTCTATTTCAATGACCCATCTCTCAGGCTCTTCTTTTTTTAGATATGCCTCATCTCCATGGCACTCCAATTCTAGATATGTCCCATCTCCCTGGCTTTCTATTTCTAGATATGGCCTGTCTATATCTCTAGATATGATCCATTTCTCCATTTCTAGATATTAACCGTCTCCCTGGCACTCCATTTCTAGATACGACCCATTACTCCATTACCAGATAAGACATGTCTCTCTGGCTTTCTATTTCTAGATATGACCTGTCTCTCTTGCTCTCAAATTACACAAATTACCCGTCTTCCTGGCTCTCCCTTTCTAGATACATTGTGGCTCCCTGGCTTTCCATTTTTAGACACGACCCGTCTCTCTTGCTCTCCATTTTTAGACACGACCCGCCTCTCTTGCTCTCTATTTCTAGATACAACTTGTCTCTCTTGCTCTTCATTTTTTAGATACGACCGACTTTCTTGCTCTCCATTTCTAGATACGACCCGTCTCTTTCTCTCCATTTCTAGATATGACCCCTCTCTCTTGCTCTCCATTTCTAGATACGATCCGTCTCTCCTGCTCTCCATTTCTAAATACGACCCGTCTCTCTTGCTCTCCATTTCTAGATACGACCCGTCTCTCTTGCTCTCCATTACTAGATACGACCCGTCTCTCTTGCTCTCCATTACTAGATACGACCCATCTCCCTTGATCTCCATTTCTAGATACGACCTGTTTCTCTTGCTCTCCATTTCTAGATATGACCCATCTCTCTTACTTCATTTCTAGATATGACCTGTTTCTCTTGCTCTCCATTTCTAGATACAACCTGTTTCTCTTGCTCTCCATTTCTAGATACGACCCGTCTCTCTACTTCTAGATAGGAGCTGTGATTCTATAACTTGACATCTGATACAATTATGTGACCGATTTTCGGACTTTTCATCACAAACACTTCATTAATCCGTCTGTGGAGGATGAATGGCGCCTGATTAATCTGCAGCTTCTCATCTTTCAGCAATAACTTAGTGAGTAGCTCATTAACTGTCAGCCTAATTACTATGCATTTATGTTAATTAGGGAGATACAAGAGCGCACACAGCATTCTGTCAGCTCCGGTCACACACTGGTTAAGAGGCCGCACATAATGGCGCAGATATAAATAGTGCGCGTTTCCAAGACAAACTCATTATTCTCGCACACGGCTCCGATCTGACAACTGACCGCCGCTGATACTGGAAACGCAGCAATGACGCCCAATTTACTACTAACGAACCACAGCAACCGGACCGGTGCTCCGAACCTGCACCGATTCTATGGAGGATGAGCTAATGGATGAATCCGGCGGCCAATGTGACAGCCGGAATACTCCGAGTCCGGGGAATGTGCGATAATGTGATTGTAAGAGATGAAGATTCACGATTTCTTTTCTACTTTTTGTTTATCAGCTTCTGACAACCAGAATATCACTAAAATCAATTACTGCTGTAATGGAGGGCGAACCATTACCGAGCGCCACAAATAACCCAGTGATTGCTCAGGATCGCTCCCCTGAGGAGGAATAGTGAGGACACCGGATATCAGGCCATGGTCCGAGCGCGTCCCACAGACGCCACAATGGCGACAAGAGTGATTGATGCCCAAAAAGTCACATGATCCCAGCGGGGTCTGACAACCGCAGAAGGCAATAGAAAGTATCTAAAATCATTGATACAGGGGAAACACACAGATATACAGGAGATGCAGGGGACATACAGGAGAGACATACATACAGGGGTGAGGCACAGATATAGGGAAGACAGATACAGGGGAGACACACATACACAGAGTTAAAGGGGACATACCGGGAGACACAAACAGATACGAGAAAGACACACAGAGATACAGGGGAGACAGTGATACATGGGAGACACACAGAGATACAGGGGTAACACACAAAGATACAGGGAAGGCACACAAAGATACAGGGGACATACAGGGGAGACACACACACACACACACACAGATACAGGGGTGACAAACACACACAGATACACAGGAGAGACACAGGTACAAGGGACATGCAGGGGAGACACGCACACACATAATTATATATATATATATATATATATATATATATATATGGGATATGCAGGAGAGTCACAGATAGGGACACACACACCCACAGAGATATGAGAAAGACACAGAGATACAGGGGAGACACAGATAAGGGAGAGACAAAAATACAGGAGAGACACAAGGGAGACAGAGAGACGGGGGAGAGACACAGATCAAAGGGAAGACAGAGATACAAGGGACACACACACAGATAGGAGAGGAACACACAGAGATACAGGGGAGACACAGAAATACAGGACAGACACACAGATAAGGGAAAGACAGAAATTCGGGAGAGACACGGCTGTTTTCACACTACGTTTATTTAACATCCGTCCATAACGTTTTTTTAGCGGACAAGCGGATCCAGTGCAAATGCGTTTTCATTTCAATGCATTTGCAATGGACTCGCGTTAACATCCGTTCACCTGCGTTTGCGTGCGTTATAGTGAGGATCCAGTGACTTGCAGTTTTTTAACATGTTTCAAAAACGCTACTTGTAGCGTTTTTGAGCTGCGTCAAAGTACTGCAAGTCACCGGATCCTGACTAAACAGCACGCAAACGCAGGTGAACGCTGGCATGCTGATAGACAGGATCCTGCTTTTGTACTGAGCATGCCCAGAAAGTACTGAGCATGCCCAGAACCAGTCTCGCGTGATCTGTCTCTCCTCCTCCCTCCCTCACCCTCTCTATCTCTGTCTCTCCCCCTTCCTCCCCTTCCTCTCTCTCCCACCTGAGAGCTGCGGACACTCGTAACCAAGGTAAATATCGCGTAACCACTTATCTTAGTCATCCAGCAGAGACCCACACAGAGATACAGGGGAGACAGAGAAAGAGGGAAGAGAAACATATAGGGAAGACAAAGATACAGGGGAGACACCCACAAAGATACAGGGGAGAAGCACACAAATACAGATACAGGTGACATACATTGGACACACAGAGATACAGGGAGACACGAAGATACAAATGTACAGTGGAGTCATACAGGGAGAGAGACTCAGAGATACAGGCAGAGAGACTCAGAGATACAGGCAGAGAGACTCAGAGATACAGGCAGAGAGACTCAGAGATACAGGGAGAGAGACTCAGAGATACAGGCAGGGAGACTCAGAGATACAGGCAGGGAGACTCAGAGATACAGGCAGGGAGACTCAGAGATACAGGCAGAGAGACTCAGAGATACAGGGAGAGAGACTCAGAGATACAGGGAGAGAGACTCAGAGATACAGGGAGAGAGACTCAGAGATACAGGGAGAGAGACTCAGAGATACAGGCAGGGAGACTCAGAGATACAGGCAGGGAGACTCAGAGATACAGGCAGGGAGACTCAGAGATACAGGCAGGGAGACTCAGAGATACAGGCAGAGAGACTCAGAGATACAGGGAGAGAGACTCAGAGATACAGGGAGAGAGACTCAGAGATACAGGGAGAGAGACTCAGAGATACAGGCAGAGAGACTCAGAGATACAGGCAGAGAGACTCAGAGATACAGGCAGAGAGACTCAGAGATACAGGCAGAGAGACTCAGAGATACAGGCAGAGAGACTCAGAGATACAGGCAGAGAGACTCAGAGATACAGGCAGAGAGACTCAGAGATACAGGCAGAGAGACTCAGAGATACAGGCAGAGAGACTCAGAGATACAGGCAGAGAGACTCACAGAGATACAGGGAGAGAGACTCCGAGATACAGGGAGAGAGACTCAGAGATACAGGGAGAGAGACTCAGAGATACAGGGAGAGAGACTCAGAGATACAGGGAGAGAGACTCCGAGATACAGAGAGAGACTTACAGAGATACAGGCAGAGAGACTCACAGAGATACAGGGGGTGACATAGAGATACAGTGCATATACACAGATATAGAGGAAACACAGAGATATAGGGGCGTAAATGTAAATACCTGGTAGACACAAAGATTCACAGATATAGGAGATATACATATACACAGAGATGCAGGGACACAAATACAGAAACATGTAATATATAAAGATACGTATATACATGTTAGGGCTGATGTGCTGCAGTCTGTAAACATAAGGTGTAGTGCTCTTTGGCTCTGGGAAGATGTTCAAGCATCTCTTTGGCCCCAGGGACCAGTGAACGTGACCTGATACTTCCTGCCAGGCAGAGTAAATGGAGCAGCGCTCTAATATTAGCTTTCCGTATACAAGAGGAAAATTACCGCCATCATCGGCTGACACTGTGGGGACATATGCCCCCATGATAAACTTCTGATATGGTGAATAAACCCCGGAGAGGTTTCTTTTAACCTCAGACTAAAGATTCATGTAAACTGCATGACTATCGCTCCTTGGAACGCGTGTTTTACGGTAATCTTCTTAGAACATTTTCTACCTAATGACATGACAGTAAGGTTAATAATAGAACTGTCATTACAAAATTTTCAGTTTCCCTCAAATTAGTTGATGCAAAAAAAATTAGTACACTGTCACTATAGAGAAGTACACCTGTGAATTCATGAGCTCATCAATGACATGTAGCCCCCAACACCAGCAGCGCTCATGTACCCCACATAAGGACACGGCCACCACCAGGTCTCACTGTAGGTACCAGGCTTTTTTTTTTTTTTTACTTTGCAATGCCATAGAGTTTTGAAGCCATCAGTTCCAAAAACCTTTCTTCTGGTCTCATCCCTCCAGACTAGTCTTTATATTTTTCCGCATGGGCCCTGTCACGTTGTAGGCAGCTTTTTTGCGCATGAGCTTTAGAAGAGGCTTCTTTCGTGAACGACCCCCATTGATGCTGTTCCTCTGCAGTGTGCGCCGGATTGTGTCACGGGAATCACTAATCCCGTTTCGGCTTTCATCTTTGGATAACTGCAGAGAACTTAAATGTAGATTTTCTTTACCCTTCTCAGAAGACGCTTCTGTTAGGCAGTAACGTCCATGGTTGGCCTGGACGTCTCTGTGAGATGGCTGAAGTTCCATCATTGTTATATTTTTGTATCATGTTTGCTCCAGTATCTGACCGATGAGTAAAGCTGATTTTCTTTTAGCCTTCACCTCTCTTGTGACATTTCTCTTACATGAGGTGCCATTGCTGACAGAATGAAATGAGAAGGGGTTTTCTATAAGTATTGCCCATTTATAGTCACCCATTTGCTGGGCACCTGGCGTAATGAAGAATTAGACTTACCTGTGGTTGAGTTTGTGCTAACTAGAATGTTGTAGTCTAAACTTTAGCTTTGCTCCTAAGACTTTTATAAAACATGCTCTTGAACTAATCTGATATGAAAAATTACTTTTTTTGGGTGCTAAATCAATGGCCGAAATTTGTGACAGTATTTCGTAGTATCTAAACCCATAGAAACTGTGGATTCTGAAAGGAAACAAAAGGTTTTCTGACAAATCCGTTGCGGTGCACTCATTTATGCAGAGCACTGTATATTGTATATGGATGCTCTGCAGGAATAATGAACTCTCTCGTCCTCCTATAGGGCATTGGAGTTGTCGCGACCAGTCCGTGGATCATATGCATTGTCTGCAGGACCAGATCTGGAAGAACAGCAAAGTTCACCCTCCGCCTCTGATCTCCGGCTCATCCTATATGTTAAGCTAATTTCCTGCTCTGAATGATTTACGCTCATCTATTTGAGTGGAGCCAATTAAAGGAATCTCTCGTTACCAGTCTATTACTACAATACAATTATACTACAACCCCCAACGCGATCCGACAATAATACGATTCTCTTAAACTTGATACTTAGAAAATTACAACCACCAACAAGATCAACCACTGAACATTAAACATAAATCCTCCCAGAGAAATATAAAATTTGCTTTAAGAACTTTTTGCCTCTTTGAGTTATCATGGCTCCACTCCTGGGCTCTAGCCGGTGACCTTTGGTTGTGTGGTGGATGTCCCTTTCCGTTGAACCACAGCATGTTATGTCTCGGTCCCACTGCTATTAGTTCTCTTGTCTTTCCTTTGCCTTTCTGTCTTATTTCTACTCAGGAGTGTTCACTTTCTTGTTTTGTTTGCCCTATCAAATCCTGGGAATGGATATTTATACTAGCCATGCACATGCCTTCACTGCTGGCTATATTCCGAGGTTGATGAATGTTTGGAGTCCCAGCTCCTCAGTTTAGAATAATCTTGCTGAGTAATTGATTTTGCTTTTCCCTGCAGTTTGTGTGCTTCCCCTTCCAGCATGCTCCCATTCTGTTTAATTCGGGAGTTGAAGGGGTTCCAGTCATTCCATAAGTCTTTTTGGGTTTCTTTCAGTATCCTCCATCTTCCGTATACGACTGTGTGAAGACGTCTTTAGCCCTGTGTCTCACCTTCTACCTGTGAACACGTCATTTATTTTTATCGGTGTTTTTTGTTGCACTTGGTTTACAGTGTAGGGCGCACTTGAGGACACTCAGGGTCAGCCGACGAGGAGAGGGGGTGCCATTGCGTAACATTAGGGTGCAAACCTCCACAGTCAGTCAGGGACAAAACAGGGTCAGGTTTAGGGTACTCCTAGTCTGTATAGGGACCTGTGGTGTACATCTCCCTGGTTTGTTCATCTCCGTGTGAGTGGAAGGGCTCAGTCGTAACAGAGGTGCAGCGTCCAAACAACTACCCCTATCATCTGTACACAGCGCTCATGTACAGGGAGGTGAACAGATGAGTTGAAGTGTCTAGCATCCACTAAAATGGCAGACATCTCCTGTGAAGGGCACTAAGTCATCGGGGACGTTTCCTCTAAAGAGATAGGATTTCTATTAATCAATAACCTCTTCTTGCGGATACACAAGCGTCCGGGACTGTGGCTCAGCACAGACATCACTAGCTGAACAGGAGCAAAGATACTGGACCCCAATACTGCTAAATTAATCTCCACAATTTACTCCAACCCACCCACAGTCAACAAAAGATCCCCCCAGTCAAGTACAGACCCCCCCACGCAGACAACTATAGAGCCCAATAGTCAACAATAGTCAACTACTGAGCCTCGCACAGTCAACTACAGATCCCTCACACTAACAGATTCCCCACAGTCACAGATTCCTCAGTTCAACTACAGATTCCAAACAGTTAAAGATCCCCCAAAGTCAACTACTGACCATACTGGTCACAGATCCCCCACAGGCAACTACAGAACCCTCAGAGGTCACTCACAGTAAAACTACAGAATCCTCACAGTAGCAGATCCCACATAGTCACAGATCCCCATAGTCAACTACAAATCTACCCACAGTTATCTACAGATTACCCACAGTGACAGATTCCCTAGTTCAACTACAGAAACCCGACAGTCATAGCTTCTCCACAGTCAACTACAGACCTTCCCAGTCCCAGATCCCCCACTGGTCACCAACAGTTAACTACAGATCCCCCACAGTCAAATACAGACCCCTGTGCAGGCACCTACAGATCCCCCCTACAGAGTAAATTACAGATTCCCCACAGTCACAGATCCCCCAGAACCATAAGCTCTTCACAATCACACATTCTCCATAGTCAACTACTGATCTCCCCACAGTAACTGATCCCCCTCACAGTCAATTACAGACCACCGACAGACAACTGCAAATCACTCACAGACAACTACAGATCCCCGACAGTCAACTACAGACCACCCCTCAGTAAACTGCAAACCACTTCACATTCGACAACAGATTTATCATAGTCAACTACAGATCCCTCACAGTAACAGATTCCCGACAGTCACAGATCCCCCAGTTCAACTATGATCCCAAACAGTCATAGATTCTCCAATGTCACAGATCCCCCACAGTCAACTACTGACCATATCAGTCACAGATCCCCCACAGGCAACTACAGAATCCCCACAGGTCACCCAAAGTCAACTAAAGATCCCTTACAGTAACAGATCCCACATAGTCACAGATCCCCATAGTCAACGACAAATCTCCCCGCAGTTATCTACAGATTACCCACAGTCACAGATACCCCAGTTCAACTACAGATAGCCGACAGTCATAGCTTCTCCACAGTCACACAATCCCCACAGTCAACTGCAGATCTTCCCAGTCCCACATCCCCCACAGGTCACCCACAGTTAACTACAGATCCCCACCGTCAAATACAGACCCCTGCGCAGTCACCTACAGATCCCCGCAGAGTCAATTACAGACCCCCCACAGTCACAGATCACCCAGAACCATAAGTTCTCCACAGTCACAGATTCTCCACAGTCAACTACTGATCTCCCCACAGTAACAGATCCTCCCCCCACAGTCAATTACAGACAACTGCAAATCACTCACAGATCACTACAGATCTCCCCGACAATCAACTACAGAGACCCCCCCACAGTAAACTGCAAACCACTTCACAGTCGACAACAGATCCCTCATAGTCTGCTACAGACTCCCCCCCATAGTCAAAAGCAGACCCTCCCTCACACAGAGCACCCCAGATACTTCGGGGTACACAGCTGACAGACACAGATCTGCAGACGGAGTATAGAAGGCCCCAATTACCAGCAGTAGTTACACATGACAGGGTTCAAATCTAAAGATACATGACAGGATTTCCAAAATCTCTGCTTGCTTTAAGTGAATAGGGGGGCGGTTCTTGTTTACTTACAGAGGCATTAAACCTGTCCTAATCACACAGGTGTGGGTTTGTTACAATGTACCAGCCATCATGAGTAGCACGTCGCCTGTCCTAATTGTTTGCTACAATGTATCAGTTTGTAGTCGCAGAGGTTAAACAGAGATATTGAAAATAGTTAAGAAGTGAAAGACTATAAGAAAATTGATGGCAGCCTCATCCTTATAAAGGACAAGATTTGCTGCCATTATCTATACGAGGGGCTGGAATCTCACTAATACACATTCTCAACCAATCAGAAGAACAGAGAGGGATCATGTTACATCAAGACTTTCAAGGTCTGTGGTGCCCTCCTCTCCCAATGGACTCTGCCAGAGCAGCCAATCACAGCACAGCTTTCAATGTAAACTCTGCGCTAGTAAAATGAAAACTGTGCTGTGATTGGCTGCTGTGGGAGCTAGGGCTTTCCTCTCAGACAGGCTCATAAATCTTCTCTCTTCGTATTTCTAGTGATGTCAGTCATGTGACTGTGCCGCAAATAAGAAAAAATAATCTCCCCTGTGACTTAAGACATTTCAGGCCATAACGGGTCAGTAAATCTGGGAAATGTGCACAATCTGTCTCCTGCGGTGCACAGCTGCTGGTAATACAGGAACATACCATGCACTGCATTAGTATCCAGGGCTGGGAGGCCGGAGCTGCGCTCTCCATCAGCGGCCGCTCCATCATCAACACTAATATTTATCTACTCATGCAGAGTCTGATAAATATATCCAACGGCTACAAAGGGGGACACAAAGGGCCACAGCTATGAGGGGCCACAGCTATGAGGGGCCACAGCTATGAGGGGCCACAGCTATGAGGGTTGACATGATGTGCCATCACTACAAGGATCTACATGAGGGAGTAAAGCAACGAGGGGCCACTGCTACAAGGGGCGACAAGAGGGGAAACAGCTACGTAGAGCGACACGCGTGGTCACCACATCAGGAAACACTTCTACTACGGGCAACTCGAGGGGAAACAGCTACGTAGGGCAACACGAGTGCTCACAATATGAGGGGACGCAGTTACTAGGGGCAACACAAAGGGAAACAGCTATGTAGGGCGATAAGAGGGGCCACAGCTACGAGGGTCGACATGATGTGCCACCGTTACAAGGATCAACATTAGGGACCAAAGCTACGAGGTGCCACGGCTACAAGGGGTGACACAAGGGGAAACCGCTATGTAGGGTGACATAAGTGGTCTTGACATAAGGGGACACAGCTACATAGGGCAACACAAGTGGTCACGACATGAGGGGACACAGCTACATAAGGCAACACAAGTGGTCATGACATGGGGGGACACAGCTACATAGGGCAACACAAGTGGTCATGACATGGGGGGACACAGCTACATAGGGCAACACAAGTGGTCATGACATGAGGGGACACAGCTACATAGGGCAACACAAGTGGTCATGACATGGGGGGACACAGCTACATAGGGCAACACAAGTGGTCATGACATGAGGGGACACAGCTACATAGGGCAACACAAGTGGTCATGACATGAGGGGACACAGCTACATAGGGCAACACAAGTGGTCATGACATGGGGGGACACAGCTACATAGGGCAACACAAGTGGTCATGACATGGGGGGACACAGCTACATAGGTCAACACAAGTGGTCATGACATGAGGGGACACAGCTACATAGGGCAACACAAGTGGTCATGACATGGGGGGACACAGCTACATAGGGCAACACAAGTGGTCATGACATGGGGGGACACAGCTACATAGGTCAACACAAGTGGTCATGACATGAGGGGACACAGCTACGAGGAGCCACAGCTACTAGGGGTGACATGAGGGGAAACAGCTACGTAGGGTGACACGAGTGGTCATGACATTAGGGGCCACAGCTATGGGGGTCGACATGATGTGCCACCACTACAAGAATCAATACGAGGGACCAAAGCTACAAGGGGCAACACAAGGTGAAATAGCTATTTAGGATGACACAAGTGGTCACAACATGAGGGGACACAGCTTCTAGGAGTCGTGGCTACAAAGGGTGACAGAAAGGGAAACAGCTACATAGGGTGACACGAAAGGTCACAACATGAGGGGACACAGATACTAGGGACCACAGCTGTATGGGGTGACATGAGGCGAAACAGCTACATAGAGTGACACAAGTGGTCACGACATGAGGGAACACAGCTACTAGGGACTACAGATGCAAGGGGCGACAGGAAGGGCCACAGCTACGAGGGTCAATATGATGGGCCACCGCTACAAGGATCAGCATGAAGGACCAAAGCTATGAGGGTCCACAGCTACAAGGGGAAACAGCAACGTAGGTTGACACGGGTGGTCATGACATGAAGGGACACAGCTACATAGGGCGACATGAGTGGTCACAACATGAGAGGACACGAGGGGCCACAGCTATGAGGGTTGACATGATGTGCCACCATTACAAGAATCAACATCAGGGACCAAATTTACAAAGGGCCATGGCTACAAGAGGCAACACAAGGGGAGGAAACCGCTATTTAGGGCAACACAAGTGGTCACAACATGAGGGGGCACAGCTTCTAGGGGCCACAGCTACAAAGGGCGACATGAAGGGAAACAGCTACATAGGGCGACATGAGAGGTCATGACATGAGAGGCACAGCTATTAGTGGCCATAGCTACAAGGGACGACACAAGGGGAAACAGCTACGTAGGGCGACATGAGAGGTCATGACATGAGAGGCACAGCTACTAGTGGCCATAGCTACAAGGGACAACACAAGAGGAAACATGTATGTAGGGTGACATGAGTTGTCACAACATGACAGCAACAAGGACACAGCTACTAGGGGCCTCGGCTACATGGGACAACACGAGAAGTCATGGGTATGAAGGATGACGGCTACAAGGGGCCACGGCTAAGAGAGGCTACAAGAAGAGGCAACATATACAAGAATGGCAGCTATAAGATGCGACATATAAAACTGACAGCTGCAAATGAGATGGAGATAGCAAGAACAACAGCTACAAGAATCTGCAGCTACATAAAGTGACAGCCACAATGGCGGCAGTTACATGAAGTGACAGCCACAAAAGGCAGAATCTACATGAAGTGACAGCCATAAGAGGCGGCAGCTGGGCTGGGTTTCTGTGCATCAGTTGTCGGAGATGACTGATGCACCAGGAGGCGTCCATAGCTGCAGGTAGTATACTCTGGTTCAGCTCTAGATCTGATAGCCTGGAGGAGTGGGGACGACCCAACAGAAATCTATGGGACGACGTCTGGCATCAGTTTCCCTCAAAACTTTCAGATCCACATCTGAGGGAGAAAAAGATGGAAACTGGGGCTTCAAAAAGTGACGGCTGCAGAAGGAGACAGCCACAGGGGTGACAGCTACAACAAGCGGCAGCTACAAGAGTGACTGCTACAAAAGGAACTGTTTGGTTCTTCTGTTACCATTTGGGGGCTTCTCCCTACAAACCAGACAGTGCCCAATCATTACCGACTATGCGGGCACGAGGCTGGCATGTCGGGGGAGGGGAGCAATTTGCAACAAGTGAAGTAATAATCCTCCTTTGCTTTAGGATCTAATCTCTTCAAAAAGATAATTT
Organism: Anomaloglossus baeobatrachus; assembly: GCF_048569485.1. Classification (NCBI taxonomy): domain Eukaryota; kingdom Metazoa; phylum Chordata; class Amphibia; order Anura; family Aromobatidae; genus Anomaloglossus; species Anomaloglossus baeobatrachus. Next base: position 57,240,758 of record NC_134360.1, on the reverse strand, counting down.
GGTGCCGAAAAGTTGATGGGATCAAAAGATAAGGGGTTGTTGTTATGGTTCAGATTGTTAGGCTATGTTCGCACGTTGCGTTTTTTACCGCGTTTCTGCAGCGTTTTTGGCAGCAGCGTTTTTGGGCAAAAACGCATGCGTTTTTGATTTCCAGCAAAGTCTGTGGGAAAAGCAAAAATCCTGTCTGCACATTGCTTTTTTTTCTGCAGCGTTTAATTTGCATATTTGTGGTCAAAAACCATGCTGAAAAAGAAGCAGCATGTCAGTTGTTTTTGCCATTTCTGCAGCGTTTCCTTAACATTGGAGTCAATGAGAAATGGCAAAAAGCAACCAAAATCACAATTCCTGCGTTTTTCATGCTTTTTACCTGCTTTTCAACTGCGTTTTTGGCTCCAAAAACGCATGCTTTTCTGGCCAAAAATTAATGGGTTCTAATGTTCCTTTACACACACACAATAACCGAAAATTTAAATGTAAATAAATAATAAACTTTAGCTATTTTTCTGTTAAAATGTGCATAACCACTATTATTACATTAAAATTGTTAATTTCCCATATAATTTTATTAAAAGTTAATTTTATACTTTTTTTTCTCTTTTTTCATTCTTTTTGACTAGTTCAACTTTATTTCTCAGTGTCTTGATCTCAAAAACGCATCTGCAGAAACGCAGGTGCAAACGCAGGTAAAAAGCGCTAAAAACGCACTAAAAACGCGGTAAAAACGCATGCGTTTTTAGCGCTAAAAAATGGTCAAAAGCCATTTGGTCAAAAACCAAGGGAAGGAAAACGTGCAGAATAAACTGCAGGTACTCCGACGCAACGTGCGCACATAGCCTTACAAAGGAAAAAGTTGTGTTTTATGAAAAAGTTCTCCAACTTTCTAATGTGTCAATCTGGCATCGCTCTGATACGATTTCCTTTTGCTGGAGAATATTCCCTGCAGATCCTTCTCCCCGCTGCCTCCAGTCTGGAGGGTCACAATGTAATGATCAGGAGCTCTACTCACACAGGATTGTCTGCACTGACACATTGTCACACCTGCTGGTATCTGTAGTGCGCCCGCCGGTGCTGGGTACATTCCCCCGCACATTTCATTGTCTGAGTGTTTCTGGCTCATCCTCTCTGTAATTACAGCACATAAGTACATGGTGCACACGAGGCGCCTTCAGGCCAATTTATTCAAATGAAATTGCAGTGGAGGAGATTAACGAGAAGACCACCGAAATCTCCAGTGACAGATGTAGGGGGTCCCCCGCCCTGCGCCAAATCACAGCCTGACATCTGGAGCCTTAATGCCCCTGAATACCCTTCTGTGCAATCACAAGGAAAAGGCCAAGAAGCGCAGCACCGACCTTAGGTCCTGCGTTGTGCCCGGGTGATGGGTGTCACCGCACTAATCAGGAGGTGCTGGGGACACTGAAATGAAGCATCTCCCTCCTTGGCTGCTACGTGATTGGCTGATTTGATGGTGGAGTTACAGGGGTCCTCTACTTGAAAGAAGGATAAGGCTAGTTTCACACTTGCGTTTTTTCCCATCAGTCGCAATCCGCCGTTTTGGAAAACAGCGGAATCAGTTAACGGATTCCACTGCTTCCCATAGACTTGTATGACTTTTTTCTGCGCTTCCGAGCGTCAAAAAAACGCAATGTGCTGGATTCCGTCATTTTTATAATAGAAGTCTATGGTGGCGGAATCCGGCGGAATCCGTCATTTGACGGATTCCTGTGACGCATCCGTTTTTACACAGCTGCGCATGCTGAGTTGAGTAATTGTTGAAAAAACCAGCTACAACGGATTCCGTTGTTTTGCAGTATCCGTCGCATCAGTTGTGCCACTATATGCAACGCATCGGTTACATCATCACACAGCGCAACGCAACGGATGACGCACAACGCAAGTGTCAAACTAGCCTTACTTGGTCACTCAATGCCCCCCAGCTAGGACCCCCAATCATTTTCCTGCAGCAACACCACGGGACGGATGAAATATGACTCTGTCCCCATTGACTTCAATGGTCAGGCTGTGAAACACAGGAGACATTTTCCAAAGGGAAAGACAGACATGAGAGACCCCCCATGAAAGACAACACATGAGGACCCCTCAAGTTTTTACTTAGAATGTAAATAAGAGCTGGGGTCCCGCAGCCAGAAAAAACCTACACACAATCCACAGACTACAACCATGAGGGTCAGCCGTGCCCCAGAACCACCTGCCCTCACATACATCAGTCACATCGGGGTGTGATGGCGAAACGTCAGAGTGGTGCACTACTGAAACAACAGGCTATTACTCTCTGTTATTAGCCATTACAGGGAACAGGTGTCTACAATCTATTACTCCTTGTTATCAGCCATTACTGGGGAGAGGCGACTGATAACAGGGAGTAATAGATTGTAGTCACCTGTCCTACAGCCATTACTGGGGAGAGGCAACTGTGAGTACAATCTATTACTCCCTGTTATCAGCCATTTCTGGGGAGAAGTGACTGTAGGACTGGTGAGTACAATCTATTACTCCCTGTTATCAGCCATTACTGGGGAGAAGAGACTCTAGGACAGGAGACTAAAGGCCGCTTTACACGCTGCGACATCGCTCAAGCGATCTTGTTGGGGTCACGGAATTTGTGACGCACATCCGGCCGCTTTAGCGATGTCGTTGCGTGTGACACCTATAAGTGATTTTGCATCGTTGCAAAAACGTGCAAAATCGCTAATCGGTGACATGCCCCCCTATTCCCAGTTATCGTTGCTGCTGCGTGTACGATGTTCGTTGTTCTTGCGGCAGCACACATCGCTATGTGTGACACCGCAGGAACGAGGAACCTCTCCTTACCTGCGGCTGCCAGCAATGCGGAAGGAAGGAGGTGGGCGGGATGTTACGTCCCGCTCATCTCCGCCCCTCCGCTTCTATTGGGCGGCCGCTTAGTGACGTCGCTGTGACACCGAACGAACCACCCCCTTAGAAAGGAGGCGGTTCGCCGGTCACAGCGACGTCGCTAGGCAGGTAAGTAGTGTGACGGGTCTGAGCGATGTTGTGCGCCACGGGCAGCAATTTGCCCGTGTCGCACAACTGATGGGGGCGGGTACGCACGCTAGCGATCTCGGTAACGATATCGCAGCGTGTGTAAAGCGGCCTTAAGAGTGACAGGTGACTACAAACTATTACTCCCTGCTATCTGCCAATACTGGAGAGAGGCTGACTTAATAAGGAATAAACACTGATATAATGATATGAATAAGATAAAATGCAGTATAAAGCATGGTGGAGAGGCAGAGCAAAAGCCTAGCCTCCGAGACATGAAGTGGATATCCGATTACCCAAGACTCAAACATACAAAGCTTAAGATCAGTAATCGCTGTGATATAAAGCAAAGCTGCAGTGTAAAGCATAAAGAAGACGGAGTGTGTCTGATTACAGTTGCTATGCTTACAGTGAGAACATGGAATGAAATGCCAATTGAGAATTCACAATTTCCCCAGAACTACAACTCCCAGCAGGCAGCTCTCCTATAACGTGCTACATATAGGTCATGACAGACTCCACACGTCCTGCACACACATTTCCCCGATTATCCATGGCTCTGATTACAGGAGACGTAATAAATGGGTATTCAGTGCAGAGAAGGAACATTTCCGATTCCAAAGCCGTTTTCTAATCCGCGCTCTCCCGCTGAGCGGCCGCGCACTCCATGATTACGCTCTATTGGGTAACAGCAGCGACAAAGAACAGAGAAATCGTCAGAGGAACAATAAAAAGACAAAAGTCACTAGAAAGTTCTAATATTGTTTGAGTGGGGCGATAACAGAGAGCAAGAGCTGGCAAACAACATACTGCGTATCCATCACTAGAGATCAGCGGTGACATCACTGAGAATGCCGCCTATCCATCACCAGAGATCAGCGGTGACATCACTGAGAATGCCGCCTATCCATCACTAGAGATCAGCGGTGACATCACTGAGAATGCCGCCTATCCATCACCAGAGATCAGCGGTGACATCACTGAGAATGCCGCCTATCCATCACTAGAGATCAGCGGTGACATCACTGAGAATGCTGCCTATCCATCACTAGAGATTAGCTGTGACATCACTGAGAATGCCGCCTATCCATCACTAGAGATCAGCGGTGACATCACTGAGAATGCCGCCTATCCATCACCAGAGATCAGCGGTGACATCACTGAGAATGCCGCCTATCCATCACTAGAGATCAGCGGTGACATCACTGAGAACGCCGCCTATCCATCACCAGAGATTAGCTGTGACATCACTGAGAATGCCGCCTATCCATCACTAGAGATCAGCGGTGACATCACTGAGAATGCCGCCTATCCATCACCAGAGATCAGCGGTGACATCACTGAGAATGCCGCCTATCCATCACCAGAGATCAGCGGTGACATCACTGAGAATGCTGCCTATCCATCACTAGAGATCAGCGGTGACATCACTGAGAATGCCGCCTATCCATCACCAGAGATCAGCGGTGACATCACTGAGAATGCCGCCTATCCATCACCAGAGATCAGCGGTGACATCACTGAGAATGCTGCCTATCCACCACTACAAAGAGATAATCTAAAGTGATTTCTCAATGTTTTTCCAAAACAGCTTATAATGAAACTACAACTCCCAGCATGCTCTTTTCTTAGGTTTGGCAGTAATGAGTAGCAGCACATGCAGGGAGTTGTAGTTTGTAGTTGTTAGTTGTTTTCTTTCTCAGTGTCAGGCCTGATTCACAGCAAGCCACTCGCACCCCAATCTCCACGCAGACGCCCCCATCTATGATAACTGACTACAAAATCAAGGGTGATAGAGAGGCAAAACTACTCAGCGTGCAGCAGAGGTACCGTGTATAGTGTGTGTATGTGTGTGTGGTTTGTACATGCACTAATGGTGGTGTGTCTGTACAGTATGTATACTTTAGTGTGTGTGTATGGTGTTATATATATATACAGATACACATACACACACGAGTGCTGTATATATGTCTATTGCACATGTACGGTGGTGTATGCATGTATGTATACAGTGGTGTACTGTGTGTACTGTATGTATACAGTGGAGTATAGTGTGTATGTACAGTGGTGTATATTGTGTTTAAAGTGGTGTATGTATATATACGGTATATACTGTGTGTATACAGTGGTGTATAGTGTCTATACAGTGGTGTATAGTATGTATATTGTGGTGTATAGTATGTATACTGTGGTGTATAGTGTGTATAATGTGGCACATACAGTGGTGTATAATGTGTATACAGTGGTATATAGAGTAGTGTGTAGTGTGTGAACTGTGGTGTATAGTGGTGTAAACAGTGGTGTGTGTAGTATCTATACAGTGGTGTATAGTGTGTATACAGAGGTATATAGAGTGGTGTGTATACAGTGGTGTATACAGTGGTGTATAGTGTGTATACAGTGGTATATACAGTGATGTGTGTGTACTGTGCTGTATAGTGTGTGTACATATAGTGTAGTATACAGTGGTGTATACTTTGTGTACACAGTGGTGTATAGTGAATATACATTGGTTTATAGTGTGTTTACTCTGTATACAGTGGAGTATAGTGAATATACAGTGGTGCATACTGTGTGTACTGTCTGTATACAGTGGTGTGTGTGTGTGTGTGTGTGTGTGTGTGTGTGTGTGTGTGTGTGTGTGTATATATAAAATATAGTAGTGTACAGTGTGTGTACACAGTGGTGTATGGTAAGTATACAGTGGTGTATACAGTGGTGTGTAGTGTGTATATAGTGGTATATACAGTGGTGTATACAGTGATGTGTGTGTACTGTGGTATATAGTGTGTATATAGTGTAGTATACAGTGGTGTATACTGTGTGTACACAGTGGTGTATAATAAGTATACAGTGGTGTATACTGTGTGTACACAGTGGTGTATAATAAGTATACAGTGGTGTATAGTGTATACACTATGGTGTATACAGTGGTATATACTGTGTGTACACAGTGGTGTATAGTAAGTATACAGTGGTGTGTGTGTGTATATATAATATAGTGGTGTACAGTGTGTGTATATAGTGGTGTACTGTGTGTATATAGTGGTGCATACTGTGTGTACTGTCTGTATACAGTGGTGTGTGTGTACATATAATATAGTGGTGTACAGTGTGTGTATATAGTGGTGTACTGTGTGTATATAGTGGTGTATACTGTGCGTACTGTCTGTATACAGTGGTGTGTGTGTGTGTATATATAATATAGTGGTGTACTGTGTGTATATAGTGGTGTATACTGTGTGTACTGTCTGTATACAGTGGTGTGTGTATATATAATATAGTGGTGTACAGTGTGTGTATATAGTGGTGTATACTGTGTGTACTGTCTGTATACAGTGGTGTGTGTATATATAATATAGTGGTGTACAGTGTGTGTATATAGTGGTGTATACTGTGTGTACTGTCTGTATACAGTGGTGTGTGTGTATATATAATATAGTGGTGTACAGTGTGTGTATATAGTGGTGTACTGTGTGTATACAGTGGTGTATACTGTGTGTACTGTCTGTATACAGTGGTGTGTGTATATATAATATAGTGGTGTACTGTGTGTATACAGTGGTGTATACTGTGTGTACTGTCTGTATACAGTGGTGTGTGTATATATAATATAGTGGTGTACAGTGTGTGTATATAGTGGTGTACTGTGTGTATATAGTGGTGTATACTGTGTGTACTGTCTGTATACAGTGGTGTGTGTATATATAATATAGTGGTGTACAGTGTGTGTATATAGTGGTGTACTGTGTGTACTGTCTGTATACAGTGGTGCTTGTATATATAATATAGTGGTGTACAGTGTGTGTATATAGTGGTGTACTGTGTGTACTGTCTGTATACAGTGGTGTGTGTATATATAATATAGTGGTGTACAGTGGTGCATACTGTGTGCACTGTCTGTATACAGTGGTGTGTGTATATATAATATAGTGGTGTACTGTGTGTGTATATAGTGGTGCATACTGTGTGTACTGTCTGTATACAGTGGTGTGTGTATATATAATATAGTGGTGTACTGTGTGTATATAGTGGTGTATACTGTGTGTACTGTCTGTATACAGTGGTGTGTGTATATATAATATAGTGGTGTACAGTGTGTGTATATAGTGGTGCATACTGTGTGTACTGTCTGTATACAGTGGTGTGTGTATATATAATATAGTGGTGTACTGTGTGTATATAGTGGTGTATACTGTGTGTACTGTCTGTATACAGTGGTGCTTGTATATATAATATAGTGGTGTACAGTGTGTGTATATAGTGGTGCATACTGTGTGTACTGTCTGTATACAGTGGTGTGTGTATATATAATATAGTGGTGTACTGTGTGTATATAGTGGTGTATACTGTGTGTACTGTCTGTATACAGTGGTGTGTGTATATATAATATAGTGGTGTACAGTGTGTGTATATAGTGGTGTATACTGTGTGTACTGTCTGTATACAGTGGTGCTTGTATATATAATATAGTGGTGTACAGTGTGTGTATATAGTGGTGTACAGTGTGTGTATATAGTGGTGTACTGTCTGTATACAGTGAGTGGTGTGTATATATAATATAGTGGTATACAGTGGTGCATACTGTGTGTACTGTCTGTATACAGTGGTGTGTGTATATATAATATAGTGGTGTACAGTGTGTGTATATAGTGGTGTACAGTGTGTGTATATAGTGGTGTACAGTGTGTGTATATAGTGGTGTACAGTGTGTGTATATAGTGGTGTACTGTCTGTATACAGTGGTGTGTGTATATATAATATAGTGGTGTACAGTGTGTGTATATAGTGGTGTATACTGTGTGTACTGTCTGTATACAGTGGTGTGTGTATATATAATATAGTGGTGTACAGTGTGTGTATATAGTGTGTGTACTGTCTGTATACAGTGGTGCTTGTATATATAATATAGTGGTGTACAGTGTGTGTATATAGTGGTGTATACAGTGTTGTATACTGTGTACAGTGATATATAGTCTATACTGTGTGTATACACTGCTGTACTCCTCCTCCCGGTGCTCGGTGTAGTGTGCAGTGTGTACGGTGCAGTATTACTTCCCTCGCCCCCTCCTCCCGGTGTCGTATTCCGGTCACGTCCGCTCGTCTCTTCCCTCCTCTGCCCTCGGTGCCCGTGTGTCGCCGGTGCGGTCCCGGGGCTCACACTCACCCACTCCGTACTTCTCCTCTTCCGTTGGGCTCCACATGGTCGCGGCCGGGACCCGCGGGTGAGATCACAGCGCCCGTACCGGGGAGGGAGATGGGTCACCCGGGCAGGCGGGCGGCGGGGGGCGCCGGGAGAGCCGCATGTCCTCCGCTCTGTGCTCCGATACTGGGGATGATGCACCGACAGCGGCGGGAGGAGGAGAAGGAGGAGCGGGAGGACGGGGCCGGAGAGGCGGAGAGAGGAGGCGCCGCCGCCGGGACAGGTGTCTGCGGAGAGCGCGCAAGAGAGCGCACAAATACAGCGCTGCACCGGAATGTGTGACGTATACACCCCTGTATATATACACTGCTCCATGCGTATACACATAAACGCGTACTGCTCACTGCTCCACTGATATACTGTATATCCATTACATCCACTCAGGGATGGACACTGGTGCAACTTGGTCAGGAGGCCATTTCTATCTCCAAAGCAGGTGCAATTGTGCATTATGATGAGATATTAGAGTGAAAAGGGCCCATATAGTGTTCTTACCCTACAGAGCCCGGATCTCACATCATCCATCTGTCTGGGATCAAGAGACAGAAGGATCCGCACAAGCCTCATACACAGAAGATCTGGGGTCAGTTCTCCAAGATGTTTGGGACAATCTCCTGCTAAATTCCTTCACACACTGTGTACAAGTGATGAGAAAAAGCAATGGACGTGATGTTTTCTCACCGCATATTGAGGATGGAGGTGATGGGCTGTGACCGAATACTGAGGATGGAGGTGTGACGCTCTGGCCTATCAGGTCATCACAGGGCATTGTGCAATCTGCCCTTCTGTGAAATATCCACCTCCTCCTTGGTTACGGGTCCCTCACCTTTGTTGTTGCCAAGAACAAGCTAATCCTAGGAACACTCTGCACCACACCCACCAGACACACCAGTGGACGGCCTGAGTGGAATAGGGTCGCCCACTTGGGGGGTTGGTTAAGGGGGGGTCAAGAGTGTGAGGAGACGGGGAGAAGAGAAGGTAGCCCTCAGAGAGAGAGGAGGTCAGGAGCTGGGCTCCTTGAAACGACTAGGTGGCAGGCATTGATCTGGGCCTGGTAGGAGCTGGACCCCGGTCGCAGGGGATCGTGATAAGGGGCACGGACTGTCAAGGAGGAAAGGCGGCAGGGCGGCCTTGTGCCATCACCAGGCAGGGGCCAGGGCACGACGGGGTGCGTGGACCCTAGGTCAGGGAGTAGCTTCAGGCGTCCTGACAATTTACCCGACGAGGACGGAGCCTTCAAGATCCGTTCTCCACCTGCTCCAAAATCGGGCTACTAGCATAATGAGGGGGGTAGGACTTTCCACAAAAACGGTCCAGAAAATCCCAAGCATGAACCCTGAGAGCAAGCTCACCCAGTTAGCCACACTGGGGAGCGGGACCCGATTAGTTTCAGACTAAAGGGACCAACTAGAAGACAAGGCGCCACGGGAAAAGGTCACAGGCCAACAGGCAACACCAACAGGCACGGGATCCAGGCGTGCTCCCTCTCAGCGGTAGCCGTGTCCAGAACTTTGGTTTACTACCGTTGTCGGGGTCAGTGTTATTGGACTGAGTGAATACGCAAGTGACCCGTACTGTCCCAACGGCACCTCCCAGTCACCTTCACCGAGTCCCGGGGCATCCCACTACCCGTGGAGGGGTTAAACACCTAGCTGCCCACACCATCGCCCCCGAGTACTCCCAATTGCAGTGGTGGTACTCCAACTTACCACGCATCACGGGTGGCGTCATGAACTTTTCACACCATCCCCTGTACATAACCCCCCTTGGTTTGAGCAGCCGTGCGACCCTCGGGTCCGGAGTCCTCTCGAGCCACCGCAGATCCGGATCCGAGCAGCCCGGCTGCTGACGCGGGGGCGACACAGAGGCGATGTTTGCTCACTGAATATTGAGGATGGAGGTGACGGGCTGTGACCGAATACTGAGGATGGAGGCGACGGGCGGTCACTGAATACTGAAGATGGAGGTGACGGGAGGTCACCGAATACTGAAGATGGAGGTGACGAGTGGTGACCGAGTACTGAGGGTGGAGGCGACGGGCGGTGACGGAATACTGAGGATGGAAGCGACGGGCAGTCACCGGATACTGAGGAGGGAGGAGACAGGCGGTCACTGAATACTGAGGAAGGAGGCGACGGGTGGTTACCGAATACTGAGGACAGAGGCGACGGGCGGTGACCGAATACTGAGGACAGAGGCGACGGGCGGTCACCGAATACTGAGGATGGAGGCGACGGGTGGTCACCGAATACTGAGGATGGAGGTGACGGGCGGTCACCGAATACTGAGGATGGAGGCGACAGGTGGTCACCGAATACTGAGGATGGAGGCGACGGGCAGTCACTGAATACTGAGGATGGAGGCGACGGGCAGTCACTGAATACTGAGGATGGAGGCGACAGGTGGTCACCGAATACTGAGGATGGAGGCGACGGGCGGTCACCGAATACTGAGGATGGAGGCGACGGGCGGTCACCGAATACTGAGGATGGAGGCGACGGGCAGTCACCGAATACTGAGAATGGAGGCGACAGGTGGTCACCAAATACTGAGGATGGAGGTGACGGGAGGTCACCGAATACTGAAGATGGAGGAGACGGGAGGTCACCAAATACTGAAGATGGAGGTGACGAGCGGTGACCGAATACTGAGGATGGAGGTGACGGGAGGTCACCGAATACTGAAGATGGAGGTGACGGGAGGTCACCGAATACTGAAGATGGAGGTGACGGGAGGTCACTGAATACTGAGGACGGATGCGACTAGCGGTCATCAAATACTGAGGGGATTTACCGTACATTTGTTTTCTTCACTCATTTGGCATCTTATTAATGCTCTGGGCAGTTATCAGGGGTCGGCCTCAGTTGCTCAGTCCCAGTGAAGGGCAGTCTTAAAGGGGTATTCCCATCTCCAAGATCCTATCCCAATATGTAGTAGGTGTAATAATAATACCTCCAATTAGAAATGTATATATACAGTATATAGTTCTCCTGATTCACTATGTCGCTTACCTCATGTTAAGGCATTGGAGGACCTTTGGTATTCCTGGTTACGATCACACATACAGTTTCAGTTACTTAGTTGCTCATGGTCATAACCATGGATACCTAAGGTCCTGCAATGCCCTGCACATGAGGCAAGAGACATAGTGGATCATAATAACTACATTTCTAATTGGAGGTATTTGGTCACATTATTATTACCCTTTCTACATATTGAGATAGGATTTGAAGGTGGGGGGGGCACATACTTTTCTCTTTATTACTGTCTTGGATATACACTACAGTTCAAAGGTTTGGAGTCACCCAGACAATTTTGTCTTTTCCATAAAAATTATACTTTTATTTATCAAATGAGTTGCATAATGAATAGAGAATATCGTCCAGACAGTGTCGAGGTTAGAAATAAGGATTTTTACTTGAAATAATAATTTTATCTTCAGACTTTGCTTTCGGCACAGAATGCTCCTTTGCAGCAATTCCAGCTTTGCAGACCTCTGGCATTCTAGCTGTTAATTTGCTGAGGTAATCTGGAGATATTTCACCCCATGCTTCCAGAAGTCCCTCCTACAAATTGGATTGGCTGGATGGGCACTTTTTGCACCATACGGTCAAGCTGCTCCCACAACAGCTCTATAGGGTTGAGATCTGGTGACTGGGCTGCCACTCCATTACAGATAGAATACCAGCTGCCTGCTTCTTCCCTAAATAGTTCATGCATAATTTGGAGGTGTGCTTTGGGTCTTGTCCTGTTGTAGGATGAAATTGGCTCCAATCAAGCACTGTCCACAGGGTATGGCATGGCGTTGCAAAATGGAGTGATAGCCGTCCTTATTCAAAATCCCTTTCACCTTGTACAAATCTCCCACTTTACCAGCACCAAAGCAACCCCAGACCATCACATTACCTCCACCATGCTTGACAGATGGCGTCAGGCACACTTCCAGCATCTTTTCAGTAGTTCTGCGTCTCACAAATGTTCTTGTGTGTGATCCAAACACCTCAACCTTCAATTCGTATGTCCGTAACACTTTTTTACGATCTTCCTCTGTCCAATGTCTGTGTTCTTTTGCCCATATTAATCTTTTCCTTTTATTAGACAGTCTCAGATATGTCTTTTTCTTTGCCACTCTGCCCTGAAGGCCAGTATCCCGGAGTCGCCTCTTCACTGTAGACGTTGACACTGGCGTTTTGAGGGTACTATTTAATGAAGCTGCCAGTTGAGGACCTGTGAGGCGTCGATTTCTCAAACTAGAGACCCTAATGTACCTGTCTTGTTGCTCAGTTGTGCAGCGCGGCCTCCCACTTCTCTTTCTACTCTGGTTAGAGCCTGTTTGTGCTCTCCTCTGAAGGGAGTAGTACACACCGTTGTAAGAAATCTTCAGTTTCTTGGCAATTTCTCGCATGGAATATCCTTCATTTCTAAGAACAAGAATACACTGTCGAGTTACACATCAAAGTTCTCTTTTTCTGGCCATTTTGAGAGTTTAATGGAACCAACAAATGTAATGCTCCAGATTCTCAACTAGCTCAAAGGAAGGTCAGTTTTATAACTTCTCTAATCAGCAAAATTGTTTTCAGCTGTGCTAACATACTTGCACAAGGGTTTTCAAGGGATTTCTAAACATCAATTAGCCTTCTAACACAGTTAGCAAACACAATGTACCATTAGAACACTGTAGTGGTGGTTGTTGGAAATGGGCCTCTATACACCTATGTAGATATTGCATTCAAAACCAGACGTTTGCAGCTAGATTAGTTATTTACCACATTAACAATGTATAGAGTGTATTTGTGTTTAATTTGTTAGCTTCATTGAAAATGTGCTTTTCTTTCAAAAATAAGGAAATACAGTATCTAAGTGACCCTAAACTTTTGAACTGTGGTGTATATGTAGGACACGGAAGCCCTGGAGGTAGATGTGGGTGGGTAGGGGGGCACATACTTTTCTACTTATTGTATGTATTATGCACATGCTGTGCACTGTGTATACTATATACACTGCACTCCTGAATTTTCTGCTCAGGACGTGTCGCTGTCTGTGGTCCTGAAATGCTTTTCTATTGTGTCCTATGTAGTGACCTTGTTATCAGCACAGACGAGCATCAACTCTGTGAATAACCACAGAAGATGGAGCGGACTGCATTTACTGCAGAGAATCCTTCCCATACCCAGCCCACTGCCCTAGTCTTCTTGTAGTATCTGCCATATACAGCCGTATTCCTCTTCTTCCCATATGGCCACACTCACACGGTTGTGCTTTTTCTGTGATCGGTGAACATGACTTGGCGCATCACCTCATTCTCGTATAGTGTTGCGCGGGTTGTCGTCCATCGCTGATGATTAGCGCACTGATGATGCTCTCCTCACTTCTGAAAGGTTTTCAGACCTTTTTTTTCACCTGTTTTTTTGGACATAATGGAAACAAACGCAGCGCACTTGTCAGCGCGTTCCGCGATTTTCAGCGCGTTTCGGCCTACGACAGAAGAAACTGCCAGCGACGACTCTGATCAGTGGTTATGTGGGATCTATAGAGGAATATCTGATGATTACAGGCTCAGCGATAGGTGGTGCTGTGTTGCCCCCTTGTGGCTGGAGGGTGAGCTGCAAGATATTCCTGGGAAATATGTCCTCCATCCTGGTATATAGGTCTCCCATCCTGGTATACACTCGTATATGTCCCTCATCCTGATATATATGTCTCTCATTCTGATATATTTGTCCCCGTCCTGGTATATATGTCATCATCTTGGGCCCATCCATACAGTTAAAACCAGAAGTTTACATACACTATCTAAAAAGACACATATGCATGTTTTTCTCACTATCTGACATGAAATCAGAATAAACCTTTCCCATTTTAGGTCAATTAGGAACCAAAATTATTTATATTTGTCAAATGTCAGAATAATGAGAGAGAGAATGTTTTAAGACATTTTTATTACTTTCTGCAAAGTCAAAGGTTTACATACATTCATTAGTATTTGGTGCCATTGCCCTTACACTGTGTGACTTGGGTCACATATTTTGGATCTCCTTCCACAAACTTCTCACAATAGTTGGTAAGAATTTAGGCCCATTCCTCCTGACAGAATTGGTCTAAGTGAGCCATGTTTGTGGGTCGCTGCTCCCACCGGCCTTTTCAGCTTTGTCCATACATTTTCAATAGGATTGAGATCAGGGCTTTATGATGGCCACTCCAAAACATTGACTTTGTTATCCTTAAGCCTCTTTGTAACCAGTTTGGCAGTATGCTTCGGTTTATTGTCCATTTGGAAGACCCATTTCCTCCCAAGCGTAAAGGCCACGTCTCACTAAGCAACATCGCTAGCAACATCGCTGCTGAGGCACGACTTTTGTGACGCAACAGCGATGTTGCTAGCGATGTTGCTGTGTGTGACATCCAGCAACAACCTGGCCCCCTGCTGTGAGGTCGCCGGATGTTGCTGAATGTCCTGGACCATTTTTTAGTTGTTGCTCTCCCGCTGTGAAGCACACATCGCTGTGTGTGACAGCGACAGAGCAACAACTAAATGTGCAGTGAGTAGGAGCCGGCTTCTGCGGACGCTGGTAACCAATGTAAATATCGGGTAACCAAGAAGCCCTTTCCTTGGTTACCCGATATTTACCTTAGTTACCAGCGTCCGCCGCTCTCACACTGCCAGTGCCGGCTCCCTGCTCCCTGCACACATAGCCAGACTACACATCGGGTAATTAACCCGATGTGTACTCTGGCTAGGAGTGCAGGGAGCCAGCGCTAAGAGGTGTGCGCTGGTAACCAAGGTAAATATCAGGTTGGTTACCAGATATTTACCTTAGTTACCAAGCGCAGCATCGCTTCCACGCGTCGCTGGTTACTGGTCGCTGGTGAGATCTGCCTGTGTGACAGCTCACCAACAACCCGTGTAGCGACGCTCCAGCGATCCCTGCCAGGTCAGTTTGCTGGTGGGATCGTTGGAGCGTCGCTTAGTGTGACGGTACCTTTACTTTTCTGGCTGATGTCTTGAGATGTTGCTTCAGTATTGCCACATAATCCTCTTTCCTAATTGACCTAAAATGGGAAAGGTTTATTTTGATTTCATATCAGATAGTGAGAAAAACATGGAGATGTTTCTTTTTAGATAGCGTATGTAAACTTCTGGTTTCAACTGTATGTCGCCCATCCTGGTATATATGTCATCATCCTGGTATATATATACACTTATCCTGGTATAAATATATGCCCCCATCCTGGTATATATGTCCCCAAACTGGTATATATGTCCTCATCCTAGTCCCATTCTGTTATATATGTCCCCCATCCTGGGATCCTCCTGGTATATATGTCCCCAATCTGGGCCTCATTCTGATATAAGTTCTGATCTTGGTATATAGCTCCCCATCCTAGGCACATTCTAGTATAGATATGCCCATCCTGGCATATATGTCCCCATCCTGGTATATATGTCTCTATCCCTGTATATATGTCCTTATCCTGAGCACTATTCTGGTATATATATCCTAATCCTGGAACCATCCTGGTATATATGTTCCCCATCCTGGGACCCATTCTGGTATAAATGTCCCTATCTGGGCCCCATCCTGGGCCCATCTTGGTATATATGTCCCCATTCTGGTATGTATGTTCCCATCCTGGCATATATGTCCTTATCTGTGCACCTTCCTGGTATATATAGTCCTCGTTCTATTTTTAATGCATAAAAAAAAACATTTTACTCACCTTCCCTCTGGTCCCATGGCACCCGGCATCCTCTGTAACTAACACGCAGTGGCAAGCAGATGACATTGGAAAGCGCACAAAGGCGCATGAGATCACTGTCATGTACTGCCCCCAGTCACGGTACCGCTGACGTCAGCTGCCAGCCACTGTTTGGCCGGCAGCGTGTATTGCAGTGCAGGGACTCAACAGGTTTTTGTGCTGCAATGCATTTCAATGGGATGTACGCCTTTGGATACACATCCAGCTGAAGCAGGCGCTGGGGTCGGCGGGCCCCTTTCATCCCCAGACCACATACACCAGTAATGTCAGTAATGCCTTGATGGTGGCCCTGGCATTTTTGCTACCTCATCCGAGAGCAGTATGATGTACGCAAAGAGACTCTGATTGCAATGATGCTTAGATTACTGGGTGCAGCAGTTGTGACGCAGAGTTTTTCGATTTAGGAATGCAGCAGATCTCAGAAAGCTGACCTCACCTATACCAGGCTCTCTATGTACATTGTCTATAGACAGTGAGTTGCTAATCACAGCCGGTGGTGTGTCAGACTACCAGGAATGAGGCAATGTAGCTGATCTATTCTGAGCAATGATAAGCTCCTGGTGCTTAACTCCTTTACCCCGGGCGATTTTCCGTTTTTCATTTTCGTTTTTACCTCCCTTTCTTCCGAGAGCCATAAATTATTAATTTTTCTGTCAATATTGCCATATGAGGGCTTATTTTTTGCGGGACGAATTGTACTTTTTGAATAAAAACTTTAGTTTTACCATAGAGTGCACTGGAAAACGGTACAAAAATTCCAAGTGCAGTGAAATTGCAGAAAAAGTGCAATTGCACAATTGTTTTTGGGGTATTTTATTCACCCTATTCACTAAATGGAGAAACTGATGTGTCGTTGTGATGCCTCAGGTCGGTGCGAGGTCGTAGATACCAAATATGTATAGTTTTACTTTTATCTAAGGGGTAAAAATAATTCAGACGTTTGTCCAAAAAAAGAATAGTGCTTATGTCACCATGTTCCGAGACCCGTACCTTACTTAATTTTTGGGATCTGGGGCTCAGTGACGGCTTATTTTTTACGTCTTGAGCTGACATTTTTAGTTATACCATTTTTGTGCAGATGCTACGTTATTGCATTTTTAAAAAAAATTGCAGTGACCAGAAAACGTAATTTTGGCGTCTGGAATTTTTTTTTTCGCCACGCCATCTACTGATCAGATTAATTGATTTTATATTTGGATAGATCGGGCATTTCTGAATATGGCAACACGAAATATGTGTATATTTTTAACTGCTTTATTTTCAATGAGGCAAAAGAGCGTGATTTGAACTTTTACGTTTTTTTTATCTTTTCATATTTTTTTTAAAACTTTGTTTGCCATTTTTTATTTATTTTACTAGTCTCCCTAGGGGACTTTATGCCTCTACAGTCCGATCACCTGTGCATTTCTCCTGATCAGAGCAGCACTGCTCTGATCAGGAGAAATGCTGCTTTCCTGTGAATGGCAGCGATCTGTCGGCACTCACAGGAAGTGAATCATGGTAGCGTCAGGGGTCACCAGCTGACCCCTTGCTACCATGGGGCCCCGTGATTGCGTCAGGAGGCCGCTGATGGCGGCAGGGAACTGCGCAATCCCCGCTGCAGCCATTTAAATCACGCTGTCAGTATGACAGGTTGATCTAAGGGGTTAAAAGGCACGGGTGGATCTCTGATCCACCTGTGCCTGTTAGCCACAGATCTCTGCTGATCAGATCAGCAGAGATTACCGCGGACTCGCCGCCAGAGCCCGCGGTAACCTGATGAAGGTGACCAAGGACGTACCAGTACGTCCCTGATTGTAAAGGGGTTAAACGGAATTTGCCAGCAGATTTTTGCTATTTTATCTGAAGACAGCATGCAAGGGTTAAAGAAGGGAATTTTGTTTACTTACCGTAAATTCCTTTTCTTCTAGCTCCAATTGGGAGACCCAGACACTTGGGTGTATAGCTATGCCTCCGGAGGCCACACAAAGTATTACACTAAAAGTGTAAAGCCCCTCCCCTTCTGCCTATACACCCCCCGTGCATCACGGGCTCCTCAGTTTTGGTGCAAAAGCAAGAAGGAGGAAAAAATTATAAATTGGTTTAAAGTAAATTCAATCCGAAGGAATATCGGAGAACTGAAACCATTCAACATGAACAACATGTGTACACAAAGAACAACAGCCCGAAGGGAACAGGGGCGGGTGCTGGGTCTCCCAATTGGAGCTAGAAGAAAAGGAATTTACGGTAAGTAAACAAAATTCCCTTCTTCTTTGTCGCTCCATTGGGAGACCCAGACACTTGGGACGTCTAAAAGCAGTCCCTGGGAGGGTAAATAATACCTCATAATAGAGCCGTAAACGGCTCCGTCCTACAGGTGGGCAACCGCCGCCTGAAGGACTCGCCTACCTAGGCTGGCATCTGCCGAAGCATAGGTATGCACTTGATAGTGTTTCGTGAAAGTGTGCAGGCTCGACCAGGTAGCCGCCTGACACACCTGCTGAGCCGTAGCCTGGTGCCGCAAGGCCCAGGACGCCCCCACGGCCCTGGTAGAATGGGCCTTCAGCCCTGAGGGAACCGGAAGCCCCGAGGAACGATAAGCTTCGAGAATTGGTTCCTTGATCCACCGAGCCAGGGTTGATTTGGAAGCTTGTGACCCTTTACGCTGGCCAGCGACAAGGACAAAGAGTGCATCCGAGCGGCGCAGGGGCGCCGTACGAGAAATGTAGAATCTGAGTGCTCTCACCAGATCTAACAAGTGCAAATCCTTTTCACATTGGTGAACTGGATGAGGACAAAAAGAGGGTAAGGAGATATCCTGATTGAGATGAAAGGGGGATAACACCTTAGGGAGAAATTCCGGAACCGGACGCAGAACCACCTTGTCCTGGTGAAACACCAGGAAAGGGGCTTTGCACGACAACGCTGCTAGCTCAGACACTCTCCGAAGTGAAGTGACTGCTACTAGGAAGACCACTTTCTGCGAAAGGCGTGAGAGAGAAATATCCCTCATTGGCTCGAACGGTGGTTTCTGAAGAGCCATCAGTACCCTGTTCAGATCCCAGGGTTCTAACGGACGCTTGTAAGGAGGGACGATGTGACAAACCCCCTGCAGGAACGTGCGTACCTGTGGAAGTCTGGCTAGGCGCTTCTGAAAAAACACAGAGAGCGCAGAGACTTGTCCCTTAAGGGAGCCGAGCGACAAACCCTTTTCCAATCCGGATTGAAGGAAGGACAGAAAAGTGGGCAAGGTAAATGGCCAGGGAGAAAAACCCTGAGCAGCGCACCACGACAGGAATATCTTCCACGTCCTGTGGTAGATCTTGGCGGACGTTGGTTTCCTAGCCTGTCTCATAGTGGCAATGACCTCTTGGGATAACCCCGAAGACGCTAGGATCCAGGACTCAATGGCCACACAGTCAGGTTGAGGGCCGCAGAATTAAGATGGAAAAACGGCCCTTGAGACAGCAAGTCTGGTCGGTCTGGTAGTGCCCACGGTTGGCCGACCGTGAGATGCCACAGATCCGGGTACCACGACCTCCTCGGCCAGTCTGGAGCGACGAGGATGGCGCGGCGGCAGTCGGCCCTGATCTTGCGTAACACTCTGGGCAACAGCGCCAGAGGAGGAAACACATAAGGGAGTTGAAACTGCGACCAATCCTGAACTAAGGCGTCTGCCGCCAGAGCTCTGTGATCTTGAGACCGTGCCATGAATGCCGGGACCTTGTTGTTGTGTCGGGACGCCATTAGGTCGACGTCCGGCATGCCCCAGCGGCAACAGATCTCCTGAAACACGTCCGGGTGAAGGGACCATTCCCCTGCGTCCATGCCCTGGCGACTGAGAAAGTCTGCTTCCCAGTTTTCTACGCCCGGAATGTGAACTGCGGATATGGTGGAGGCTGTGGCTTCCACCCACAGCAGAATCCTCCGGACTTCCTGGAAGGCTTGCCGACTGCGTGTCCCGCCTTGGTGGTTGATGTATGCCATCGCTGTGGAGTTGTCCGACTGAATTCGGATCTGTTTGCCTTCCAGCCACGGCTGGAACGCCTTTAGGGCAAGATACACTGCCCTTATCTCCAGAACATTGATCTGAAGGGAGGACTCTGTCTGAGTCCAAGTACCCTGAGCCCTGTGGTGGAGAAAGACCGCTCCCCACCCTGACAGGCTCGCGTCCGTCGTGACCACCGCCCAGGATGGGGGCAGGAAGGATTTCCCCTTCGACAGAGAAGTGGGGAGAAGCCACCACTGAAGGGAAGCCTTGGCTGCCCGCGAAAGGGAGACGTTCCTGTCGAGGTACGTCGACTTCCTGTCCCATTTGCGGAGAATGTCCCATTGAAGTGGCCGTACGGCTCGCAGAGTCCAGGATAGCATTAATGGCGTAGGACGCAAACGCCGACGCCTGAGAGGTTAAGGACACCACTTGCGGGGCAGATGTACGTGTGACTGTATTAATCTGCGCCTGACAAGCTGAGATAGCTTGGAGTGCCCATACGGCTGCGAATGCTGGAGCAAAAGACGCGCCGATAGCTTCATAGATGGATTTCAACCATAGTTCCATCTGTCTGTCAGTGGCATCTTTGAGCGAAGCCCCATCTTCCACTGCAACTATGGATCTAGCTGCCAGTCTGGAGACTGGAGGATCCACCTTAGGACACTGAGTCCAGCCCTTGACAACATCTGGGGGGAAGGGATAACGTGTATCCTTAAGGCGCTTGGAAAAACGCTTGTCTAGACAGTCTCGGTTTTTCTGGACTGCCTCTCTGAAGTCAGAGTGATCCAGAAACGTACTCAATGTACGCTTGGGAAACCTGAAACGGAATTTCTCCTGAGAAGCTGACTCCTCAATTGTAGGAGCAGGGGGAGAAATATCCAACACCTGATTGATGGTCGCTATAAGGTCATTCACTACGGCGTCACCTTCAGGTGTATCAAGGTTGAGAGCGGCTTCAGGATCAGAATCCTGATCTGTTACCTCCGCTTCATCCTCCAGAGAGTCCTCCTGCTGAGACCCTGAACAGTGTGATGAGGTGGAGGGAATTTCCCAGCGACCCCGCTTGGGCGGCCTGGGACTGCGGTCCGTGTCAGAGACCTCATCCTGGGACCTATGGGTCACCCCAGGGGCACTTTGCTGTTCCAATTGAGGGGGACCAGGGGTCAAAGATTGAACAGAGCCCGGGGCCTGAATCACCGGTCTGGACTGTAAGGCTTCTAGTATTTTAGCAGACCATTTATCCATACTCTCAGACAGTTTGTCAGCAAAAGCTGCAAACTCCGTCCCTGTCACCTGGATAGCAGTGGTAGCAGGTGGTTCCACCTGGGCCACCAGTAGCAGAGGCTCCGGCTGAGCAAGTGCCACAGGGGCCGAGCATTGCACACAATGAGGGTCAGTGGAACCTGCCGGTAGTATGGCTGCACATGAGGTACAGGTTGCAAAGTACGCCTGTGCTTTGGCACCCTTGCTTTTTGCAGACGACATGCTGTTGTCTCCTCTGAGAACAATCCAGGAGGGTATATAGCCAAAAATCAACAGAGCGACCGTACAGTGCAAATGTATAGCCTATAAGCCTATATATATATATATATACACTTCGGTACTCAGTGGGGCCAGCACCACAGGTGCTGCTTACCGACCGCTCAGAGCGGTTGTGTGATCACCAGATTCCCTGCCTGGGTCTCCCTGTGTTGTCTCTCCTCTCCAGCGTCTGAATCGCTGACAGGAATGGCTGCCGGCGTTCTGTGGGGAGGAGGGGACCGTGGGCGTGCCCAAGAAAGTGCGGGAATCTAGTGCCCCAGTATACTGAGTGAGGGGGGAGGAGGATACTAATGTATGCTCCAGCCCTCAGCGCTGACGATCTGTGCAGCGTCCCGCCCTTCCCCTGACTGGCAGGCCTGTGGGCGGGAATATGCGATACTAGGCCGCAGAAGCCGGGGACTAAAGTTATAAGCGCGGCCGGCAATAAGCGCGGCCGCGCGGTAGTCCCCGGCGCACTAACACACCCAGCAGTGCTGCAATGTGTATTGGCACAAGCGCTCCATGCGCGGTCCCCACGGGGACACAGAGTACCTCACAGTAGCAGGGCCTTGTCCCTGACGATACCCAGCTCCTATCCAGCAGATTCCCAGGGGCTGCAGAGGGAGCACGGTCCCAGTGCCTGGAGACCGATCAGGATCCCACTTCACCCAGAGCCCATTAAGGGATGGGGAAGGAAAACAGCATGTGGCTCCTGCCTGTGTACCCGCAATGGGTACCTCAACCTTAACAACACCGCCGACAAAGTGGGGTGAGAAGGGAGCATGCTGGGGGCCCTGTTATGGGCCCTCTTTTCTTCCATCCGACCTAGTCAGCAGCTGCTGCTGACTAAGCTGTGGAGCTATGCGTGGATGTCAGCCTCCTTCGCACAAAGCATAAAAACTGAGGAGCCCGTGATGCACGGGGGGTGTATAGGCAGAAGGGGAGGGGCTTTACACTTTTAGTGTAATACTTTGTGTGGCCTCCGGAGGCATAGCTATACACCCAAGTGTCTGGGTCTCCCAATGGAGCGACAAAGAAAAAGAGAATTCAGGCATGCCTGTCTTGTCAAAGTCCCATCTGCTATTTAATTGCTATGTTTAAGCAGTTGGACACTTATCATTGTTCGGACTACAAAGTCACAAGCATAGCAGCCCAGCACCCCCGCTCTTCTGAATTACACCTCAATGTACAGGAGAGCTGGTGTGGCGGGGAAGCTCACTCAGGTCTGCTGTGTTGCTAAATCTACAAATAGTGATTGTGTCATAACTAATCAAAATTCATTGATGGATTTTACCGTAATTTGTCTGTAAAGCCTCTAAACCCCTTGTCAGGGCATGCTAGGAGTTGTAGTTTTGCAGCAGCTGACGAATCACAGGCCGGGGTGTGCGATGAGAGCAGCCTGTGTCCTGTCTGTGATAATATTCTGTGTTTATTTATTTTATTTAATTTTTGTATTTTCAGCATCTTAGCGGCAACTTCATCTCCTGGAGGTCAGAGGTCGTCACAAAATCTCAGTTCCCGGGGCTGGGAATGGCTCGCTGAGACGCCGGAGTCCGCAGTGACATTTACAAAATCCATCGCTGCGAGGGTCCGGAAGTTCGTCCCATTCATTACTTCCACGTGACCAGATACCCCATCGTCCGCTGGATAATCAGAATTCATCCTCCCTCCGTCTCTCAGCTGTTGGAAGAATCCTGGATAAATGTACTTTTATATACAGTATAATGACATTTTACCTTGTGGAATGAAACGGTCTCGGGTGACAGTCATGTGGTTTCTGGCACAAGAAGGTCACAGCGTTTGGCTGCGCAAAATGTTCCCTAACTTTCTGCTGTTTAAGCTGTTAGTATTCATTGTACTAGGTAGCTTTCCTGCTGGATTTGCATCTAATCACCTTTAGGACCCAGGGGAGCTTTCCTCTTTCATCCAGCTGCTGATTAGCAGTATTCCCCTTGTGTTTAAATACTCCCATCTTCCCTGGACTTGTGCTGCTGATATTATTCAGTTCATTCTAGCTCTGGTTGCAAGCAGTTGGCTTGTTCTTCTCTGTAGTAGCGTTGCTCAAGCTTTGCTGAACTCCAGCCTGAGTCATCTGTGGATAAGTAGTTCATGCATTTTCCCACTCTGTGTCCTCCTTGTGTCTTCCATAGTGTTTAGTGGGGTTGACGAAGTGCTCATCCCACCCATTCCCTATTTAGGGTCCAGCACTAGGGATCCCTAGGGTCAGGTATTCGGCTCGGCGCATAGGTGCGGAACCTATCTAGGATGATGAAGGACCCCAGGGAACAGCAATTTGTTTGGTCAGGAGTCACTATGTCCCCTTTCCCTGGACACAGGAGTCCCCTTCCCTTACCTTTCACCCCTCGCTTGGTAATTCCCTGTACCTAGCGTGACAGAAACTTTCCAGATGTCTTGGCTCCCAAGTTGCCATCATGGGTGGAGATTCCATTCTCCTGTCTTACATGGGTGATGATCACTAAGGGTCCCCGTTACATTACCCAAAATATATTCTGAATAACACAAGTCCACATTGCCATCCAGAGTTATACTCCTACAGCTATGCCTGTGTTGATTTTCACTAAAGGTTCTGTTCATGAACCAGCAGGCTCAGGATGGACTCTAGCAGAGGACTCTGTTATACAATTCAGTCCAAGACATAGAGAAATGTAGATTATACCCTTGTCTACATTAGTTGAGATGGGCGGAGGGCTGCATACAGCTGACGGGGGGATACAACCCATGATGTCTGAGCCCTGTGGTTGTTGGCTAGCAGACAATATTATATTATAGTGTTTGGATAAGGCGAGAATCTCAGGTACGACCCTCGGTAGGGGACACATGAGGGCAGAATACGAAATATTACCTGGATAACAGTAAATTAGAAAATATTCACAACTTCCTGAGACAAAAAGGTTTTATCGACAGTCAGTTTCCATAAATATGTATAAGTATGTACAGGCCGGGCGCAGAGACCCGCAGTGGAGCCGTTCACACTATCTACAGAAGAACAAAATACCATAAAAATATCAAAAAGCCACACACAGGCTCCGACCCTCTGACAACACTTCTGGGCCTTTCACAGTCCTATTGGTTGTTGCAACCTGCAGGGAGTGTACTTCCATCAGTTTGTTTCTTGCGGCGTTTGTTTAGTAATCTGTTGGTGGATGAGTTGAGATCTTTTATCTTCACCTGGTCATAGTCAACCCTCATGGTGGCCAACGCACTGGTCATTTCCTCCTGAGGGGAGAAGAAAGATGAGAAATCTGAGAACGGAGGAGGAAACCAGAAAAAACGGACAAGGAATCAAGAAAAACAGAAGAAGATGAAGGGGAAAACCTGGGCGAAAAGAGGAGACGAGATCATAGAGTGAAGATCCAGAGAGTGATCAGATCTGGATCAGGAAGGAAAGATCTGATGGACAAGATGTATAATCAGACAAAAGATCAGATGCAGGGGGTCTGGGATCAGGAGGAGAAGGTCAGGATCAGATGCAGTGGGTCTGGGATCAGGAGGAGAAGGTCAGGATCAGGGGCAGGGGATCTGGGATCAAGAGGAAAAAGTTAGGATCATATTCAAGGGGTCTGGGATCAGGAGAAGAAGGTTCGTTTCAGAAGCAGGGGGTCAGGTTCAGGAGGAGAAGGCATGGGATCAGAAGGAGATGGTTAGGACCATATGCACAGAGTCTGGGATCAGGAGGAAAAGACCTGGGATCAGGTACAGGTGATCTGGGATCAAGAGGAGACGGTTGGGATCAGATGCAGTGGGTCTAGAATCATGAGGGGAAGGTCAGGATCAGATGCAATGAGTTTGGGATCAGAAGGGGAAGGTCAAGATCAAGGGCAGGGGGTCTAGGATCAGGAAGAAAAGGTCGGGATCAGATTCAAGTGGTCTGAGGAGAGGGTTTGCTTCAGATGCAAGGGGTCAGGATCATGAGGAGAAGGCATGGGATCAGAAGGAGAAGGCATGGGATCAGAGGCACGGGGTCTGGGATCAGGAGGAAAATATCTGAGATCAGATGCAGGGGGTCTGGGATCAAGAGGAAAAGGTCGGGATCAGATGCAGGTGGTCAGGATCAGGAGTAGAAGATCTGGGATCAGGAAGAGAAGGGCGGGATCAGATGCAGAGGGTCTGGGATCAGGCGAAGAAGGTTGGGATCAGATGTTGGGGATCTGGGATCAGGACGGGAAGGTCGGAATCAGATGCTGGGGGTCAGGATCAGGAGAACATCTGTGATCAGGAGAAGGTTGGTTTCAGATGCAGTGTTTTGGGATCGAAAGGAGAAAGTCGAAATCAGGTGGAAAAGGTCGGGATTATGAAATTGTTATTTTGAGTTGTCGACCACCCACCTTAACTTCGTCCCAGTGTTCTTTGTCCTCCTGCAGGACACGAGCCGTGTGCAGGGGGGTCTGTGGGACCGCCATAGATTGCTGCATACAAAAAAACACATCATCAGCAAAAACCCAACATGCAACTAAACTGATAACATTCACATAGGGAAAGAAGGTGCAAAATTCTGAAGTATCTAATAGGCTGCAAGAGGAAAGATGTGCAACCGGTAAAAATCACAGCGCCACCCTGTGGCCACAGAATGCAGGGGGAGAAATGTGCTGTAGATAGAAATCACAGCGCCACCTAGTGGCCACAGAATTCAGGTGGGGAAATGTGCTGTAGATAGAAATCACAGCGCCACCTAGTGGCCACAGAATGCAGGGGGAGAAATGTGCTGTAGATAGAAATCACAGCGCCACCTAGTGGCCACAGAATGCAGGGGGGGAAATGTGCAGCCGGTAAAAATCACAGCGCCACCCTGTGGCCACAGAATGCAGGGGGGAAAATGTGCAGCAGGTAGAAACCACAACGCCACCCTGTGGCCGCAGAATGCAGGGGGGGAAATGTGCAGCAGGTAGAAACCACAACGCCACCTTGTGGCCACAGAATGCAGGGGGAAAAATGTGCAGCCACTAAAAATTACAGCGCCACCCTGTGGCCGCAGAATGCAGGGGGAGAAATGTGCTGCAGGTAGAAACCACAGCGCCACCTTGAGGCCACAGTTGGTAGGAGGAATTGTTTCCTGCTGGCCCTAACGTTGGACTTTTTCCAGGTTTGAACATACGTTTATCCAGGAGTGATTCATGAACTGGGTGATTGACATCCGCTCCGTTGGCTCCGTTCTCAGGAGATGCTGGATCATCTTTTTGGCTAAGAAAGAAGAAAAAAAAGAGGTGAAGTGTCAGCTGCATTCAGCAACCATACGTGAATAATGCAGGTGAAGCAGACTTTAGGGTAACATTTGGCTGTGTGAGCAGCAGCTATTCGGCTTACACCGGGGTCTGCTCCACCTGACTTCAATGCAGTCTACACATATGAAAGTTTTGTGAAGTTACTTAATTGCTGATGCGGATGTGACCTATAAGCAGAAGAGGCTGCCCCTTTAAGGCTGCGTACCTTCCTCCGACACCTCGTTCCACTCGGGGGCTGGGAATTCATACTGCCCCATGCGGATTCTCTTCTTCATCCCTGGAGAGATGGCCTGGCCCGTGTTGGAATAGAAAGGAGGGTAACCACAGAGCCTGCGGATGAGAGGGCAGGTCAGGGGGGCTGCTCCTGTAAGAGCTGTCACCCAGCTTTCCCAGATGCTGATAGACCTAAGGATGCACAGGTGATAAGCGGCGCCGAATGAGAAGCGGCACAGGACTTACAGGATGTACATGATCACCCCCAGGGACCACATGTCACATGACTTGTCATACTTTTCTGGACCCAGAACTTCAGGAGCTGTAGAGAGGAGAGGAGACGTTACAATAGGTCTATGACTGGAGCAGTATGACTGGCTATGACACCCAGAAATCCTCCACCACCCGATATACGCCCTCCCCGCACCCTCTGCACTCACCCACATAGTACGGGGTGTAGCACGGAGTCTGCAGCGCATTCTGAATGGTCGTCTCTTTGGAAAAGCCAAAATCTGTGATCTTCAGCTCCGCATTACTGTCCTTAGATGTGTAGAGGAGATTCTCAGGCTGCCGGATCCAAGGGTTAACAGTCAGTAAATATGCCAGAACACCAGCCGTCAGTTATAACAGTTAGTAAAAATTTTAGATCACCAGACTTCAGAAAGAACAGTCAGTGAATAATTCAGATTACCAGCTGTCAGTACGAACAGTCCATAAATATACCAAATCATCAGCCGTCAATAAAAACAGTTATTATAGACACCAGATCACCAGCCGTCAGTAAGAATTATTAGTAAATATACCAGATCACCAACCGTTAGTAAGACCAGTCAGTAAATATATCACCTCAAAAGCCATTAATAGGAACAGTCAGTAAATATTTCAGATTACCAGCCTTTAGAAAAAAACAGCAAATGTGCCAAATCATCAGTCGTTAGTAAGAACAGTTACTATAGGCACCAGATCACCAGTAGTCAGTCAATATACCAGATCACTAGTCGTCCGTAAGAACAGTCATTAAAGATATAAGATCACCAGCCGTTAGTAAGATCAGTCAGTGAATATACCAGATCACCAGCCATCAAGAAGAGCAGTCAATAAATATACCAAATCACCATCCGTCAGTAAGAGCAGTCAGTGAATATATCAGATCACCAGCCATCAGGAAGAGCAGTCAGTAAATATACCAGATCACCATCCGTCAGGAAGAACAATGAAGAAAAAGAAAAAAAAAGTCAGTAAGGTCAGTAAATATAACAAATCATCAGCCGTCAGTAAGAACAGTCAGTAAATATAAAAAATTATCAGCTGTCAGTAAGAACAGTCAGTGAATACACCAGTTCACAAACCATCAAGAAGAACAGTCAGTAAATGTACCAGATCACCAGCCATCAGTAAGAACAGTCAGTAAATATACCAGATCACCAGCCATCAGTAAGAACAGTCAGTAAATATACCAGATCACCAGCTGTCAGATAGAAAAGTTAATAAATATATCAGATCACGAGTCGTCAGTAAGAACAGCTAGTATAGATACCAGATCAGCCACCGTCAGTAAGAATATTCAGAAGACACCACATCACCAGCTGTCAGTAAGACCAGTCGGTACATAAATCAGATCACCAGCCGTCAGTAAAAACAGTCAGAAAAGACACCAGATCAAGAGCTGTCACTAAGACAAGACTGTAAAGACACCAGATCTCCAGTTGTCAGTAAAAACAGTCAGTAGACACCAGATGAATATGCTGCCTGTCACTATTACAGTCTGTACCATCCATAGTGAGAACACCCTCGGGCCCTTGGCGGCAGGGGCCACCACTATGGCTCATACCTTGACGTCCCTGTGAGCGATGTTCAGCTCGTGCAGATGCCTTATCGCCATCCCGATGTCACGCATGATTTCAGACGCTTCTGGAGACAAAAGAATAATCATTAGGAAATTATGAAGATCTCTGCTTGCAGTCAGTCCTGATATTTTTCCTGTGCGCATGGCTGATATGACGTTACAATGTGTCAGTGGACAATCCTGAGAAACCTGAAGAGCAGTACAGTCCTCAGTCCTGGACTCATAACTACGCTGATACACTGTAACAAGCCCTCAGCTGTGAGCACAAGATTAGGCCGGGATGATTTTTAAGCTCCTGGAATATAAATGTTCCTATCGAGTAAGGCTACATGCGCATGCTGCTTTTTTTGCTGCATTTTTGCTGCTTTTTTGGCTGCAGTTTTGTTGTCAGAACTTTCTGACATTTGACTTCCCAGCAAAGTCTATGAGAAGTCAGATTTTCTATGCGCACCTTGCAGTTTATTTGTAAGCGTTTTATTTGTCAAAGGTTTGTGACAAAAAAAATGCAGCATGTTCATTCTTCCTGCGTTTTTGTCAACATTTGTCACAAAAACGCACCAAAAACGCACCGAAAACGCAGCAAAAATGCACCTAAAATTACATGCGTTTTTTGTGACATTTCCAGGCTCTCTCTGACAAGGTGCAGTTTTGGCTGCAGTTTGTGAACACAAAAAGATGCAGCGTGCGCATGTAGCCCAACAGGTAACCGTGATCTTGAAATAGTGACATGTAACATTGATGAGGCTGAATCCCCAGAACGATGGCCTCACCTCGCTCAGTGAACGCCTGGTCCCCTCTCTTCTGGATCCGGGTGAAGAGCTCCCCGCCCTGCATGCTGTGTACAAAATACGGGAGACGCAGTGAGCAGCAGGCAGGAAATGGAGAGAATGCTGCTGTAAAGTGAGCTGCTGTAAAGTGAGCTGCTGTAAAGTGAGCTGCTGTAAAGTGAGCTGCTGTAAAGAACTGCCCGCCACCACTAGGAGCAGTAGCCCCACAGGAAACATTTATTTTTTTGTCCACATGACAAAACAATATATATATATATTTATTTTTTTTTTTTTTTTTTTTTTTTTTAAAAAAGAGCATAACAACAAAAAAGTAAATACAAAACCTCCCAAAACACCATTATAAGTAATCGTAATTTACCAACAAGTTGTCTATCAGTAAGGGATTTAACAATTAATAATCTGCCATAAACTAATCTACCAATAAAGTAATCTACCAACAAGTAATCCACTGACAAGGAATGAACCAATAAGTTATCTACCAATTAATATACCAATAAATAATCTACTAACAAGTAATCTATCAGTAATTAATCCAACAAATAGTAATCTACAAATAAGTAATCTACCGACAAGTAATCTACCAATTAGAATTCTACCAAGTAATCTATTGAAAAATAATCTACCAATAAGTAATCCAGAAACAAGTAATCTACTGACAAGTAATCTATCAATTCTATTAACAAGTAATATATCAATAGGTAATCTAGCAATTAGTAATCTACTAATAAGTAATCCACAAGCAAGTAATCTACCAATAAGTAATAATCTACCAATAATTAATCTACTGACAAGTAATCTATCAATTCTATTAACAAGTAATATATCAATAGGTAATCTAGCAATTAGTAATCTACTAATAAGTAATCCACAAGCAAGTAATCTACCAATAGGTAATAATCTACCAATAATTAATCTACTGACAAGTAATCTATAAATTCTATTAACAAGTAATCTAACAATAAGTAATGTACCAGCAAGTAAGCTATGAATAATAATCTACTGACAAGTAATCTACCAATTTGTATTTTACCAACAACTTATCTACCAACAAGTACTCTATTGACAAGTAATCTACCAATAAGTAATCTAACAATTAGTAATCTACCAATAAATACTCTACTAACAATATATCAGTAAGTAATCTACCAATAAGTGAGCTATAAATAAATAATCTACGAATAGATAATCTACCAACAAGTAATCTACCAATAAGTAATCCACAAACAAGTAATCTACTGACAAGTAATCTATCAATTCTATTAACAAGTAATCTATCAATAGGTAATCTAGCAATTAGTAATCTACTAATAAATAATCCACAAGCAAGTGATCTACCAATAAGTAATAATCTACCAATAATTAATCTACTGATAAGTAACCCCACAAAACAGCCTGGCAGTCACCTTTGTGAGGACACATATGGGGAGACCCTTGCCCCGTTTATGCTCCTTATAGATCTCAGATTTTGGCTGTGTTCTGATATTATTTGTGTATCTGTGTAGATTATGTGGATTATACAGCTGTCATCACTTTACATAATCTGGTGTTTCTCATTATTTTATATCCATACTTCACATGTCGCCATGTTGTATCACACAGTCCTGTTACATTCTGTTTGTGTTACATTATACACTTATGTTATATTCCGGGATTATCTGCGCCGTTCTCACCACTCCATGACGATGAGCAGACATCGCTTCCCTCGGTGGATGTTTTCATACACGTCCAGCACTGACACGATGTGCGGACCCCCTGACGCCCGGGTGTGGTACTCCACCTCTCGCCGGGATTTGGGGCTGTCGTACAGAATCTGTGAGGACACAGAGGAGAAGGTCGGGGTAAATACAGGATGAATTAGCAGAAGAAATAAAGTCACATCTCATATCGGTGACTGACATCGAACGCTTAAAGGGGAACTCCACATTATTAATGACATTGAAGAATTACTCCGAGGCACTTTCCAGAGATTTCTGCACCTCAAAGTCATCAATATCATCATGTTATTCAGGTGCGAAGCCATCACAGAAATTACCAACATGAAGACTTTTCGGCTGACGTGTTTATCAGTGTTGTCATAGAGACACAGTCTGACTCCAAATCACCATTCACTTCAATGTCCTCATCCAACCAAGTGTCATGTGAAGCATATGTATATGTGGACTTGGATCAAAGAAACATCCCTATGACAACACTGAATTGTCAGTTTACAGAACAGGAAGTGTTATCATGAGGATATGTCAGAAGAGAAGCCGGATCTCTCCACACAGAACTAAACTATACGTAGGAAATTACAGCCCCCCCCCCTCCCCCACATCCACTATCGGGGGCTTCTCTGTCCTCCATCCACATCTATAAACAATAATATGGAGCTGCCCTCCGCAGATATAACGGCTCCCGCTATCCTGGGAAAGATTTCCAGAAGATTTTGGAGGGGTCTGTGGGAATTTTCCCCTTCATCCAGAAGAACATGTGTGAGGTCAGACCCTGATGTTGGGAGAAGGCTGATCTCACAACTTCGGTGGCGTTGGATGGGGCTGAGCCCCGGGCTCTGTGCGGCCGGTCGTGTTCTCGTCTCCATGTCTGTATGGACCTTGAGGCGCAGTCATGGGGAACAGAACGGGTCTTCCCCAAACTGTGCCCACAAAGCTGAAGCTACAATTGGCCACAATGTCTTGTGCTGAAGTTTAAGATTTCCCTTCACTGGGGCTGAGGCTGACCCCTGATATCAGGCCTGAGAATAATACTTCTTCACCAAAATTTATAGCGGGCACAATACAATCAGGTGGGTAACAATCTCCTGGAATCACCAAACTTGGTCTCCTCCATCGTACACCAGATAGAGCGGTGTGATCCATCACTGCACAGAACACGTTTCCTCCAGAGTCAACTTTACACCACTCCATCCGACACACGGCATTGTGCTGGGTGATGTACGGCTCCGCATTGTGCTGGGTGATGTACGGCTCTGCATTGTGCTGGGTGATGTACGGCTCTGCATTGTGCTGGGTGATGTACGGCTCCGCATTGTGCTTGGTGATGTTAGGCTCAGCATTCTGCTTGGTGATGTACAGCTCTGCATTGTGCTGGGTGATGTACGGCTTCGCATTGTGCTTGGTCATGTACGGCTTCACATTGTGCTGGGTGATGTACGGCTCTGCATTGTGCTTGGTGATGTTCGGCTCAGCATTCTGCTTGGTGATGTACAGCTCCGCGTTGTGCTTGGTGATGTTCGGCTCAGCATTGTGCTTGGTGATGTCCAGCTCCACGTTGTGCTTGGTGATGTACGGCTCCGCATTGTGCTTGGTGATGTACGGCTCCGCATTGTGCTTGGTGATGTACGGCTCCGCATTGTGCGTGGTGATGTACGGCTTTGCATTGTGCTGGGTGATGTACGGCTTCGCATTGTGCTTGGTGATGTACGGCTCCGCAGTGTGCTTGGTGATGTACGGCTCCGCAGTGTGCTTGGTGATGTACGGCTTTGCATTGTGCTGGGTGATGTACGGCTCTGCATTGTGCTGGGTGATGTATGGCTCTGCATTGTGCTTGGTGATGTACTCTCAGCATTGTGCTTGGTGATGTACGGCTCCGCATTGTGCTTGGTGATGTACGGCTCCGCATTGTGCTTGGTGATGTACGGCTCCGCATTGTGCTTGGTGATGTAAGGCTCCGCATTGTGCTTGGCGATGTACGGCTCCGCATTGTGCTTGGTGATGTAAGGCTCCGCATTGTGCTTGGCGATGTACGGCTCCGCATTGTGCTTGGTGATGTACGGCTGCAGCAGCTTGTTGGCAATGACGCTCACGGCGGACGCAGTGTTGATGTACAGAAGGTCTGGACTCTGCAGTTATGGTGTCAGAAGAGCAGTGATGGCTTTTGTGCTCTTTGCTACAATTTATTTTCGGGCTCCGCATAGAAACTGATAGAGGAAAAAAAAGCACCAAAACCTCACAGTTGAGCAGCGTCATTAGATGCACCAAGGGTGGAGATTTCATGAAATCACATCCATTTTGCTTGGATATTTAGGCCCTGTTCACATGTAGTGTAAATGCTGCAGTTTTTCTGCTGCTTTTTTTTTTTTTAGCAGAAATTCTGCTGTGTTTAACTATCCAAGGAAAGTGCATGTGATTTCATGAAGACTGCCCCACTGTGCATCTAAAGATGCTGCTAAACTGTGTGGTTTTGGTGCTTTTTTTTTTTTCTCTAGAGGCTTTTACTTGGAGCCTAAAACAAAAAAAAAAAATCCATGTAAAAACTGCATAAACAAAAAATCCCTAACTAAGGAGTCAAAGGCAATGGATTCTTCAAAAAGCTATTAAGAAAAATCAATAGGCAGAATGCCATTCATAAAAGTCAAAGACACCATCAAATGCATAGAAATTTAAAAACATTTTATTTATAAAAATTAAAATTTCCTATTTTAGTGACTAGGAGCAGAGTGCTTACAAAAACTAGTGTTACTAAAATGGCAGCATAATAATTGTCTGCTATTGCTAGGTTGAAAAGCGCAAGTGTTTAGTCTGTGACCAGATTCGTTCAGGAAAACAATGTGGCAAGAAGGTCATTACCTTATACAGGGCCTGTTATGTTCGTATGCCTTCTTCCCGACGCGCGTTTCGTCGATTGTCTGACTTACTCAGGGGGGGTTTTAGTACGAAAATGAGTGTGGGTTGTCAGAGCAGAGGATATTATAAGCTAAATAATATCAAGGATCGGTGCAGAGGAATTTCAAATATGCCGCCCAACGGTGGCCAGATATTGCGGCGCGCAGATCATGTGACCGGACTTCGTAACACGTGACCTCCGGCTGCCGGACGTGGAACGCAAGCAGAGCCACCGTTATGGAAGTACTTATAGTTATTAAATTACAGTCACTTACATATTTTTCACAGCTTTACACATAATATTTACATATCATCTTGCAGGCTCCACAGCTTTATTTATTTATTATTCATTTATCCATTTATTATATCAGTTCCACATTCATGTTGCAGCCATTGATAGTCCTTGTACTAATTTATAGTAGCCAGTTCCTCCCTTAAGAATACTCATCTTCTTTGAATATGGATATATCCCCATATCCAGATGTGCGCGCAGGGATGTTGCCACCTTGTTGACTTCTGTGACTTCTGGCATTTCGAACGTCATGCATTAGCCCCAGTCTGTTTCCATGATGGTGGCTCTGTTTGCGTTCCATGCAGCCGGAGGTCACGGGTTACGAGGTCCAGTCACATGATCTGCGCACCGCGAGCCTGTGAGCTCTCTGCACAGATGCAAGACTGTGAGCGAGTTCATGGACTCGCACACACCTATGTTTTTGGCTCTGCCCGCAATGGGGCAGTGCGAAGTGTGCCTGCGTACGCCGGGAATGACTGCGCAGGCGCAAGATTCAGCCCAGCTACATGGATAATGACGTGTCAATCATCAAACGAGGACGGCAAACAGTGGCAGGAGGGGGGACAGTAGCCGAAAAAGCGTACACCCATCTGACCAGAACAGGTCATTTGCATACGTGGCGGCAGATTATATAAAGTTATCGTGGGGCCTGCAAGGGGAGTCAGGAACCAGGTGCACCTGATAGAATGCAGCCCAGGAGCTGTAAAAGGTGATACTTTTGGGTCAATACTGAAAAAACTGGTGACAGGTTCCCTTTAAGTCAGGGGACCACTGACCTGGACCGGAGTCCCGTGAACCAATCCGCTCATCTCTAGTCTGAGCCGTC
This sequence comes from Anomaloglossus baeobatrachus, assembly GCF_048569485.1. Lineage (NCBI taxonomy): Eukaryota > Metazoa > Chordata > Amphibia > Anura > Aromobatidae > Anomaloglossus > Anomaloglossus baeobatrachus. The sequence continues at coordinate 57,205,479 of NC_134360.1, read as the reverse complement.
TTGTATGTAGTGGGACAGTCCCAGATTTGGGTCTGCGCCCTGCAGTCTCGGGTGTATGATGAGTGTCCTTGGGGTGCGGCTAGGGCCGTGGTCACAATTTGCCGCACAGCATACTTTCTCCCTTTTTCTGTTCTTCCAAAAAGTTGGGCGGTGTGACGTTAGGGGGTCTCCACTGGGGTAATAAAGCCTGATGTTATACAATGGGGTCATTGGGACTAAAGGAGAACCCACAATTCAGTGATTAAGACTTACATACCACACTTTCACTTGATGACTCCACCCAAATAATTCAGACAAAATTCTTGTAAATTACACTTTTAATTATATCTAGGGCACGCACCGATATGAGGAGGCAGCCCCCAAAAATATTAAAGCCAGTTGCTGATGACCCCAATATCTGTTACTAGAGGAACAGATTGCAATGTATGAGCTCCACGTACTCAATTACTCCTAGAGTACCCCTTTTGGAACACAGACATTGGGGTGCACGGTTCCCAATGCTCAGAAATGTGAAGTTGAAGCGGTAAATCAAAGTCTGCATGGAAACAGGTGCGGCGCAGTGTGATAAATATAACGTGTATAATGGACGGGTCATGGTCATGTAACCGCTCACATCTCCGCAGTGTCCGCCCATCCTCCACCGCTGTTGACGAGAAGCAGCCTCACTCTGTTGCTATGAAGGAAATTACCGGAATTGCTTCTATAAATGCTGTTTATGTATCAGGTACATTCTTTACTGTGCAGGTTAAAGGCAAAGTCTTAAAGTGGCGATAGCACTAACGCTTATAGTGCTGGAGTGCTATTTTAGAGGCTCCCGATTTCAATCAAATATGATGTAAAGGTCTCAAGAGGTTACTTACATTACCATCCTGACCGAATTACTTCCTGTATTATACTTCAGAGCTGCACTCACTATTCTGCAGGTGGAGTTACTGTGTACATACATTACTTATCCTGTACTGATCCTGAGTTACACCCTGTATTATACTCCAGAGCTTCATTCACTATTCTGCTGGTGCAGTCACTGTATACATACATTACATTACTGATCCTGTACTCATCCTGAGTTACATCCTGTTTTATACTCCAGAGCTGCACTCACTATTCTCCTGGTGGAGTCACTGTGTACATATATTACATTACTTATCCTGTACGGATACGGAGTTACATCCTGTATTATACTCCAGAGCTGCACTCACAATTCTGCTGGTGCAGTCACTGTGTACATATATTCCATTACTTATCCTGTACTGATCCTAAGTTACATCCTGTATTACACTCCAGAGGTGCATTCACTATTCTGCAGGTGCAGTCACTGTGTACATACATTACATTACTTATCCTGTACTGATCCTGAGTTACATCCTGTATTATACCCCAGAGCTGCACTCACTATTCTGCTGGTGCAGTCACTGTGTACATACATTACATTACTTATCCTGTACTGATCCTGAGTTACATCCCGTATTATACTCCACAGCTGCACTCACTATTCTGTTGGCGCAGTCACTGTGTACATACATTACTTATCCTGTACGGATACTGAGTTACATCCTGTATTATACCCCAGAGCTGCACTCACAATTCTGCTGGTGCAGTCACTGTGTACATATATTACTTTACTTATTCTGTACTGATCCTGAGTTACATCCTGTATTATACTCCAGAGCTGCACTCACTATTCTGCTGGTGGAGTCACTGTGTACATATATTACTTTACTTATTCTGTACTCATCCTGAGTTACATCCTGTTTTATACTCCAGAGCTGCACTCACTATTCTGCTGGTGAAGTCACTGAATATATACATTACATTACTTATACTGTACTGATCCTGCGTTATACTCCAGAGCTGCGCTCACTATTTCCCAGCATGCCCTGCTCGTTCGCTGTTTGCATTTTTTCCTTTGTATTATGAGTATTTATTACAGTGAGGTATGTTGTGCTCCGGCAGAAGGTGACTTTCCCCCCCACTCCCTGGTGATCGGATAATGATTAATCCATTGACTCAGGCTCCTAATCAGATGTAATACGGCTCTTCAGTGTTATATGGAAGAAATATGACCCCGCAGTATGAATGCCATAGGTTGTGATCAGCCTGGGGCTGACACATTGTCACGATAACTGCTGCGTGTAGTCAGTGACATGTTTCAATGACCATGAAAACACCATTCTCTGTCCTGACATACGAGTTCCCATATACACATACAGGGGAACCTCTAATGTGAAGCCAGTGTTGGGTGGAGTTACCCTTTAAGATCAGGGAAGTCTCTGGACTTTGAGGGGAGGACACTTTCCTATCAGCTTCTTTTTAAAGATCAGAAGTCAGTAAGAGACGTGGGAAATGTGTGCCCGGATCCGG